>NC_082664.1:55483734-56090601 GCF_025265405.1 Mesoplodon densirostris | reverse complement strand
GTACCAACTTGTTGGTTCATGGGTAGTGGATAGTAAGGAAGTAGAGACAATATTTTGAGAAGTTTGGCTGTGGTGGAAAGGAAGAGATTAATTAATTATAATGATTAAATGCACAGGAGCTAAAATCACATTATTAATACATTTGTCTGAATGTGGGCTCTGTCACTTACTAGTTTATGAAGTTGGGCAAACCACTTAAGGCTCAGTTTTCTTCAATTCTAAAATATGGATACTAATATAACTATTGAATATGGTGGTTTGAGTATTACACGAAACACATCATATCTTCAATTATTACAAATACACTTAGCCTGAAGTAGGATATTTAAAAATCAACTTATAAATTTATTTTATTTAACATTTATATAGTCTTGCTATGTGCCAGGCACTGTTCTAAGTAATTAACAATATTCACCAAATGTCAGCTATTATTATTTTGGAAGAAGGCTGTGTTAGTTTGGGTACTCTGAGAAGGAAATGCCAAAATGAGATTAGAAGTATAAGATATTTATTGGGGAAAAATATTTGTGAAGAAAAAATGAGAAGGGAGACAAGGAACATGGGGAGAGTCTTCAGATCAACATGCAGATCTAACCACTGCGCAGGAGAGGAAAGGAAGGAGAGTCGGGTAGGAAGAGTCTTAGATTGTAGCATAGTTCTTAGAAAGTTTTGGCCAGGCTGATGCAGAATCCTCGTGCCAAAGCTACATGCCAAATTGTGCCACGCCTCACAGGAATGGGTTAGTGTCCCTGTATCAGTATCCCTGGTGTGCTTACTCATTGGCTGGGAGCAGCTCTTAGGAAGTGTGGCCTAGGCATAAGCATGGTGGTGGATTCAGAACCCAGAAACTAGGGACATCAGTCAGTTATGCTTCTCACAGCAGGAGACTGAGTGGCACATTTTCATGGCTACCAAAAAGGCTGAGGGTTATTTTTAAGAGTATCCATTTAAATAGTATTAATGTGCATGGCTATGTAATTTTTTCCCCCAGCAGATTTCAGCTGGCTATGTCTAAACATGGAGGTATATAGTTGGAATAATTGATTCAGGGTTGGAGTTTTTTCAGGAAGTAAATTGACTAAGGGCTGAGGTGAAAATATTAGGCAATGAAATCTGAGCTGAATAGGAAAGAGGATGAAGAGAGTAGGTGGTTGACAGGAAGAAAGTATGTGGGATAATCCCATTATGTCTGGGGTAGTATCCATACAATCTATATTTTTATTCAATATTCCTTAGTATTCAATTCTACCTCCATTACTGGCTTATTGATTACTTTTGTTTTTATTATTTTATTGGTTACTGTAAGGCTTACATTATATACCTGTAACTTTTTATAGTCTATGGACAGCAAAGAGTTAACTCCCCAGGCCTGGGTTGATGAAACCTTGCATATTCTCAAGAAAGCCCTGTTTTCAGGACCAACCTCAGCTGGCTCCTGGGAACTAAGCACTAAGCTTTTAAAAAATATTTTGTCTCATAAGAATGTTTTTATATTCTTGAGACCTGGGACTGTGTTATACCTGTTTGACCCAATAGTCTATGTTAACATGCTAACATGCTGCATTTAAAGCACATGAGAGTTAGATCTTTCCCTAATTTGGTGATTTTTGGCTTAGCAGTTAGAATGAAACTTGGTAATGTTGTGACTGCACTCCCTATTTTCGTCCTGTATATTCATCCTCCCCCTATTCCTTTTAACATCCTTATTATATGGCTTATCCTAGTCTTTTAAGCTGATACTGAATTCAGATTGCTCCATTTGAAAGTATTTTGCTGTAGTAATTGCCTGGTGTGTCTTAGACTCAAACCATGAGTTATGACCCATTAGTAACTTTTGAAACCAATATAATGGATCTTGAACAACATTTTAAAAGGGAAAAACACAGTAGTTTAAATATCAGTTTATTGGAATTAAGTGAAATTGCCAATATTTTACTATTTTTCACCAAATAAAAGGCGATTTCACACATTCAACCTGATAGATAATATTAGAGACTATCACATTTGGTCAGGCTTAATGTTGTTTTGTAAAACCTTTGTTTCATTCTGGCAATAAAAATCAACCAAGAAACTCTGGTTCATGGTCAAAACAATTGGGAAAGTCAGTGTACTAGACCATCCACATTCTCTTGCAGAGTCATGCCACTGTGATCTAGGACACATGCCTGTGTGTTGGGTGACAAAGTTAGGGCCACAGTCTAAGGCTGGACGATAATCTAGACCTTGACCTCATCAGCTTTATGTTTGTATTTTCATTCAGCTTGTGATTTTATTACACATCCTTTTCTTCTTTCAGTTTCTTTTTTTTCCTTTTTTCTCTTCTTCTCTCTTCTCCTCATCCTCTCCCCCCACCTCCTCCTTTTTCTATCCTTTGTGGCTTCACTGATGGACTTGGTTTTAAATAACTAAAATGATTACCAGATGCCAGGGGATGATCACTATTTTTTTGTGATTGGTGAAATTGATAGATACAACATCACTTCAATTGTTTCATTTTTAGTTGCTCTCACTGTTTTTGTTGTTTCTTGTACTTGGGGACTTTGGGAAATATTTCTGAGTTCATGGTTTATATAAATGATTAAGGATACTTGGGAAAAGTATGATGCTGCTATATCAGATATTTGTTTAATGCTTTAACTTTTACTTTGGGAAGGTAAGAAGTGTTTTCACTAACAGATGAGGAAACTGAGGTGCAAAAAAAGATGACATGAAGATGCTTCACCTTTTGCACACTGGGAAATGTTGCAGTCTCTTGTATTAAACAGATCCCCCAGTACTAATCATGGTGAATAGTATTAAGTTGAATATGCATTTGACCCTTCCTGAAAAGACATAAAGACTGTCTCTGTGGACGCAGGTACCATGATTCTATCAAACTCTTCGTAGTCCCCTAATCTTCTTATCTTGATTTTATAACCAAATATCCTCTTCACTTCAAAAAGATACTCTCCCAGTGAACTGAATAGCAATTCAGTTGAGGGTTTTATTTATTTGTTTATTTATTGGCCAGGAAAAGTTTTCTCCATTCCTCAGGGCTGTGCATATCTTCATCATAAATTCTTTGCACTGTGAAATAGAATGCGCAAGCAGATGATTTTAGAAAGCTGCTTGCTGCAGACTGTTTGCCTTTAGATCTCTTTTAACAGCCTGACATGAACTGCTGTCACTGGGCATTAAGGCAGCTGCAATATTGCCTGTCATTAATAGTCTCTGCTACTCTACCATCATAATTGCTGACCTTACCTTAGCCCTCTGCTGTGAATTATAATTACTTTTAAGAGGGAATATTAATGAAACAAAGTTAAATTCCTCAGCAATTTGCAACTGGAATTGAAGATAGCTTCCATATCATTTTTAAGAGAATGTCTTTGAATCTACAAACATTACTATTGTGACTTCGAAATTATAAGCAAAATGCATGAAAATAATTATGTTTAGAAGCTGTTCTTTTTGAGGAGGTTGAAATAGGTATTTTTTTCACTTTATAAAATTCCTGGAAGAATTAAAACATTTATTCTGAAGGACTAATATAAAGGATATATATATATATATATATATATATATATATATATATATATATATATATATATATAACATCAGCTGAAGAATTACTTAATGAAAGTTATAAGAGGGAGAAATAGGGAGAAATGCCTTCTTTTCATTACCATGTACTTTGCTAATTTTAAATAAAAAAACTGGGCCAGGACATTATTTCTTTAGAAATGTACAAACACTGAAGCATAGAGCATATCCTATCCTGTTTTTGAATGTGGATTTTTAATGTTTTACTCAACTTCCAAGAGATACCATATGTATATATTGAATCTTTATTTATGTTTTTATAGGGGAAATGAAATAGAAGTCGAGTGATATGTTTACTGTATTGAGTCATGCATTAGGCTAATCATGGAAATGACTATCAGACTGATAGAAATATGACTGGCTTTGGGAACTTGATAGTTGTGATGTATTAAAAATGCTCTATAGGGGCTTCCCTGGTGGCGCAGTGGTTGGGAGTCCGCCTGCTGATGCAGGGGACGTGGGTTCGTGCCCTGGTTCGGGAGGATCCCACATGCCGCGGAGCGGCTGGGCCCGTGAGCCATGGCCGCTGAGCCTGTGTGTCCGGAGCCTGCGCTCCGCAGCAGGAGAGGCCACAGCAGTGAGAGGCCCGCGTACCGCAAAAAAAAAAAAAAAAAAAAAAAAAGCTTTATAACCCTGTTTAGGGGCATATATAATTTTAGAAATTAAAAACTTAACTTTTTTACTTTAAATCGTTTCATCATACTGTCATATGGGATATCTGACACTGAGGAATCCATGATCATAGAATCTAGAAACTGGAGATTATCTCCATTGTATATTCTAATCACATCATTTTTTTTTTTTGCGGTACGTGGGCCTCCCACCGCCGCGGCCCCTTCCGCCGTGGAGCACAGGCTCCGGACGCGCAGGCCCAGCGGCCATGGCTCACGGGCCCAGCCGCTCCGTGGCATGTGGGATCCTCCCGGACCGGGGCACGAACCCGCGTCCCCACATCAGCAGGCGGACCCCCAACCACTGTGCCACCAGGGAAGCCCTAATCACATCATTTTTAAAAAATGAGAACTTTATTTTGAAATTATAGCTAATTTCTAGTAATTTATTTCAATGAAAATAATTTCTTTAACTTATTGCTTCAAAATAAATGTTTTGCTTTTGAGATTACTTCCTTAGGTTAAATCTCTCTGCTCCTGTCTTTCCTAGTTCTGGAGGCCATTACTGGTTCACTTATCTTCCTGTTAAGGATATTTACTAGAGTAGCAAAACTTACTAACAAGAGGAATTATGCAATTCATCTGGCATTTTGAGTTTCATTTAATACCTCAACATGATTCTATTACTTCTGAATATTGCTATGGAACTGAATATTCACAAGGCCTTCAGAAATGGCACTAGGGCTCACTCTATAAATGTAAATGTACATATATATATATATATATATATATATATATATATATGAATGATTGCTATTACTAGTCCAGTTAAAATGATGGAAAGATGATAAGATTGAATTTTTAGGTGCACTTAAAGACAGTTTTCACCTAGTAGAGATGTTGGCCCAATGAATTATAATCTTAAGACATTATAATAAGCCTGGATATGGCCAGAGGATCCAAAAGCTACCCTTCTCACTGCATTGTTTACTTTCTATTATTCAAAGTGGAAAATTTATTTGCAAGTTGAATAAAATTTTACTTCATGGCTGTGGGATAAAAGGATAGGCTTGAATGTAAGATAGTGGGGGGGACGGGTTAGTGGACTCTAAGTGAAGGAAATTTGGCTAGAAGATTTGATTTGACTATCTGTCATCACCCATGCTCTCAGAAGTCTACTGGAATAAGGTTTCAAAAATAGACATCTAGGTCAGTGGTCCCAGGGACTGGTTTTGTGGAAGACACTTTTTCTATGGACTGGGGGTGGGGGGATGATTTGGGGATGATTCAAGTACATTATATTTATTGTGCACTTTATTTCTATTATTATTACATTGTAATATATAATGAAATAATTATACAACTCACCATAATGCAGAATCAGTGGGAGCCCTGAGCTTGTTTTCACTTGCCACTCACTGATAGGGTTTTGATATGAGTCTGCAAGCAGTTGATTTATTATGGTCTCTGTGCAGTCAAATCTCTCTGCTAATGATAATCTGTATTTGCAGCTGCTCCCCAGCACTAGCATCACCTCCTCAGCTCCACCTCAGATCATCAGGCCTTAGATTCTCCTAAGGAGCACGCAACTTGGATCCCTCACATGCTCAGTTCACAGTAGGGTTCGAGCTCCTATGAGAATCTAGTCATGCGGCTGATCTGACAGGAGGCAGAGCTCAGGTGGTAATGCGAGCAATGGGGAGAGGCTGTAAATACAGATAAAGCTTTGCTTGCTCGCCTGCCACTCACCTCCTGCTGATGGCCTGGTTCCTAACAGGCCACGGACCGTTACCAGTCCATGGCCTGAGGATTGGGGACCACTGATCTAGGTCAAGACCTGATCAGTTTAATATATGTGTTACTTGTCTGGCAAGAAAACTCTAATTCCCAATCCCAGTAAAAGGATTGTGGTTTCAGAAAAAAACCAAAAAAAAAACAACAACAAAAAACCCCAAACAGAATAAAAAGTAATATTACAAGATAAAAAATGAAAATACATGTCAAGCTATGTAGTTATCAGGGCACTCAAATAATTTGGCCATTATCTTGTAAACATAGAACTACTTTTCTTCCCCTCAATCTGGCAGCTGTAAGGGAAGCCAAGGAGAAAATTAAAGAAACTTTAGCAAGGTTATTTAAAGTCTGACCTCCCTGCCCAGGCTCTGTACAATTTCCTTAGAAATTGCATTATCATTTGGCCTTCTTTTTGGAGTAGACAGTTGGGATGGCTGTAGTTGAGTTTGAATGCAAAAAAAAAAAAAAAAATCAATATTTAAACTCTTGTTAAGATGGTAGTAAAGTTAGGCAGTTCCAGTAAAACCTAAAAGGAAAAAAAAACATTTCATTTTGGTTTCAAAGTATAAGCATTTTGACATAAACTTTGCCCTGGAAAAAATGCACATTAATTGCTAAAAAGATTATTTTGAGCTTAAAAAATTTGGAATATTCAGACAGAAACCGGGCCAAAGTTTGTTTGTTTTTTTTTTGATTATCAGTGAAAGTTGGAATAAACAAGCTAATTAATAGTATAAATAAAAGTTTAGGGAAATCATTAATAAACAGTAAAAGACAAGATTGTTTCCAAATATTTTGGCATATATTAATATATAATTAATCTATGTGACTAGAAGTCAGTTTCAATTTTTTGTTAGAACACATCCTGATGTAGTAACATTTATATTCGTACTGGAGATTAGTAAACTTTCAATTACTTAGCATAAAATAGAAAATAAACCACTAATTTTTATTGTTCTTACCCTCATTCTGAATTATGAGGTTGTGGTAGGTATGTGATTACTCTTGAGATATTTTGGGTATTTTAAATGAATGAATAATTTCTTGTCATACTGTGTTGGTAGCAGAGAGATAGATAGGGTATATATATATATATATATATATATATATATATATATATGACAATATCCTGGATATAAGTAAAGGAGGGATAATGTGACCTAAAAATGTCAAAATGTACCCCAGTTACCAACATATCATCCCCATGGTGAATAACTACTTTGGGTTAAAACACAAACAACCTCTGATAATTCCAAGTGTATTAAACTACTCTTAGCTAACAGCCTCAGCTGGGATGAATATATCAATACTGGTATCTGTTTCTCTCCAGTTGCCATCTAAGTGGGGGAGGCAGTCATATAATGAGGACACTAAGTCTCTGGGGAAGAAGTAGGAGCAGGGAACAGGCGAAGGTAAGCTTGACCCCGGGTGAACATCACAGGTAAAGTTTGCTTACTTTGCATTTCGGCTGAGTGTGTGTGTATTGATCATGTGGGTAAAGTGGTAGAAGGTAGGATAAATTATGCATTTATACCTTTGAAACCTATTCTTTGTCAGATTGTTGCCATGGTGAATATCTTTCCTTTAAGTGACTGCTTAATACTAACTTAGTACTAACTTCAAGTCATGAAGTAATTCCTGAAATTATGATAAAGATGCAAAACGTCCCCTGTCTTTGGCAGAAAGTTACTGTGACTCCGGGGCAAACCAGCATCAGATGTAAACAAAATTGTGCTGTTTGATTCTGTCAGGGACCTACTGCTTGACTTGAGCTTAACCCATTCTGTATGTTTGAAGCAGAAGAATTTAAAGCCAGCTGATAGACAAAGTCATCATTTGTGAGTGAATTCTGTCATCTAACAAATCTTCTGCACATAAATTATTTAATGGAAACATTGACTTAAGTCATAACAAGTGAAATAAAGAATTGAGGAAATTATCTGCAATAATTCAGACCTAGAGTAAATTTTATCTAAACTTTGATATAATAGAGAAAAAATTATTTGGAGTTTTTGTTTTGCTTAAATTATCTGTATAATTGCCTTTTCTAGTGTGTGTGAATCTGGAAGCCACTCATTCATCCATCTTCTATAAATGTTTATTAAACACCTGTCCTGGCTAAGAACTGGGAATGTGAGGTGAGATGAACAATAACATACTTCCAAAAACTTACTGTATTATGGAACTCTTAGCCTCTTAGTAACTGGTTTTTATTACTTTGTAAAATATAAACATAAAACTGATAAACCTAAGCAGATTTAAGACCTACCCTTGAGATATTAGGCATCAAGAATAAAACCAGACCAATGGGTAAATATTCTGAAAAGCAATTTAAAATATTCACTTAGTCTCTTGAAGCTTGCCAAAGTGAGATTGCAATAATAAAGTCCAGATAAATTTTTCACTCCTCACCATTTCTCAGCAAGTGACTGTTTCCTAAATCTCCAAGCTTCTTCACTGCAAATGCCCTAAAACTCTCCAGCTCTTTATTTCTCCCTTCCATATCTCCATAATCTCTTCTTTAGTAACATTGCCATTTCAAAGATCCTTGTTTCTCCCCTCACCCACTCCTCTGACTTGGTACAAGAAAGACCACATCACAGAAATAGAATACAGACACACACACACACACACACACACACACACACACATGCATACACCTTTTTTTTTCTGTGACATAAAACTTATGAAAGAGTATTCGAGCTAGAATTTTAGGATATCCAGTCTCAGAAAAATTTATTCACAAATCTAAAATATCAATTTGTGACTATTATTTTCATCACTTAATATTAATTTAGTTGAATATAATAATTTCATATATATTTTTGCTTTAGATCTTCATAATTTTGGCCCAAAGAAGCATGAATAGGCTAAACCATTTTGCAGTCGTAGAGTAGCCAAGTAGACTATGATATATGTGTTATTTTTTTTTCCGTAAACGCATTTAAGTACACATACTCTTCCTACGCTGACACCAGAGTCTGGTGTCTGTCAATGTTCCTTAGTCTTATAAAACCAAAATGGTTTTTAAAAGTCTCAACCTTTTATATATGGAAAAACTGCTACTTTGTGCAGTAGCTTGAGTATGTCTCATAAATTTATCTTTATAGCTAGCTAATTCTATATGATGTTATGGTGGAATTGAAATCATAATAGTTCTATTGATATCATAATTGCTCCAAAAGACCATTACAATGTAAATATGCAAGTGTTCCTGACAAGCTACACTGTTAAATGAAGCCACCAAAAACAAGCTAAATGAAACACTGCCGGTATAACAAGCCTGCTGAAGAACTGGTGTTAGCTAAATGTGTAGGGACTAAGGAAGCAATTTGTTTGTATTTCAGTTTTAAGAATTAAAGTAGAGGGCTTCCATGGTGGCGCAGTGGTTGAGAGTCCGCCTGCCGATGCAGGGGACACGGGTTCGTGCCCCGATCCCGGAAGATCCCACATGCCGCGGAGCGGCTGGGCCCGCGAGCCATGGCCGCGGAGCCTGTGTGTCCGGAGCCTGTGCTCCGCAACGGGAGAGGCCACAGCAGTGAGAGGCCCGCGTACAGCAAAAAAAAAAAACAAAAAAAAAAACAAAAAAAAGAATTAAAGTAGAACCACAAACCTGGAAAAAGCCTAAATAGTCATTTAGCTCATCTCTTTTACTTTTCAGAAGAGACGAAGAGGCAAAAGGAGGTTAATGATTTATTTGAGTTTTCATAGCTAATGGCATAATCAGAACTAGAGTTTAAGTCCTCATTTTTGTTTGGTATCACTTTCACTACATAGTTCCCACCCAGTGACAGAGTAACTCCAGGCGAATACACCTGTGTCAGATTTACTTTGTTCCTCCATTTTGGGGAAGGTATAGTTCTTTGTCCCATTATGAGATCTTGATCACCATTTGTGGCTGTTCTTAGGATGAGCTGGAGTGTTAACTATCTCAAATGAGCAGCATAACACTCTTTGCATAGAAGTAAGAAGATTTGGGAGGGAAAGAAAGAAGTGATCTCTGAAGCAGGATGGAATATCTCCCTCCTCAGAGGATAACTAGGTGACTGACTGGTAGCATGTTCTTTTTGTCCACTGTAAGGTGGACAACAAGAAAGGTTGAGACAGAGGATTGGTGAGGGCAGCAGTGGCCTACTAGCCTGGACACTTGACTTATTGTAAGAATTTGGGGGTGGCCTGCTTGATGTTTTTAGATCAGCTGTGCGTTGAAAGAGCTAAAGAGTTTGAAATACTAGGTTTCATTATATAGGTTATTATACATATAAGTTAAACATTTCTTCTGGAAACTCAGTGTTCCAATTTAGGCTTTGTTACTTGCACCTCCTCTCTGTAAAGTTTAGGGTGAATAACTCCAGGAGAAGGGATGGCATGTTAATTTAGTGATTCTTTTTTAAAAAAATAAATTATTATTACTATTTTTAATAAATTAATTAATTAATTAATTAAGTTTTGGCTGCGTTGGGTCTTCGTTCCTGCACGTGGGCTTTCTCTAGTTGCGGCGAGCAGGAGGTACTCTTAGTTGTGGTGCGCAACCTTCTCATTACGGTGGCTTCTCTTGTTGCAGAGCACAGGCTCTAGGCATACGGGCTTCAGTAGTTGTGGCTCGTGGGCTCTAGAGCGCAGGCTCAGTAGTTGTGGCTCATGGGCTTATTTGCTTCATGGCATCTGGGATCTTTCTAGACCAGGGCTCAAACCCGTGTCCCCTGCGTTGGCAGGTGGATTCTTAATCACTGCGCCACCTGGGAGGCCCTAATTTAGTGATTCTTAATTAGTAATTTTACATGAGTGATTCTTTGGAGATAGATGCTAAACAACCATTAATAATTATTTAAAAATTTATAGTCCTACATACTTTGTAGGAGAAGGCTTGCAGTCTTGAGTACACAAAACCTGGGATAATGACTTAGTTGAAGAGCACAAATGACTTCCTTAACAAAGGGACACCTGAGCTAAACTCAAACTGAAGAAGGAATAGGAAATAACAAGGCATAGAATAGAAGAACTTTCTAGTAAAGGGCAAAGGCCCAAGGTAAGAGGGATTATGGAATGTTTAAGAAACTGAGAAAAAGTTATTGTACCTGGAGAGTGGAGTGTTCTCTCAGTGAGAGTGGCCAGAAAAGAGGCTCAAGAGAAGGATAATCAGATGATGCTTAATAATCAAATATTCAGGAACAACAAATGTATATATAATTGATACAGTCTGAATTTTTTAAAGAATAAAGTTAAGTGGGCTGCTATTTTAAATGAAAAAAATGTACACTTCTGAGTATTTTTACTAGCGAGAGATATTAAGTGAGGGAATTTTAAGGGAGAATATATTAATGTGCAAGGTTATCGACAGGCTCAAACTAGTTAATTAGTTTTTTCTTAATGAGTGAGTATATTTCAAATTCAAGAAAGATCAATTATTCTATCTATAAGTAAATGTAACACACACCTAACTTATAATGGAATGCATTAAATAATGAAATAGATTGATTTTAGTTATCACCATCATTTTTCCAAGCTGAGAGATACTTATTTTCTTTTCCAATTGTACATTATGATTGAATTAGCTTTTTTCATGCAACATTTTCTTTCCTCTTGGTTGATTATATTCTGAAAGATTGAAATTTTTGAGTTTGAAAATAATTAGAAAAGTTATTTAACACTTAATGGGTTGATTCATTCCTTGAACTTCATGCTAGTTTGCCCTTAGTGGTGACTGAGGGAAATATGCTAGCTCTGGGTACCAGAGCATTGGGTTTATTTACTTGGAGATGATCAAACAACCGTAAGAATAAGACTTGTCAGTGAAACAGTTAACTCAATTTCTGATGCAAAGTTAGCCAGTCTGGTTATATTTGTAATTATATGGAATTATGAATGCATTTTATTTGCAAACTAATAATATTAAATAAAAGTTCCTGCACTGCTCAGCCTTAACCAGTGATAATGTATTTACCTTTAACTGAGTTTAATTAAGAATCTATTTTTAATGATGATAGTGATGTGGTAAAATGTCTCATATACCAGTGTAGGAATCAAATGGAATATTTACTATTTTTTATACTTTCTGTGCTTCCTGCAGGTATGCAGGCACAAAGGTGAAGACTTTGTATAGAGTATTGACCATAATCCAGGTCCCATGCTGGGCAGTAGACACAGGAGCTTATCAAGATAGGAGTGACATTTATGCTCATGGAACTACTAATTCAGGTGCAGAGACAGACTAAATAACCAGTTTCAAACTAGTTATTTAACATACAGTTATGACAAGCTTATGAGTACATATAATAAGGAAGCTAGCCTTGTTTTGAATGATCCAGAGAAGATGAGGGCACCCAGGAAAACTTTCTCCTGAGTAAATGACATTTAAGGAAAAAACTGAAAGTAATTAGAGATGAAGGTTGGGTTGAGTGGGAGGAAGAGCCCTCAAGGAAAAGCCTTGAGGTGGAGGAAGTTGGCATCAATTCAAGGACCTAAAATATTATTAATTATTAATTATAATTAATAATTATAATTATTGGTAATAAGTAATAATAATAATCACTGGCAGAGGCCAGTAACTGAGAGACACACCAAAAGTCAAATATTACCTGCTTGACTGCTCTACCTGAAGAGATTCTTTCTGCTGTATTAAATTTATTGATAAGATTTTTATGGGCCTTGATTATGCAAAGATTGAAAAAATAACTAAGAAATCATTCTTTTTGCTGCCTTTTCTTCTCTTTTGCTGAACACTGAAGATCATGAGAATTTGCTTATTGC
The DNA here is from genome assembly GCF_025265405.1 of Mesoplodon densirostris. Taxonomy (NCBI): domain Eukaryota; kingdom Metazoa; phylum Chordata; class Mammalia; order Artiodactyla; family Ziphiidae; genus Mesoplodon; species Mesoplodon densirostris. Next base: position 56,077,864 of record NC_082664.1, on the reverse strand, counting down.
GTAAAAATTATGAGGAGCTGGAATTTAAATTGGGCTGTTGCACAAGAATGACATGTATAAAGCTTTCGAGGAAAAGATGAAAATAGAAGTAATTACACATGGGAGAGTGGTGATTATCTACCTTTCAAAAAACTGAAGCCAGTGAAGACATTATATTAACCAGGATTTTAAAAGTTTGCTGATTTTTGGTATAGATTCCAATTAGTCCACAGACTTAAGTTTGACAGAAAAAAAATGGGAAGGCTAAATATTTTAATTTAATATTCATTGGCAGCCCTTTGTCAGCCAGCCTTTTACCCAGGCATCTTCTGAATCCTCATGTTGGCAGTCTCATTGGGCTTTGGTGATAGCCCATCTTTAACTATTTAGGTGTAACTATTTAAATATTACCATCAAGTTAATGAAAGTGTGCTGACACATGCCCTCCTGAGTCAAAAAGTGTTCAAGACGACTGGCCATGAAATGATTAGCGGTGGCTGTCCTCAGAAGTGGTGTTAGAGCTGTTTGGATTGTAGAATTGGGTGGCAGTTCAGACTGTTTATCACTTTGAACACAATGGCTATTCTAATTCCCCACCTCTGATGAAATCTGATTTCTTATGACTAGTCTTCACACTCAAAGTTACATCTCACTTGTGACAGGAAAAGAAGACAAATTCATACTACTGACAACCATCTAATGTAGCACCGTCCAATAGAAATATAATGTGAGGAACAAATAAAATTTAAAATTTTCTAGGAGCCACATTACAAAACTGGAAAGAAACCTGATAAATTAATTTTAATAGGATATTTTATTTAATCCAATATAGCCAAAATATTATCATTTCAACATGTAATCAATATAAAATTATTAATGAGATATTATACATTATTTTTTCATACTAAGATTTCAAAATCCAATGTATATTTTATAATTACAGTACATTTTAATCCTGACTAGCAACTTATCAAGTACTTAATAGCCACATATAATATTTTTCACTACTGAGACAAGACGTTTATCATAATTGTTTCCTTTTGCATATAACGTGTTTTCCACATGTATGAAATTGCTTCTTTTTGTTTTGTTCTCTGTGTATTATCTATCATTAATTTTTTCTTTTATATTGAAAATTTTTTAGATACTCATACGTCAAATATTCCATCAATTTCTTTTTCTCTCTCCCGGCAGACCTACACCTCCTAGTCCTTTGTCCTTCTGTTATAATCTGAACAGGTTGTTCCCTACTCTTTGGTGCATAACCGAAATTCTCCTACTTCCCTTTGTCATTTTTTGTTGGATCCACTATTTCTTGCATACCACATCTTTCTTTTTCTTGGTTTACTCCCTTTTTTGTTGATGCTTATCTTCAGTAGTTTCTTATCAAAAATGACAAAGGAATGAAAGATAATGTTTGCATGTTTAAATTGCACAATTTATATTATAAAGAGAAGTTGTTGATTTTATGAGTGAAATTCATGAACTTTGTATGTGAAATGGCAGCAAACACTTGTCGAATACCTACTTCCTCTCAGGAGGTTATAATGGCAGCACAAGTCTGGAATTTGTGTATTGTTTATTGCTCTAGCCTTAGGGTAGAGGATAAATGGGGGATTTAGAAATTATGGCAGAGAATAGGTTGTTGCAAAAACTCAAGTGAGAGAGTGTGAGGTACTAGGGTTGAAGGGAGGGATATGGACAGATTTATAAAGAAGGTAGACCCTAAAGGGATCTGTGATCATTTGACCCAGTAGTCAAGTAAGGTAATGTGTACAGGTACATGTGCACTAATTGAATGTGTACTTGTGTTTGTGCACGTGCACAGCCTTGCTCTATCCCTCTTTATACAATAGGGATAAATATTATTACCTACCTCAAGGGACAATGATGAGGATTAAGTGAGATAATGTACACAGTGCACTGAAATGAGTACCTGGCATGAGGTAAGCACAAAATAAATTTTAGTTATCAAATCAAGTTGCATCTTGAACCCTGAAGTGCATGGGGGTGGGCTGGGGAGAAAGGTCCCTGCAAAAAGACCTTATACTCCCTGGTATCTGCTCAGGTGCATGCTCGAGTACAGTGTGAGTCTGGTAGGATGAGCCAGGGAGAAGAAAGGGATCCCTCTTGTAGCCTGGGGAGGTGACAGAACCTTAACAATGATCAGATGAAATGCTAATTCTTCCTTTTCAGTGGAAACTGTAGTTAAGGGGCCCCTTAGAACATTAGTGGATACCATGCAGTGGTATCCCTAGATGGCATCGTTTAAGGCAGATGCTTCCAGGGTCTATTCCAAAGACCAGATAATTTTTCTTTAAAGCCATTAATTTTGACATGTCCCCAGACAGATAACCTGAATCATTGTGTTTTTTTAAAAAAAATGTGAGTAGTATAAGAAGCAATGGGATTGATTTTCTCTGTGAATAAAGAAAATATTCAGTCTTATATTTCTAATTTTAAATATTTCATTCTTAAAATACCAATTTTGAGTTAAATGACTTTGGCTTATATTTTTTTATGAGCTAATATATTTAATTAAAGTTTCAATCTTGACTTTCCCTCATTTTCTCTCATTATTTTAGCTTGCTTGCAGAGTTGTGAGTGAAGAAGGTCCATGTAGAGAGGTCATCTACTCCATCCCCTTGCCCCAGGTGGGACAGCTGTGTCAGCAAGATAGTTGGCCAGAATCTTGTAGAGGGACACAATGAAAGCTTGACAATCTGTCAGTGTGTGTTTTGAAGCAAATGGCTAGTTTAGAAATCCTATGGTAAAAGTCAGTGCAAGTGCTAATCCCCAATGCTTTACCTCAATTCTGCACTGCACAGAAATGATTTTAAACTCTGGCGACTCTCATTTGGTGCAAGTTAAGAAGTATGTAGTCACCTCTTGTGTATATCCTAAAATATGTGCACATTTATATTACTATTCCTCTGTGAAATATTATAGCTTCTCCTGTTCCTTCCAAGTAGGAGAGGAAAACAGGAATAAATAAATCTATGGATTCTCTCTCTACCATATATATATATATATATATATATTTTTTTTTTTTTTGCGGTATGCGGGCCTCTCACTGTTGTGGCCTCCCCCGTTGCGGAGCACAGGCTCCGGACGCGCAGGCTCAGCGGCCATGGCTCACGGGCCCAGCCGCTCCGCGGCATATGGGATCCTCCCAGACCGGGGCACGAACCCGTATCCGCTGCATCGGCAGGCGGACTCTCAACCACTTGCGCCACCAGGGAGGCCCTACCATATATTATATAGACTTTTGAGACATATGATTGTTTTAAAAATGCTATGGATCAGATATGTATTACTTTGAGAAAAAAGTAACCAAGAATAAAAATGACTTATACCAATATGGCACATTAATGAAAATTAAGATGTAAAATATTCTTTTACCCAGTTTCTAATATTCATCTTACCTGTAGTTTGAACTTGGATAAAATTCACCTTTACAATGTTAAACTGTCTGCTTTTTTACGTCTTTAAAACAGATTTATCAAACACACAAGTTAGTAACATTTCTGTTAATTGCCTCTGAGCATACTGAAAAACTGCTGTGTGTGTAGAATTGTTACATAAGTAGAATTGAAGTCTTGAAGAGCAGATTGTGAATTTTGCAATTGCATTTTTAGAGCCAACTCAATCTAGCCTATAACTATTTTCTTGGCTTATATTCATATAATGCATAGTGGGTGCTTTCTATGAGGTAAGCAGATTGAAATGAATATTGAAGTTTGTATTTCTTTGCTTGAGAAAGCTGACATTTTTTTAGTTAGGCCCAAACTACAGCATTCTTTATGGACAAAAATAATCTAACTTCTCAGAAAGTGTATTTCAAGCCTATCATCATAATAACAATGAAATGGAGGTTGAGAGCTGTTCCTTGAAGAAGTGGTTCTTAGAGTTTTGAGTTGAATTTCTCATACATAGCAAAGTGGCATAATTGCTTTCCCATCTTCCTCCCCTCCTTCTGCCCTATGTTCTTCCTTTCATTTCTCTTCCTCCTGTGAAATTCAACAACTGTAAAGAAAAATATAAAAAATGAAATTAAACTCTATTTTTCTTATTTTAATTTAATATCTAAGTAACTATGTACAGTATGTGAATTTCACTGTATGTACTATTTTGCATTCCATAAACTCTGATGATGTAATTTGTATACATACACCTAACATATTGACATAATTAATTAATTATAGGCTTTCTTTTTTTAGAGCAGTTTTAGCTTCACAGCAAAATTGAACAGGAAGTACAGAGTTCCCATATACTCCCTTTCCCCACAGTCTCACAACCTCCTCCACCGTCAGCATCCCACACATTTCTTACAATTGATGAACCAGCACTGACACATCATTATTGCTCAAAGTCTATAGCTTACAAGAAAGTGAAAAAAAAAGTTTAGGAAAGAGGAAAGGTATTTTCAGATCAGTCTTGAAGGATTAATACGATTTTCTAGGCAGAGAAGTGGAAAAAGTTTTTCCAGGATGAGGGAATCATATTTGCAAAGCAAGATCCAGTAGCACTGGCTAAATCTGGGGAATAGTAATATAGTAATTGAGGCTGCAGTATCTGTTCCTATGGGTTGGGGGAGGCAGTGAAAATTGTGGGAATTATGGGGAGTGAGACTGGATTCTTAGGCTGGCCTATACTCTAAGAGGTCCTATATCTCCAAAGGAGCTTGAGCTTTATCCTTTGGACAGTAGAGAGTCAGCAGACTTTACCAGAACTTCCCCTGATAATCTAGGGGTTAACAGGAGGTGGTGTGAATGACAACAGCAAATGTTATGGAGCCCAGTGGTTCTCAAACTTTTGTGTAATTCAGAATCACTTGGAAAGCTAATAAAAGTTGGGGAGGACCAGGCTTGTTGAAGTAGAATGGGGCCCAGACCTCTGGATTTTTGCCAGGATCTCCAGGTGATTCTGATAGACGTCAAAGTTTGAGAACCACTGATGTGATGCATATGTAACAGCCATGTGTGGCTCGCTTTTAGTAGCATTCCAAGAAACTTCTTTTACAGGAAGATTATAATAAGAGGAAAATTTAAATATTTAACAATTTAAAAAATAACATCCAAGTAAATGCCCTTTATAACTTCTTGGGTCCTGCTTTCCCCATCTCTCTTTTTATATACTTATGAGTTATAATGTAAACCCTCTGTGTAATTTACTTCTACCTTCCTCATAGTCTTGTTATGGTGACTAAAAACGTTAATATATATGTCCTTAGAATTGTGCCTGGTACATAGTAAGGATCTATACATTTCAACAATTAATATTATATCTCACCTTTATGGCTACTGTCATGAAAATATCTCAAATTCATTTTCTGTAAACATCTCCCCTTGATACAAATCTTTCCTCAAACTAATTTTCTGAGAATCTTGAATTTTTCATGTCCCATCTCTCACCTTCAGGATCCATTCTAGTTTTTCTGTTTGCTTGTTTTGCTTTTTTTTTTCCTGACGGCTTCTATCAGTTCTGCCCAATGTAAATCTTAGAAGCCCTTCTGGCTCTTCCTAAACTTCTAGCTTCAGTAGCCTCATTAATGCCATGTAAGGCCTAGATTGAGATTTGCCTGAGCTTCAAAGACTCTCTTAAAGAAGAGAATAAAAAAAAAGTTGTAATTGAATCTTTCTTTTTTCCTTTTACCTAAAGTTATACCAAAAGAGTCTTTGTCATCGAGCACTTCACCCAATTAGATTTCTTTTTTTGGACAGATTTTCTGGCCACTCACATTCTCTATGGTGGTCCTTAAAGACCTACTCCCATTATGTAGTTCCATTTTAGGGCCTCTTTGGCATGAGCCTGAACTTTTATTTTTTAAATAAAAAATTAATTAAGTAAGTAAATAAGGCTGTGCCGGTCTTACTTGTGACATGCACGATCTTTTAATGGCTGCACGTGGACTTCTTAGTTGCAGCATGCATGCAGATCTAGTTCCCCAACCAGGGATCGAACCCCAGCCCCCTGCATTGTGAGCACAGAGTCTTACCTACTCGACCACCAGGGAATTCCTGAGCCTGAACTTTTAATATTGCCCATGTTGATACTGATGTTTGGTCATTAGTGATGATAATGATAATGGTAATAATTATTAATATATACTGGGTACTTATTATATGCAAAACACTATGTTAATCCCTTTATATATACTAAACATGCAAAGAACATGATATTATCCTGAAACCCCTTTCAAAGATTACTTACTTGATCCTTACAGCTGTTTAATGAGATAGATTCTAATTTGTCCCAGTTTGGTAAAAGAGGACAGGTAAACCTAACGAGCAAGCAAAGGGGACAGGACTCAAAACTAGATCTGGACTCCAACCTACCAATCTTGACTATATCTCACATCCTCTACACTCCTGCTATTGCTCCTCACTGTTAGAGAGCAGGGATTATTTCCCATCAGCAGAACAGAATGGATATTCTCCCTCAGAATGGATATTTTCAAAAGTCCTGGTATCCCAATTTTTATTAAACTGTAAGGATTAAAATCACCATTTGGAAATATTCTGGAAATGCTTACTTGGTGCTGTGTGTGACACAGAGTAACTGCTCACGAGTGTTTATTAACTGGCAGACAATTAACTTGTTCCATGCCATAGAGAATTCTCTCCCCCCAACACTTTGGGTCTGGAATAGTGGAATGAGTGTAGCCCTTGCAGTCATACAGACATGAACTTAGAATCCAAGCCATCTCTACCATTCACTACTGGAATGATCACAGGCAAATGGTACCTTGATTACTTTATTTCTCATCTGTGAAACACAGAAATGCTAATACTGCCTGCCTTATAAGGACTGTTGTGAGTTATAAAAGAGTCTAGCCTAGTGCCTGGCAAGGAGTGGGTGCTTAATCATTAGTGAATTGTTAAGATTCTGGAATCTGGAGCCAAAGTGCCTGGGCTGAAATACAGGTTCTACCACTTACTGGCTATGGGATCTTAGGAAAGCTTTTTAATCATTTCTGTGTTTCCTGTTATTGTAAGTGGATACATTGTTTCTATTATTGGAATCAATAATAGTATCCAACTTACAGAGTTTGTAAAGCACTTGGAACAGTATCAGGTATATAGCAAGAACTTCTATGATAGACTTTTATCAATCAGTCAATCATTGATAAATAAATCAATGTTAGATTGTTTTTTACATTTTATTGTGCTGGGCTATTAGACATTCAAGTGACATTGCACTAGTATCTTAATAAACAGCACTCTTTAATATCTCTGGTCCAAACCAGTGAAACCCAGGGAACTCTTCATAAGAGATCGAAGTGCCCTTTCTATATTTTTTCATTCTAGCTTTTATTTTGGTGTAGTGATGGTGTCAGTTCAAAAGTTTCTTTTCTGTTCCTTTATTATTGGGCGTTACATATTTAGACTTGTTATAGCCAACTGGTGGATCAAAACTTTAATCACTGTGAAGTACCTTTTACATCTCTACCAATGGTTTTTACCTTAAAATCAATTTTGTCTTTGTTAGTATAACCATACTAGTTTTCTTTTGGTTGCCATTTGCATGCCATAAACTTTCCATTCTTTTATTTTTAACTTATTTGTCTTTTTAATGTTTTAGAAGTATCTCTTATAAGTAGCATACTGTTAAGTCTGACAATAACTGACTTTTAGGTGGAGTTTATGTATTTTCTCCATTTACATTTATTGTAATTTGTGGTATATTGGGACTTAATCATCTGATTTGGCACTTTCTATTTCTCTTGCCTGTTCAATGGTTGCTCTCCTCTCCTCTTGCCTTCTTTTGGATTGAGGAATTGTTACTATTTTATTTTTTCCCCTAGATTACTTTTGCTCTTCTTTTAGAGGTATAATATAGATTGTTGTTTTCATCCTTTACTTATCAAAGTCTAATGTTAGATTTTACTTTTATCTTCTTCCCAGACAAGGCATGCACTTTAGAACTTGTTGACTTTACTTCTTCAACTATGTGCTGTTATTGAATTTTAAATTCTATCTATATTTTAACCTCATGAGACATAATTGTTGTTTTCCAATGAATATTTATTTATATTTAACCATGTATTTATGTATTTCATTCTCTCTTACATCTTTTCACGTTCATCTGGGATAATTTTTCTTCTGCCTGAAAAACAAACACTCTTTGGTGTTTCTTTCAGTATATATTTGCTGGGGATAAAGTCTTTCAGTTTTTGCTTTCCTGAAAATGGCTTCTTTACCTTCAATACTAAAGGTTATTTTCACTAGGTGGAGAATTTTAAGGTGGCAACTATTTTTTTTTCAGTACTTTGAAGGCATCTTCCATTGTTTTCTGAATTTCCCCTGTCTTTTCTGTTGAGCAGTTAGCATAAAGTCATTTGAAGATTATCTGTTTCTTTACTGTTGCTGTTCTTGAGACTTTTTCTTTGTTTTTCTGTTATTTTAGTATGACAAACCTAGGTGTGAATTTCTTTCATTTTTTTTTTTTTGTGATGGGGATTATATGGATTCTTGTATCTGTGGATTGATGTATTTAACTGTTTTAGGAAGTTCTTAGCCATCATCTTTTCAAATATTGATTCTACTCTATTTTCTTTATCCTTTTCTCATAGTTCTACAATTAATTATAATATATAACTTGTCATGATGTCTTCTCTCTTTACTCCCTCTTCCATATTTCCATGTTTTTTCTCTGTGTTTCATTATGAATATTCTGGCATATCTTCCAGTTAATAAATTCTCACTTCACCAGTGTCTCATCTGTTTTTAAACCCATTCACAAAGATTTTAATTTCAGTTGTGGTATTTTGCAGTGTTAAAATTTCTATTTGATTTTCTTTCAAGATTATGCCATTTTTATGGTTTTTAATTCTTTCCTTAAAATTTGAATTTAATCTTTTATTTATTTGATGAGAATAGTTATTTTTAAATCTGTATCTGATCATTTAAATATCTATAGTTTTAGTGATCCTGTTTTTATGGTCTGTTGATTCTACTTATTCTTGTCCATGCTATCTTGATCTTCTCATTCACCAGTTTATTTATTTATTTTTTATTGTTTGCCATTGTATTGGAAAAATTGTTTGTAAAAAATTTAAGGCCTATGATGGTATCTTCCTTCAGAGAAGACTCTATTTAATTCTGCCAAAGTGCCTGGGTGAAGTAGCAGTATGAATATTTAGTAATTGTTTTTCTTGGGGCCATACAAATGACTGAAAGTTGGACTACAGTTTGTGCAAGAATTATATTACTTCTGACTCACTCCATTCCCTTTAGAGTTTCTAAAGCAAACTCTGGGGGCTTTACTAGGGCTCCACCCCTTCATGGATTTTCAAAAGTACTGCTTAACCTCTCATCTATGTCTTCTGGAAATGGCAACTGCTCACAAAATGGCAAAAACCACAAAGATGGGCTTACTTTTTAAGATATATCTGTCATAGATCTTGGCTATGTAATTCTTCACTGTAATGTTACACTCCATGCATTCAAGTAGATAATTTTATACATTTTATATTTTAGCAATTTTTTCTAATTGGCCTAAGTGGGAGATTTGATCTGATTCAACTACCATTACTGGATGTGAAAGTTCAGTTTTTCTTTCTTTTCTTTTCTAAAACATTTTTAATAGGAAGACAATTCTTAAACCAGTGTGGAGGACAGATTAGAGGAGAGAAGGAACATATAGTTCTCACCAAATTGGTTCCAAAGTGGATGTGCCAATCGACACTTCCATTATTAGTATTACATGAGAGTTCCAGTTGTTCCATGAACAACTGTTTCTTTATCCCTGTTTGCCTGGCGAGGAATTGTTTGTAAGACAATGAATTCTATCTTCATTATAGAGTTGTATCTCTGATGTGTGGGTGGGAGGGGATGTGGCCAGGTGGGATGGACAAGTAACTCTTTTTTTTTTTGAACATGAAGGCTTCCTGTTTATTTTAGCAGCTATAAGGATACTGGCCACTTTTCTGGCCTTAATGGCCAATCAAAATGTATCTTTAGTTAGAACTCCCTCTTCAGAGTTTATTTAGAACATTATCTTGGGGACAAATGGAATTAGATGCAAAAATTCTACTTTTCAGTAATTACCCGGTAGAATCTCCACAGCTCTTTCCTTTCCTAAGCCACAGACCCTCATATCTCTGTTCTTTGCATCATTTCTATAGTCTGCTGGGAGAATTCCTCGTTTGGAAGGTCCTTGTCTCTTTTGTGAGGTATGGGTTTCTGGCAATGCTGGATTTCCCCATCAATTTATTCTCATCTGTTATACACTTTCCAGGAATCCCTTATTGCTTTTCCTGGCATTCTTCCTGCCTTTCCAGTGTTTTATAAATGAAATATTTGTTCATATTATTTCATTTTGAGGGAGAGATAAAATTTGTGTACTTTGCCACCTTGCTCAGAAATGCCATAAATTTCTAATATCATCATTGATATACTTTAAAATAACTACTTTCATAAATATATTTCAAAAAATATTTCATATTTTATATTGTCCCCAAGCAAATAATATACTCTTCCAAGAAGACTGAGAAAGAATAATTACTTGGATTTACATTTCCAATCCCCTTTCTTTTCTTCATTGTTTTATCTTGATAGTCTGAAATCCATCTGAAATTCAATGTTCGAATCTCATATTAACAAAACTGTGTCATCTAATTAAATAATGTTTATCTTTCTTTATTTTCAAATTTATTTATCTTTTAAAAATATTTTACATCTTCTAACTCCAATGGTTTCTTGTTTTGATCATTATATCCATAAGAACTTTGTTGAAAAATTGTTCCAGGTTTTGAAATATTCCTCTTTTGTTTTGAATGGAGAAGTGTCTTGCTGTTTACTCTTTTGTGGTATGAACTCTGTCCCTTTCAAATTTTTGTAAATTTTTCTTCAAACTTAAAAAATATCTGTAGTATTAGGGCAAAGGAAAAAATTTATTCTTATTGTCCCTAATGTACATATTATGGATTATTTCCTTTTTGATATATTATTAAAGTCCTAGCACAGGACTAGCAAGGGTGGGCTAGCAAGGGCTCAGGGATTCACCTAAAGCAGTTGTTTATAGTCATTGCATTAGACACTGGGGATACAGTGGTAAATAAGACAGACATACCTGCCTTTATAAAGCCTACTCATGGAGAAGGAGAAAATCACATAAATGATAATAGTTACGTATGATGAGTTTTATGACAAGGTAATTACTGGGATTTATCAAAATATACCATAGCATTTCCTATCTTAATCTAGAGATGAGGGAGCATTATGATATCTTAATCTAGATATGAGGGTCATTATGATATCCCTACCAGACTGTGACTTACAGATCAGCCATATTGTCTGAATCTAATACATTAAATATAGATTGACTCTTCTGTGTTTTCTATTTTATCAGATATTTTTCATAATTCTTATTTGTGTATTTTAGTTCTGTCCTTCTTACACCTATATAACCACTATAGGGATACCAGGGCACAGGACACACATGCCCTGTTTTCTCAGAGTATTTGGTTGTAGAATATAAAATTTACAAAAATATATTTCAAGAGAAAGAATGTGATTTCAAAGAGAGTTCTTCCTCGCAAAGGGCTTGGGGAATACATTCACTGTCCACTGTCGTTATCAGAAGAAAAATATGAGAAGCACCAATTCGAGTATCCTGTGTTACTTCTTAGTACCGTGTCATCTTTACTTTTCATCTAATCTATTCTACTCTGCTTAAATCTAGTCTTTCCTTTAATTTCATATGAATTCTGCTTCTCTCATATACAAATATTTTAAATTCAATATCAAATTGTATTGACTCCCCTCAAGTCAGTAGTTCTGGAATGTATAAGGTGGAGGCTGTTGACATTAACTCTTGTTTTTTTTTGTTTTATTTTTCTTCCAGTTTTATTGAGATATAATTGACATACAGCACTGTAATTTTAAGGTATACAGCATAATGATTTGACTTACATACATCATGAAATGATTACCACAATAAGTTTAGTGAACATTCATCATCTTATATAGATGCAACAATCGAAAAGTAGAAAAAACGTATTTTTTCCTTGTGATGAAACGACTTAGGATTTACTCTCTTAACAACTTTCTTATATAATGTACAGCAGTTTTAATTATGTTTATCATGTTGTTCATTGCATCCCTAGTACTTACTTATCTTATAATTGGAAGTTTGTACCTTTTGACTACCTTCATCCAGCTCCTTCTCTCCCCATTCCTTGCCTATCTTACCCATGGATTTGATCTCTTTCTATGAGTTTGTTTGTTTGTTGTTTGTTTTTGAAGTATAATTGACCTACAACACTATGTTAATTCTTGGTTAACAGCACAGTGATTGGTTATTTTTATGCATTTCAAAATGATCACCAATATAAATCTAGTTGTCATCTGTCACTATAAAAGATAATATACAATTATTGACTATATTCCCCACACTGTGCATTTCATACCTGTGACTCATTTATTTTGTAACTGAAATTTTGTATCTCTTAATCTCCCTCACGTATTTCTTTCCTCCCACCACCCCTCTCCCCTCAGGCAACCACTTGTTTATTCTCTGTGTCTGTATCTCTGTTTCTGTTCAGTTATGTTCATTTACTTCTTCTGGTTTTTAGATTCCATATTCAAATGAAGTAATATAGTATTTGTCTTTCTCTGTCTGACTTATTTCACTTAGCATAATACCCTCTTGGTCCATTCATGTTGTCACAAATGTCAAGATTTCATTTTTTTTTAATTGTATATGGCCGAGTGATATTCCATTGTATATATGTATGTACCACATCCATTTATCTGTTGAAGGGCACTTAGGTTGCTTCCATATCTTGGCTATTGCAAATGATGCTGCAATGAACATAGGAGTGCATATAACTTTTCAAATTAATGTTTTTGTTTTCTTTGGATTAAATACCCAGAAGTGAAATTGCTGGATTGTATGGTTGTTCTATTTTTAATTTTTTGAGGAATGTCTATACTGTCTCCTCAGGCAAAGGAAACAAAAGCAAAAATAAACTAATGGGACTGCATCAAACTAAAAACTGTTCTGCAGTGAATGAAATTATCAACCAAACAAAAATGCCACCTACTGAATGGGAGAAGATATTTGCAAACATTATATCTGACAAGGAGTTAATATTCAACATATTCAAAGAACCCATACAACTCAACATCAAAAAAACAAATGACCAAATTAAAAAATGGGTAGAGGACCTGAATAAACATTTTTCCAAAGAAGACATACAGATGGCCAACAGGTGCATGAAAAGATGCTCAAAAGCACTAATCATCAGGGAAATGCACATCAAAATCACAGTGGGATATAACCTCATACTTGTCAGAATGGCGTTATCAAAAAGCCAACAAATAACAAGTGCTGGTGAGAATGTGGAGAAAAGGGAACCCTTGTGCGCTGTTGGTAGGAATGTAAATTGGTGCAGGCACTATGGAAAGCAGTATGGAGATAACTCTTAAGTGGTTTTATTGTTCAGTCTGATTCTTGACTTGCTAAGGATGAAGTATAATGACTAGGATAGTGTAGTGAGGGCTGGTTTTTATAGGATCCTAATGAATTTTTTTTGACTTTTTGACTTAGTATACTTTTGACTTAGTATGGCAAATACTAAGTTCTAGTATTCAGTAATTTCAAACCTCAACCTTGTACTAATGGAGTCAAGGCTGGTTTTAAAGTTTCTTCTTTGGTATTAGGTTTTTCATTTCTGTTTCTATCTCAAGATGGCCTAGGAATATTGTTCAAGTGTGGGTTTCTGAGTCCATTTGCCTTCATAAGAGCCATAGGAGGCTTCCCCACAGAAGATTGGGATACTCCAGATTGGAGGACTAACCCAGGTTTTTTTTTTAACTTTTTTTTTTTTTTTTTTTTTTTTTACGGTACGCGGGTCTCTCACCGTTGTGACCTCTCCCGTTGCGGAGCACAGACTCTGGACGTGCAGGCTCAGCGGCCATGGCTTACGGGCCCAGCCGCTCCGTGGCATGTGGGATCTTCCCGGACAGGGGCACAAACCCGTGTCCCCTGCATCGGCAGGCAGACTCTTACCCACTGCGCCACCAGGGAAGCCCTTTTTAAACTTTTAATTAAACTAACCTAGGTTTTTTATTGGGGCAGAGATCAAGATTTTGAGGATCTTGAAATTTGGAGATAACTTGTGCTCTTGGTGGAATGGTAAGAGAGTTAGTTCAGGCGTTGAGAAGAATAATCAGTTATGCAAACAGAAGGCTTTGGAAGGAAACTTAGAGATGGTTTGATTCAACATCCTCCTGTTAGAGGTAAAGATATTTCTAGGCTCAGCAAGTTTGAGATATTTGTTCAAAGTCAAGGGACTTATTATTCAAGGAAACTAAGTTGATGACAGACCTAAAATTAGGCTCCAGGTATTCTGAGTCCTAGGATGATTTTTTGTACCTTTAAAACTGCACTGCTGCATAAAGTCTCAGTAGTGAGCTTGTCAGAACACTCTGGTAACTGGTTTCTTGGCACCACAGTATTCAGCCACTAGAATTAGATTCGATTTCTTCTCTACCCATCTGCATTAAACTTTTCCCTATACCTTTCCCTCATGTCCCTTGGAGTTTCTACAAATAGTTAAAAACAAATTTTGAACTTAACCTGAGAGACAGACAGACAGACAGGAGGGAGATGAGCACCCATGACTGCTTAATTCTATTCTTATCATTAAAAGTTCTTTTTCAAGTATTGTTAGTGGGCAAGGTAAATTTTTTTACTCAAGATGTTTATTATTTAGTCTTTGTTTAAACTTGGAATTCTGTAAAAACATTCTATGTATTTCATGATTCATTTTATTCTACTTCTACTGTAATTTGAGATTTAAAATTTTTCTTTATTATAAATGGTGACTGAATGATTTTGCAGAAATTATTCTTTTAAACCTTTTCCTAGATGTAAAAGAAAAAAAAAACCCAAAACCAACTTATTTCACTGTGAATCTTCAGTGTTTTGGTATGATTTCCTTTATTTGTAAATAACCTCTCATTAAATATTATTATTCCAATGTTATAGTTGAATTGTTTTATTTTAAAGGAATTTATTGTCTCGTTGGTTAGTGAGTTCTAAAATAATACTGGGAACATACATAATTCTTATTCTTCTTAAACCTCTGCTTGGTATTTTCTTGAAAGTAATATTAATTTGAATTGTTTGAAAAAATCAACCAATCAAGTTGGCCAGTGAGTTCTAAAATAATACTGGGAACATACATAATTCTTATTCTTCTTAAACCTCTGCTTGGTATTTTCTTGAAAAATAATATTAATTTGAATTGTATGAAAAAATCAACCAATCAAGAATATTTACTTATCACTGAAGAAAATAAAACATAAATTTACTCCAACAATTTTTTATTAGCACCGTTATTCACAACCCTGGAGTATGTGGGGGTATGGAAGAGAAATGTAAGGCATATTATCCATTCTCAATTTTAAAAAGTGGTACACACATACACACAGAGCAACATTTTCTGTCTTTTTTATTCAAGTAGTAGCCCCAGTAGCCCATACAATTTCTAGTCATATTGGATTTTGTACATCTGCTTTAATATACTATATTATAGTAAACTTCATGCCTTTCCTGATAATGTTCTTTCTCTCTGTCTAGAATGTTACTCCTCTCTTTGTCTCTTGATTTACCTGCTTGTTTGCCTACTTAACTGTAAAGATTCGATTGAAAGGTCACTTCTTCTATGGCAGTCCTCCCCAGTACCTCCTTCCCTTAATGCACTATTAAAAATAGTTATTTTCTCTGTACTTCCTCTGTACTGTGTACTTGTACCTTTTCTTAGAGCTAAAGAATACTTGATTGCTCTAAAAATCATCATCAACAACAAAATAAGAGCTGTGTGTCTGTGATCATTTATGGTCTCCATTAGGTGAGTGTTAGGTAATTTCCTATATGGAAAAACATTTGCTTGTCAAAATCTATAGGGAAGAATATAAAAAAAATCATTGAAAAACTGTTACAGAATTAAATTCTTGGAGGTATAATGTGTTCACCACACTTAAAAAAAAAAGTAGAAGTCTCCTTTTTCTTGACTGTGAACTTCTTAAGAGCAGGGACTGTGTCTCATTCATTTTTGTGTTTTCCCTGCTTAGAAATGTGTCTTGTACATCGGGGGACTCAACTATTGTTTGTTGACTGAAAGGACAAGCATCCAGGGATTGTGGTATATAATGTACATTCATTCTGCTTTCTCAGTGTGTTGCATATTTTCCATTTGCCCCTCCAAATTCATTCTCTGCCCTTACCTACCCTACTGTATGCCCCGGACCTGACTTTTAAGGCTTATATCAATGGGCTCCTATTCCCTCTGGCTCTTGGTTGAGTTGAGTCAATGAGGAGTCCTGGGAGGAGATTGGAGGGAGAGAGGGTTTATTTTTTTGCTCCTTTCAAGGTGGTTTCTCCTATAGGACTCTTTGCTTTTTGGTTTTAGTAACTGCTTCTTTTCCTTATCCCTTTGGACAGCTCTTCTAAGTTACTAGACTATCTCTTATGGCTTCTCTATACCTCATTTATACCTTTGTAATTTGTCCCTTCAAAAGTAAATTTTCTTGAATTATCCTAATTTGAGTGTTCCATTTGTTTCCTGTTGGGACTCTAACTGATAAATCCAGCAACCATTCTTCTGCCTTTTCCTTGGATGAAAAGTCCTCTTTTCCTTTCAAAACACCTTTCTTCCATATGTAGCTCATGGAACTGATCTCACCCACTGTCCTAGGGAATGGCCTATGACTCAGACTTGCCAGAGTATCCATCCCTTTAGCTTGACTTATTGGTTTATTGATGGGATCAGGACCAAAATAATTTCTCCTCTTGCTATTTTTTCTAGCACTACTGGGAAGGAGGCACCCTCTCCTAAAATTACATAAGCCAGGGGTATTTAAGAGCCATCTTTGCTTTCATGTGGAGGGAGAGTCTTCATAAAATGAAGCCAATGTAAAGGAGTGCTGGAAGAGGAAAAGATTTAGTCCAGTTTGAGTTGAGTCTCTGTTATTTGCAACTAAAAAATATCAATTAGTATATAGGATAATTAATATCCACAAACAATGGTTTTGTGTTAGGAACTGGGTAAAGAAAGATGACTATATATGAGGGGTGTGTTGTGCTAATTTATGACAATGGCACCTAGAAAGCAGAGGTCATTTTGTTTCTGTATATGTCTACATATCTATTAACTTGTGGATGTAAAAATTTAAATATTAATGATTCTAATTCTAGGGGATTATATGAAATTTATCTGAATAATATTAAGAAGCTCTTCTGTTTAAACAAATTTTCTAAACCTTATAGAATGAATCTTTTCTACACTTTTTCTTATATATTTTGGGTTTTCAGTAAATGTCTTATTTCCCAACCTATATTTGTAAGCCTAGTTTTTTTATTCCACCATAGGCCAATGTTTTCCAAATAAAGATTGCTAGGTTTAACTTTAGTTTGAAGGAATCCATCAAATTGATTTCACTTGTGGTCTAAGTTTTACTTTTCACTTGAATCTCTAGAGCAGGAAACCTATCAGTTGCATGAACTCATCTCTTAGTAAGAATTTTGAATGGAGCAGAGAGCAAATTGCAAAGGCAAATAGAATATATTGTTGAAAAATATCCTGTTTCTGGCTGCATCTCAAAATAAGTTAAACATGATAATTTCCTCAAACAGGTGTTTAAAGTAAGTACTTTATCTAAGAGATGTGTATCCTAAGACTGCAGCCAGTTAGGTGTGTCTTAGAATTCAAAAGTCATTTTGAATGGTTGCATTTCATTCAAATGAGTCTAAACATTCAAACCATGCTTCTTTTTTCAAAGGAGATGAAAAGGAAACAACAACAACAGTTTGCTCATTTTTAAGGGTTTGGGATGAAGGGATTGCTTCTTGATCTATTAAAATCTAAGAGTTACAAATCTCTATCTGTAAGTGTCAAGTTATTTTTCAGGAAAGCTTTGAGTTCTTTCAAAGAACACTGACAGTTGAGATTCTTTTCCCTGAAGGTTGATTATTTGGACCTCAATTTTCAGTTTTTCTAAAAGGAAAATACTGCTGAAACAGTATGTCTCAATCCAGGATAAAGAACCAAATAACTTCTGATTTGGTGGTTAAAATCCAGAAACACCTGCTAATGAGTCTGAATATGGATTATTCAACCCTTCCTCTGAGTCTCAGAGATACCTTTGTAACCTCACTTCAAAACTCCTACCCTCTACTAAAATATAAAACAAACAAATGTGTATAACAAAACAGAAACAGACTCACAGATAGAGAGAACAAACTAGTGGTTACCAGTGGGGAGAGGGAAAGGGGTAGGGGCAAGATAGGATTAAGGGATTAAGAGATACAAGCTACTATGTATAACATAAATAAGAACAAGTATATGTTGCACAGCACAGGGATATATAGCCATTATTTTGTAATAACATTAAATGGAGTATAATCTCTAAAAATATTGAATCTCTATGTTGTACACCTAAACTAATATAATATTGTAAATCCACTACACTTCAATAAAAAAATTCAAAAAGAAAAAAAAAGAGAAAATCAAAAGAAGCGTATTTTGTGACATAAAAATTATATGAAATTCAAATTTCAGTGTCCATAAATAAAATTGTATTGAAACATAAAGAAAACTTCCCACCCTCTAATTTAGTAGGTTTTTTACTTTTTTGTTTGCACTAGCCTGAGTTGAATCTGTTGCTTGAAACTAAATGAAGTTCTTCAAGTAGTTGCACTCTTTATATAAGATGCAGTGGAAGATGCCTACCCCCAGCAAAAGCACAAATTTCATCACTGTACTCCAAAAATATTTCTAAGTCTTTCAAAAAAGATTAAAATAAATTTTAGTGAAAAACTGAGTGACTGCTATCAGCAGTTGTTATGCCTGCTTTCATATGTAATATCTCATTTGGATCTGTATTCATTTTTCTAGGGCTGCTTTAACAAATTACCACAAACTAGGTGGCTTAAAACAACAAAAATTTATTCTCTGACAGTTCTGGATGCCAAAATTCTGAAATCAAGGTGTTGGCAATATTTCACTTCCTTCTGAAGGCTCTGAGGGAGAATCTGTTCCATGCCTCTTTCCTAGCTTCTGGTGACTGCTGGCAATTCTTTGCCCTCCTTGGCTAGTAGCTGCATAACTCCACTCTGCCTTAATCTTCGCATGGCTTTCGCCTCTGTGTCTCTGTGTCTTTTCCATTTCTGTCTCTTATAACAACACTTGTATTAGATTTAGGACCCACCTTGAATCCAGGATGATTTAATCTAGAGATTCTTAATTTAATCACATCTGCTATTTTCAAATAAGGTCACATTCACAGGTACCTGGGGTTAGAACAAGGATATATCCTTTTGGGATCGCTGTTCAACCTATTAGAGTCCTTCAATAACCTGTGATATGAGTGACGATGTTATCATTCCCATTTCACACATGAGTAAGTCGAGGCTGAAGTCACAAAGCCAGCAGAGTGGAAGGCAGGACACCAGCCAAAACCTCATTGTAAGACCAATGTTTTCTTCTATGTCACAGCCTCTCTTGACACAGTGCTTTTGCTGACATAATCATCTCATCTTTTAAAAAGATAACACATATTTAAACATTGTTTATAGATTTGACAAAGTTGCATATTTTATCAGCATCACTTAATTCTTCAATATAAAGTGATTCTTGTTAACAAGTTATTCCTAACAAGATTCCTCAGCTTTTCAGAAAGAAAGGGAAATTAAGAGAGAAACCCAAATATGTTTTTCCTCATTATCTTTAGCTCTTTTTTTTTTTCTCATGAATCTAACTTTCCATTTATGCTGTTCTCCTTCTGCTCATTCTCATCCCATTTCCTGATTCCTGGGGTTCAGACAGTGATGAGCACTCTTGAAGAAGCCCAGGGAAGGCATTCTGGTTTTGTCTACAATCCACTTTTATTGGCACTCTGTGCAAATAATCAAGGCTGAACCTATCCTATTATAGACAAAGGAGTAGGGCCATGATGCATGTTAAGTTTTTGGTTTTTAAGAGCATCTATTTTATAGATGCGTCCTATTGAGGGCAGACCACAGAGAGCACAAGGTAACATGTGAATAAATTTGCTGCAAGGTATGACGTGGCAGTAATTTGCCTGAGTGACTTAAGAAATCTTGACTATTCTTCTCATGTTTTTTAAATATTTGGAATATTCTACAGTCCTACAAAACTCAAAAATTCAATTTACATTGAGTCAGTTGTAGAAATTGAGAATATATAGGAAGGATGTAACAAATGTGTGGTTTTCTAAACCAATTCTTGATTAAAATATACTTTACATTACTGTATTACTGAGCACTTGCCTTACATTAATCTGATTTCATTGCTCAAAAGGGATTAAAAAGTAACCCATATGGGCTTCCCTGGTGGCGCAGTGGTTGAGAGTCCGCCTGCCGATGCAGGGGAGGCGGGTTCATGCCCCGGTCTGGGAGGATACCACATGCCGCGGAGCGGCTGGGCCCGTGAGCCATGACCGCTGAGCCTGCGCGTCCGGAGCCTGTGCTCCGCAACGGGAGAGGCCACAACAGTAAGAGGCCCACATACCGCAAAAAAAAAAAAAAAAAAAAAAAAAAAGTAACCCATATGCCTTTAAAACATAAGACTAACCTTTAAAAATGTCTGAGCACATTGTTTTTTTTTTCCAAATGTAATATCTGCTCCCATCCACATTCTACCTTCACAAAAGAATTTCTTCACAAAAAGAATTTTTTCTGTGAAGTCAGTCTACATTCTCCAAGAAATACTGAATTTTAGACCTTCTTTGACTTCCTCCTGTCCTCAAATTTGATGAGCATTTGGTTTGTACCCTACAATTTAATTTTTTAAAATTATTTGGCATGCACATTATAATTTTGAGTGCTTATCTTATGTCTTATCTTGCCACTGGAATGTAAATTCCAGAACCTGGTACTTACCCTGATAGCTGTAACTAACTGAGCATGCCCAAATATTGAGCTATGACTGATGCAAAGTAAGTCTACATTTATTGTAACCCTAGAGCTGACAGAAGTCAAATTTCCCATTATATTACATAATGCTTAACATTATCAAGGGTTTACTGTATACCAAGCACTGCTCCAAATGCCGTCTATGTATTCACATCAGTTTATGGAAAGACTGATTTGTTGGGAAGCCAGAGCAGCATTGCCATTATCTTGAGAAATATAATTTTCATCAAAGTTTTGGTTGAAATCCCTTTCTGGAGAATATTATTGCTATTATGCAAAGTCAGGACCAACTCAACTTCCATCTTCTCATTCCTTTTCCACTCTGTCCCTTTTCAGTGTTTTCAAGATCTCACACTTGTTGTCAGTGCCCATTCAAATCAGTTTGGATAGATGAGGCTATTGATTAATTTTGTCAACAAGTGAAGAAGGATTTGAGTGATTATATTATTTTACTAATTTTTTTGCACTAACATTCTTGGCAGTTGATTTGAAAGTGTTAAAATTGCCAATATCATAGGTGGATTTAGGAGTAAAAAAAGTTCCAACTTCAGTTTCTTTAGTTTGGCTTTTCCCCAGTGAATTTTTACAGGAGGAGCAGCATGTTTAAGGACTAAGCCATCATACCATTTGGCGCAGTCTTGTCCTTAACTTACTGTGACTAAAAATTCCCTACTCCTGGGAATTCAGATATCTGCCAGTATTTTATATTATCTTCCTCAATGACCATCATTCTTATTACCCTAAATATAGGTTTTAGAGACTGTTCTAAGAAAGAAGCTTGGTAGACTTTTTTTTTTGATTGGGTATTTGTGTGTTTGGGCATGTAGGCCCCATATACCTGCAGGAAAAGACTGATTCTGATTTAGTTATCTCTCATATTCAGGAGTTAAAGATAAAAATTTTTCAGTCTCAAATTGTCTACATTCTCTCTTGCATTTCCCCTACCCCCAGTTTCACTGTCAGGGACATTAGTTCTATGGAGTCCTGGGAAAGTACTGCTACAAGACCAGGAACTTCCACCATAGTATCTGTTATGGGCTGAATGTTTGTGCTCCCCCCAAATTCATATGGTATTTGGAGGTGGGGCCTTAGGGAGGTGATTAAGTATAGGTGAGGTCATGAGGGTGGGGTCTCTGTGATGGGATTAGTTCCTTTATAAGAAGAGATCATAGAGCTTGCTCCACCCCCCTCCCCCCACCCTCCCCCGGCCATGGGAAGACATAGCAAGAAGACAGCTATAAGTAAGGCAAGAAGAGAGCTCTGACCAGGAATGTGACTATACTGGCACCTTGATCTTGGACTCCCCAGCCTCCAGAACTGTGAGAAATTAATGTCTGTTGTTTAAGCCACCCAGTCCATGGTGTTTTGTTATAGCATCCTGAGCAGACTAAGACAGTTTCCATTTTGATGATTTTTGCTTTCAATACCATTTATTCCTTGCATACTCTATCCAATTTTTCTTGCCTTACAGTGTTACCTCCATAGGATGTCCAATACTAGAGCCAAAGTCATTTGAAGAATTTTGTCATCTATGATTCAATTCAAAACAATTTGTCGATGAAAAGTTTTCATAATGCTTCTCAAAATTCCATAATGATAATTTTTTTTGGTGGTAGAGAAAAAAATTAACTCAGGCTAGAGCTATGCCATTTTGGGTGAAGTCTCTCTGGCTCTGAAAAACAGATTTCAATACCTCTTGGTAAGTCCAAAACCTAACAGGACTGCACAGAAAGGTGTTAGATTTTTTCTTTGAAACTTTTGTGTTTTCCAGTTTGTGTTTTAAAATTTTGTTTCCTTTGAAACAAAAGGTTTTTTTGGAGATACTTAACAAATAGCTATTTGACATAGAGTTATTTTGAGTCAGCTACTGTACTTCTGTTAAAAGTTTTTATATGGTAATCTCCTAAATTAGCCAAGTTCCTTGTATTTAAGGTTATTGTGTCTTCTGAAACCTGTCTCTATATTGTTCCATGTATTTGCAGAAATTGACATATTTTATACAGATGAAATTATCTTTCAGGAGCTAAAAAGCAAAAATCAAAAGAAAATTTCATATCTGAAGGAAAGAACACTCAGAATCATCATAGAGACATGTAGCTATCTTGGTAATACCATGATCCTATGAAATGGCAACATCTTAAATAAATATATATATTAATGTCTTTATTTAGAAGAGTTGTCCCATTGTGACCTGGAATAAGCTAACATCAGAAATTTCTATAACTTTTAATAAAGATACAAATGTCTATCATGAAACTTCAACAGTATTTAAACAGCAATTTGAAGCTGTTTACTCAGTACACAGCTCAAAAATATCTAACAGCTCTGGCTGAAAAATACCAACAATAGAGAAGAGGGCAAAAATTCCACTAGCTTAAATACTTCACCACTTATATAACCTGTTTTGAACCTAAATATGGAAGAAATGTCTGGGTCTTTTAAAAAATTTATAGTATTTTATTATATTTAATAAACTTCATGTCAAAATTATCCAGACTTGGTCTTTTAATTTTCCAATACTATTTTAGGAAACTTTAGAGTCAAAATTATTTAAGAACATTATATTCTAAAAATGAGCACCTCAGTACCTGGAACCTTTTGTACAAAACCTAGATGTTCTTCATATCTGAGCAATTCAATCATCTGAGTAATTCAGTCCTAGCAGAGGTGCTCTGGCCTGGAGGAAGTGCTATGCTCATTCCCAGGAGGTGGTTTTCAGTGACATTTTCCCCTCCTCACAACCAGTCTCAATCCCAAAATGGCTGTGACTTGATCCACAATGTTCTGGGCCACGTTTTGCAAGAGTCTCTTGAGTTTGGTTTTGAACACAGTGAATTTGAGCTGACTGTAGCATATCCAAGGGAAAATACTAGAAGACCGTGTTAGGCTGGGTCTTCTGAGAAGCAGTCACCAAGAAAGAATTTGAAGTACAAGAGACATTAGTGAAAAACCTGTGAAAGATAAACAGGGTGGGAACAGGAATCCACAGGGAACCTACAGATGCAGGTGTGACACCTGTGAAAAGAGATGGGGAAAGGAGGAGGGTTGGGTAAGGAGGGCCTCAGACTACAGTGAAGTTCTGAGCATGCGTTGGCCAGGCCACTGGGGACCCCAGAGCAGAGATTTTCCATCAGTGTCCTGTGTTGAGCACGTATGACCCAGCTCCAGTATGCCCTCTGTGTTTGGTCATTGATAGGGTGCAGCCAGCTAGATAAGCCTTGGTGTGGGTATGAATGCTGTGGTGGATTCTGAAGATGGAGGCTGTCAGCCAACTATACTTCCTGTAGCAGGTTCTTACTTGAAGGAAAATCTGAGCAGCTCTCCTCCATGGCCACGACAAAGATATGGAACTTGGTTTAATGATGTAGGAAGGTTGTTTTCTTAATAGTTGGCAAAGCATTCCTTTTAGGAAGGAAATATTTTGATTTGGAAAAATAATAAGCTAATTGATGTATGGAAGGATGTCTGCAGAAGCCTAAGAGATACAAATGTTAGGTAAGATACTCTGAAGAGAAATTTGTTTTTTTAATATTTACTCAACAAATATTTACTGAACACTTATGATATGTCAGATATTGTAAAGATAGAACAGCAATCAAAACAGACAACAACCCCTCCCTCATGAGATTTACATTCTAGTGAGTAGAGAAAGATAGTAAACAAATAAATGAGCAAGTTATATAGATTATCAGAAGGTATAAGTGCTATGGAGAAAAAACAAAGCAGGGAAGGTTGATGGGTAATTCAGAAGTAAAGGGTTGCTATTATAAAAAATGGTGTCTGGGAAGTTTTCACTGAGCTGAAGGAGGGTGGGGGGATAAGCCTTGTAGATAACTGGGAGAAGAGCATTCTAGGCAGAAGGAAAAAAAGGTTCTGAGGCAGGAGTGTTCCAGAACAGCAAGGAGGAGCCTTCTGTGGTGGGAGCTGGTAAACAAGGCTGAGAGTTACTAGGGGGGCCAGGTCATGTAGGACACGTTATAAGGACTTTGGCTTTTCTGCTGAGTGTGATGAGAAGCTATTGAAAGATTCTGAGCAGAGGAGTGGCACAAACTGACCCATTTTCAAAGGATCCCTCTGGCTGCTATGTTGAAAATGGACAGTAGGAAGGCAAAGTAGAAGTAGAGAGACCAGTTAGGAGGCTATTGCAATAATCCAAGTGAGAAAATGGAAGGACTTTATTTTTTTTCCTGAGATGAAAGAGGCAGAGATGAGTAGAAAGAAAAGATACAAGGAAAGGGGCTGTATGGAGACATGACCAATGAAGGTTTCCCATTGTGGAGTGGATAAAGGACATTTTAAGAAGGTGAATGTCAAATATTACCTTTGAAATTGTTGCCATGTTTCTGTTTCTGCTTCATATTTAATCAAGCCTATTTAATCTAACCTTTAATTTAATCAAGCCTATTTTACTCACAAATGTATTGTAGGAGTGTCTCTGTCTGTCTGTCTATCTATCTATCTATCTTTTTTATTCTAGAAAAGGTCTGTGTGTTATAACTGGGTTGGCATATAGAACACAGTATATTCATGGTAGCAGGGGCTTGAAATCAAACATAATCAGGAGAATGAAAACCAGGGAAGTTGGCAGAATTCTTGGGGAAGGCTTTGGGTCTTGAAAGTAGATTAAGGATTTGAACAAATCTTATCTAGTTGCAAGAGGCTTGAAACTTCCAGCTGACTTCGGACTTAAGGCATGGCTAGAGATTTAAATTTTTGAGCTACACCTTATAGAAATGATGACTAATAAAGGGACTCTTGGAGGGAAAATACCAGAGAAAAAACTGTCTGTACTTTAGTATTTATTCCAGGTAAAAGAAAGAGATGGTAGATTTAGTAAAGGCAATGAGAGACTGGAGTGATAGATGAGAAGCAATGTTGCATGTTGTGGCAGAATCTGCTGGTTTCCCACCCAAATCCACATTTCCATTTCATATTTATAGAATCCTAATTTTTATTGTACACCTAAAATACTATATTTCCTATCCTCCCTATGTACCAAGGCTCGACTCAGTTCTTCCTAGTGAGATGCAAATAGAAGTTGGATGGAAATTTTTGACAGAATGAAAAGGAGTCTTAAAAATGAGCACATAGCTGGGATGAGCTTTTCCTCCCCTTCCTCTATTTTTATCTCCAGGAAGTTGGAAATATTATGATGGCTGGAGCATCAGCAGTCATTTTGGACCATTAAATGCCCTTGAGGATGGACAGTAATTGCTAGGATAATGGAACAAAAAGTAGGAGGAGCCCTGAGCTTCCTATCTCCAGACTTCTTTTATGTGAAAGAAAAATAAATTATTTTTCTTATTTAGGTCACAGTTAATTTAGGTGTTCCGTCTATGCCAATATAACTGCCATACAATAATGGCAGCCACCATTTACTGAGACCTATTATATTTCAGGCATGGTGCTAAGAACTTTATATTATTAGCTCAATTAATCATCACAGTAATCCTATGAAATAGGTGCTATTATTTCCACCGATTTAATAGATGAGGAACATGAAATTTAGAAGGGTCACATAAATTCCCCAAGATCATCTAGCTAGTGTGTAGTCTCAAATTTATTTGTTAGATTTTTTTAAACATCTTTATTGGAGTATAATTGCTTTACAGTGGTGTGTTAGTTTCTGCTTTATAACAAAGTGAATCAGCTATACATATACATATATCCCCATATCTCCTCCCTCTTGCATCTCCCTCACACCCCTCTAGGTAGTCACAAAGCACCGTGCTGATCTCCCTGTGCTATGTGGCTGCTTCCCAGTAAGCTATCTATTTTACATTTTGTAGTGTATATATAAGTCCATGCCGCTCTCTCACTTTGTCCCAGCTTATCCTTCTCCCTCCCCATGTCCTCAAGTCCATTCTCTATATCTGCTTTCTCAGATTCACTGAAATGTTTTTTCCTCTGAGAACAAAGCTTCCAGAAACTCAAAACACCTGTATTTATTGGTGACCTAAAAGGAGCACTTACCTGCTAACTTCCTGCCTGGTTTTCAAGTAGCTTGGCAGAGATTTCCTGCTGTTACTAGGCTGCTATAAAAAAAATTAATTATTCTGAATAGCTAGGTCTATTTCAACAGGAACTGCCTCACTTTTAAAATCTGTCTTTTGAAATTTTCTAATAACTATTAAGAGACCATTAGCAAAATTGTAAGGAAAATAAGAAGGTAAGACTAGTAAAGCCATTATCCCAATCATCCTTACTGAAGACACAGCACACATTAGCTTCTGTGGATGTTTTTGTTTTACGATTAATCTAGATTACAGAGATGAAAGAGCTTCAAATCTTTTTTACTTATGCATGTGATTGGGAGTGGAGTATGAAAGAGTAGGTATGAATGGAAAGTATCATTTAAATATTTTATTCAAAATTACATGAACACTTATCGTTATTCAATGCCTATTAGGTGCCAGATGCCACATGAGGTACTTTACTTGTCTCATTTAATGTCATCCTTGCACCAGTCCCTGTGAGGGAGAGCACAGTTTGTAAATATGATGATGTTCAGAGACACTGAGTGAATTGCCCAAGGTCACACAGTAGGAATTTATATATAGATCTGTCTGTCTCCAAAGTGCATGCTCTTTCAGTTTATTACTCTATGAGAAAAAGCATTCAGTGCTATGGGATATTTTAAACAGAGATCTGTTTTATAGAACTTCAGTGATAATGAAAACTCAAACACCGCTTGTAAACAACTCTAAATCACTGCTTCTGGTCTGGTTTGAAGTTTCCAGATCCCACGTCCTTCTCTTTCCTGCTTCTACCCTTTGACCATTTCATATATGCTAGAAGAAAGAATGCAGTTTATTAATTTTGTTCATTATTAACTGCCTTGGTAAAAGTTTTGATGAAGAAAGAAATGGAAATTAATGATTAGAATGAACTTTGTTTATTATTTTTCAATTTAATTTAATGGTACATTACCCTTCTTCATTCCCATGATTTCTTAAATTGACTTTAGTTTTTTAAAAATAATCTCTAAATTGCTCTCATTTAGCAAGTGAATGCAGTATTGTTTTTACAAATAAGAAAACTAACTTATATTTGCTTATTATGGTTTATAATTACCTTAATGGTCACATAAAAAAATAAAGTAAATTCTTAAAGCAACCAGCTTCATTTGTTACTTTGAAGAGGGCCAACAGCTGCAAAATATCAATAGTAGCATGGTTCTGGGAGAGCTTAGTACAGTAGGGTTTCAACTGAATCGCATATTGGTTCGCTTGATGGATAACCTAACTATGTATACAGTTGATGCTTAAAATCCTTACCAGTAGCTGTAAGGTTTTATCACCATTAGCAGTTACTAACGTCATGCAATATACTTTAAAGTTTCTGCTTAAAGGAAATTTATCATTTGCTAAATTTTACATGAAGGTTATTGACTATTTTGGTAGCTATAACATGTATACCCTTATATATAAAATGTATAACCTCTATGGAAATTTTGAAAAACAAATGAATATTGTTATGTAATTTCTGTTTTGTATATCTATCTAGCTAAAGGGGGCTGGAGAAAGTAATAATCAAATGCTTGTGTTTTTCTCTCTTTACATTTGAGTAATAAAGTATTTTTCAGTTTCCTTTATGGGTTGTATATTGACTATGTTATTACTATTAAGAAATGATTGCAATACATTGATTATTCAATGTGTGTAGAACATTCGTGTCTTTGGAAACATAAGGGAAAGGGGAAAATATCTAAATATTTACAAGTTGTTTGACAAGATTAAATAATCCCATTATCACTAACTTGTTGCTGATAGTATTTGTGGGTAAATGTGTAGGAAAAAGAGAGTTTACCTATAGACTCAGACCACTGGGCTTGTCTGTTTTCACCCAATTCAAAGCTTTCCTAGAGTTGGGGGATAAGCAGGGATCATGTACTTCCATTGCAAAAAGGAAAATTTGTTTGAGGGTATAATTTTGCCTGAATTTTCATTGTGGTAGGAAGGATTACTTGCCTGGCCTTCTATACAAGTTTAGGGGACATTTGCAGCCCCTGTTCTAGAATTAGATTGCAGTAAATTTTGGGGCTGGGGGTGGCTCATCAAGATGCTTTTCCCTGTAATCTCAGGTTTGAGAATGATGGTCCCAGGGAATAAGATGGAATAGTTTGCATTAGAAATTTTTCTCATCCCTTCTTGTTAGAATTTGGAATTGGAGACTGTCAGGGTAGCCTCAGGCAGTGTTCAATGGCAAGGACAGGAAATTGAGCTGAAGAAATGAAATGGCCTTGAATCAGGCCTGACACAAAGGACTAAAGATGTGTAAAGGAGGACTGGTTTTTATATAATGTGTTTGTGACCATAACCAGTTACTCAAGCACGGTGGTTCTCAAAGTTTGGCATGCATCAGAAGCTCCTGAAGGGATTGGTAAACACAGATGTTTTGAGCCCCCACGTCTAGAGTCCTGATTCAATAGGTTTAGGGTGATGTCTGAGAATTTTCAGTTTCAGTGAGTTCCTGGGTGATTTTGCTGCTGCTGGTTCCCAGACCGCACTTTGAAAATCATTGCCCCCGGCATACAGACAAGCTTTGTGTAAGGGAGTTCCTGTGAATCCAGAGTGCTGTGACTATGATGCTAACATGTGAGACGTTATGGGGCTTTGGCAGGAATTCAGCCCAGAAAAGGCATCTGTGGAGCAGTGGGCAGCTTCTTTTGGATGGGGCCTAATATGTCTTTTGTAGCTGTGCTATATCTTTTAATCTCACTCACCTCTCCTGGAGGAGAAGGGATAGGGAGATTTTGCTGAGCACATGATATCGGAGCTGGGTCTTGAATAAGTTCTTCGGAAAGAAAATGTTTCTAGCAGAGGTGCAGCTTGCATAAAGGCAGAAAACAGCATGATAGTGTGGTGATGTGTGTGTGTATGTGCACACGTGTGTGCCTAAGGAGTGAGAGATGAAGCTGGAAAGGTAGGCAGGGAATGGAATAAGATAGGTTTTTTTATACATACAGAGCAACTTAGACATTGATTGAAGAGTATGGTTTCAGACAGTGCTCCAAGAACCCTTTCAGGCACATGGTGATGGAAGTGAATAGGGTGTTGGGACTCTCATACTCATTTCAGCCAGGGTTTATTTACATATTTTATAAATTTGGGTTTTTCCTAGTCTCTGTATTAAATAAAGCATTCTACAGTTCTCATAGTCACCCTTGGTCGTTATGTCTTTCTTGCCATTTCTGGTATAATCTTTACATTTTCAGCATGTCACCTTTAAAACCATATGCCATTGCCTTAGCTAATCTATGAATTGCGTGGACCATCATTTTTTTGTTGTTCTACTTCACTCTCTTCTCATGAAGACAATATGTGATTGAATAATCAGAATTATATCTTGTGGAGGCTCTTGTCCCTTTAACCTCTATTTTCCCTTTTAGGATTACATGCCATAGAATCATGAATTTTTCTCCAAACTTTCAAATTCTTGTCTTGCTACAGTCTAGACTTATATCAAGCCATCTGGCTCAACCTTTACCTTGCTGGTTATTGTAAGCCTCCTAGTGACAGGGCACCTGAATCCTAAGATTCTTAGCACTTTTGTTTCACTAACCAATTCTTTTTTGGTCTTAAGTCCCTAGGTGTTTCCTTGATCTTCTCAGTACCCAAATTGTGAAGACCTGACATATGTTTTGTTTGTACTAAATGAGAGACAAGAACTAATTGAGGTCCTCATCATGACTGTGCCTATTTTGTGACCTGTCTCAGTAGCACATTCTAGAATTGGCTTAAGAATGTTACAATATCATTATAATACTTTTTATTTCTTTCTTCCCACAAATTTCTACCAAAATGTTTATCTTCATTAATTTACTTCTACTGCACTTACCTTCTACCAATCTAGTGAGTCATTTTATTAAAATAGAGTAACTCAGAAAAAAAAAGAGAAAAAATAAAATAAAATAGGGTAACTCCTCTTATTATTTTTTTTTACATCTTTATTGGAGTATAATTGCTTTACAATGTTGTGTTAGTTTCTGCTATACAACAAAGTGAATCAGCTATATGTATACATATATCCACATATCCCCTCCCTCTTGCATCTCCCTCCCACCCTCCCTATCGCACCCCTCTAGGTGGTCACAAAGCACGAAGCTGATCTCCCTGTGCAAAGCAGCTGCTTCCCGCTAGCTATTTTACATTTGGTAGTGTATATATGTCAATGCTACTCTCTCACTTCGTCCCAACTTCCTCTTGCCCCCTTCCCGTGTCCTCAATTCCTCTTATTATTACACCTGAAACATATAGGCTTATACTAGCAATTATCAATAATACCTATATGATCATGGTTATTGTCCTATATTATACATTTAAGCTTGATGTTCGTTTCAATTCAATCTTGTTGGTTTTCAGGGCTCTGCACATAGCTACATAACAATGTTAATACCAGTGATTGTTAAGTAGCACTTCTAATTTTTAAAATTGTTTTCTCATGGTAATTGTTGGACATCTGCTCTCCAGTTAGATTTTCAGGCAGACTGGTGGGAGAAACTTGTTGGAAAGATAGAACTTTCAGCATTTCTCAATAACACTTAGAAATGATTTTCTAGTCTGTGTTCAGTGGTAACCATTCTTGATGTATAAGCCCAGTTAAGGGACGTCTTTTAAGAAGGGTGGCAGAAAATATGAGGAAGAAAAACTGGGAAAGGTGCTAACCTTGCACCCAGTTGGGGATTTGGCAAGCTTTGCACACAATAGAACTTGACTAATCTTTCCCCTTAGAGATCACCGTTTGAGGACACCATTAGACTGAGACACACAATTGTATTTTTCCATTGTAAAACAAAACAAAGATCATAAAAGAATGAAATGTGGTATTATTGGATTATTTCTGGATAAAGGTATGCAATTTGCCTTTGCTATGATAAGTAGATTCTATTAGAATGGTTATGTAGCTACAGATGACCACTAATTGTTATTTAATTTATACAGAACTTGGAAACCCAATTTATTTAAGCAAGTGAATTATTTGTGATAAATCATTAATTCAATATTTTAATTTATGCTTTTGAAGATCATGACAAGCTTACCTTTAGAAGTCTGTGTTATCTCAATATATAGTTTACTTCTCTGTGAATCTTCTTTCTACCTTGCTGTGATGACTCTAATGTTAGTGCTCACATGGACAAAATGTTTGCTTTCATTTTTTTCAGTGTTACTGATTTTGTTTTACACAGTGATTTTGATCCTTTTGCTTATCACTCTTTGAGAATATTGGTTCATTCCCAGTGCTATTTGGGGAACTGAATGAAGAAGAGAGTTTATAACCCTACAAAGTCTTGTGCCAAAATATTTATTGGTTAAGTGGTTTCCCTGACCATTGCTATCCATTCTGTAATAGTGCTTTTCTTATTCCAATATTTTTTCCTTGTTAACTATGATCACAGACTTGAGATATTGAATGAGATATTGACTTGCTTATTTTGGAGGATAAGAGAATTATTGGAGATAGAATTGAAACATGGTTACTTTAGCTGTGGAATTTATAGTGTGTATTTCCACTGGATTATAGTTAGGTCAAGGGGTGATCTGTTATAAAAACTGTTTAGGATTAGAAGTAGTTCTATCCAGAAGTAAGTGTTAATGGATTTTTTGGTAGGTGTTATATAGAACACAGAATTTGGGTACTTGGAGCTTCAAAAAGAGGAGGAAAAAATACAGGCAAAAACAAGGCTAAAAGACTATAGTGCATACCAGAAATCACATGTAAATTTGAGTTAGAACAAACTTACAGAATAAAATGCTCTTTAAAAAATAGTTATAAGACAAATGGCATTTTCTCAAATCCCTTGCTTTTGGATATTTCAGTCTAATAAAGCTACATTGAAACTTCTGATAAAGATTCAGTTTGCATGGCCAAGAACATAAGCACTCTTCAGGCTAGCATAGGAAATGGCTTCCATCTACTTTCCAGGTTTTGTTTGTTTCTTAAATCTTATTCCAGTGACCTTTCTGAACACTAAAATTTCTCTAGTTCAGCCGTCTATGGTTTCTTATGTTTTAAAAGCACCTGCTTCATCCACTAAGGAGAATGGATGGAAACTTCGACAGGAGGTGAGCCCTTAGTGTTTTTCATCAAGTAAAACTATGACAAAGGCTTCTGATGGGACTAAAGAGAAATACGTGAATAAAAAGACAACTGCTTCTTGAGCTTTTCCTGAAGATGGCACTAGTGTTACTTAGATAAAGAACATTTTTATGCTTAGCAGCTGTTAGTTCATTGTGCACAGTGAAAAGATTTATATGTCCTGGGAAACTAAGTAGATGTCTTACAGTAAGTAGTCACTTATCTGTGCATGATTGAACCCCAGAATGGTTCAACCAGTCCTTTGGGAGATCTACTTTTCAGTTAATGCATTCACATGGACAGTAAAATCTGATGGAATACTCTTTTTGACCAGGGAAGAGGACTACTACCAAAATCATATTACAAAGCTCCAGGCCCATTCTCTCAGTTGCAAAGTATAAAAACCTAGTAGATTTATTCTGATAATCTTAAAGGTTAATTCAACAAAGACTTATTGAACACTTGTTTGAGGTAATGCATTGTTCCAGATTGTTTTGGAGGATTCAGGATTAAAAACCAAAACAAACATGATCTCCATCTTCTCACATCTCTCAAGACATATGCATAAATACACAAGATACAAGTGTCTTAGTCCATTCATGCTGTTGTAACAAAATATCACTGACTGGGTAGTTTATAAGCAACAGAAATTTATTTCTCAGAGTTCTGGAGGCTGGAAGTCTGTGATCAGGGTGCCAATATGGTTGAGTGAGGGCTCTCTTCTAGGTCACAGACATCTCATTGTGTCCTCTCATGGTGGAAGGGGCTAGAAATCTCTCTGGAGCCTCTTTTATAAGGCACTAATACTACTTATGAGGGTTCCACTCTTATGACTTAAGCACCTCCCAAAAGCCCACCTCCTAATACCATCTTCTTTAGGGGTTAGGATTTCAATATATGAACTTGGGGAGGATGCAAACATTCAGACCTTAGCATAAAATTAGTTTCATAAGTCATAGACAAATTACTAGTAAGAAGTTATTGGAGTAAAGGAGGAGTGTTGAGGTGGGTTTGAGATGGACTGTGAAAGGAGGGCCTGCCTTCAGCTGAATATGAAGTGAGGAAGAGACAAAATAGAATTTTCAATAAGGGAACTGGATGAGGGAAGCAGTGTGTAGAGAATGGTGTTCTTTTTGTGTTTAATGATTCATTCAGGGACTGATATATTCTATGCTCTCTGTTAGGTGCTCTAACACATGACTGTACACTACTGTTGTCTTAGTCAGTTCAGGTTTCTATAACAGGTATACTATAGACTGAGTGGCTTAAACAACAAACATTGATTTCTCACAGTTCTGGAGGCTGGGAAGTCCAAGATCAAGGTGTCAGCAGATCCAGTGTCCGGTGAGGACCTGTTTCCTGGTTAGCAGATGGCCACCTTCTCATTTTATCCTCACGTGATGGAGAGCAGAGAGAGAGGAAGCAAGGTCTCTCATGTCTTTTCTTATAAGGACACTAATTCTATTCATGAGGGCTCTCCCTTATGACCTAATTACCTCCCAAAGGCCCCAACTTGAAATACATCATATTGGGGATTAGGCTTCAATAAATGGATTTGGTGGGGGGCACAAACATTCAGCGCATCACAACTTTCTAATTATGTGCTCTTGGGTTATTTAACCTCTTTGTGCCTTTCTTTCCTCATCACTAAAATGAAGGTGATAAGAGTACTTACCTCAAAGGGTTTCTGAGGGGATTAAATGAGCTAGCACATGCATAGTACCTGGCCATAGTAATAAGTATTACTGTAATTATAAAAATAAATGTTAGATGTTATTATGAATATTTGTATTTTATGCCAATCATTCTATTAGAGAATTCTGATTCTTTTGAGAGACTAAGAATTAAGTATCCTTACAATTTTACATATAAGAAAATATAGGCTTAGGAAAATTAACTTGCTAAAGAGATACAGGCTACATTTTTTAATTGAAATATAATTGACAGTTAAAAATATGTTTAAGGTATACAATTTGATGATTTAATATACATATACATTGTTAAATAATCACTATAATCAAGCTAATTAACATGTCCATTAATACAGGCTGCATTTGAACCAAGGCCAAATCTATCCTGTTTTCTGCTTCATCATTCAATTCTTAATAATTATGTTGTATGTAATCAGTCTGTGTGGTGAATGGATAGCAAGGAGCTACAGTTGGATTTAAAGATAATAGGGGCCCAGAGTGGAGGGCTTCTAATGCCTTGGCCAAGAGTTTAAACTTTGCTATGCAATGGGAAATAATTATGGACTCTCATGGGCATTGCCTGTTTCCCTTGGCAAAGAATGAAAGATAACTAGCATCTGCAAAGGTCAGTTATCAGGTGTGGTTGAAGGCTAATTCAAGAAAAAATTATTCAAATATTAAATGTCTGCCAACCACTCCTTTATAGATTGGTGTCCTGGTCTGGAGGAATGTTCTTAAGGTACCATACTGGGCTATGCAGGGAGATAGGCAAGAGATCTGAACATGGGACAATAGTTAACTTTTAGATAAAGGTTGAAGAAGAGGATTAATTCAAGTGGTTAGAGGAGAATCAAGAGATAGTCTGAGTGTCATGGGTCCAAATAATGGGAAAGTTTCAGAAAAGAACAAAGCTTTGACTGCTATAGAGTGGTTGAGCAAGACAGTTGCTAAGAAGAAGTGATTGGACTTCCTGGATAGATGGACATCTGTGACAGTTCAGAGAACAGATCAGTCAAATGTTGGGGTTTCAAACTGAGAGGTGAAGTAAAGAGAGAGTGAGAAAAATAAGTGGGGACAAATATAGATTAGTCTGATAAGAACAAAGTTTGGAGATAAAAGAAAGATAATTGTAATTTAAGGAAGAAATATTATTACTAAGGGAGAAGTGTTATCACTGAAGGTTTTCTTTTAGTAAGAGAATGGAGATTGGTAGTACTTTAAGGGACTACAGTAGCAAAGGAGACTAAAATGGAATAGCTGAAGAAGGAAAGGAGAAAGCAATGAGATATTTTGGGATGGGCCAAGAGAATATCAGAGGAGTGATCAGTAATGTCAAATGCAGAAGAGAAATCAAATAAGATGTCATTGGAGGAGTGAGAACAGAAAATGTGTGTAGAAGCTTCTTTTGAAGAGCTTGTTGTGCTTGGTTATGAAGAAAAGGAGAGAAGAGAGGCAGCCCCAGAGGTGGTGGGGTATTTGTTTGTTTGTTTTTATTTTTAAGGATGGGAGTGTATTTATAGTCTTTGGGGAAGATACCAATAAAGCTGAAGCCAGAGAAAGAGAAGTAAGCAATGAAGGCCAGGAAAACAATAATAGAGAATCTGATCAGGAGCTCAAAGGGGTTTAGTCATCCAGGGCAATGAAGGTTGGATATGTTTGTGGATAGAGATGGGATGTTAAAGGAGCTCTTTTTTGCTTCACAGAGAAAATAGACCAGGGACTATTCCATACACTCTGAATTCTCCTATATGACATATAAAGCCCTTGACTAATTCCCTAGTTTTCATCTCCTGCCCCTCTGCTTGTGACACAGCACCATTTAGACCTGTTACCCAAGTGCTGTTCATATCCTGAGTCTTTTCCTGTGCTGCTCCCTCTGTTAGAAAGTTTTCTTTGGATACCTCTGCTGTTCAAATAGAATTTAATGTCCTTCTTGTGGCCCTCTGTGTCTTGAGTCCTATAAAGCCCTCCCAAATAGACCATTAGATGGAAAGCACATTAGGAACAGGGACCATTTTCCAGTTACCTTTTTATATCTGGCTCATAGACCGCAATAGTTGCTCAATAATATTTGTTGAATTTCATTTCTTCATTTTTCAAAATAACACTTTTGTGCATTTTTTAAAGTTTTTATAGCAATTATTGGAGATGATTCCAACTTATATACTTTCAGTTTATAAAGTTGAATTAGAGACTGATTTGATTTTAAAACTAGTGGAGCTAATATTTTATTGGCTAACTCACTCGCTTAAGTGCACACTGTCTTTGATTGTTTGACTTGGTGTGTGTGTCTGCCATCTGTGTGTGGATCATGGGTCACTAACCAGTGTTAAATCTGTGAAGCGCAGAACGTTTGTCTTATTTTCTAAATCTACAACATAGGCTTGCCAGAACCATGCTCAATAGATGCCTAACAAACAGCTAGTAAATTTAATTAAATAAGTAGACTTACATATGATTTATAAGTAAATCATACTTATAGGTAGAGTGTTTTCTTGGAGAACTAATTTTACATCCCTGTGTCATAGTTACTGCTCTGTGAAGTGGCCTCATCTGCTAACATATTTCCCACAAGTATTAAGCAGGTTATATTGATTTATAATTTTTTCTCATAGAAGATAAGCACTGTACAAGTAATTTTTCACCAGGAGAAAGTTTCATAGTCATGTGCTGACCTTTTCAGTGGATGACTATACATGGGTAATATAATCTGCAACAACCATATTTGTATGCAAAGACCAATTGATAAATAATATAATGATTCTTTTGCTCTTATTTAAATAAACATGGATGTATTGTCTTGGTTCCTTAAATGATCTGTCCTATTTAGATTATTTTATATTTCGATCTCCTTTCTTCTGTAGTTTGTCATACATCTCACCTCAGTCCAAGATATTACTCCCTGATCTTTGTTTTTTCTTCCTCAGGTCATAGGGTTTCTCACCACCTGGAGTGCAAACACTGTCACTGTATACTGATGGTTTTCATATTATGTGTTGACAGTGCTACTACTCAGGAGTGGGAACATGGTCAAAAAGACAGATATGACCATCCACCCTTTCCAGAGAATATTGCTGTGATAAGGAACATTCACAGGAGGCTTTTCTGTTTTAGGTCCCAAGGTAACTTGGGTGTGCACATCTTACTTTTTATTTTCCAAACATATACTGTTGCTAAGTTTCTGAAGGCTTTGCTTGACATCATATCCTAGAGTTTGCTTCTGTGGGTTTTGCTTAGCATGCATGCAAAGAAATAGTGGTGTCGACATTCTCTATCTTATTTAGAATATTTTATTGTGGGCCTGATGTATATGTAATTTAATTTTAAATAATAAATTGAATACAAATGGAAATAGTGTGCTATCTTCCAAAACACACTTCCTAGAGTCTTTTTCTTGAGATTGCTGTGACTATCAAAGGTTACTGTTACAGAAACATAATCTTGTGTACCGCTCCATATTTGAATGTGCTTCAGGAAGACAATATCTCAAGATAAAACGCAATCAGATTTTATTTTAAGTCCTTCAGCAGTAAACAAAATTTCAGTGTGTCTGTAATGTGATTTTTCTATAAAGACTCATCCCATGATGTTACATTTAATCAATTTCTTAATTAATATTTGTATTAGTACTCTTACTATTTTATTCAGACTACAGATACCATTAGTAAAGAAAGTAGATTAAATTGAGTAAAAATTAATAGAGTAGGTAAAAAGAGTGTAAACTTAGAGGGGAATATTGGGGAATCTGTTTATAACCTTTATTTGAAATGGTGAAAAGACACAAAATGTAGATATTCAGTAGTAGCAAATGATCAATGTGATAATATCAAAATTTAAAACTTTTGTTAAAATTAGACCCTATAAAGTCAAGACAGGCAGTACAGTGGAAAATGTTTATTCATTCACTTTCTTAATCATATTTCCAGTAAACATTTATTGAGCACAAATTATGTGTCAGCCGTTTCCCTGGTGGCACAGTGGTTAGGAATCCACCTGCCAATGCAGGTGACACAGGTTTGATCCCTGGTCTGGGAGGATCTCACATGCCGCGGAGCAACTAAGCCCGTGCACCACAACTACTGAGCCTGCGCTCTAGAGTCCGTGAGCTACAACTACTGAGCCTGTGTGCCACAGCAACTGAAGCCTGTAGGCCTAGAGGTGGTGCTCTGCAACAAGAGAACCCACCGCAATGAGAAGCCTGCTCACCGCAACAAAGAGTAGCCCCCACTCACTGCAACTATAGAAAGCCCGTGCGCAGCAACAAAGACCCAGCACAGCCAAAAATAAATAAATAAAATAAAATAAATTTATAAAGCAAACAAACAAACAAATTATGTGTCAGGTATCACTTTTGGCTCTAGGGATCTAGCAGTGAACAAAACAAAAAAACCATTTCCATGGTTTATAGTGGATTAACATTCAGAATATATGAAGAACTCCTTCAAACAAAACAAAACAAAAGCCCAATGAGCAAAGGAGATAAGTAGGTAATTCACAAGGAAAATACATATGGCCAATGAACTATTAAAATCTTAAAAAAATATCTTTTAAAATCTCAGTAATAACTGGAGGATACAAATTAAATTAAAACAATGAAATAGCAAATTTTTCTCAAAAAATTGAGAACTAAGAAAGAATGACAAATCCAGTGACAGTAATAGTGTTGGGCAATGGGTAGTTTCAAGCATTTTGGTGTTCCAGTAAGTTGGTACAGTCCTTTTGGGAGACAACCTGGTAGAATCTTCCACCATGAAACTCTCCTACTCAGTATATATCTGCCATGGACTGAATGTTTGTGTATCTTCAAAATTCATATGTTGAGTTTCTAATTCTCAATGTGATGGGGACTTAACGGAAGTAATTAGGATTAGATGAAGTCATATAAGGACACAGCAAGAAGACAGTTGTCTACAAGCCAGGAAGAGTGCTCTCGTGAGAACCTGACCAAGCTGATACCCTGATCTTGGACTTCCAGACACCTGAACTGTGATAAAATAAATTTATTTTATTTAAGTGTATGGTATTTTAATTTTAATTTTATTTATTTTAAAAATTAATTTAATTTATTTTATTTTTGGCTGCTTTGAGTCTTTGTTGCTGCACATGGGCTTTCTCTAGTTGTGGCAAGTGGGGGCTACCCTTCACTGTGGTGTGCAGGCTTCTCATTGTGGTGGCTCCTCTTTTTCGTGGAGCACGGGCTGTAGGCACACGGTCTTCAGTAGTTGTAGCACATGAGCTCAGTAGTTGTGGCTCACGGGATCTAGAGCACAGGCTCAGTAGTTGTGGCCCACGGGCTTAGTTGCTCCACGGCATGTGGGATCTTCCCAGACCAGGACTCGACCCTGTGACCCCTGCATTGGCAGGTGGATTCTTAACCACTGTGCCACCAGGGAAGCCCAAGTGTATGGTATTTTGTTATGGCAGTCTGAGCTGACTAATACAATATTCTAGAAGAAAAATAGTGCACAATTACGTTCATTGAGTTTTTTTCTTTTTTTCTTTTTTTAGCATTTTTCAGTGGTAAAAATGGAGGATGGGTGAAGGAGGGATAAATGGATGGACCACAGAGGATTTTTTTTTAAACTTCTTATTTATATTGGAATACAGTTGATTAACAATGTTGTGTTAGTTTCAGGTGTGCAACGAAGTGATTCAGTTATACATGTATCTATTCTTTTTCAAATTCTTTTCCCAATTAGGTTGTTACAGAATATTGAGCAGAGTTCTCTGTATTATACAGTAGGTCCTTGTTGGTTATCCATTTTAAATATAGCAGTGTGTACATGTCAATTCCAAACTCCCTAACTATCACCCCCGCCCCCACCATTCCTCCCTGGTAACCATAAGTTCATTCTCTGCACAGAGGATTTTTATGTCAGTGAAAATATTCTATATGATACTGTAATGGAGGATACATGTCATTATACATTTGTCCAAACCTGTAGAATGTACAACACTAAGAGTAAAATGTAATGTAGACTACAGACTTTGGGTAATAACGATGTGTCAACATAGGTTCATCAGTTACAACACATACCACTCTGGTGTGGAATGTTGTTAAAGGGGGAGGCTATGCATGTGTAGGGGCAGTGAGCATATGGGATAACTCTGTACCTTCTGCTCAGTATTGCTGTGAACCTAAAACTGCTCTAAAAAATAAAGTCTTCAAAAAATAGGAGAAGCCCGCGAGCCACAACTACCAAAGGCTGCGCACCACAACTACTGAAGCCCTTGCACCTACAGCCTTTGCTCTGCAACACGAGAAGCCACCATGATGAAAAGCCTGTGCACCGCAACGAAGAGTAGCCCCCGCTCACTGAAACTATAGAAAGCCCATGCACAGAAACAAAGACCCAATGCAGCCAAAAATATAAATAAATAAATAAATAAATAGGAGAGAATAAAACAAAACAAAAAAAATGGAGATAATCCAAATATTCATATTGAGTGGATTGTTAAATAAAACATGATATATCCACTCTTGGAATATTATAGCAGATTTCTATTACTGACATGAAAAGATCTATAAGAAAATGGGTAAGAAAAAGAGTTAAAATGGTATTGGGTTTTGATCCTACTTATGTAAAATAAACATGAAAATACACAAAACAAAGCCATATATCTACATATGTATGTATTTATATATTTTATATGTATGTATGTATGTCAATACATATAAAGAGGTAATGTTAATATTGATTGCCCTTCTGGGAAGGAGGATTGGAAGAGAAATCCAGGGGAACTTTACCATCACCTAAATGATTTGACTTCTATGCAATAGGGAATTAGTTTAATAATTGTATAATTAAACTTGTTTTAAAAAAACACAATTGCAGAAAATTTTTAAAAAGTCAATGAGCAGAAAAGAAAATTGGCAGCTGAGAGTATTCAGGGAACTGAGTTCTCCAAAGTACAAGAACATAGTGCCTAGTCAGGTTTGTCTGAAGTGCAGGCCAGAACTTGAAGAAGTGAGAAAAAAAACCTGAAAAATTGAATTAGAAGTGTTTTTATGTAGTTTTTAAGGTTGGCCTACATTTTGGGGATTAGATTTGAAGCAGACATATGGGATTTTTGGACCTGTATTTTATGAAGTTTTATCTGTTGTACAGGATGGATTGGAAAGAATAGAGATAAGAAGGTTAAGGCTTTTTTTTTTTTTTTTTTTTTTTTTGTGGTACGCGGGCCTCTCACTGTTGTGGCCTCTCCCGTTGCGGAGCACAGGCTCCAGACGCGCAGGCCCAGCAGCCATGGCTCCCGGGCCTAGCCGCTCCGCGGCATGTGGGATCTTCCTGGACCGGGGCACGAACCTGTGTCCCCTGCATCTGCAGGCGGACTCTCAACCACTGCGCCACCAAGGAAGCCCCCAGGTTAAGGCTTTTTGTGTGTGTGTGACAATTTCAAGAAGAAAACATGTATAAGATCACATAAAACCAACTTACAAATATATTCCTGGTGGTTGATAGTAGAAATGACTGATCACACTTACACATTAATGTATCTACATAATTTTCCCATCTTATCTACTGTTATCTTTTGTATATATTTAAGGAAATTTCAAGATGTCAAAATTAGTAGACATTAGCAAAAATTTTAATCTGTTTTTCAAGAACACTTGTTCTGCTTTTTTTCTATTCCCTTGGCTTCGGATTCTTAAGAAACCATGAACATTACATCAGGTCAAAAAGACAGATGATACCTACTTCAGCATTTATCTCAAGGAATCCTTCTTACTTCTTTAAATAAAAAAGATGGATATTGAGAAA
This sequence comes from Mesoplodon densirostris, assembly GCF_025265405.1. Classification (NCBI taxonomy): domain Eukaryota; kingdom Metazoa; phylum Chordata; class Mammalia; order Artiodactyla; family Ziphiidae; genus Mesoplodon; species Mesoplodon densirostris. The sequence goes on along the minus strand of NC_082664.1, from coordinate 56,035,404 downwards.
GTCATCAGTCACCACTGCTTTTTCCCCCACTGGTAATAAAGATGGAGTCAATCAACCTGAGCATCTGCCAGGGTCAGCAGAATAGAAGAGACTTTTGACATGGAAACACATTTCGTGATATAGCTGTCCCTCCAGAATGTATACTAATTTTAACCCTGGACTTACCTTATTGTTTTTAAGAAGAAAGGTTGATGTTCTTGTATCTCAGGCAAACTGTCTACCTTATCCTACGCTGTGTTTCATCACCAAGGTTGTTTAAGACTATCTATCTCATAATTTTCACAAAACCACATCTCCCAATTGCGTTTTCACCTCCTAGAGTGTGGTTTTAAAAAGTTAAAAGGATAAAAAGAAATCTGTTTTCTGTAGGACACAGCATACATTTGCTGCTACATACTTGTCAAGTTTTTGAAAGTGAAATTACAATGGAGATGATAAATGAAGGTGGTGTTCCTATGTTCCCTTCTCTTTTCAAGTCCATTTAATTCTCCTCCTTCCCTCCATTCTCAATCTCTCCCCTCTTACAACACCCATTCTTGTTGTGCCCACTATATTTAATGGACATTTGTCTTGTGCCTACTGAATGCAAGCCCCCAGAGCAAGAGAACAGTTTTGCCTTAACTGTGGATAGAAAAGAATGGAAAAGGAAATGTGATATAGTGGCCATGAGTCTCTTGAGCACAGGATATTTTCATTCAACAAATATTGAACACTAGGTACTAGGGACACATACTTTAGATGGCAACTCTGCCTTAGAGGGCCTCAGATGAATAGGAAAGGCCTGGAGGTAAACATGCCATTGTAATACAATATCGTAGCTATAACAGAGGTATTTAAAGATTCTGCATAAATTCAGAATCAAGCTAAAAACTCTGAACTCATGTGAAGAGAGATCAAGGAAGGCATCATAAAGGAGATGCCACCTTGATGACCAAAGGAGCAGTGCAGTGAGAAGAAGGGAGTGAAGGCTCTTCCAGGCAGTGCGCATGTCATGTGTCAAGGTAGAGAGCAGAAAAGCATTTATTACTAGAGGAAAGAAAGTTGTTCAGTGCGGTTAGATAACAAGATGAATGGACGCGAGTTTGGGGAAGAACTGGGGGTGGGGTAGGGGACGGCTAGATGGGATGCTGCGCTGGCAGGAATGACCAGTCACTGTTCTCAATGTTTTATGTTTTCTAAAATTTATTCCTTACAAAAATTCCGAGTCAAGAATTATTACCCCTATTTTTCAAAAAAGGAATCTCAGCTCAGCTAAAGTAAAAACAAACCCCCAAATATCTCAAATTTACGTTGGCAGGAAGTGACAGAGACAGGATTTGGATTCAGGTCTAACAGGCTTTAAAGCCTGTGATTCATAGAAGAGTGCAAGGGAAAGGGACGTCTGCCTGTGAAAAGTCTTGTTTGTAATGGGAATTTGAATTTTATGTATATGCAGTAGGAATTCAAAGAAGCATTTTAAGCAGTAGGAAAGGGATAGTCCATCATACAGAAAGAGGAAAGCAATGGGTTTTTTTTTAGAATTTCTTTTGCTAATGTTAGTAACATACAATCATTAGTACGAGTTAAAGATTTGTCTCAAGTCAATAATTGGGCAGGAACAAAGTATAATTAAGTTGTTCTATGGTAACTGAATGTAGTCATCTATATAAAATTAAAGTAAGATATAATTTAATTTGAAAAGCACCTGAAAAGGACAAAAAGCTAAAGCTATCTGATTGCTCAATTTTCAGTACATTCTCAGCTCATCGACATTTAAATGAATTAAGAACAGAGACAAGCTCAAGTACATCTGCAAAAGCATGCTTTCATGATTATTTAGGGCTGATGTCAACACAGGACCCAAACAAACCCAGTATGACACAATGACTGTCTTAGCCAGGCTTTTCATACTTGGTGATATATTCAAAATCTGTATAAATTTGAAGCAAATCTGTAAAATTTGTTAGCATCAGGTGGAGGTCGGTGTACAAACTGATTTTTATACAAACTGATTTTTATCTGAAACAAAAGGCATATTGTACTATGTAGTTTTACAGGAAATAAAGTATAAATCAAGAAGAGTCCCTATATTAGGCCCTATGATGTCCTTGAGCTATGTGCACAGAAATTCAATTGAAGCTAAAAGCACAGTGACCTGTTATATGGCAAATGCTTGCATTTATTTCCTTTCCTTTTTTTTTTAAATGAGTAAAACCATTAATAAGCTGGATAGCTTGATATATTAATCTGCTCATGTTATATTTTATTGCAAAGTATGTGTGTGTTGTAAAGGAAATCTCAATATAGAAATTAACTTCAAAAGAGATTTTTAAAAAAGTGAGGAAGTGGTACTTTTCCCTCTGAATTCCATATTTAAAGATGATGATTATAGGTTGAGTGGACTCATTCAACTTGATTCTTCTACTTTGACTTCTGATTCTTCTACTTATTAGCTGGATAATCTGAGCAAGTTACTTACAAGCTCTGAGCCTCAGTTTCCTCAACTGGAAAATAGGAATGAAACCACCCCTCCCTCTAGAACTGGTATGAAGATTAAGTGTGATAACTCCCCACTGCCCTGCCTATAGGAGGTCCCATATAAATTGTTTTGGTTTCAACATCTGGTTGCTGCCAAAGTAGACAGTCTTGCTGAGAAATATATTTGTTTATACAAAAATAAATTAAAGATGATTATAAGTATGAATCTTAGCTTTATCTGAATATTCAAATACTGTTTTATGTTCATATTAGTTATGCATTAGAAAGTTGGAATTCTGATGCTTCTGCCTTCCTTAAAGCAGTTGCTGTTCATCAGAAGAGATTTTTAAAAAGATAACAGCAGGATGGGGTGTCCTGCTCATGAAGAAACCCTTATCTGGAGCATAACTTATGAAGGTGCTTTCTTTCCTCCCCAAATGTAGTTTTGAGATTCTTATGAGAAAACAGCTTGGTTCTAATTGCCAATCTGCAGGATAAAGCACGATCTCACTGTCTCCCTTATGAGAGAGCTAGTTTTGAAGCCAAACCAAAAAGGCTTCAGAGATGCTCAGGATAACTCTGCCAAGAACTAGGGCGAGGGTCCCTTTTTTTTTTCCCCCTTTCCCTTGCAGCTGACTTTGGGATCTGTAATTTATGGGTTGCCATGGAAACAAGTCATATGTGTGAGTTCCCATGACAAAAGTGCCAGCCCTTGACTGGTGAATATTCAAGGTGGCACCAGGCTCATCTATGCTGAGAATAGTTCAGTTCTAAAGCATCCAAAAATCTTAATAGTCATAGCTGTAGCAAAGAGGGCACTGTTTTAGTGAATTAGAAAACAATTGCCTAATACATTTCTCTACCACATGGAATATGCCTGCTTAGACATAAAGAGTAGGTTCTTCCATGTGGGTGCGTCATGGTGTGTATACACATGTTGACTAGGACATGTTGATTTCTTTTCCACAAACGATGAATGAAATTTTTTTTTTTTTTTTTTTTTTTTTGCGGTATGCGGGCCTCTCACTGTTGTGGCCTCCCCCGTTGCGGAGCACAGGCTCCGGACGCGCAGGCTCCGGACGCGCAGGCTCAGCGGCCATGGCTCACGGGCCCAGCCGCTCCGCGGCATATGGGATCCTCCCAGACCGGGGCACGAACCCGTATCCCCTGCATCGGCAGGCGGACTCTCAATCACTTGCGCCACCAGGGAGGCCCTGAATGAAATATTAATAAGACTACTGACTTGAAGTTTTAGTGTTATGTTTTACTCAATCACTTTTGGTATCTTTAAAGCAATCTTGAAAAATAACTCCTCCTAATATGCTGCTTTAGAAACCAGTATTTATTTAATTTAGTTGTTTAGTTTAGTTGAGCTGTCAGCATAAAACCTCATGCTAAAGGAAGGTTAATAGATTACAAACTATTCTCATTGTTCTGTGGGTTGTTTTATGTGCTCTACAAAGAAGAGCTATTTAATTTCTAGTTTTTAATGTATTTTTTCTGATCCTTATTCCTCTTACTCACTTGCCTACCCCTTTCACTTATTAAAATAAGTAGCAGACAGTAGATAGATGAAATAGGTATGGAAATTGCTAAGTGGTATGCATCCTGAAGATATACAATTTCAGATGTCAAGACACTAGAGAAGTCACATTTAAATATTAATCAGTATTTTCATCTTGTTTTGCACTTGGATTCCCTGACATGACTAGTAAAATAGATTTATTTTAGTGACTAAGAAGTTCTAGTTAGAGGAACATAAGAAATTTTCTGTTGTTTTGAGTAGCCCCCAAATAAAATTTTAACCTACTATTGATACATATGGTCGGAATTCCCATTCCAATTCTGATGTTATGATTCAGGTCTCAATTCACCACCTCTTCCAGTATTTACAAATCTATGTAGTTATTTTCTACTCTACTCTGACCACTTTGGATATATATACCTATATGCCTTTTTGTATACCATTTTCATAAGTACAACTTCTTTTCATTCACCATCCACCACTGTATGTGTGGTATGTATGTCTATCAATACATTATCATCTTTCAAACCTTACATATAAGCAAAACTATTTCTTCCTTGTTTCTAGCTGCCTTCATTATAGAAGACCTAGAAATTTCATTTGAAGTTTATGGAATTTGCCTTAAGTAGGTCTCAGAGACTAGTGCTAAAATGAAAAAGGTAGAATCGCTAATCCTCAAAGATAATACTCCAAATCCTCCATACTAACATGTAAAAAACCCTCATTCCCTAGGTCCCCCACCACTTGGTGTGTGTCCACAAGGTGCCACGATGAAAAATTTACAGGGTTTTGTCAGATTTAGTTTGCCAAGTGCTCATACATGCAGCCAAAGAGTGACTGGGTAGAATTCCTGCAGAGCAAGATAGAAAAACCATAAAGTAAAAACTGGAAAGAGGGGTAAAGGTGAGAACTCAAGAGAAAATGCTAAAATGAAACGAGAGGAAAATGTTGAAAAGGGAGAGAGACACTACAGAGGGAAAAAAAGAAGTAAAAGAAAAAAGAACAGATTGCAGACAGAATCATTCTATAACTGAACGTATCTGATGTGTCAGGCAATACATCTCTAAAAATGTAGTTGGGAGTGCAGTCATTTCTTTTTAATAGTAAGCTATTCTCAAGTGCTATGAAAGATGTGAGGTTTGGTGTTGTCAGTTCTACTCTTGACATCCAGTCTTTCCGTATGGACATAAAAGGAAACCATGAGGCTAAAAAGAGGCTAAAAAAGGAAAGCTTTTATAGAAGGGGAAAAGAGAAACAATGTATTGACATTATTAGAAAAAGCATTTTAGGAATACTACTCTTCTAACTGCTTATGCATCTGTGCTATGAATTGCAGACATCTTTAACATTGTTGCCAAACACTGGTTTGAAATCAAATGCCTGGCACACTTTATGTTTCAATATTCTATTGTATATTTGAAAAAGCTGTCTAATAAAACTGCCGGAGGGTTTGTGGAGTGAGTTTTTCTTCATAGGAGTTGTAAAATTCATCTACAGTGGCTACAATAAAGTCTCACAGTCTTTAAACTACTAAAACATTTCTTTAAGCACACGGTATCAAAACGTTTGAGAACCTCAATCATTATAAAACGTTGAACGTTGTAAGTAGGCTTTTGAACTTATCTATTTTTGTTATAGACATTTCCTTTAGATCTGACACCAGTACCATCTTTCTATTCCTACACATTTCCATTCCATTAGAAAGAAGACAAGAAGAATTTCAGCTCTTTCCAAGAAAGTGTTTTGTAGAAAGAGATTAATATAAAGTGCCTCTTGAGGATTTATTTCTTCTCAAACACAAAATCATAGCACAATTGAACTTTATTTTATATTTGATGGATGGACAGAGATTTAAGACTTTTGAGTGCCTCACTACCAATTAGAAAAAATTACTATTTGAAGATGGAATAATGATGAATAAGCTGTAGACACAAAAAAAGAAATCATCAGGAGACTCGACTGCCCAGTTTGTTTCTGGGATTCTTATCTTTCTTTGGATATGGCACTACAGAACAACTAAAAATCTTAAAATAATAAGTATACAGCCTGTGTTGCATGCTGTTTAAAGCCTGTGTTGCATGTTTTTATGCAGATTGCACTCAAGGGAATTAAAATGAGGGCCAAGAGTCATCAAGTTTGTCCAATTTTTTTATATTCTTTTTTCTCCTAGAAAGGGAAATACATTAATATGGAACTAGCTAAAAGTTTTACTGAGCTCTGCCTACCATTGCAACAGTCAGCTCTACCCACCACCAGTCTCTCCCATCAGGAAACTTGCACAAGCCTCTTAGATAGCCTCATCCACCAGAGGGCAGACAGCAGAAGCAAGAATAACTACAATCCTGCAGCCTGTGAAACAAAAACCACATTCACAGAAAGATAGACAAGATGAAAAGGCAGAGGGCTATGTACCAGATGAAGAAATAAGATAAAACCCCAGAAACACAACTAAATGAAGTGGAGATAGGCAACCTTGCAGAAAAAGAATTCAGAATAATGATAGTGAAGATGATCCAGGACGTCAGAAAAAGAATAGAAGCAAAGATCAAGAAGATGCAAGAAATGTTTAACAAAGACCTAGAAGAATTAAAGAACAAACAAACAGAGATGAACAATAAAACAACTGAAATGAAAACTACACTAGAAGGAATCAATAGCAGAATAACTGAGGCAGAAGAATGGATAAGTGACCTGGAAGACAGAATGGTGGCATTCACTGCTGTAGAACAGAATAAAGAAAAAAGAATGAAAAGAAATGAAGACAGCCTAAGAGACCTCTGGGACAACATTAAACACAACAACATTCGCATTATAGGGGTCCCAGAAGGAGAAGAGAGAGAGAAAGGACCCGAGAAAATATTTGCAGAGATTATAGTCGAAAACTTCCCTAACATGGGAAAGGAAATAGCCACCCAAGTCCAGGAAGCACAGAGAGTCCCATACAGGATAAACCCAAAGAGAAACATCCGAGACACATAGTAATCAAACTGGCAAAAATTAAAGACAAAGAAAAAGTATTGAAAGCAGCAAGGGAAAAATGACAAATAACATAAAAGGGAACTCCCATAAGGTTAACAGCTGATTTCTCAGCAGAAATTCTACAAGCCAGAAGGGAGTGGCATGATATGCTTAAAGAGATGAAAGAGACAAACCTACAATGAAGATTACTCTGCCCGGCAAGGATCTCATTCAGATTTGATGGAGAATTCAAAAGCTTTACAGAAAAGCAAAAGCTAAGAGAATTCAGCACCACACAACCAGCTCTACAACAAATGCTAAAGGAACTTCTCTAAGTGGGAAACACAAGAGAAGAAAAGGACCTACAAAAACAAACCCAAAACAATTAAGGAAATGGTCATAGGAACATACATATTGATAATTACCTTAAATATGAATGGATTAAATACTCCAACCAAAAGACACAGGCTTGCTGAATGGATACAAAAACAAGACCCATCTATATGCAGTATACAAGAGACCCACTTAAGACCTAGGGACACATACAGATTGAAAGTGAGGGGATGGAAAAAGATATTCCATGCAAATGGAAATCAAAAGAAAACTGGAATAGCAATACTCATATCAGATAAAATAGACTTTAAAGAATATTACAAGAGACAAGGAAGGACACTACATAATGATCAAGGGATCTATCCAAGAAGAAGATATAACAATTATAAATATATAGGCACCCAACCTAGGAGCACATCAACACATAAGGCAACCACTAAGAGCTATAAAAGAGGAAATCGACAGTAACACAATAATAGTGGGGGTCTTTAACACCTCACTTACACCAATGGACATATCATCCAAAATGAAAATAAATAAGGAAACAGAAGCTATAAATGACCCAACAGACCAGATAGATTTAATTGATATTTTTCGGACATTCCATCCAGAAACAGCAGATTACACTTTCTTCTCAAGTGTGCACTGAACATTCTCCAGGATAGACCACATCCTGGGTCACAAACCAAGCTACAGTAAATTTAAGAAAATTGAAAGTGTATCAAGCATCTTTTCTGACAATAATGCTATGAGATTAGAAATGAATTACAGGGAAATAAATATAAAAAACACAAACACATGGAGGCTAAATGATACGTTATTAAATAACCAAGAGATCACTGAAGAAATCAAAGAGGAAATCAAAAAATACCTAGAGACAAATGACAATGAAAACACGATGATCCAAAACCTATGGGAGCAGCAAAAGCAGTTCTAAGAGGGAAGTTAATAGCTATACAAGCCTACCTCAAGAAACAAGAAAAATCTCAAATAAACAATCTAACATTACACCTAAAGGAATTAGAGAAAGAAGCACAAACAAAACCCAAAGTTAGCAGAAGGAAAGAAAACATAAAGATCAGAGCAGAAATAAGTGAAATAGAAACAAGGAAAACAATAGCAAAGATCAACAAAACTAAAAGCTTGTTCTTTGAGAAGATAAACAAAATTGATAAACCATTAGCCAGACTCATCAAGAAAAAGTGGGAGAGGACTCAAATCAATAAAATTAGAAATGAAAAAGGAGAAGTTATAACAGACACCGCAGAAATACAAAGCATCCTAAGAGACTACTACAAGCAACTCCATGCCAATAAAATGGATGACCTGGAAGAAATGGACAAATTCTTAGAAAGGTATAACCTTCCAAGACTGAACCAAGAAGAGATAGAAAATATGAACAGACCAATCACAAGTGATGAAATTGAAACTGTGATTAAAAATCTTCTAACAAACAAAAGTCCAGGACCAGATGGCTTCCCAGGTGAATTATATCAAACATTTAGAGTAGGGCTAGCACCCATCCTTCTCAAACTCTTCCAAAAAATTGCAGAGGAAGGAACACTCGCAATCTCATTCTATGAGGTCACCATCACCCTGATACCAAAACCAGGCAAAGATACTAGAAAAAAAGAAACTTACAGATGATGAATATAGTTGCAATAATCCTCAACAAAATACTAGCAAACACAATCCAACAACACATTAAAAGGATCATACATCATGACCAAGTGGGATTTATCCCAGGGATGCCAGGATTCTTCAATACATGTAAATCAATCAATATGATACACCATATTAACAAATTGAAGAATAAAAACCATATGATCATCTCAAGAGATGCAGAAAAAGCTTTTGACAAAATTCAACACCCATTTATGATAAAAACTCTGCAGAAAGTGCACATACAGGGAACCTACTTCAACATAATAAAGGCCGTATTCAACAAACCCACAGCAAACATCATTCTCAATGGTGAAAAACTAAAAGCATTTCCTCTAAGATCAGGAACAAGACAAGGATGTGCACTCTCACCACTATTATTCAACATAGTTTTGGAAGTCCTAGCTACGGCAATCAGAGAAGAAGAAGAAGTAAAAGGAATCCAAATTGGAAAAGAAGAAGGAAAACTGTCACTGTTTGCAGATGACATGACTATACGTAGAGAATCCTAAAGATGCCACCAGAAAACTGCTAGAGCTAATCAATGAATTTGGTAAAGTTGCAGGATACAACATTAATGCACAGAAATCTCTGGCATTCCTATACACTAATGATGAAAAATCTGAAAGTGAAATCAAGGAAACACTCCCATTTACCACTGCAACAAAAAGAATAAAATTCCTAGGAATAAACCTACCTAGGGAGACAAAAGACCTGTATGTAGAACACTATAAGACACTGATGAAAGAAATTAAAGATGATACAAACAGATGGAGAGATATACCATGTTCTTGGATTGGAAGAATCAATGTTGTGAAAATGACTATACTACCCAAAGCAATCTACAGATTCAGTGCAATCCCTATCAAATTACTGATGGCATTTTTTATGGAACTAGAATAAATCATCTTAAAATTTGTATGGAGAAAAAAAGACCCCAAATAGCCAAAGCAGTCTTGAGAGAAAAAAACCAAGCTGGAGGAATCAGACTTCCTGACTTCAGACTATACTCCAAAGCTACAGTAATCAAGACAATATGGTACTGGCACAAAAACAAAACATAGATGAATGGAAGAAGATAGAAAGCCCAGAGATAAACCCACACACCTATGGTCAACTAATCTATGACATAGGAGGCAAGGATATACAATGGAGAAAAGACAGTCACTTCAATAAGTGGTTCTGGGAATAGTGGACAGCTACATGTAAAAGAATGAAATTAGAACACTCCCTAACACCATACACAAAAACAAATTCAAAATGGATTCGAGGCCTAAATGTAAGACTGGACACTATAAAACTCTTAGAGGAAAACATAGAAAGAAAACTCTTTGGCATAAATCACAGCAAGATCTATTTTGACCCACCTCCTAGAATAATGGAAATAAAAACAAAAATAAACAAATGGGACCTAATGAAACTTCAAAGCTTTTGCACAGCAAAGGAAACCATAAACAAGATGACAAGGAAACCCTCAGAATGGGAGAAAATATTTGCAAATGAATCAATGGACAAAGGATTAATCTCCAAAATATATAAACAACTCATGCAGCTCAATATCAAAAAAACAACTCAATACAAAAATGGGCAGAAGACCTAAATAGTCATTTCTCCAAAGAAGACATACGGATGGCCAAGAAGCACATGAAAAGCTGCTCAACATCACTAATTATTAGAGAAATGCAAATCAAAACTACAATGAGGTATCACCTTACACCAGTTAGAATGGGCATCATCAGAAAATCTACAAACAACAAACGCTGGAGAGGGTATGGAGAAAAGGGAACCCTTGTGCACCGTTGGTGGAATGTAAATTGATACAGCCACTGTGGAGAACAGTATGGAGTTTCCTTAAAAAACTAAAAATAGAATTACCATATGATCCAGCAATCCCACTACTGGGTATATACCCAGAGAAAACCATAATTCAAAAAGACACATGCACCCCTATGTTCATTGCAGCACTATTTAGAATAGCCAGGTCATGGAAACAACCTAAATGCCCATCGACAGACGAATGGATAAAGAAGTTGTGGTACATATATACAATGGAATATTACTCAGCCATAAAGAGGAACGAAATTGGGTCATTCATATAGACGTGGATGGATCTAGAGACTGTTATACAGAGTGAAGTAAGTCCGAAAGAGCAAAACAAATATCATATATTAACGCATATATGTGGAAGCTAGAAAAATGGTATAGATGAACTGGTTTGCAGGGCAGAAATTGAGACACAGATGTAGAGAACAAACGTATGGTCACCGAGGGGCCAAAGTGGTTGGAAGGTGATGGTGGTGGTGTGATGAATTGGGTGATTGGGATTGACATGTATACACTGATGTGTATAAAATGGATGACTAATAAGGACTTGCTGTATAAAAAAATAAATAAAATTCAAAACAAACAAATAAATAAATAAAATATGGAACTAGCTATCCCCCAAATATTTGTTTCCAATTTCAGTTCAAGTCTCTAAAATGGCAATATAAATCGTAAATAAAATTGAGAATTTTTGATTATATTAGTTTCAGGCATACAACATAGTGATTCAATATGTTTATAGGTTATACTCCACTTAAAGTTATTACAAAATATAGGCTATATTCCCTGTGCTGTAACATATATCTTCATAGCTTATTTATTTTACACATAGTAGTTTGTACCTCTCAATTCTATACCTTTATCTTGCCCCTCCCCCATCCCTTTCCCCACCAGTAATCACTAGTCTGTAAATCTGCTCCTGTTTTGTTACATTCATTCATTTGTGTCATTTAAAAAATTTTGTACATCAGTGATAACATAAAGTATTTGTCTTTCTCTATCTTACTTATTTCACTAAGAATAATACCCTCTAGGTTCATTCATGTTTTTTCAAATGACAAAATTTCATTCTTTTTTATTGCTAAGAAATATTCTATTGTATATATACACAATAGTATCTTTATTCATTCATCTCTCAATGGAAACTTAGGTTGCTTCTATATCTTTACTATTGTAAACAATGCTGCTATGAATATTAGGATGCATGTATTTTTTTCAAGTTAATGTTTTCACTTTTTTTCAGATATATATGCAGGAGTGGAATTGCAGGATCATATGGTAGTTCTATTTTTAGTTTTTTAAGGAGCCTCCATACTGTTTTCCACAGTGGCTGCACCAATTTACATTCCCACTAACATTGTACAAGGGTCCCCTTTTTTCCACTTCCTCACCAACTTTTGGTATTTGTGGTCCTTTTGATGATAGCAATTCAGACAGGTGTGAGGTGATATCTCACTGTGGTTTTGATCTGTAATTCTTTGATGATTAGCAATGTTGAGCATTTTTTCATGTGCCTATTGGCCATCTGTATGTCTTCTTGGAAAAATGTCTGTTCAGGTCTTCTGCCCATTTTTTGATTGGATTGTTTGTTTTTTGATATTGAGCTATATAAGCTGTTTATATATTTTGGATTTTAGCCCCTTGCCAGTCATTTCATTTGCAAATATTTTCTCCCATTCTATGGGTTGTCTTTTTGTTTTGTCAATGGTTTCCTTTGCTGTGCAAAAGCTTTTAAGTTTAATTAGGTTCCATTTGTTTGTTTTTGCTTTTGATTCCTTTGCCTTAGGAGACAGATCCATGAAAATATTGCCAAGATTTATGTCAGAGAGTGTTCTGCCTATGTTTTCTTTGAGGAGTTTTTTGGGTTTTGGTCTTATGTTTAGGTTTTTAATCAATTCTGAATTTATTTTTCTATACAGTGTGAGAAAATGTTCTAAATGTATTCTTTCACATGTAGCTTTTGAATTTTCCCAGCACCACTTATTGAAGAGACTGTCTTTTCTTCATTGTATATTCTTGCCTCCTTTGTTGTGAATTAACTGACCATAAGTGCCTGGGTTTATTTCTGTGCTCTCTATTTTGTTCCATTGATCTACGTGTCTGTTTTTGTGCCAGTACAGTGTTGTTTTGCTGACTGTAGCTTTGTGGTATAGTCTGAGGTCAGGGAGTGTGATACCTCCAGCTTTGTTCTTTTTTCTCAAGATTGTTTTGACTCTTCAGGATATTTTGTGGTTCCATATAAATTTTAGGATTGTTTGTCCTAGTTGTGAAAAATGTCATGGGTATTTTGATAGGGATTGCATTACATCTGTAGATTGGTTTGTGTAGTGTGGACATTTTAACAATGCTAATTCTTCCAGTCCATGAACTTGATATATCTTTCCATCTGTTTGTGTCACCTTTGATTTCTTTCATTAGTGTCTTATAGTTTTCTGAGTTCAGAATTATTACCTCCTTAGGTAGATTTGTTCCTAGGTATTTTATTCTTTTTGATGTGAGTGTAAATGGGATTATTTTCTTAATTTCTCTTTCGGATAGTTGGGAGGGTTATGCCTCCAGCTTTGTTCTTTTTTCCTCAGGATTGCTTTAGCAATTCAGGGTCTTTAGTGGTTTCACATACATTTTTTTTTTTTATCAGCTCAGATTTGACAGTATCCCATACTTTTTTTTTTTTTTTTTAGGGAACACTATTAATTTTTTTTCTATTTTATTTTTTTATTACAAATTTAATCAGTTATACATATACATATGTTCCCATATCCCCTCCCTTTTGCGTCTCCCTCCCACCCTCCCTATCCCACCCCTCCATGCGGTCACAAAGCACTGAGCTGATCTCCCTGTGCTATGCGGCTGCTTCCCACTAGCTATCTACCTTACGTTTGGTAGTGTATATATGTCCATGCCGCTCTTTTGCTTTGTCACAGCTTACCCTTCCCCCTCCCCATATCCTCAAGTCCATTCTCTAGTAGGTCTGTATCTTTATTCCTGTCTTACCCCTATGTTCTTCATGATATATTTTTTTTAAATTCCATATATATGTGTCAGCATACAGTATTTGTCTTTCTCTTTCTGACTTACTTCAATTCAGTCCGTATGACAGACTCTAGGTCCATCCACCTCATTACAAATAGCTCAATTTCATTTCTTTTTATGGCTGAGTAATATTCCATTGTATATATGTGCCACATCTTCTTTATCCATTCATCCGATGATGGACACTTAGGTTGTTTCCATCTCCGGGTTATTGTAAATAGGGCTGCTATGAACATTTTGGTACATGACTCTTTTTGAATTATGGTTTTCTCAGGGTATATGCCCAGTAGTGGGATTGCTGGGTCATATGGTAGTTCTATTTTTAGTTTTTTAAGGAACCTCCATACTGTTCTCAATAGTGGCTGTACCAACTCACATTCCCACCAGCAGTGCAAGAGTGTTCCCTTTTTTCCACACCCTCTCCAGCATTTATTGTTTCTAGATATTTTGATGATGGACATTCTGACAGGTGTGAGATGATATCTCATTGTAGTTTTGATTTGCATTTCTCTAATGAGTAAAGATGTTAAGCATCCTCTTATGTGTTTGTTGGCAGTCTGTATATCTTCTGTGGAGAAATGTCTATTTAGGTCTTCTGCCCATTTTTGGATTGGGTTGTTTGTTTTTTTGTTATTGAGCTGCATGAGCTGCTTATAAATTTTGGAGATTAATCCTTTGTCAGTTGCTTAATTTGCAAATATTTTCTCCCATTCTGAGGGTTGTATTTTGGTCTTGTTTATGGTTTCCTTTGCTGTGCAAAAGCTTTTAAGTTTCATTAGGTCCCATGTGTTTATTTTTGTCTTTATTTCCATTTCTCTAGGAGGTGGGTCAAAAAGGATCTTGCTGTGATTTATGTCATAGAGTGTTCTGCCTATGTTTTCCTCTAAGAGTTTGATAGTGTCTGGCCTTACATTTAGGTCTTTAATCCATTTTGAGCTTATTTTTGTGTATGGTGTTAGGGAGTGATCTAATCTCTTACTTTTAAATGTCCCTGTCCAGTTTTCCCAGCACCACTTACTGAAGAGACTGTCCTTTCTCCACTGTACATTCCTGCCTCCTTTGTCAAAGATAAGGTGACCATATGTCCGTGGGTTTATCTCTGGGCTTTCTATCCTGTTCATTGATCTATCTTTCTGTTTTTATTCCAGTACCATACTGTCTTGATTACTGTAGCTTTGTAGTATAGTCTGAAGTCAGGGAGCCTGATTCCTCTAGCTCCATTTTTCGTTCTCAAGATTGCTTTGGCTATTCGGGGTCTTTTGTGTTTCCATACAAATCGTGAAATTTTTTGTTCTAGTTCTGTGAAAAATGCCAGTGGTAGTTTGATAGGGATTTCACTGAATCTGTAGATTGCTTTGGGTAGTAGAGTCATTTTCACAATGTTGATTCTTCCAATCCAAGAACATGGTACATCTCTCCATCTATTTGTATCATCTTTAATTTCTTTCATCAGTGTCTTATAATTTTCTGCATACAGGTCTTTTGTCTCCTTAGGTAGGTTTATTCCTAGATATTTTATTCTTTTTGTTGCAGTGGTAAATGGGAGTGTTTCCTTGATTTCACTTTCAGATTTTTCATCATTAGTATATAGGAATGCCAGAGATTTCTGTGCATTAATTTTGTATCCTGCAACTTTACCAAATTCATTGATTAGCTCTAGTAGTTTTCTGGTAGCATCTTTAGGATTCTCTATGTATAGTATCATGTCATCTGCAAACAGTGAGAGCTTTACTTCTTCTTTTCCGATTTGGGTTCCTTTTTATTTCCTTTTCTCCTCTGATTGCTGTGGCTAAAACTTCCAAAACTATGTTGAATAAGAGTGGTGAGAGTGGGCAATCTTCTCTTGTTCCTGATCTTAGTGGAAATGCTTTCAGTTTCTCACCATTGAGGACGATGTTGGCTGTGGGTTTGTCATATATGGCCTTTATTATGTTGAGGAAATTTCCCTCATGCCTACTTTCTGCAGGGTTTTTATCATAAATAGGTGTTGAATTTTGTTGAAAGCTTTCTCTGCATCTATTGAGATTATCATATGGTTTTTCTCCTTCAATTTGTTAATATGGTGTATTACGTTGATTGATTTGCATATATTGAAGAATCCTTGCATTCCTGGAATAAACCCCACTTGATCATGGTGTATGATCCTTTTAATGTGCTGTTGGATTGTGTTTGCTAGTATTTTGTTGAGGAGTTTTGCATCTATGTTCATCAGTGATATTGGCCTGTAGTTTTCTTTCTTTGTGACATCCTTGTCTGGTTTTGGTATCAAGGTGGTGGTGGCCTTGTAGAATGAGTTTGGGAGTGTTCCTCCCTCTGCTATATTTTGGAAGAGTTTGAGAAGGATAGGTGTTAGCTCTTCTCTAAATGTTTGATAGAATTCGCCTGTGGAGGCATCTGGTCCTGGGCTTTTGTTTGTTGGAAGATTTTTTATCACAGTTTCAACTTCAGGGCTTGTGATTGGTCTGTTCATATTTTCTGTTTCTTCCTGATTCAGTCTTGGCAGGTTGTGCATTTCTAAGAATTTGTCCATTTCTTCCAGGTTGTCCATTTTATTGGCATAGAGTTTCTTGTAGTAATCTCTCATGATCTTTTGTATTTCTGCAGTGTCAGTTGTTACTTCTCCTTTTTCATTTCTAATTCTATTGATTTGAGTCTTCTCCCTTTTTTTCTTGATGAGTCTGGCTAATGGTTTGTCAATTTTGTTTATCTTCTCAAAGAACCAGCTTTTAGTTTTATTGATCTTTGCTATCATTTCCTTCATTTCTTTTTCATTTATTTCTGATCTGATTTTTATGATTTCTTTCCTTCTGCTAACTTTGGGATGTTTTTGTTCTTCTTTCTCTAATTGCTTTAGGTGCAAGGTTAGGTTGTTTATTCGAGATGTTTCCTGTTTCTTAAGGTAGGATTGTATTGCTATAAACTTCCCTCTTAGAACTGCTTTTGCTGCATCCCATAGGTTTTGGGTCGTCGTGTCTCCATTGTCATTTGTTTCTAGGTATTTTTTTATTTCCTCTTTGATTTCTTCAGTGATCACTTTGTTATTAAGTAGTGTATTGTTTAGCCTCCATGTGTTTGTATTTTTTACAGATCTTTTCTTGTAATTGATATCTAGTCTCATAGCATTGTGGTCAGAAAAGATACTTGATACAATTTCAATTTTCTTTTTTTTTTTTTTTTTTCTTTTTGCGGTATGTGGGCCTCTCACTGTTGTGGCCTCTCCCGTTGCGGAGCACAGGCTCCGGATGCGCAGGCCCAGCGGCCATGGCTCACGGGCCCAGCCGCTCCGCGGCATATGGGATCCTCCCAGACCGGGGCACGAACCCGTATCCCCTGCATCGGCAGGCAGACTCTCAACCACTGCGCCACCAGGGAGGCCCTCAATTTTCTTAAATTTACCAAGGCTTGATTTGTGACCCAAGATATGATCTATCCTGGAGAATGTTCCATGAGCACTTGAGAAAAATGTGTATTCTGTTGTTTTTGGATGGAATGTCCTATAAATATCAATTAAGTCCATCTTGTTTAATGTTTCATTTAAAGCTTGTGTTTCCTTATTTATTTTCATTTTGGGTGATCTGTCCATTGGTGAAAGTGGGGTGTTAAAGTCCCCTCCTATGAATGTGTTACTGTCGATTTCCTCTTTTATGGCTGTTAGCATTTGCCTTATGTATTGAGGTGCTCCTATGTTGGGTGCATAAATATTTACAATTGTTTTATCTTCTTCTTGGATCGATCCCTTGATCATTATGTAGTGTCCTTCTTTGTCTCTTGTAATAGTCTTTATTTTAAAGTCTATTTTGTCTGATATGAGAATTGCTACTCCAGCTTTCTTTTGGTTTCCATTTGCATGGAATATCTTTTTCCATCCCCTTACTTTCAGTCTGTATGTGTCTCTGGGTCTGAAGTGGGTCTCTTGTGGACAGCATATATATGGGTCTTGTTTTTGTATCCATTCAGCCAATCTGTGTCTTTTGGTGGGAGCATTTAGTCCATTTACATTTAAGGTAATTATCGATATGTATGTTCCTATTCCCATTTTGTTAATTGTTTTGGATTCATTATTGTATGTCTTTTCCTTCTGTTGTGTTTCTTGCCTAGAGAAGTTCCTTTAGCATTTGTTATAAAGCTGGTTTGGTGGTGCTGAACTCTCTCAGCTTTTGCTTGTCTGTAAACGTTTTAATTTCTCCATCAAATCTGAATGAGATCCTTGCTGGGTAGAGTAATCTTGGTTGCAGGTTTTTCTCCTTCATCACTTTAATTATGTCCTGCCACTCCCTTCTGGCTTGTAGAGTTTCTGCTGAGAGATCAGCTGTTATCCTGATGGGGATTCCCTTGTGTGTTATTTGTTGTTTTTGCCTTGCTGCTTTTAATATGATTTCTTTGTGTTTAATTTTTGACAGTTTGATTAATATGTGTCTTGGCATCTTTCTCCTTGGATGTATTCTGTATGGGACTCTCTGTGCCTCCTGGACTTGATTAACTATTTCCTTTACCATGTTAAGGAAGTTTTCAACCATAATCTCTTCAAATATTTTCTCAGTCCCTTTCTTTTTCTCTTCTTCTTCTGGAACCCCTATAATTCGAATGTTGGTGCGCTTAATGTTGTCCCAGAGGTCTCTGAGACTGTCCTCTGTTCTTTTCATTCTTTTTTCTTTAGTTTGCTCTGCATCAGTTATTTCCACTATTTTATCTTCCACCTCACTTATCCGTTCTTCTGCCTCAGTTATTCTGCTATTGATCCCATCTAGAGTATTTTTCATTTCATGTATTGTGTTTTTAATCGATGCTTGATTCATCTTTAGTTCTTCTAGGTCTTTGTTAACTGTTTCTTGCATTTTGTCTATTCTATTTCCAAGAATTTGGATCTTGGAAATAGAATCTTGGATCATCTTTACTATCATTATTCTGAATTCTTTTTCAGGTAGACTGCCTATTACCTCTTCATTTGTTAGGTCTGGTGGGTTTTTATCTTGCTCCTTCACCTGCTGTGTGTTTTTCTGTCTTCTCATTTTGCTTATGTTACTGTGTTTGGGGTCTCCTTTTTGCAGGCTGCATGTTTGTAGTTCCCGTTGTTTTTGGTGTCTGTCCCCAGTGGCTAAGGTTGGTTTAGTGGGTTGTGTAGGCTTCCTGGTGGAGGGGACTAGTGCCTGTGTTCTGGTGGATGAGGATGGATCTTGTCTTTCTGGTGGGCAGGTCCACGTCTGGTGGTGTGTTTTGGGGTGTCTGCGGACTTTTTGTGATTTTAGGCAGCCTCTCTGCTACTGGGTGGCGTTGTGTTCCTTTCTTTCTAGTTGTTTGGCATAGGGTGTCCAGCACTGTAGCTTGCTGGTCTTTGAGTCAAGCTGGGTGCTGGTGTTGAGATGGAGATCTCTGGAAGATTTTCGCCTTTTGATATTATGTGGAGCTGGGAAGTCTCTTGTGGACCAGTGTCCTGAAGTTGGCTCTCCCACCTCAGAGGCACAGCACTGACTCCGGGCTCCTCAATTTGGGATGATTTGTTGTCTATTCATGTATTCCACAGATGCAGGGTACATCTAGTTGATTGTGGAGCTTTAATCCGCTGCTTCTGAGGCTGCTGGGAGAGATTTCCCTTTCTCTTCTTTGTTCTCACAGCTCCCGGGGTTCAGCTTTGGATTTGGGCCCCCCTCTGCGTGTAGGTCTCCAGAGGGCGTCTCTTCTTCGCTCAGACAGGACTGGGTTAAAGGAGCAGCCGCTTCGGGGACTCTGGCTCACTCAGGCCGGGGGGGAGGGAGGGTCACGGAGTGCGGGGCGAGCCTGCAGCGGCAGAGGTCCGCGTGACGTTGCACCAGCCCGAGGCGCGCCGTGCGTTCTCCCAGGGAAGCCGCCCCTGGATCCCGGGACCCCGGCAGTGGCGGGCTGCACAGGCTCCCGGAAGGGCGGTGTGGGCAGTGACCTGCGCTCACACACAGGCTTCTTGGCGGCGGCAGCAGCAGCCCCAGCGTCCCACGCCCGTCACTGGGCTCCGCGCTTTCAGTCGCGACTCGCGCCCGTCTGTGGAGCCCCTTTAAGCAGCGCTCTTAATCCCCTCTCCTCACGCACCAGGAAACCAAGAGGGAAGAAAAAGTCTCTTGCCTCTTCGGCAGCTCCAGAGTTTTCCCGGACTCCCTCCCGGCTAGCTGTGGCGCATTAGCCCCCTTCAGGCTGAGTTCTCGCCGCCAGCCCCAGTCCTCTCCCTGCGCTCTGCTCACATACATTTTTAAGTTATTGGATTTTTCATCTCTATTTGGTTGTTCTTTATATTTTCTAACTCTTTGTTAAAAACTTCTAACTTCTTATTCTGTTCATTCAGTCTTCTCCCAAGTTTTTTGAACATCTTTACAGCCATTACCCTGTTACTCTTTTTGGATAGATTTCCTATTTCCACTTTACTTATTTCTTCTTTTGGAGTTTTATCTTGTTCCTTTGTTTGGAACATGTTCCTTTGTCACCCCATTTTCCCTATTTTTCTGTTTTCATTTCTATGTATTTTGTACATTTGTTATGTTTCCAATCTTGGAGAAGTGACATTTTGTAAGAGATGTCCTATGCATCCCAGCAACACACTCCCCTCTGGTCACCAGAGCTATATGCTCTAGCAGTGCCCCCTATGTGGGCTTCATGGGTTCTTCTGTTGTGGTTGGCTGACCACTGTGGGTGGTCTGTTAGGCATGGCTGACCCTAGTCTGGTTGGTTGCCAGTACCTGCCTTGTGTGGAGACTGCCAACTGCTGGTTGGTGGGCTTCTGTCTTGAGGTGGATGGCTTTGGAGCCCTGGGGGGTCTTGGGACTTGTGATGGCCTGCTGGTGGGTGGGCCTGAATCCTGATATGGGTGGCTATGAGTTCTGGGGTGTCCCAAAGCTGGTGCTGGCTCACTGGTGAGTGGAGCTGGATCCTGGGGCTACTGGCGTAGGGGTTCAAGGTGTCACAGAGCTGATGTTGGCCTGGAGGTGAGCAGGGCCCAGGCACAAGGGGGTCCTGGGGCTCGTGCCGGCCTTCTGGTGGTTTGGCTGGTTCCTGACGTGACAAATTGCAGGGTTGTAGTGGTCCTAGGTCTGGTGTTTGTCTGCTGGTGGGAGTTGAGGGCCCAGAGGATCCTAGGGCTGGTGCCTGATGACTGGCATGTGCAGCCAGGTGCTGGGCCTAGTGCTGACCCACTGGTGGGCAGAGCCAGGTCCTGAGATCTCTGGCTGCAGGGCCCAGCTTCCCAGAGCTGGTGTCTTCACTCTGGTGGGTGGGGCCAAGGCCCAGGGGGTCCCACGGGTAGATGGGCTGCATCCTGGGGTGGCTGGCTGAGGGGCCCTAGATGTCTCAGAGTAGGTGTTAGCCTGCTGGTTGGCAGGGCTGGGGCCCAGGGAGTCCTGGGGCTGGTGCCAGCCTGCTGGTGGGTGGGTTGGGTCCTGACACAACAGTCTGTGTGGCTGTGGTGGTCCCAGCATTGGTGTACTGGTGCACTAGTGGGCAGAGCTGGATCCCAGGGTTTCTGGCTGCAGAGCCCTGGGGTTCCCAGGGCTATGCCAGCGCACTGACGTGTGGGGAGATGTCCTGGGCCCTCTGGTGGACAGGGCTGTGTCCTGGGGTGGCTGTGGGTTCAGGGGGTCTTAAGACAGCCCATGTGCTAGTGAGTGTGGCTGTGTCCCTGCCCAGCTAGTTGCTTGGCCCGAGGTGTCCCAGTATTGGTTCTGACAGCTTGGTTGGTGGGGTCAGGTCTCATTGCTAATAAGCTAGAAGAAGGATTCCAAAATGGCGCTTGCCAGCACCAGTGTCCATGTGGTAGAAAGAGATCCCCAAAATGGCTCTCATCAGTGTCTATGTCCCCAGGGTCAGCTCCAATTTCCTCCTGCTTCTCCAGGAGACTCTCAACAGATGAGTCTGACCCAGGCTCCTTTCAAATTACTGCTTCTGCTCTGGGTCCCAGAGTGTGTGAGATTTTGTGTGCTCCTTTTAAGAGTGGAATCTATATTTTCCATAGCCCTCTGGCTCTACCAAAAGTGAGCCCTGGTGACCTTCAAAGCCAGACATTCTGGGGGCTTGTCTTCTCAGTGCAGGTCCCCTAGGCTGGGGAGCCCAATGTGGGGCTCAGACCCCTCACCCCTTGGAGAAAACCTCTGCAATTGTAATTATTCTCCCATTTGTAGGCTGTCCACCCTGGGGAATGGGTCTTCACTATACTATACTATATTATGCTATACTATACTATACATCTCAGGCCCTCCTACCCATCTCATTGTGGTTCCTTATTTATATCTTAGTTGTAGAAGATCTTTTCTGGTAGATTCCAGTCTTTCTCATCAATAGTTGCTATGTAAATAGTTTTAATTTTGGTGTTCCTATGGGAGGAGGTGAGCTCAGGGTCTTCCTGCTCAGGGTCTTCCTACTCTTCATCTTGGTTCCCTCTCAAGAATTTTGATTAGTTTTACCTGTGACAATAATGAGAGTTTCTGAAAATGAATGGCTAATTTTTTCAACCAATGCTTTTAAGTTTACTACAGCCCTTCTTTAAAAAATATGATTTTTCTAAATGTGATGAACTTTACTTAAAGTGGCCATCATCTCTCAAATATTGTTTTCTAGGAAAATTAATGATAAGCTCATCAGTTTATGAACCAAAATAAAAATGCATCAAATTTTAGTACATTTAACCAATTCATACAAAACTTTAACAAAACTTGTCATGATTGGTTTAGAATATACTTATCTTCAGAAAACCACATATAAGTAAACCTTGAAATATTTATATAATATTACATAAGATTATATATTTTATATGATTATTACTGATATATATATGTTACACACACATATGCATGTACATATATTCAGGCAATGAAGATTTAGTACAAAAATTAAGTTCCTCTCCAAACTTCAGTTTGAAGATTCTATTTGATTGTTGTACCTCCTTCCCTTATCCAAATATCTCAAATATTGTCTCAAAAGGAATGTATATTTTAAGGTTTGTATCCTGAGTTATCATTGTTCTCTTGCAAAAAAAGAAAATCTCAAAGAGCTACACATATTTTTATTTAAAAAGAGCTTTAAAAATGTCTTTACTTTTGGATCTATAAATTTTATTTTTTATTCTTTAGAGACTTAAACTGAAATAACAGTAGACCTTTATATGGAAGATCTTTTCAGCAATAACTTTGGTTTTTTTATCATAGTGCTAATTTAAAGAGTAAATATATGGGTTTGACTATCCCCTAATTAATACTAATTATATCACTTTGCCTTCCACTCTATACTGTAGCTCGTTGGATTCTCTGTTGAAAGATTGTAGCTTAAGCTTTGTATAAAGTGATTAGCTCTAGAATGTAGAATGTACTTGAAAGAAATGTCTTAAAGTTTATTTTAAAAATACTGTAAACTACAGATCAATATCCGTTATGAACGTAGACAAAAAATCCTCAACAAAACATTAGTAAATCAAATTCAACAATGTACAAAAAGAATTATGTGTCATGACCAGGTGACATTTATTCTAGATGTGCCAAGCTGGTTCAACATTTGAAAATTAGTCAATATAAACCATCATATAGATTGACATAACAAAAGCAGTTGACAAAATCCAACACTGATCATGGTAAAAACCCTCGGGGGGGGGAAAAAAAAAACCTCAGTAAACTAAGAATTCGGAGGAAATTTCCCAATTCTTCCCAATTCATAAAAAACGTTTTTGGAAGATCTACATAAAAATCATACCTGTTGGAGGGACTGGATGCTTTCTCTTTAAGATCAGGAACAAGGCAAGGATATCTTTGCTCACCACTCCTATTCAGTGTCTTACTGGAAGTCCTACTTAGTACAATAAGATAAGAAAAAAAAAAAGGTATACAGATTAGAAAAGAATATAACCATCTTTATTCATAGATGATATGATTATTTAATGTAGAAAATTCCAGACTTCCCTGGTGGCACAGTGGTTAAGAATCCACCTGCCAATGCAGGGGACATGGGTTTGATCCCTGGTATGGAAAGATCTCATGTGCCGCGGAGCAACTAAGCCCATGTGCCACAACTACTGAGCCCGTGTGCCCTAGCACCCACACGCTGCAACTACTGAGCCCACGCACCGCAACTGCTGAGCCCACGTGCTGCAACTACTGAAGCCCAAGTGCTCTAGGGCCCATGTGCCACAACTACAGAGCCCATGTGCTGCAACTACTGAAGCCCACATGCCTAGAGCCCGTGCTCTGCAATTAGAGAAGCCACTGCCATGAGAAGGCCATGAACTGCAATGAAGAGTAGCCACCACTCGCTGCAACTAGAGAAAGCCCACATGCAGCAATGAAGACCCAACGCTGCCAAAAAATTTAAAAAATAAATAAATAAATGTAGAAAATTCCAAACAATCTATCAAAACCTGGAACCAATAAGCAAGTGTAGGAAGATAGCTGTGTACAAGGTTACTAGTATTACTTTGAAAAAATATTTATCTATTAGATCAATTAAGAGTAATAAAAATAAAAAAATATTTTACCTTCATTTATTCTTTCTCTGATACTTTTCCTTTTTTAAAAAATGCAGATTGAGTTTCCGACTTATGCATTTTCCTTCTTTCTGAAGAACTTTCATCATTTCTTTTAGAGCAGATCTGCTTGTTATGAATTCACTCAGTTTTTGTTTGAGAAAATCTTTATTTCTCCCTCACTTTTGAATTGGGTCAAATTGTTCTTTTTCCTGCCATTTAGGATGCCTTGTAATTTTTATTGAAATCTGGACATGGCATATTGGGTAATAGGAACCAAGGTGAATTGGCCATTAGTGTGAGGTTTTGTCTTAATCTGGCTAGCAGTTGAACTGTGTTCAATTCTTGCTATAGCTGTAGGTGTCAGAGGCTTCAAATTCCTCCAGTATCCTTGTTTTTGTCTACTCTGTTGTCTTTATTTCTTAGAGTATGAGCCTTCCAGTTCTTTCAGCTCTAATCCTCTGTTATTATACCGTTGATGTGCTGGTTAGGAGTGGTGGAGGGAAAACATTCTACAATCTTACGATCAAATCTTAGTCTTGTAGTGGACCTGTATCTCTGGGGATACCTTAACAAGTGTTTTATAGTTCATTTTCTCCCCAACTTAGGTGGGACAGGAAGGCTAGAAGGGGCTGGAGTTGGGTATTGCCCTTTTGCCTATGTGAGATAAGACTCTAGTAATGACTTTTTCACTAGAGAATAGGCTTTTGCTATATTTAGAAATGGATGCTTTTCCCCTCCTCCTGCCAAAGACTCATTCTTGGCTCTTCACTGTGAGAAACTGGTGGTGTTCCTGGAGACAGAATGCATAAAAGTGTGGGGGCAGTATACAAGGTTAATATACAAAGGACAATTTCTTTCTCTGCATACCAACAATGAAGAATCAGAATTTGAAATATAGAAAATATCATTTATAATAGCACCCAAAATATACGTAGGTCTATATCTAATGATATGTACAGGATGTGTATACAGAAAACTATAAAACTGATGAAAGAAATAAAAGAAAATTCAAATAAATGGAGAAATAGTCTATTCCAAAATCATGGATTGGGAGACTCAATATTAAGATGTCAGTTCCACCCAACTTGATTTATAGATCCAAAGTTAGCATACACACATATATTTCTTGTTCCTTCAGCTGAGAGAGCCTAGAAACAATGAGACACAGTAGCAATGAGCATACCTAGCACTGAGATCTTGGTTTCTAATACCATTGTATGATTAAAAAGAAAAACAAACACCCCAAGTGACTTAGAGAAATGGCTGACTTTTTTACTGGGACAGGAAATATACAAGATGAGCCTGGATCTTATAGTGCCAAAAAGTAAGGAAATGCTAAAAAAAATTTCCCCCCAAATGAAAACAACCCCACAGTGATAAGGGTGTTAAAAGGAGAAGGGAGTCAACTGAAAGAGCTCCCAATTGTCAAACCTGGAACAATTAAAGTAACAAAATAAAGTAATATTGGATTATAATCTAAAGTATAAAATAAATATTCATGAGTTTATACTGATATAAATAGAATAACCAAATAAGTGGAGAATAGTCAAATCTCCCATGCAAAAGAATTACACATACTTTGGGTGTTATGCCCTCAGAGTATGGAGCATAAGTCCCCATTCTTTAAATATGAGCTATGGAAAGTGACTTCCTTCCAAAGAATACACTTTGGAAAGGAGAAGAAAGATTAACTTCATAGTGGAGAAATCTGACAACTATTACCTCAGCAAAGTGATCAGTGTTAACATCAGCAATGAGGTCATGTTAATTGTACGTACTTTTGATATGATTTGATGACAATGGCACTTTACCTCTGTTTTCTTCTTCACAAAACTCATAACCCCAGTTTAATCATGAGAAAAATATCAGATAAATCCCAGTTGAGGGATGTTTATAAAATACCTGGCCACCACTCCTCAAAACTGTCAAGGTTATCAAAAACAAGGAAAATCTGAAAAACTGTCACAGCCAAGAGCAGTCTAAGGAGACATGACAACTAGATGTAATGTGGGTATCCTGAATGGGATCCTAGAACAGAAAGAGAACATTAGGCAAAATCCAAAGAAATCAGAATAATATAAGGGTTATAGTTAATAATAATGTTTCAAGAGGGATGATGTCAGAAGGTGGCAGAATAGAAGGCTCTGGACTCTTCTTCTCCCCATGGACACACCAATTCATCAACAATGTATGGACTAATTCCCTATGTGAGATATTCAGAAACTAGTTGAGAGACTCCTGTATCCCAGGTGAGTGTGAAACCAATAACATAGAAACCAATAGGAAAACTCAAGACACCTTCTCACCATACTCTCTGCCTCTAGCACAGAACCACATGATCAGAAGGAAATCCTCAGCTCCCAGCTTTTCCCTGGGAATGGAGAGTTAGATCATGTTTCCAGTGTCTCAGTTTTTCCAGGGATGGCCCAAGGTATTGGCATATGTCTCACCTGTCTCAGAGCACTGACAGGACCTGGCATATTTTAGATGCCTGCTGGCCAGTGAGAACAGACAGGATAGTTTGAACTAGCACATGAGAAATCACCATAGTCTTTCCTCCTGACTCTGTGCAGGATGAGTGAGTTAGAAAACCCCAATTCCAGCTTCTCTCTGGGGAGGGAGAGCATCGGACTTCATGTCTAAAGTTCCAGGTTTTCTGGAGGCTGCCTGAGGGACTGACTTTTGCCACGCCTGTCTTAGAGTGCTGATGGGACCCAGCGTACTGTAGACAACTGGGTGCCACTAAGAACAAAGACAGTGGTTTGAACTAATATGAAAGTTTGAGAGTCTCTCAAGAATACTTAAGAATAAACTTAACCAAGGATGTGAACGACTTGTACACTGAAAACTACAAAACATTTATGGAAGAAATTAAAGAAGACACAAATAAATAGAAAGATATCCATATTCATGAATTAAAGACAATATTGTATAAAAGTCCTTACTAGGGCTTCCCTGGTGGCACAGTGGTTGAGAATCTGCCTGCCAATGCAGGGGACACGGGTTCGAGCCCTGGTCTGGGAAGATCCCACATGCCGCGGAGCAACTAGGCCCGTGAGCCACAACTACTGAGCCTGTGCGTCTGGAGCCTGTGCTCCGCAACAAGAGAGGCCACGACAGTGAGAGGCCCACGCACCGCGATGAAGAGTGGCCCCCCTGCTCACCGCAACTAGAGAAAGCCCTCGCACAGAAATGAAGACCCAACACAGCCAAAAATAAATAAATAAATAAAATTTTTAAAAAAAGTCCTTACTACCCATAGTGATCTACAGATTCAATGAAATCCATATCAAAATCCCAATGGCATTTAAAAAAATAGAAATATAAAAAGTCCTAAAATTCATATGAAACCCCAAAGGATCCTGAATAGCCAAAACAATCTCAAGAAAGAAGAACCAGGCATCATATGTCCTGATTTCAAGATATATTACAAAGTTAAAATAATAAAAAAAGTATGGTACTGCTATTAAGACAGACATCTAGAACCATAGAACAGAATAGTGAGTTCAGAAATTAACTCATGCATATTGTCAACCTATCTTTGACAAAGGTGTCAAGAATACACAGTGGAGAAAGAATAGTCTCTTCAACAGAAGGTGCTAGGAAAATTGGATCTCTACATACAAAAGAATGAAATTGGTCCCTTATCTTAAATCGTATGCAAAAATCAGCTCAAAATGGATTAAATACTTAAACATAAGATTTGAAATTGAAACTGTAAATCTCCTATAAGAAAACATAAGGCAGAAGCTACATGACATTGGTCTTGATACTGACTTTTTGGATTTGACACCAAATGCAAAGGAACAAAAGCAAAAGTAAACAAGTGGAACTACATCAAACTAAAAAACCTCTGCACAACAAAAGAAACCAACAAAATGAAAAGGCAAGCTCTGAATGAGAGAAAATATTTGCAAATTATGTATCTGATAAGGGGTTAATATCCATATATATAAAGAACTCATACAACTCAATAGCAAAAGTACAAACAATCTAATTAAAACATGAACAGAGGAACTGAATAGACATTTTCCAAAGAAGACGTTCAAAAGGCCAACAGGTGTAGGAAAAGGTACTCAATATCACTAACCCTTAGGGAAATGCAAATCAAAACCCTAATAAGATATTACCTCACACCTGTTAGAATGGCTGCAATCAAATAGATAAGAGATAACAAGTGTTGGCAAGGATGTGGAGAAAAGGAAACCCCTGTGCACTGTTGGTGGGAATGTGAATTGATGCAGCCACTATGGAAAACAGTATGGAGGTTCCTCAAAAAATTAAAAATAGAACTACCGTATGATCCAGCAATTCCACTGCTGGGTATTTATCTGAAGGAAACAAAATTACTATCTCGAAGAGATATTTGCACCCGCATTTTCATTGTCTTATCTAAAATAGCAAAGACATGGAAACAACCTAAGTAACCATTGACAGATGAATAGATAAAGAAAATATGGTGTATATATAAATGGAATATTATTTAGCCATTAAAAATAAGGAAATTCTGGGCCTCCCTGGTGGCGCAAGTGGTTGAGAGTCCGCCTGCCGATGCAGGGGATACGGGTTCGTGCCCCGGTCTGGGAGGATCCCATATGCCGCGGAGCGGCTGGGCCCGTGAGCCATGGCCGCTGAGCCTGCGCGTCCGGAGCCTGTGCTCCGCAACGGGGGAGGCCACAACAGTGAGAGGCCCGCATACCGCAAAAAAAAAAAAAAAAAAAAATAAGGAAATTCTGCTATTTGTAATAACAGGGTTAGACCTTGAGGGCATTATGTGCAGTAAATAAGATAGAGAAAGACAAATTTTGTATGATTTTACTTACATGTGGCATCTAAAAAAAACCAAACTCATAGTAACATAGAACAGATTGACAGTGGAGGAAGTTTGGGGGTAGGGAAAATGGGTGAAGGTGGTCAAAAGGCATAAACTTCCAATTATGAGATAAGTTCTGGGGATGTTAATGTACAGCATAGTGACTATAGTTAATACTGTATTGTATATTTGAGAGTTGCTAAGAGAGTAGATCTTAAAAGTTCTCATTACATGAATAGAAGATGTGTAACCATGTGAGGTGATGTATATTAAATAATTGTGGTGATCATTTGGATCATTTGTGTGTGTGTGTGTGTATATATACACACACACACCATAATGATTATAATCATTATGCTGTATACCTTAAACTAATATGTTATATGTTATTATATCTCAATAAAACTGAAAAAAAATAATCATATACTTTTACTATACATAACTAAAGTGTAATTTTATGTAACAGAGGGATTTTTATATTGACTTCCATATCATTAGAGAACTGATAAAGTTTTATGTAGGGTTGACCAAGGCAATTATTTCAGTTCTCTCAGGTCTGAATTTCTCTACTTGTGGACTACAATTTCTGGTAACCCTTTTCTGACTGTACATTGAGCTTCTTGGAAAAGATTATTCCTTTTTAGGTAATAAACAGTGTTCACCACGAAACTAGCATTGTTTCAAGTGTTTTACAGGTGTTAACTCATTTAATGCTCACAACCCTATTGAATGGCTCCAGTTATTAATATTTCTGTTTAACAAAAGAAGAAAATTAGTCTCATACCATACAAGGGGGAGAGCAGGGACTATGAACTTAATTACTATATATTAGACTTCTCCATATAGATGTGGCTTTAGGGTATTGGAGTCCATATTGGTAAATTACTGCATTTTTTGTTTTGTTTTTATATGAAAGTGCCCAATCCACAGGTTTTTTTTTGTTTTTTGTTTGTTTGTTTGTTTGTTTGTTTTGAGGTACGTGGGCCTCTCACTGTTGTGGTCTCTCCTGTTGCGGAGCACAGGCTCTGGATGCGCAGGCTCAGCGGCCATGGCTCACAGGCCCAGCCACTCCACGGCACGTGGGATCTTCCCAGACTGGGGCATGAACCCGTGTCCCCTCCATTGGCAGGCGGACTCTCAACCACTGCGCCACCAGGGAAGCCCAATCCACAGGTTTTAATAACAGTTATGTCCAAAGGAAAGCTTTGTTTCCTCCAAAATGCTGAAAAGGATGCTACCTGTCTGCTTCACGTACTATTGTGAGGAATGACTGTCTTCTGCTTGGCACTGTCTCTTCGCTGTCTAACCTCATGTTTCAGTGTTCCTCAACATTCTACCTTTGAGTGTTCTGCCCCAGTTGCCATGGTGGAAGGGAATTCTAATGTGTTTCTTATAATTGGAGGAATATTTTCTTGATTGAGATCCAAGAGGCAAACTGATTCCCAGATTACCTCAAACCCAGGCCAACTGACATCAGTGCTCCTTAGTTGTGTCCTTGATGCAGTTTTGAACTTAAACTTTTGACTTACCTAATGAAAAGTATTTGAACAGAGATTTCTAAGATATCAAATGCAAATAAGAACCATCAAATACCTAATAATGGTTTTCTTTGCTTGATCAAAGATCTCCACAGGAAGGAGATTGGCAGTTCAGTAGGTGGCTCTTTTTCCACTGAGCCAGAACTGAAGCAAAACCCCGGGGAACTCAACCTGCCCCAGGAACAGGTATCTTTCCACTGAGAAATGGGACAAAGAAGGTATTTATTGATGGTATGAAAAATATATTTATTTTGAAGTGCTCAGGTGTGCTGGTTAAAATCCAGTTTGGATAATTACATTCTTTTCACAGAAATTCCACCCACAATTATAACTGCCAACTCCAATTTCACCAACAGTTTGAATTCTAAATAGCCTCTCTTTGACACATGTTGTTTTTTAGTTCCACTTTGCAACTTCTGGCCAACTCCCCGCATCCTCCCTGTAGCTGACTGGGAAGAAGCAGAGCAGCTAAATATTTTGGGGTATAATTAAGTAATTTGAAATGAATGACACTATATTAAAATGATGTAGTACTTATTAAAATACATTCTGATTATGCAAACTTTCATAGATTTTTGGAATTCCTCTGATGAATACTTTTTGGCTTTTCACTTGTGATATCCTGCAAACCTAGAACTTGATGTACTATGTTCTTTTTTATTATACAAGTTTCGGGTGTACAGCATTGCAGTCAACATATGTATATACTACAGAGTGATCACCACCACACATCTAGTTACCATCTCTTGCCATACAGTTGAATTTCTTCACCCATTTCCCCCACTCTCCACCCCTTTCCCTCTGATAACCACTAATCTGTTTTCTGTATCTATGAGTTTGTTTTTGTTTTATTTTGTTTATCAGTTGTTTTAGTTTTGTTTTTAGATTCCACATATGAGTAAAATGATATGGTATTGGTCTTCCCCTGACCGATTTATTTCACTTATTTTCACTCAAGGTCCATCCATGTTGTTGTAAATGGTGGGATTTCATTCTTTTTTATGGCACAGTAGTATTCCATTATCTATACAGTATAGTATTCCATTATATATAATATATTATAATTATACTACTATATTTTATATAATATAATATATGGTATGTATATACATATATAGGTATGTACATATATATATAAATTATATATATATATACATACCACCTCTTCTTTATCCATTCATCCATTGATGGACACTTCAGCTGTTTCCATATCTTGGCTACTGTAAATAATGCTGCAATGAACATATATGTCTTCATATATTTCGTCATTCCTGTTTTCTTGTCCTTTGGATAAATACCTAGAAGTAGACTAGCTGGGTCATGTGGTAGCCCTAGTCTTAATTTTTTGAGGAATCTCCATACTGTTTTCCATAGTTGTGTACTATATCTTTTTACTTTAAAAAAACCCCCCATGTTTTATGATTCTTCTTTTAAATATGAGAGTGTGTCACCTGCCTGATGAAAACATATTCATGCTGTTGGTATTCATTCCATGTAGTATGACATAATATAGTTGAAAGATAAAGCACTTTACATGGAAAACACAGAGTACTTCACTAACACATATATCAAACTCTTTCCTTGAACTGAGAAATATCTGAAAGTAAGTTTGTTTTGTTCTCAAGACCCTATAATTTTAAAATTGAGGGAATCAAAAATAACAAGAATTTTCCTTAAACCTAATCTTCAGAAGAGGTAAGCTGTATCTTAAAGTGAAAGCACTTTTGAGAACTAATGTCTTTACTATCTCTGGGTTTCCTGTATTCTTCCATCTTTCACATCACCATTCTTATTCCCAAATCTCAGAGAAACAATTTTAGTTTCTTACTCTTTATTCCTACCAGTCTCTTTTGCATGTGTTTCATGTCTTTTCATACCTTACACCCTCCTCTAAAAACTGAGTATGCATAATGAATTTCAGGTTTTCATTAATGCCTAGATAATGCATAATAATCACTATTCAGATAGACTAAACAAAATCTCTCTGAAACACTGAGAACTTTGAAGAGGAAAAAGGAAAAAACAATTCATTCAATTAGTGATTACTGTTCACTAATCATAAGACAGACTTTAAAAAATATATATTTATTTACATTATTTATTTGACTGCACTGGGTCTTAGTTGCAGCTTGCGGGATCTTTGTTGCTGCGTGTGAGATGTTCGTTGGGGCATGCGGGTTCTTTTTAGTTGCGGCATGCGGGATCTAGCTCCCTGACCAGAGATTGAACCCAGGCCCCCTACACTGGGAGTGTGGAGTCTTAACCACTGGACCCCCAGGGAAGTCTGCAGACATTCAAAAATGTTAGATACAATGATTGTTACTTTTATTTTTGCAAACCAAAGTTTACATCAAAGCTCAAGGTCTCACAGCATGCCTAGAGTAAAGCCTGGCTTATACACCTGCTCTTCTCATTCCCTAGCCTGAGTTTCAGTCATCTAATGCCAACTGTCCAGATATATCATTGCAATCAACAATGGCAACAGTACATGAACCTCCTCTAGTATCTCTCTCTCAAAATATAAGTCAACCCTATTGCCAGCCTCCAGTTCCAACTTGTATTCTAATTGTATCAAGAAAGTAAAGTTAAATCCCTGCCAGTACCCTTTTTCATATAGTTAGGGAGGAGAATAAGCATACACTATGAAAAAACATGTTGCTCATCTAGATGATGTAATTCAGAGGGTATAATTAGATTTTCCTACCTCAAGGTAAAGGTGACAGGCAAGAACACAGAAACTGTGAAACTTAAATAAACAAATCCATATTTGAAAAATAGTCAGGGGTTCTAACTAAAATTATCTTAGATCAGCAAATGGGACTTTCACATACCTGTCTGATAAGATGTGCCCTCAAGTATTTGAGAGGGCTATTTAATACTTATGAACTGACAAGGATTCCCTCCTTGACCAAACTTTATTCAGGCTCCTTTGAGCCCTCTTTTTGACTGGGTCCTGTCCTTGGCTGCCTGAGCCCAGTTTTAGCAAAGAATCTGGTTGAATCCAGTTTCACCAGAGATCCTGCTAATCCAGTTTAGTGAGAATCCTTCCACCCTTGATATCCCTCCACCTTTGATATTTAATCAAGTTCCTCTCCCTGCATCCTTGATATCTAATCAAGTTCCTCTTAGTAATTTTCTATCCAAAGACTCCCTCCCCCTGCCCTTTGGCTATAAATCCCCAGCTGCCCCGTTGTATTCAGAGTTGAGTTCAGTGTTTCTCTCCTATTGAAATAATCTGTCTCCCCTATTGCAATAATCTTGAGTAAAGTCTTCCTTGCCTATTTAACTGCAATAGGTGCAATTTTTCTTTGACAGAATTAAAGGGTGAGTTTGATCCAAATACCTTCCATCGTAGCCTACCACCATATGAAGCACTCACACTTATAGTTTTTGAGTGGTAAACTTACAAAAATACAAATATATAATGTAGGAGGAGCATGTATTAACATCCATTTACCTTTAGTAGGATATTTAAGGGATGGGATCCATGACACATAATTTTAATCAGGAAGGAGTATTCTAGAAAGCAGTTAGTTACAGGATGTGGAGGTTATCTGATGAGAGTTGGTGTCTATCCAAGACCACAAAGGAGGATCTCAGGCAATCTGGCTTTGGGGTGGAGGATAGTTCACACATGAGGTGTAAGATGCCAAAAGGGAAGAAAAGAGGAAGGCAATAAAATGGAAAATGTTTGGGCATACTGAAGAGATGGCAAAAATATAATTGGATTCTGCTGTACCTCAGGTTTATATACTCTCACTACAAAATAAGCTCTAGCAAACCCCTTAGATAGTGTTGGAAAGACTAATGTCACAAAGAGAGGATTCCCCTAATAGCTTACCGAGTTTTACAAATAAAGGAGAATGTCACTTCTCTCAGTTCTGATACAGGACTCTTAACTGAAAATTTTGCTTATCTCTCTTAGGTGTGGGAGCAGGGTGGAACCAAACTCTATTGTCAAATACTGAAAATCTTAACAAAAAATAGGCAAATAAGCAAAAGTTTATTTTTTATAATTTATGAAATATTTAAACATGCTCCATCTTTGAATACTATTATTATCAGTAGAATATGCTATTTAGATTGATTTTCAAGGGTCAGTGAGTTATTTGCACTGAGCCACACATATTCCTTTCTCATCACTTTTAAGGCCAAGAGCAAGCGTTGACAACAGTTAACTGGTTTTCGAGGGCAACCTTTGACATAGAAGAAAAGCAAAGCTAACAGGCTTGTGAAAGCCTTGAACCCAAGACCTTGACCAAGTTCTGATCTGTAACAAAATAAAAGCATTGAGAAAGACAACTATTTAAATCACTCTCATCAAATAGTCCATGGCATTGCACACATTTTACAGAACTTACATGCTCTCTGATGATCAGAGTATTATCTCTCCAGATTCACACTATGAACTCTGAAAACGCCAGTCCCCAAAGCCTTGGAAATAACTGTTTCTTTTCCTACCTAGGGAAAGATTATTCTCATACTAATAAGAGCCTAATGATTTTATTTTACTACAGTAGGTGGTTGCTGGAAGGGATATGACTCTTATTAGAGTTGCGTTGAATGGTGAATTTTTTTCAACATGTTTACACGGACACATTACTATGGTACCTAATTTGAAAAAAAAAAAAAGATTTCCATAGATCATTTTGTCTGTTTAAATGTGGATAATACTAACTTACTCAGAATAGTAGGGGGGAAAATACTGACAAAGCAGTGTTAAGTCCCTTTATAGAGATTCAAGTGGATAAAAATAATAATGAGAAAAAGATGAACATTATCCCCAATTTCTAGCAGCCTATATGTTTTGGTGGAAACAGAACTAATCTTTATGCTGAATTTTATATTAGATTCTACAAGCATCTGTATCAGAATCAAAAGCTGCTTTCAAGGGATATTGTCCAAGGGCATCAAACTGGTCAGATGTTGCCTGTTTCAACAAAGAATCTGATGAGATTCAGGCCATTTGAAAGTAATTAAAACAGAACTGTAAACACCAAAGCTCTTCTACTTCCTCAGAAGAATGCTACTTTTCTGAATGTAAAGTGAGCATAAAGGACAATTGTGCTGCATAGGGAAGTATGAATAGAGTTAGGAAGTCACTACTTACGCTGCTGTCCACCAAGCACTTCAGAGATCACCCAATCAGAAATCACTCAGGAAGTCTTTTCAACTCTGTAGACACATGGTAGTTATAGACTCTAAGACTGACACTGAAAAGGCTAAAAAGCTCAATGCCTTTGAATGAACACAATATCATGTGTGCCTTTCCACTTGAGAATGAGAATGTTTTAGCCCATGTGTAATATAGTTAACAACTGTCATACACTCACTAATGCAGCCTGATTCTCTCATGGATAAGGCCTCCTTTGTTGCTCCCAAAAATTCAATAGCCTAACCCAAACAGGAGTTTTCTCAGAGGACTGCCATCTTGCGGAAGTTGTCAGATCCATGAAACTGCTTTAAAAGATTTTCAAGAAGCCTATTGATCTGCTCAGATTCATCTGCTGGAACATGCACAGCTTCTGTCTTCTCTGCCATCTTTCCTTCAATATGTCTTTGCTTCGCTTTCCCTGGGGTTTCCATTTCCCCAAAAGTTCACTGTAAAAATGACCTTCAATACATGCATTTCAGCACTTTTCCATCAGTCCACTAAAATCCAATCTTCATAGCTCAAAAAGTCAGGGTTTAATCTTCGTAAAGAGCCAAGCACTCTAAAGAAATGCTTTTTGAATGATGTCTTATAATAGTTTGATAATATTGTGGATGCGTATAGTTCATCAACCT
This sequence comes from Mesoplodon densirostris, assembly GCF_025265405.1. Lineage (NCBI taxonomy): Eukaryota > Metazoa > Chordata > Mammalia > Artiodactyla > Ziphiidae > Mesoplodon > Mesoplodon densirostris. The sequence continues at coordinate 55,999,009 of NC_082664.1, read as the reverse complement.
GCAACTACAGAAAAGATACAGATGAACTATCTCAAATACACAGATACACACATGTGCACACACACATATATGCATATATACATCATATGTGGGTTTTTTTTTTTGTTTTTTTTTTGTTTTGTTTTTTTTTGCAGTACGTGGGCCTCTCACCGCCGCGGAGCACAGGCTCCAGACACGCAGGGCCAGCGGCCATGGCTCACGGGCCCAGCCGCTCTGCAGCACGTGGGATCCTCCCAGACCCGGGCACGAACCCGTGTCCCCTGCATCGGCAGTCGGACTCCCAACCACTGCGCCACCAGGGAAGCCCCATCATATGTATTTATTATATATGTATCCATAAAAATAAAAAACTAGAAGGCAGTAAATAAGCCCCACTTGCATATAACAAGCACACATGCATTCTACTTGTACTGCTTAATTAAAAAGCATTTTCTTGCTTCTCAATTATTGTTTATAGTCCTCAAATGAAAAAATGAAACTTAACCTGTCAAATTTCTCTAGAAAAGGGAACCCTTGTGTACTGGTGGGAATGTAAATTGGTATAGCCACTGTGGAAAACAGTACGGAGATTCCCCAAAAAATTAAAAATAGAACTACCATAAGATTCAGCAATTCCACTGCTGGGTTTTTATCTAAAGAAACTGAAATCACCATCTTGAAGAGATGTCTGCACCCTGATGTTCATTGCAGGGTGAACATATATTTGCAATAACCCAGTCATGAAAGTGACCCATGTCCATTAACAGATGAAGAGATAAAGAAAATGTGATATATCTATATATCTATATCTCTCTATATATATAAATGGAATACTATTCAGCCATAAAAGGGAAGGAAATACTGCTATTTGTGACAATATGGGTGGACCTTGAGAACATTATGCTAAATGAAATCAGCCAGACAAAAAAGACAAATACTGTATGATCTCACTTATATAGAGAATCTAAAAACAGCCGAACTCATAGAAAGAGAGAACAGATTGGTGGTTGCCAGAGGCAGGGGTTGGCAGGGTCAGGTAGGAGAAATGTGTGAAGGTGGTCAAAAGGTACAAACTTCCCGTTACAAGATAAATAAGTTCTAAGGATGTAATGTTCAGCGTAGTGACTATAGTTAACAACACTGTACTGTATATTTGAAAATTGCTGAGAGAGTAGATCTTAAAAGTTCTCATCGCAAGAAAAAAAGTTGTGAATAAAAGATCACTTTGATTAGTCTATCTTCTGGGGTCAACGATTGTTGGGTTGTTGACTGTACAAACATTTCTTAGTCAGCCTGCTTGGTTGGGGAAACCTGAGACACTAACAAAACACACTGTCATTGACAAAAACAAAAGGAAACAAAAACAAACAGACAAAACCAAACTTCTCTACTATATGTCTAAAATGGCATTCTTAAAACTTCCATGATCTTTTATTTTTTTATAATAAAATCTAATTTTTATTAAGAAATATATGTATATAATTGTATGTGGGTTTATGTTTGCCCATAGGAAAAATCCAGAAAAACATACATCAAATAACTAATACTAAATAAACTTCAGTGATAGTGTTACTGTAGAGGAATTTCACTTTCAACTTTTCTGTGTTATTCGCCTTTTTTTAAATTAATTAATTGATTTATTTTTGTCTGCATTGGGTCTTTGTTGCTGCACTTGGGCTTCCTCTAGTTTTGGTGAGCAGGGGCTACTCTTTGTTATGGTGCGCGGGCTTCTCATTGCAGTGGCTTCTCTTATTGCAGAGCACAGGCTCTAGAGCGCAGGCTCAGTAGTTGTGGTGCACAGGCTTCGTTGCTCTGTGGCATGTGGGATCTTCCTGGACCAGGGCTCGAACCTGTGTCCCCTGCATTGGCAGGCGGATTCTTAACCACTGCACCACCAGGGACCCAGCTTACCCGTCCCCCTCCCTGTGTCCTCAAGTCAATTCTCTACGTCTGCGTCTTTATTCCTGTCCTGCCCCTAGGTTCTTCAGAACCTTTTTTTTTTTTTAGATTCCATATATATGCGTTAGCATACAGTATTTGTTTTTCTCTTTCTGACTTACTTCACTCTGTATGACAGACTCTAGGTCCATCCACCTCACTACAAATAACTCAATTTCATTTCTTTTTATGGCTGAGTAATATTCCATTGTATATATGTGCCACATCTTCTTTATCCATTCATCTGTCGATGGACACTTAATTTGCTTCCATGTTCTGGCTATTGTAAATAGAGCTGCAATGAACATTGTGGTACATGACCCTTTGTGAATTATGGTTTTCTCAGGGTATATGTCCAGGAGTGAGATTGCTGGGTCATATGGTAGTTCTAATTTTAGTTTTTTAAGGAACCTCCATACTGTTCACCATAGTGGCTGTATCAATTTACATTCCCACCAGCAGTGCAAGAGGGTTCCCTTTTCTCCACACCCTCTCCAGCATGACCTTTTAAAAATGACATTTTTTTCTATGACTATTTGTTCCATATGATACTTATATATGCAAGTAATAAAACTTTATCCCACTTTATCCATTCATAAATAAAATTTTCCCAATTGCTATTCATGACACAGCTGATTTTTGGTATCTTTCACATTCTTCTCAAAATAATATTATTGCTCAAAAAAATAAATGATTTCATTTGTATTCTTTTTGTTAAACCATAACCTTTTGTATCGCTGTTAAGATCATTTTTCTTTATTATTATATGGCTTACAATGCTTTTGTGTTATTCTAAAATAAATAAGATCTTTATTCTTAAGACTTAAAAAAAAAATTCCATGATCATCTACCACCACCCATCCCAGATAACTGAGTGTATTTCTATTTTGAACCCTCAAAGCATTGTGAATCTCAACCATCTATCTTTCATCCATCCATTTATTCATCCATTTTCTTATTCATTTGTCCATAACTATTTTCTACCACATTGCTGAACATATATCAGGCATTTAGGAAAATGCACAACCCCTGCTCTAAGGGAGCTCATGGTCTATCATTGGGGATGAACAGTAATTTTATGAAAATCAAATACATTTGTAATTATTTCTTTTGTTTCTCTGCTAAAATGTGAGGACACTAGAGCAAATGCTGTGCTTTCTCCATCTCTGTAACCTCCTATATTGTCTATTACTTGCACCAAATAGCTATTCAGTTAAAGACTAAAAATGTACAAGTCTTCGTATCTAATTCCAACCTAATTTTAATGACACTTTTTACTTTAATCATCTTTATTCTTCCAGGCCAATCTCTCTGCTTGAGAATTCTAGTCATTAGGAAATTCTGTTGGGTAGAAACTGTGTTGGTCCAATTTCAGACTAATGTATGAAAGATTTCTGGTGATGACTATGTAAGTCAGGAAAAAAACCATCAACTATAGTTAAAGTTTCAAGCAGTTGTATTTTCTGTGGAGATTTAAAAAAAATAATTTTTGTTTCATTGGAGAATACAAATATATGCAAAAGATTTCTCCAATCATAAATATACAATTTTTTGATGAAATTTCCACAAAGTAAACATCTGGAATGAGCATCCAGAACAAGAATTAACAGTAATTTACAGTATCTGTAAATTATTGTACAGATACAAATTCATATGATGATTTTGATTCTAGTTGGCAAAACTCACTTTATACAGTGACTATCATATTGCCCTGTACAGATTCTTAATATTTTATAAGAATAGTAAATATTTTAATAAATCTGCCTGGATTTTTCTTTCTTCCTTCCTTCCTTTCTTTCTTTCTTTCTCTCCTTTCTTCTTTGTTTCTTTCTTTCTTTCTTTCTTTCTTTCTTTCTTTCTTTAAGTAAGGGGCTGTGCTTATTTTCATGCTTGTACTATTAAGTAAAGTAAAATTGTGCTTCTTATAGCAAACGCTTTTCCACAAATATATACCAATGGAACATCACATGCACCTTCAAATCCTTTGCCCTCTTGGCCTTCCGTTGCTCCTGTTTTGCCAACTCCTACGCCTGAGTGAGCCTCATTTTCTGTTTCTGTTCTCAGAGCTTCTGACTATTGCTGGATCCACTATAATTTCATGCTATATGTTCACTGGTGCTGAGATCCTTTGTTTCATCTCTTGTTGACTTTTATTTCTGGAAGTGGCAGTTCCAATTGATTTGAATTCTGCTTCAGCTCTTAACTATAACTTTTAGTAGTTGATTTGGTTTGTATTTACTGAGAAGTGTGAATTCTTTTAATTTTCTAATTTTATTCTCACTTTATTTCTCTTATTAGTGTTAATGTTCCAATGGCCTTTTTATTCCCTAATTACCCAACAATGTTCTTTACTCAATCCTGATTCTTCTCAACTGTCTGCAGCATTCTACATAGTTATGCCTTAAAAATACCTGGATATATTGGGTACCGAAGGAGATGCCCCTTTCTTCTCTTCCTCTATTTTCTTCTTGCATATTTCTCTTTCCTTGGCTTCCATCACACTTCACATAACCTGTTTTTGCCTCCAACAATTGTTCTTATATCTTCATAACTGAGCCTTCACCCTTCCAGACTAAAGTATTTGAAGGAATGGCCTTTGAACCACTGCCCCACCCCCAACCCCTGTGACATACAGTTGGTGTCCAACAGAGATTTTTGACTTAATAAATTCACTAAGATTCTCTTATTTTTCTCTTTCTCTCTTAATCCTCTCTATTGTCACTTCATTAATTTTTGTTCTTTCTTTTCTCTATTTTTATAACAATTCTCTTTCTCCTGGAAACGTTTCCAAGTCCCATAAATGGGCTTACATCCCCTTCATTAAACACACAGACACAGAATAAACGTGTGCACTTAAGTTTTTCAGCTGCAAGAAATGGAAACCAATTCTGGTTAAACATAAAGATATTTAATTTTGAGTCTCCAGAAGCTCATCAAATCAAATGGAATCATGGAAAGCTAGGATCTCATTGAAAGAGACTTATTTACATATCTAAAAAAAGGAACATAAAACAAATAACATAAAATAACTTTTCTTCATACACCTAAATACAAGTTTACTTCCTACTCAGTGCTTCACAATTCCATCCACATGCAGCTTCAGGGTGTGGCTTATAATCAGCTTCCCTTTAGTTCTGTTGTGATTCTTTCTTGATGTTCTGCAATCTGTAGACTAAGCTGTAAAGTTACATACCCCAAATAACTTTACATAAAGTAGCAGGGGAAAGAAAAAAAAGAGAAATTATACATATAAAATTACTTGTATAACTTTATATTTATTGATTATTATTTAATAAACTATTAATAAATTAACATTTATTGATTATTTTACATTTATTAATTTTTGCATATGTGTGCATATGTATTTACATACATACATAAATACGTGAGCTATATTATTGAAGGAAAAAACACATTTCAACTTCATGTCTGTAACTAGTCATGAAGTTACAGATGCTTTTGTGATTGCTTCCTCCACTACTTCTAAAGTCCCCCATGATTCCTTTATTTATTTATTTATTTATTTATTTTTTTTCTTTTTGCGGTATGCGGGCCTCTCACTGTTGTGGCCTCTCCCGTTGCGGAGCACAGGCTCCGGATGCGCAGGCCCAGCGGCCATGGCTCACGGGCCCAGCCGCTCCGCGGCATATGGGATCCTCCCAGACTGGGGCACGAACCCGTATCCCCTGCATCGGCAGGCGGACTCTCAACCACTGCGCCACCAGGGAGGCCCCCCCATGATTCCTTTAGAAGTTCTATGGCTCTGACTTACATCTTGGGAGGAAGAAGAAGCTCCAGAGGCTTCCACTTGGTTCTATGGTAATAATCTGTAGAAGAAGCATACCAGTGTAACAAGAGTATGGATTCAAATCAGAATCTCCGGCTGTGAATCTAGGATCTGATACTTACTAGCTTTGTGACCCTGGGCAAGTTACTTAACTGATTTGTGTCATAGTTTCTTTATCTGTAAAATTGGGATAATGATGGTACAAGTTTGCTGTATTAAATAAGTTAATTCATGTAGAGTATTTATAACAATGTCTGACACATCACAAGTACTCAAGTGTTAGTGATTATTATTAATATTAGTAGTAGTAGTGGTGGTGGTGGTAGTAGTTTTCCAAGGGTCAGGTAGCTAATGGGGGATAATAACATGGTGGGCTCAGAGTGTCACTGGCCAATAATGAGGTGGACTTAACTCAAACTTCTTTTTATCCCTCTATTCCTGTAAGTTCCCATTCTGACAACTGGACCACAGTGGCAATATGAGGGACCTTCCTCAAGTTATAGCCTCCCCTACAATTCAAGGGGCTGTAGGTATGTAAATTATCTTAGGTCTGAGAATTGGATGAGGAGTCATGACTCCCCATAGTGTTATGTATCAGGTAGTATCTTAGTGAGCTATCTATTTTGTTCCTTAGAGCTTGCCAGTAAGTGGAGTAAAGATCTAAACGGTTCATGTCCTTCAAAAAGAAATACACCTTTCCATTTGCAAATAAATTTACTTCTCAGATATTTGATTGCAAAGGAAGGTCACACACATATACTTCACTTCATATCACCTTGTTTGTTTCTAATGTGACCTCTACTCAGTCTTCCCTGCTGATTTAACTCAGCTGCTACTTTAGGACACAGTTTTAGCTTCTGAGGGAACAGGAGTAAAATAAAGATCACTATCACTGTTTTGTTTTCTGATCCCTGATTATTTTTTCAGAACCCTAACAGTTTGTAGTTGACTATGACTAGACTGGGTAGGTCTGTTTTAGGAGATCTAAACTGGATCCCAACTTCACTGCCTTTGGGGGCTGTAAATCCTGAGTACCAAGAAAGACTCATTGTCTAGAGTATTATTTCTCTATTTAAACTGTACTGTGGGCTGTCAGTCTCATTAACCAAGGGTTGTAAATTTTAGGGGATATGTAGTTAATAACACCTACTGTGAAACATGCTGATTGTTCTATGACCAAGCACAATGCTGCCTTTTAAAACTGTGAGGTACAGCAAAATGGCCCCAGCTTTCCCTTCCCCACCACCTCCCACCCATACCCATAACTAAGGCCTAAAAGTCACTAGCTGACAACCCCTGATCTGAAAACAGAACAGGGAGACAGGAGCAACAGAGGAGGAATAGCTATAAAATATAAGGGGAAAGGGGAAGAAGATGGTTTAAGGTAGCAAAAGTTCACTTCACCAGCATCTGGGAACTGCCAGAATAGAAGGTTCAGGGCAATTATGGGCCAAACCCATTTCCAGCTGGATCTTGCTGAGTCTGAGTCTGTATCTTTGGGAATTTTGCTAAGATTGTAGTAATCATGAGACTAACAAATATTTACCAGAAGGTAGACACTATCACTACAATGCTAAAAGAAGTTTTCCAAGTGCCAGTGGGTTATGTTCGAATTCCATATCTTAGATCAAGCAAGTATCCCTAATGTGTCAAAGATTGTTAAGATTATTAACAGCAAATATTCCATCTGGTGTTTACCCGGTAGTTATAATTAATTAAATCAACAAAGGATTGGATTAATTAAGATACTTGGTGGCAAGCAAAAAATTCAAAGCAACTTTATTTCAACCAGGGGATTTATTTGAAAAATACTGGGGTAGATCGCAGAGTTGAGGGAAAAGTGGTAAGAATTGGGAAAGTTCTGGTAGGCTACCACTGGAGATTTGATTGCTACTAAGATTCTCTCTTTTCATCTATCTTCTCTGCTTTTCTTTAATTTTGACCTTACTCTCCTTTTCAATAAATGAGCTTGGTGACGGTATGGCTCCAGGCCTGGCGTATCCTAGCCTATTAACCCAGAGGACTTGGGAAAACTCATCATTTCCCACTTAAATTTAAAGAAATTTTAGGAAAGAACTCTGGCTGATGTGAGATGGGTCACCTACTTACCTTCAACCAGTCACAGTGTCCAGGGAGATGGGCTCCTATGATTGGCCAGGCTGGGCCTCATTTCATTTCTGTGACATGGGGACAGGGCATTATGATCAGCAATTCCATCAAATCCACGTGACACCAGGGAGGAGTGATTTTTTTTTCTTTTTATAAAGATAATTATTTTATTTTTGGCTGTGTTGGGTCTTTGTTGCTGCACGCAGGCTTTCTCTAGTTGTGGAGAGCAGGGGTTACTCTGCAGTGTGTGGGCTTCTCACTGCGGGGTCTTCTCTTGTTGTGGAGCACAGGCTCTAGAGCACACAGGCTTCAGTAGTTGTGGCACACGGGCTCTGGAGGGCAGGCTCAGTAGTTGTGGCGCATGGGCTTAGTTGCTCTGTGGCATGTGGGATCTTCCTGGACCAGGGCTCGAACCCGTGTCCCCTGCATTGGCAGGCAGATCTGTGCCATCAGGGAAGTCTGGGAGGAGTGATCTTAAAGGGTGTGGGTAGTATCAGTAGGGGTGTCTGTGTGAGTGTGTGTCAGTGTGTGATGTGAGAATACATGCATTTATGAGAGAGAGAGAGAGGCAGAGAGAGAGAGGGAGAGAGATATTACTAAAAGAAAATGAAAAAGGGATGCCAAGAAGAAAAACTGTATAAACTTCATGGAAGTCAACATGGAACTGTATATATACGGCCCTTCATAATTGTTAATTTCCTTATACTTTTCATCTAGGTGAGATGCTTTTCTTGAAAAGGCCTCATTGAAGCTTGTGTCAAATTCTGGCATTGATTCTAGAGGAATCCTGCAAAGATGCAGGTGGTCTTAGGATGACTGAGTATTTAGTTGAATGGGATTTTAGTCTGTCAATCTGACAGTGTGACTTATGTTTAGATGAGGTTCATCACCCTCTGACCCTGGCATTGGATACCTGGGGGCAGGGAGGGATCTGGTACATAATATCATTATGATACCTCTGAAGACAAGTACTAATTTCTACCTAAATGCTTGTGGTAATAAGGGCTTCATGTTTCAAATAAGTGCATTTTCTTTAACAGCTATATTGGTTACATTATTTTCATATATTGAACCAAATTATTACCTCTTAGAGTTACAGAGACTCTATGTAATCAAATGTTCTTATATGATATAGTTCTTCAATATTTGAATATTGTTGTCAAGTCCTTTGAAATCATCTCTTAAGGTTATTTATCTTTTTTTTTTCCTGCCAACCACATCATTTGTGACTGACACTTTAAAATCGCTGCACACTATTTAGCAGTACACATCAAAACCCTGCTAATGTTTTGCCTAAATAATCACACTTCTACAAGTTTATCCTAGGGAAATAATTATATGAAACTATAAGGCTTAAGACATTTTGTGTGGAAAAAGGAGAGCAATTTATACAAGTTGGAAGTTATAATGGCTTAAATGTCCATAATGAATTGGCTAAGTAAGTTTTGAAATGCTCATGTGATGGGATATTATAATGACATTAAATTACTACATAAGTATATCTACTGATAGGGGTAATGTTCCTTTTATAAGGTTGTTTCAATTTTCTCTTGCTTCATAATAAATCTCCCCAAAACTTAGTGGCTTAAAACAAAAACAGTTTATTTCTCCTGGTACTTTTTGGAATTAATCATTTGGTTTTCCAGAAGGAGATCACAGTGGAGGGCTCCCTTCCAATCCCACCATATACACAACATCACCTTTGGATGAAGACTGGCCTTTGGTGTGGTTGGTAGTGGTTCATTTCACTTGCCCCACGATCTCTTCCATTCCACATTATTATACAGTATCCACTTTTCATTCCCCTCACAATTTGTTTTAAAAACGGACCGTTTTCATTACATTTAAGTAGAGAATCGCATGCAGAAATACAGTCAAGAAGGTTTTTTTCGCGTAACTTACGTAGAACCCAATCAAAGTGATTAATATAACCAAGCTGGTGCAAATGATTTTTAATGCTTGATTTGGATATTTTGAGTATGTTGGCTATCTCCCACGTGGTATAAGGTTGATAGGCTAGATAGGCTAGACTATGCTATGTTAATAAATTTACTCTGAACTATAAGTGGCTTAACATAACACTGGTTTATTTCTTGTTCATATTAGATGTCCAACAAAACAGAAGGCCCTGTACAATGTAGTTTGTAACAGACCCAGGCTGAACAAGTCTCCTTCATTTTCGAATGTCACTGTTTCAGTATATAACCTCATGGTTTGTTCAGAAGGGAAAGAGGAAGCTATCTGCTCTTAAATGTAAGGGAGGTGGGAAGAAGAAGCAGAGAGTTATTTGCTAAGTAGTAAGTATTTCTGCGAAGTAAATTCAGAGAGGCTCTTACTTAATATTAGCCCAACATAGAGAAATAAAGGATATTTAGGAATTAAAAATATTACTGAAAAATACTATATCATCACTGATTTTATGATCCCAACCATAATATCTTAAAGATCAAAACATATTCCTCCTTTCCTAAGAGTATATCTTCTGGACGCGCAGGCTCAGCTGCCATGGCTCACAGGCCCAGCCACTCCGCGGCATGTGAGATCTTCCCGGACCGGGGCACGGACCCATGTCTGCTGCATCGGCAGGCGGACTCCCAACCACTGCGCCACCAGGGAAGCCCGAGTATATCTTTATTATATCAGTATTAAAGAAAAAGTTCTCCATATGCAGTATGATACTTGCTCTTCTTTTTTCCTAATCTCCCTGAGATGAAATACTTATAAACAGCATTTTATAGAGTATTTTGTTTTTATCTTTAAAGATGGAGGTGGTAGAGAAAAGTAGAGAGAAGATTACATCTTCTTCTAAGCTACTTCCTCCTCAGGGGCCAGGGGAAGCATAAACATTTACTTTTGGAAGCAACATGAGAGATAATCTAATTCAAATTCCTTATTTAAATGGTGGGGAGGGAGAGTCTTAGAGTTACTAAGTGACTTATCAAAACTTACCCAACTAGTTACTGTCAGGAACTGTGAAAAGTCTAAAATTTTACCCTACTTGCAAACTAATAAGCTTGTGTTCTATTGCTTCAGAGAAGTTGGTAGAAGACACAATACTCCTGCATCAGAGACAAAGGACTTTATTACTCACATGGCCAGAGTTTCATATTCACTTGAGTTGGTTCCCTATGTCCCCTAAGACCCATGCACGTAGGCCTAGGTGGATGCCTGCACATGCAGCCGGCTGCATTATTGGAGAGGAACACTGAGGTCACTGCTTTTACGGTAAGAAGAAACAAGCATACTTTTTGTCTGGAGAAAGGTATTACCTCATTTTTCAAGGCTGCTTGCTCAAACGTGATCCTGATAAAACTGGGCCATTAGGGCCTTTCAATTTTGGCACACCTGGCAAGAATGTGGAGAGATGCTCAAGGCATCAAGGTGGATTGCTGCTTCCAACACTTGGTAGCAGAATTAAGACTAGAACTAGCTCTCTTAATTCCTGGTTTACTAAACTGTACATAGCACTGTCACTGAAGACACCACCTTTTAATAAATTAACATCATTCTGTTTGAAGTGCTCTTTATTATCTTATTTTTTGGAAAGGGGCCATATTTTCTTCTGTCAGTGATCTGATAGACTTGTATTAGGATCACATGTAATGACCCTTAATTATCTCATATATGATAAGACCTAGTTGAAGACCAACAAATTTGTCCCAGTGTATCCTGAATCACAGGACATTTATCTTTTGAAAATATCATTATTTTACTTTTAATTTGCTTTATACTTTGTTATCACTAGTCAAGGTTTATGGCTTTCCTACTTTGTGCCAATCTGTACTTGGGGTTTAGGTTATAGAATAAACTATAAGTCTTGGTGTCACAGTGTTTATTAGACCCATGTAAAAGAGAGTGAAAAACAAAAATGAGGAAGCGTATCCTAAGAGTGGAATAAGAGGTACAAAGTACAAGTTTATTAGATCCCAGAAAAGTTAGAGATTTCTGGCTAAATATAGTCAGGAAGGATTCATGGATGAAATGGAGAAAGAAAGATAGTTCTTAGAGAAGAGGGAAAGGAGTGAGCTCTATTACTGTTTACATTCTTTCTGATTTTAAAAGTAAGCATTAAAAGATACTCTTTAATGGCAACCATATAGGCATTTTCATCATTTGTTTTATTCACTGCTCAATCTTCAGTTCTTCAAACAATGCCTTGCCCATGTTAGAAACTCATAAAAACAATGAATGAAGAAATGATGGTTGAAGAAGTGCATGGTTTATATTATGTGCCTTCAATGTTCATTTTTTACACAACCCACACATTCATACAATATACAGTCCAAGTGTAGATAGTTTCTCATTCACTGGGTTGTATCTTACTTATAGTTTTGATGAAGTATAATTTCAAGATACCATCTGTGATATAGTCTGATCCTGGCCCTAGGGAAAGGGACCTGATTTCAGTGTGGTAGTAAATACAAGATTTTTTAGCCATTTCCAAATCTTCCTCAGTTGTACCCAAATCTTTCTTACTCTATGAACTGTAGGGCCTCTTGGGGCACCAGTGGCTTGGATCCTGTATACTCACATTGTGATTTTTTTACCTAGCCTAACTTACTTTCCATGTACTGCTCTCTGCATCTCACTTCTTCCTCCACTCACTCCTAATTGCAGGCTCAGGATTGTGGAGGCCACAAGCTGCTGGTGGAGAGTGGTGGAGCAAATCTACTGTACTGTGGTAGTGGAGACAGACTCCTTTTATCTTGCTTCCAGTACATACTGATACCTGCTGGCAGGGGTTTAAGGACCAGGGACAGCTTTCATGCCCATGTAAAATCATACTAGGTCCATGGGAAGTGGAAAAGTCTGGATCAGACTTCTGTAGCTCAGTGGGATGCCTGGCATTCCTTTCACCTGTCACCAATTTCTGACAACCTCACAGGCCTGCAAAGATTCTTGTCACCATGTTCTTTGGACTTAGGAAAAGTAGTACTGCCCTATTATTATAATTATATGATATATAATAATATTCTTACATCTTCTTATACTGCTAAGACATTATATTGTTTTTTATTCTTTGGGAATGAAACCACCTTGGAACCATGTAGATTCAACTTTCCAACATTTGACTTTCAAATATATATACAGAAAACCAGGAGATCACTTCTTTTTTTTTTTTTTGAAATTTTGAATTTTATTTAACTTATTTTTTTATACAGCAGGTTCTTATTAGCTATCTATTTTATACATATTAGTGTATATATGTCAATCCCAATCTCCCAATTCATCCCACCACCACTCCCCCCGCCACTTTCCGCCCTTGGTGTCCATACGAGAAAAACAGGAGATCACTTTTGTTTTGTTCTTGGACTATAGACTTTATGTCTACTACTAATGATAACCATGTGATTTTCTAGTGACAACTTTAAATTAGTGAAGCTAGTCATAGCGATAATTAGTAAGAATAGAAAAACAAAATAAATTAACTTAGTAACTACTGGGATGCCTTTGGAAGTATTTGCCATAAGCATTATGGAGTAGTCCATTCAGAAATAAGTTAATTAGGGGCTTCCCTGGTGGCGCAGTGGTTGAGAGTCCGCCTGCCGATGCAGGGGACACGGGTTCATGCCCCGGTCCGGGGGGATCCCGCGTGCCGCGGAGCGTCTGGGCCTGTGAGCCATGGCCACTGAACCTGCGCGTCCGGAGCCTGTGCTCTGCAGCGGGAGAGGCCACAGCAGTGAGAGACCCGCGTACCGCAAAAAAAAAAAAAAAAAAAAAAAAAAAAAAAGAAAGAAGTTAATTAAAAAGATTGCTATCTAAAAGTGTTACAGATTGTAGAAACCTTTTCTCAGGTAATGATCACCATATTTTCACATTTCCTTTATAAAATTTTAATTTTGCTGATGCCTGATGAATCTGGTGAATCCAACGATGATTAATATATTTCTACCTTCCTTGGAAGGGAGCTATTAAATTACATAACTTATATATTCACTTTCTTACTCTGAGAGACTCATTCTGTAGAAACATCATTCTGTTTAAAAATCTTGCTACTGCAGTAATGTAGATTTCTGAAGGTAAACTAAAACAGGCATCCTGAAAGGAATGCCAGATGGTCCAGCATTGCACAGGGAGAGATATGAAGCCAGGTGTAATGCTAGGTGACGCTTATTAGGATCACAGTGGGGGTAGGAGTGAATGAAGAATTGACCTCAGTCTGAATCTTTTATGTCTAGGCTAATTCTAGGGACTTATAAGCTTTGTAGACCAGTCCACAAGTTGGGAAGGTGGGAACTTGACTATAATTTAGTTTCCCTATTAGATCTACTCTGGTGCCGGTTTACCTGGAAGCCGGAGAACCTGTAGGTGGAGATAATGACTTACTAGAATGTTATGATTTAGTCTAAAAATGATCAGTAAGTATCAACTTTTCCACTTCCATCTATCGGCTCAAACCCTGTAACCCTGAGAAAACTCAGCTCTTGAGGTAATCCCAGGTGCTATGGTCTGAATGTTAGTTTCCCCCCCAAATTCATATATGGAAATCCTAACCCCCAAAGATGATGATATTAGGAGGTGGAGCCTTTGGGAACTGCTTAATTCATGAGGGCAGAGCCCTCATAAATGAAATTAGTGCCTTAGGAAAGAGTCTGCAGAGAGATCCTTAGAGTGTCCACCATGTGAGGACACTGCAAGTAGTTGCCAGAAAAGCCAGAAAGAGGTCCCTCACCAAAAAGTGACCATTCTGGCACTTTGATCTTGGACTTTCCAGCCTCTAGAACTGTGAGAAATAAATATTTGTTGTTTATAAGCCACCCAGACTGTGGTATGTTATTATAGCAGCCTGAACGAACTAAGAAACCAGACAAATTAAAAATCTGAACATAAGTATTTGTTAATAGTCCTAAGGGATTAGGAATCATAAAATATCCAGAGCATGTAGTAAAATAGCACTAATCATTCACTCAGTCATTCATTCAGTGATTATTCACTGGTCCTTGGAAGTACCAGGTATTCTGCTGGGTCCTGGAAGAGACAAACAGATTAAAGACATTGTCCTGGTCCTCAAGGACTTTGTGGTTTAGGTAAACAATGATTTTCTTTCATTGAGATTTTTATGTACAAAAAAAAGGGGCTAATTTTGTAGTACTGGGGACTTCCCAGTTCTTGGCTTTACCCATGCAGCTTACATATCTGCTCAAGAGTACTTTGTTAGCCAATGCACAATGTTAGTACAATGTAGTAATGTACAAATGTAGCCATAGTAAAGTTCCATCAACAACAATTCTAAAATTTCTAGTGTGCTTTTATTGGAGGAAAGTAGATTTTGACAAGAATTCTTTTAGTTCACATACCACCCCCAATTCCTGACTATTCATCTACACCATTTACTTTAATGTCAGAGCAGGTTTCACAGTTTAGTAAGAGCAGTGGTGAGAATGGTTGGTTGTAAGCTAGGCATTCTTCTCACTCCCCCGACCAACAAGAAAATTACTATTAAGTTATGGAGAAAATGTCTGCAAAATAGCTTTCACAGCCTTTAATCTCTAAAAGGTAGAATTATATTTACATCACTGGTGGACTATTGACAAGGTGCTGGTGATCCCTGAAGATTGAGAAGGGAAAAGGATTTTATTTTTTTAAAGAAAGTGACTAAGAGTTCACAAGTCCTTTT
This sequence comes from Mesoplodon densirostris, assembly GCF_025265405.1. Classification (NCBI taxonomy): domain Eukaryota; kingdom Metazoa; phylum Chordata; class Mammalia; order Artiodactyla; family Ziphiidae; genus Mesoplodon; species Mesoplodon densirostris. Next base: position 55,983,578 of record NC_082664.1, on the reverse strand, counting down.
ATGCAGTGGGTCTAAACAGAAGAAGATATAAAGAGAGGACAAAATGCATACAATGAAACAATTTTTGTTGATTTGTTTTTTGAAAGGAGGTTACATTGAGTAAATATCTTATACTCTATTCTTTTTTATAGTTATTTTTTATTTTATTTTATTTATTTTTGGCTGCATTGGCTCTTCATTGCTGCACGGGGGTTTTCTCTAGATGTGGTGAGCAGGGGCTACTCTTTGTTTTGGTGCAGGGGCTTCTCATTGAGGTGGCTTCTCTTGTTGCAGAGCACGGGCTCTAGGTGCGTGGGCTTCAGTAGCTGTGGCAAGTGAGCTCAGTAGTTGTGTCTCACGGGCTCTAGAGCGCAGGCTCAGTAGTTGTGGTGCACGGGTTAGTTGCACTGTGGCATGTGGGATCTTCCTGGACCAGGGATCAAACCCGTGTCCCCTGCATTGGCAAGTGGATTCTTAACCATTGTGTCACCAGGGAAGTCCCAATGTTTGTTGATTGTAAAAATAATAGTAAAGGGTCATTGAAAACAAAACTGAGTATATTAATTAATAAATATTTATTCACTAACCACTATGGGAAAGGCACTGTGCTGGGCACTGTAGGAGATACAAAAATGACCATGACCATTGATCCCTGTTTTCTAGGAGACTGCAGTCGCTGGGTGTAGGAGTATGACAAATACATACATAACTATAGTACACAGCATAATAGGTTAAAGGTTTTATGACAAAGGAAGAAATAAAAGGCTAAAAGGTTCAGGAAAAGAGAGAACATTTGGTTGAGTATGTGTTTGGGGCTTAAGGACACTGTTGAGATTAGTGAAATGGAATTTCTGCTGTTCTGAGCACGGATGACATTTAAATCACTAGAGAGGGGCAGAGGTGCAGAGGTAGGAAAGCACAGTTGAAATGGCCAATAATCCTGTGTTTGCAGGACAATGCAGGACATACTTTGGGCAGAAATGGCTGATAAAGCTAGAGAGACAGTGAGGGAAAAGCCTACAGATATATCTTATTTATGTCTTTTTTTTCTCTTATTTTTAGCTATTATTTTTATCTGAATATTTCCTCCTGCCTATCCTCTTTTTTTCTTGTACTTACAGAGAAAAATCTGTCCTCCAAACAATCATCTTGCTTAATTGTAATGTCATTAAATGTATTTTATCCAAGTGTCTATTATATGTGATTTTTAAAAGTCACTGTAATGAAATAGTACTCATAGGTCTCTAGTGTAGCAAGTCTTAGAGGATCAAAAAAGAGAAAAAAGAATAAAAGTGAACCTTTAAATATATGGATGTGAAACATGTGGTTTTCCATAGCAACATTTTCCCCTACAGGCATAAAGTTTTGATGCATTGTCTTTTAACTTCTAGTGGATTAAAGATAAAATCTCAGAGTTGAAACAGATCAGTAATTAGATTTTTCCCAGTCTCTTTACTTTAAGGAGAGAAGTAGGCTACTCTCTATCCTGAGTTACTTTATTTTTGGCTCACCTTACAGTTGTTCAGCTTTGAGACATTTCAAAGCATGCCTTTGGGCAAATTTGATTTTTACCAGAGTAATTCCAAACCTTGTTGCATTCACAAAGTTAGAGGTATAAGAGCTTGTTTCTGATCACCTTTAATAATACTGGTGTTTTTTGTTAATTTTTAAAAGTAAGCTCTTGGGTAACATAACTGTTATTGTTCTATCATAGATTACTTATGTTCAAGTGCTTGCTAGTTAGAATTATAAGAAGCCATAAGTGATTGGAATTGTTAAAGATTGGTTATTACTTTTGTGGTTAATAGTAAACTTGTTTTCAAGTCCATATTATATTTACTTTATATATGAGTTTAAGTTCTTAATTTAAAAATGATTATGAAAATTCTAGATTAGATGAATTTTCTTTATGATGGAATCTGTTTTTTTAAACAGTATTTTTTTGCATGAAAAGAAATTGTCAGTGTGTCAGATTCCAAAATCAGTCATCCACCTTAATTGTGTTCTGTTCATTTATATTAACGATTGTAAAATTACATTCCAGAAATTGTTTTATTTGTTCTATACATAGCTGAAAACAGTTGCTATTTCTGTGTCAGTATGCTCTTAAATTTAAAGTTCTTCCAAACTCAAAAAGCAATTAAATTTTGTATTATTTTAATATACTTATTTTATGGCTTTCATTACTAAAATGAGAGTTTGCTTTTATAATATTGATAAATTTATTAAATTTTCATTTAGTCATTTCTTTTAGCCCTTCCTAGGCTACTCAAAAGGTGTTTCTCTTTTTGTTACTCTATTTACTAGTTAGGTTAGGTTTTTACAATATTTGGTCTAAACTTGAAATAAGAACCTTGTTTCCTTTTTTTGGATCAGTGAAGAAATTCTTTAATTATTGAGATGCCACTTCAGCATCATCTTGAAACAGAAAAATTTTCATGAATTGTTCATTGTAATTTTCGAACCTGATAGTGTCTTTGCAAAAAGATGCTTCTGCCCAAATGACTATTCCTGATGTGAATAACATAAAGTACATTCAGACTGTCTCCATGAGAGGACTGAAAAAGAGTACATATGCCTTGAATTTATATGAAAAATAATTTAACGGCTAATGTACTTGTCTACACCAAGAAATAGGCTCACCAGTCTACCGTATCCACCTTGGGGGAGGTCAGTTGGATGTCTCTTTAATAAAAGTCTAAAAAATTAACTGTTTTGTCCCTGTAGATGAAATGATCTCTGCTCTTTGACAAAAGTAAAATGAAATCTCCTTGGCAAGATGATGAGTCAATCCAATGTTCCACAATTAATACTCTTGCCTAAAGAGTGGAAGCACTTCATCATGGTTGGGTTTCTAGATTTCTTTCTCTTGCCAGACTTTAGGTTTGTCTCTAAGGATGTAGAAGTGCTCACATTTAATGTAGTTGCTAAACCATATACTCAAAGCTATTGGTAACCCCCCCTTTTTTTTTGTTCCTATGCTGAAACTGGAGTACTTAAAAGTTATAGGAATGACTTAAATTTTAAAATTAAGCATGCAAAGAGATGGTTAGAGATCTAGGCAGATACCCAGTCCATAGATATAGAATAACATTTTTTGGTTATTTTTGTTATAAGAGTTTTCTTATTCCATTAATTATCTTGGGCTATTTAATTCCCTAGATGTTGTCTTAATGATGCACTTGTGTAAAGACTGAAATTCGTAGCATTTCAGTCATAGAGTGCAACTGGTATTGATGGAAAATTACAAAGAGGAAACAGTCTTGTTCTATATGGCTAAGTTCTGGTAGGCAAATATTTTATGATTTTCAAGGAATAGCAGTCATTAGTATATAGCATTACTGGTACAGGGTATAGCTAAATATAGCTGAATACAGCTGAGTATTTTTGACAGAACACAATGGGAAAAATCAACTTTGAGGGTGTAATGTTTTCTTCTGATTGATTTAAATTCAAAGGTATACCACTGTTGTCTGTGTCAGCATCCCACTGAATACAAAGATTGTTCAGTGGAAGTGCACAAGACCTGCATGTCTAACATTCCTTGCTCGGTTGAGAAAATCATGAGTTGAACAGATCTTTGCCTCTAATTTGTATCCTTTGGCTTTTGCCAAATTCTTATTCCTAATAATTTACAGGGCCTGTGGGACAGAGTCACACTAATATTTCCATTTGATATAGATGCTTTTTACTATGACAATAATTTCTAATTAAAAGAATCTACCATACATGTACTATGGTTCACATCTATTGTTGAGACTTAAGACAAAGATTCAAAAAAACATTTTGTTTAGACTTAAAAATGTCAAATGGACCCAGTGACTTACCAACTGGTTTAGACATTTCATGAAATGAGTCTTCTTTATACTTCTAAATAATGGCGAGTTTTTTTCATGCATCAGACATTTATTGCATAAAACTTCAATGTTCCATGACTCAGAAATTATTAGCATAGCTAAGAGTATATGTTTCCATAGCTACTTTTTTTTACCTTTAATTTTATCTTTTTAAATTGAAGTATAGTTTATTTTCAATGTTATATTAGTTTCAGGTGTACAGCATAGTGATTCAATGTTTTTATACAGTGTACTCAATTACACTCCATTTGAGGTTATTACAAAATAATGGCTGTATTTCTCTGTGCTGTACAATATATATATATATATATTTTTTTTTTTTTAAATAGATCTTTACTGGAGTATAATTGCTTCACAATACTGTGTTAGTTTCTGTTGTACACAAAAGTGAATCAACCATATGTATACATATGTCCCCATATCCCCTCCCTCTTGAGCCTCCCTCCCATCCTCCTTATCCCACCCCTTTAGATCATTGAAAAGCACTGAGTTGTTCTCCTGGTGCTATGCTGCTGCTTCCCACTAGCTATTTTACATCCGGTAGTTTATATATGTCGATGCTACTCTCACTTTGCCCCAGCTTCCCCCTCCCACTCCGTGTCTTCAAATCCATTCTCTATGTCTACATCTTTACTCCTGCCCTGCAACTACGTTCATCAGTACCATTATTTATTTATTTATTTATTTATTTTAGATTCCATATATAAGCATTAGCATACGGTATTTGTTTTTCTCTTTCTGACTTACTTCACTCTGTATGACAGACTCTAGGTACGTCCACCTCACTACAAATAACAATTTCATTTCTTTTTATGGCTGAGTAATATTCCATTGTATATATGTGTCACATCTTTATCCATTCATCTTTCAATGGACACAGGTTGCTTCCATGTCCTGGCTATACTAAATAGTGATGCAATGAACATTGTGGTACATGTCTCTTTTTGAATTATGGTTTTCTCAGGGAATATGTCCAGTAGTGGGATTGCTGGGCCATATGGTAGTTCTATTTTTAGTTTTCTAAGGAACCTACATACTGTTTTCCATAGTGATTGTATCAATTTACATTCCCACCAACAGTGTAGGAGGGTTCCCTTTCCACTACACCCTCTCCAGCATTTATTGTTTCTAGATTTTTTAATAATGGCCATTCTGACTGGTATGAAGTGATACCTCACTGTAGTTTTGATTTGCATTTCTCTAATTATTAATGATGTTGAGCAACTTTTCATGTGCCTCTTGGCCATCTGTATGTCTTCCTTGGTGAAATGTCTATTTAGGTCTTCTGCCCATTTTTTAATTGGATTGTTTGTTTTTTTGATATTGAGCTTCATGATCTGTTTGTATATTTTGGAGATTAATCCTTTGTTGTTTCATTTGCAAATATTTTCTCCCATTCGAAGGGTTGTCTTTTGTCTTGTTTATGGTTTCCTTTGCTGTGCAAAAGCATTTAAGTTTAATTAACTCCTATTTGTTTATTTTTGTTTTTATTTCCATTACTCTAGGAGGTGGGTCAAAAAAGATCTTGCTGTCATTTATTTCAAAGAATGTTTTTCCTCTAAGAGTTTTATAGTGTCCGGTCTTACATTTAGGTCTATAATCCATTTTGAGTTTATTTTTGTGTATGGCGTTAGGTAGTGTTCTAATTTCGTTCCTTAACCTGCGGCTGTCCACTTTTCCCAGCACCACTTATTGAAGAAGCTGTCTTTTCTCCATTGTATGTTCTTGCCTCTTTTGTCATGAATTAGGTGACCATATGTGTGTGGGTTTATCTCTGGGCTTTCTATCCTGTTCCACTGATCTATATTTCTGTTTTTGTGCCAGTACCACTGTCTTTATTATGTAGCTTTGTGGTTTAGTTTGAAGTCAGGGAGCCTGATTCCTCCAACTCCATTTTTCTTTCTTAAGATTGCTTTGGCTCTTCAGGGTCTTTTGTGTTTCCATACAAATTATAAGATTTTTTTTGTTCTAATTCTGTGAAGAATGACATTCGTAGCTTGACAGGGATTGAATTGAATCTGAAGATTGCTTTGTGTAGTATAGTCATTTTCACAATATTGATTCTTCCAATCCAAGAACGTGGTATATTTCTCCGTTTATGTCTTCTTTGATTTCTTTCATCAGTGTTTTATAGTTTTCTGAGTACAAGTCTTTCCCCTCCTTAGACAGGTTTATTCCTAGGTATTTTATTCTTTTTGTTACAGTGGTGAATGGGAGTGTTTCCTTAATTTCTCTTTCTGATATTTTGTTGTTGGTGTATAGGAATGCAAGAGATTTCTGTGCATTAATTATGCATCCTGCAACGTTACCAAATTCATTGATTAGGTCTAGTAGTTTACTGGTGGCACCTTTAGGATTTTCTATGTATAGTATCATATCATCTGCAAACAGTGACAGTTTTCCTTCTTCTTTTCCAATTTGGATTCCTTTTATTTCTTTTTCTTCTCTGATTGCTATGGCTAGGACTTCCAAAACTATGTTAAATAAGAGTGGCAAGAGTGGACATCCTTGTCTTGTTCCTGATCTTAGTGGAAATGCTTTCAGTATTTCACCGTTGAGAACGACGTTGGCTGTGGGTTTGTCATATATGGCCTTTATTATATCGATGTAGGTTCCCTCTATGCGCACTTTCTGGAGACTTTTTATCATAAATGGGTGTTGAATTTTGTCAAAAGCTTTTTCTCCATCTACTGAGATGATCATATGGTATTTATTCTTCAATTTGTTAACATGATGTATCCCATTGATTGATTTGCATATATTGAAGAATCCTTTCATCCCTAGGATAAATCCCACTTGATCATGGTGTATGATCCTTTTAATGTGTTGTTGGATTCTCTTTGCTAGTATTTTGTTAGAATTTTTGCATCTATGTTCATCAGTGATATTGGTCTTTAATTTTCTTTTTCTGTGATATATTTTTCTGGTTTTGGTATTAGGGTGATGGTGGCTTCATTGAATGAATTTGGGAATTCTCCCTCTGCAATTTTTTGGAAAGTTTGAGAAGGATCAGTGTTACTTCTTCTCTATAAGTTTGATAGAATTCATCTGTGAAGCCATCTGGTCCTGGACTTTTGTTTGCTGGAAGATTTTTAATTACAGTTTTAATATTATTAGTTGTGATAGGTCTGTTTATATTTCCTAATTCTTCCTTGTTCAGTCTTAGAAAATTGTACCTTTCCAAGAATTTGTCCATTTCTTCGTGGTTGTCCGTTTTATTAGCATAAAGTTGTTTGTAGTAGTCTCTTATAATCCTTTGTATTTCTGAGGTTTCAGTTGTGCTTTCTCCTTTTTCATTTCTAACTATTGATTTGTGTCCTCTACCTTTTTTTCTTGATGAGTGTGGTAAGGGTTTGTCAATTTTGTTTATCTTCTCAAAAAACCAGCTTTTCGTTTTATTGATCTTTGCTATTGTTTTCTTCATTTCTATTTCATTTATTTATGCTCTGATTTTTATGATTTCTTTCCTTCTGCTGATTTGGGTTTTGTTTTTTCCTCTTACTCTATTTGCTTTAGGTGTAGGATTAGATTGTTTATATGAGATTTTTCTTGTGTCTTGAGGTGAGATTGCATTACTTTAAACTCTGTCTTAGAACTGCTTTTGCTGCACCTGATAGGTTTTGCATTGTTGTATTTTCATTGTCATTTTTTTCTAGGTATTTTTTGATTTCCTCTTTGACTTCTTCAATGATCTGTTGGTTATTTAGTAGTGCCATGTTTAGCCTTCATGTATTTGTGTTTTTTACAGTTTTTTCCCTGTAATTGATTTCCAGTCTCATAGTGATGCGGTCAGAAAAAGAAAAAGCTTTATACGATTTCAATTTTCATAAATTTTCCGAGGCTTACTATGTAGAACAGTATGGCAGTTCCTTAGAAAACTAAAAATAGAATTACCATACAACCCAGCAATCCCACTACTGGGCCTATACCCTGAGAAAACCATAATTCAAAAAGAGTCATGTACCACAATGCTCATTGCAGCTCTATGTACAATAGCCGGGACATGGAAGCAACCTAAGTGTCCATCAACAGATGAATGGATAAAGAAGATGTGGCACATATATACAATGGAATATTACTCAGCCATAAAAGGAAACAAAGTTGAGTTATTTGTAGTGAGGTGGATGGACCTAGAGTCTGTCATACAGAGTGAAGTAAGTCAGAAAGAGAAAAACAAATACCATATGCTAACACACATATATAGAATCTAAAAAAAAAAAAATGGTAATGAATAACCTAGGGTCAAGATGGGAGTAAAGATGCAAACCTACTAGAGAATGGACTTGAGGACATGTGGAGGGGGAAGGGTAAGCTGAGACCAAGTGAGAGAGTGTCATGGACATATATACACTGTCAAATGTAAAATAGATAGCTAGTGGGAAGCAGCCACATAGCACAGGGAGATCAACTCGGTGCTTTGTGACTACCTAGAGAGGTGGGAAAGGGAGGGAGATGCAAGAGGGAAGAGATATGGGGATATATGTATATGTATAACTGATTCACTTTGTTATAAAGCAGAAACTAACACACATTGTAAAGCAATTATACTCCAATAAAGATGTTAAAAAAATTTTTTTTCCAAGGCCTGATTTGTGACCCAAGATATGATCTATCCTGGAGAATGTTCCTTTTGCACTTGAGTAGAAAGTGTGTTCTTCAACTTTTGAGTGGAATGTTCTATAAATATCAATTAAATATATCTTCTCTATTGTGTCATTTAAAGCTTGTGTTTCCTTATGTATTTTCTGTTTGGATGATCTGTCTGTCCATTGGTGTAAGTGGCATGTTAAAGTCCCCTACTATTATTGTGTAATTGTCAAGTTCCTCTTTCATGGTTGTTAGCATTTGCCTTATGTATTAAGGTACTCCTATGTTGGGTGCATAAACACTTATAATTGTTATATCTTCTTCTTGGATTGATCTTTTGATCATTATGTAGAGTCTCTCTTATCTCTTGTAACAGTCTTTATAAGTCTATTTTATCTGATATGAGTATTTCTACTCCAGCTTTCTTTTGATTTCCATCTGCATAGAATATCTTTTTCCATCCCTTCACTGTCAGTCTGTATGTGTCACTAGGTTTGAAGTGGGTCTCTTGTAGACAACATATATATGGGTCTTGTTTTTGTATCCATTCAGCCAGTGTGTTTCTTTTGGTTGGGGCATGTAATTCATTTACATTCAAGGTTATTATCAATATGTATGTTCGTTTTACCATTTTCTTAATTGTTTTGGGAATGTGTTGTGGGTCTTTTTCTTCTCTTGTGTTTCCCCCCTAGAGAAGTTTCTTTAGCATTTGTTGTAAAGGTGGTTTGGTGGTGCTGAATTCTCTTAGCTTTTGCTTGTCTGAAAGGCTTTTGATTTCTCCGTCAAATCTGAATGAGATCCTTGCTGGGTAGAGTAATCTTGGTTGTAGGTTTTTCTCTTTCATCACTTTAAGTATATCCTGCCACTCCCTTCTGGCCTGCAGAGTTTCTGCTGAAAAATCAGCTGATAATGTTAGGGGGATTTCTTTTTATGTTACTTTTTGTTTTCCCCTCGCTGCTTTTATTTTTTCTTTGAATTTAATTTTTGTTAGTTTGATTAATATGTGTCTTGGTGTGTTTCTCCTAGTGTTTATCCTGTATGAGATTCTCTGTGCTTCCTGGACTTGGGTGACTATTTCCTTTCCTATGTTAGGGAAGTTTCTGACTATAATCTCTTGAAATATTTTCTCAGACCCTTTCTTTTTCTCTTTTTCTTCTGGGATCCCTATAGTTTGAATGTTGGTGTGTTTAGTGTTGTCCCAGAGGTCTCTGAGATTGTCTTCTATCTTTTCATTCTTTATTGTTTATTCTGCTCCTTGGTAGTTATTTCCACTGTTTTTCCTTCCAGCTCACTTATTCGTTCTTCTGCCTCAGTTATTCTGTTATTGATTCCGCCTAGTGTATTTTTCATTTCAGTTACTGTGTTGTTCATCTCTGTTTGATTGTTCTTTAGTTCTTCTAGATCTTTGTTAAACATTTCTTATATTTTCTCAATCCATGCTTCCATTCTATTTCTGAGATTCTGGATCATCTTTACTATCATTACTCTGAATTCTTTTTCAGTTAGATTGCCTTTTTCCTCTTCATTTAATTGGTCTTGTAGCTTTTTACCTTGCTCCTTCACCTGTGACATATTTTTTTGCTGTCTCTCTCTTTTTTTTTTTTTTTTTTTTAATGAGTGGGATTGTGTTCCTGTCTTACTGGTTGTTTGCACTGAGGCTTCCAACACTGGAGTTTGTAGGCTGTTGGGTAGAGCTGGGTCTCAGTGCTGAGATGAGGACCTCTGGGAAACCTCACTCCAATGAATATTCCCTGGAGCCTGAGGTTCTTTGTTGTCCAGTGGTTTGGGGTCGGAGCTCCCACCACAGGAGCTTCAGCCTGATCCCTGGCTTATGAACCAAGATCCCAGAAGCCACGTGTGGTGGCAAAAAACAAAAAAAAACAAAAAAAGAAGAGAGAACAGTAACAAAGTAAAAAATAAAGTTAGACGAGGAAACTAACAGATATGTTAGAAAGAATAAACAATAGAAATATAGATGAATCAACAACTGGAATGTACAGTAGTACCCAAATAGTAAAAAAGAGGAGAAGGGGGAAAAAAAAAAGTGGGAAAGGCCTTGGCTGTGGAGGGCGGGTCCTAAGCAAGGGTGAGGTTTGGGTGGTGGGCAGGACCTATGCTTAGGACCCACAGGGCTGGAAAAGGCCCTGGGGGCTGTGGGGGATGGAACTTAGGCTCAAAGGAACAGATGGGGTCAAGCAAGCCCCCCACCCCTGGTCTCAGGGTGGGAGGGGGTCTCACCTGGGAGCCCAGCAGGCTTCCTGGGCTTGAATGGGCAGGGCAAATTCCCTCCTCTCCTCTTCGGCTCCTCTGGTCCTGGAGGGCCCCTCCTGCCTGCCTCTCCCTTTCTCCCCTTGGCCTCATTCCTATGCCCCCTGGACCAATGTGGCCAGGGGGTAGGGGAGGGCCTTAGAGGGCAGGGCACTGGCCTGGGAGCTTATTTAGCAGGCTCCCCAGGCTTGAGTGGGTGGGGCAATTGCCCTCCAAGCTCCTCTCCCACTCCTCCCGGAGGGCCCCTCTGATGCCTGCCTCTCCTGACCTCCCTGGCCTCAGTGCACCGATCCTGTTTGGCCTCCACTTCTCCTCCTCCTGCAGTCCCCCCATGTCCTACCAGTTCACTTGAGGGTTCCTCCCATCTCCTTAGGCGTCAGGGTCCTCCACCAGCACTGGCAGGTACCCTAGCTGTGGGGAGATGCTAACTTGGCATCTTCCCACACCACCATCTTGACTCCACCCCCTTGCATAGCTGAATAATGGTGGTTTGAAGAATTTATCCAATTTAGCACATACAGTAGCTACTTTTCTCCACTTTTTATTTGGAGATTACTTTTTTATTTATAAATGGAAAATGTAAAGAAGTGATGAGATTTTAGACTCATCAGATTATGAATTCTTTAATTTTCTATATCACAGTTCACTGAAAAGAACTTAAGCTAAATCTTTTACTATTTGCCTTCTGGTTGAGCACATTCAGGCTTTTAAAGAATATGTTTTATTTTAAATATTTCATAGTGCCTAGCACAGGGCATTGTGTATAGTATAAATATTGATGAATTCAGTTAGTGTGAAAGACTCATGTTCAGCTAAAACTTCTGTTATACTTTTTGAGAACAGAAACACTGAGAGGGGAACAATGGGCTCAACTTGACTCATCAAACTTGACTATTTCAGCAGAATTTCCCAGACTGCCATTCAGTCTCTTATTTGAAGTTAGCAGTTGAAGATATTCCATCCTATATTTCATGTTGGCTATAATATCAGAGTATTATATGCCAAATACTAGTATTCTATACAAAAAAGGAAGCAATGTGTGTTTTGGACATATAATGTTCTGGGCCACACTAGTGTTTCTGCCACATTAGTATAAGGGCAAGTCCTGAGGGTAGTCTGATAACATATCAAATCATCAGAAGCCTATTTTTATTTCATTCCTTGACTTGGAAATTGCAACTGAAATGACTTACATGCAGTAAGTACATAATACATAATTATCCTGTTGGTATCCTCTTTACTAATCTGTGTGTAGCATAGATCTCTTAGATATTATAGCAATTTTCAACGTGGAATGTGAGAAGACTAAACAGCAGTACTTTAAACAAAGATAGGACTTAGTTTCTGAGTACTTAAAATTCTCAATGGGCAAACAATGTCTTTGCTTTATCTTGTTTGATAAGGCTTTTGAATTTGGCATATCTTCCACATCACTGTTAGAAGCGTTTTCATAATACTTTCTTCTCTCTCTCTGCCTTTTTGTTTTTCTTAGTAGTTTAGGAAATATGGCTTCAAAACAATAAATAAAAAATCATTTAGCTTATTAAAATATGGGGAAAAGGAACTTCTTAATTTTAATCTCAATGACTGCTAACTCAATAATAAAAAGCCACTGGAATTAGAGGAGAAATTTGAATTAATGAGCCCATGTCTTTCCTGAATAGGATGACCCTCTAAATGGTAATTAGTTGTGTAAGGTTTCCTTAGGTCTGAAAAGTAACTTTTTGGTCCTTTATTTCCATGCTATACTTTTGTTGGGGTGACTGAATATTGTCATGAACTCAAAAGTAGATTTGTAAAGAAAAATTTGTCCCAAATAATAGTCAGCCAGTTGAATTCCGTCCTATTAGTATAGTGGGAAAAACAGGATTATATTTGTTTGGTCTTCCATATAAAACCACTTTGTTTCTGTAAGCCAGTGGGATTCAGCTTTTGCATAGATGTGGATTAACCATAATGCCCACTGAAAACAGCTTGCTCAGCTGTTGCCAAACCTTGAGCCAATATAAATGCCTTGCAGCCAGATATAAATGCAGCCCATACATTGAAAAACTATTAAAACATTTAATGACACAAGCTTATAGAATGTATTCAAGTTTCATTCAGGCTCTCGTATCTGAAAGTCTCTTATGACTTTCCTATTTCCTTTTGCTTCAGGACACTGAAATGAGTCTGACTCAGAGACAAGATATGCATATTTATATATGTTTCATAAGAACAACTAACCTTGAAAAAAATGCAGAATAACTTGGAGAAAGCTGAGTTATGCTTACTTTCAAATTCTCAATAGTCCTTTATTTTCTGAACAGTGATTTAAAGTCCTTGTGAGTTAAGAGCTTTTGAAAGGGGCATTTATTAGTGTGCTCAATGTATTTATATATGGTGTAATATATTAAAAAAACAGCATGTGTCCTAGATTTGGAAAATGTTGTTAGGCTTTTTTAGTGTCATTTTACTTGCTTTGGAAGACTTATAGTCTCAATAAGTATTTTAATTTTGACTGGAGAAAAAGGAGGAAAGATGAAAAAAGGAAGCCCACTAAAACATTTTTAGTGTACAGTTGTTTATTCAGAATTCTCTTTACTAGAGTCTCAAATAGCATTTCTGTAAGTCACACAAGTAGTGATCATTGATTTTTATAGTAATTAGTTTTAGTTATTGCTACATATTGAAGAGATTCTGAATCATTTAAGAAACATTACGATTAGATTAGTTTTAGTGTTAAATGTTTAACATTATATATCCTTTCAGGGTACAATGTGTCGTTCACAGAGATGTCCCTCCTGCCTAGGAAAGCTGGGCAGGGCAGGTCAAACATCCATTATGTTAGCATATGTTGGATTGAAAAGGACCTTCTTTCTCTCTAATGGCTTCATCTGTGTCATAATATTTTAAAAATATGGGTCTGGATAGTAGCTGAGTCCATCCTGATCATGTCTAGTTTTAGGAAACCAAGTCTTTGGCTCAGTTTGGACTATCCTCTGCATTGGCCTCCCCATGCACCTGCCTCCTTGCTTCCTTCCTTCCTCAATACACCCTTCACAAATTTAGAAAGATAATATTTCTAAAATATACTTATATTTGTGCCACACTTCTGCTCATCAACCTGCCATGTGTTCCTCCTCTGCACCCCCCACCTCCATTTCAGTATCTTTTTTGGTTGGCATCCAGGTTTGGGGTGGTGGTCAAGGGAGGATAGAAAAGAGTGTAAAAAGAAGAAAAAAGTTGAGATGGGAAAAGAGGAGATGAAAGGGAAAAATTTGGGGTCTTGGAGACTCAGGACATATGATTTACAGTTTAGTTGGTTTGTGTGCAACTTGGAAATACAGTTGGCCCTTTGTATCTGCGAGTTCCACATCTGTGGATTCAACCAACCACTAGTTGAAAATATTTGAAAAAACCCCAGAAATTTCCAAAATGCAAAACTTGAACTTGATCTACACAGTGGCAACTATTTATATAGCACTTACATTGTATTAAGTATTATAAGTAATCTAGAGGTGATTTAAAGTATACAGGAGGATATGCGTAGGTTACATACAAATATTACACCATTTTATATAAGGGACTTGAGCATCCATGGATTTTGGTATCTGTGGAGGCCCTGGAACCAATCTCCTTTGGGTATCAAGGGACAATTTTATTGTCATAAGATTCTCAAGATGATTTTATTTAGCTTAGAATATGAGATGTGCTGATTTCCTTTGTTAGAAAGTATGGATAACGTTGCTGCTTTGGAAACCAATGAGTGATGATCCAGTTAACATGTATCTCCAATATTATTGGCATTTTAATTTTTACTTATGCATAATTACATCTGAGATCTAGAAAATATAATAGTCTGAGAAACTATCTTGTAGAATCAGGCTGGGAAGGATCATTTCACTCTTAGGCCCCCATGTGACCATGCCCCATGGATAACACAATAGATTCTGAAAAGAGGTATGAGTTGGGCAAGACAAAATTTTGAGATTGGGGAAGTTTTTCGAACCACATTTAACTTCCCCATATGGCATTTTATCAATATTTATTTTCCACCCTCCCTGTAAAATCTTGTTGTCTCAGAGTTTCCTGCCTTTCACTTTTACCTAACTGGAGCTTCTTCTCCTAAAAAAGGGATGTTAAACTTTATTGAATCCTATTTATGTCAACTCTTTTTACTTTTTAAACCATGCTTATTGCAAAATAAAACACAGATACAGAAAATTACCAAAATCAAATGTATGGCATAATGAATTATTATAAGGTAAGCATCACCCAGGTCAAGAAATAGAACCTTCCCAGTGACCTGAGAAGCCCCTTCTATTTGTCCTATTAGGACAAATAATATTGTTCTATTATAACCCTCTCCCTCCTGCTGTTATCCTGACTTTTATAGTAATGACTTCCTTGCATTTTTCTTTTTATAGTTTTAGCCACTCAAATATGTATCCCTAGACACTCTAGATTAGTTTACTTTTTAAAAAATTTGACATGATTTTCTTTTTAAAATCTCTATGTTCCTCTTCCATCCCTTTCATTTCCTTATGATGTATCTGTTAAAAACCTGGAAATTTTGATACATGGAATTTGCCATATTAAAATTTTATGGATTTTAATGATCCTATCCTTTTGGTACAGTTCAACATGTTTTTTAGTTATGGATATTTCTGACACCTTGGCTGCTAAATCCAGAGGGTGGATCTGATGCAGGCTTAATTCCTTTGTCAAGACTATACATAGTATTTGGGATAATTATAGGAGGTGCATGTCTAATTTTCTCTCTTTTTGTAATTTTGAGCAACCATTGATATTTAATGCCTATATCAGTTATTCATTTGTAGTTATTAATGGTATTTTCTAATTTTATCATTGCTTTTTCATTATTAATTGGAATACTTTTATAAAGAGACATTTCCCCTCATCTCCCATTTGATTACCTAGTGGTGCAGTTCATATAGAAAAAGCTAGATAATGTTTGCTGCTGTACCTTTACCTACTAGTTTTCAAGATAATGAGTTAGGTTCCTATCATTATCTGAAGGTGACCAATATTTAAAATTTTATTATGAACTCATGAATTTGAACATACCGATAGATTTCAAGCCATTGCAATTTTTCCATTGTTAAAGCTCATATACTATATGATTAACTTATTTAATTCTTATGTTACTACTAGATAGTCATTATTTGCTATCTAAGGATGGCTTCTTTGGTAAGTGAGTCTTTTTTCAATAGAGTTTATTCTTCTATCTCCTTCTACATAATGTAAGTGGCTTTATTCTATTGTTGTAATAAAAGAAAAACGTTTATTGTAAAAAAAAACCCCATAAATACACAAAAGCATTAAAAGAGAAAATAAAACTAATTTATAGTCCCACCACCCAAAACTAACCACTGTAACATTTTGGTCAATACCCTTCCAGAATTTTCTGTGCATAATATATAGAAATAAAATCTTACTCTTGGTTCTACTTTATGATATCCTTTAAAAATCTGCATGTGATAAATGTATTTTCATGTGAATAAATATAGATTGTCTCATCACTTTTAATGTATGAATATAAATTAATGGATATTTAGTTTCTTTTTTTCCACCAAAAATAATGCTACTGAATAATTACTGAAAAGAATGCTGTCATATATAATTAGTTTTGTATTAGAGATGCAGGACACTTCCTGACCTAACCATACCTCCTTAGAAATTTGTGAATGGGTAGTGGAGTACACGACATAGCACCCACCCCTTCCCCTCCACAACTGAGGGGTTAATCTAGGGTTCCATAACTTCTGACTTAAAGTGATGAGATGAGTAGTAGCAATCAGATTTCTTCTTTAAAAAATGTGTAATTGTGAACTAATAAACCTCTTTAGTCACTGATAGCTTAAGTTGGGAGCTGAAGTAGCCATATTTGGCCATGTGCAAGCTGAGAATTAAGAAGAAATAGCAGGGAAACAGAAAAAATGGAACAGATGTACAGAGCACCTACCATGTACCACTCACTGTTCTAGCTGCTTGGAACACATCAATGAATAAAACAAATATCTCTGCTTTCATGAAACATACATACTAGAGCAGTGGTCCCCAACCTTTTTGGTACCAGAGACTGGTTTGGTGGAAGACACTTTTTCCATGGACGGGGTGGGGGCATGGTTTCAGGATGATTCAAGCGCACTACATTTACTGTGCACTTTATTTCTCTTATTATTACATTGTAATATATAACGAAATAATTATGTAACTCACCATAACGCAGAATCAGTGGGAGCCCTGAACTTGTTCTCCTGCAACTAGATGGTCCCATCTGGGGGTGATGGGAGACAGTGATACCAGAAGTGTGTTGCTTATGTCCAGTCTACTCCATGATCTCATTTTGGTTGCTGTCACTGCAGAAACCCTGCTTCACAAAGATAGGATGTTGGAAATGGAAGGAGACTTTTCAGTGCTTTTGTGGCAATCTTAGGATATTCCGCCTTGACTTTAATCCAAAACATATGGAGATTTGAACCTGTCTCAAACATACTTTTAAGGCCACTGTCATTTGTGTTCTCAAGCAGTTGATCCTCTTCTAGCATGGACAAAGTCGATTCACCTGGCTTATTCACAAATGGGTCACATTTCCATTCCTTCCCAGTTTGGGGATCTTTTGTGGTTGGGAAGTAATGTTCAAACTCTTTTGAAAGCTGAGATAGGTGATCATGCACCAGCTGGGAGAAAGAAGACCCTGGCTCAGTCTCTTTCAAAATCTCTGCTAATGTTTGAAACATGTCAAAAATCCCCATGTTCACTTGTCATGCCCATAGTTCCAGTTTGGCTGTGAATGTAGCCACTTTATCTGCCAACTTAAACACAGTTGTCGTTCTCTCCTGAAGTGACAGATTGAGTTTGTTGAGCAGGTTGAATATGTCACACAAGTAAGCAAGTTTTGCAACCCATTCTGTGTCACTGAAATGTGCTGCCTGTGGTGACTGTTTTTCTAAAAGAAATCTCTGGAGCGGCTCCCGTAACTCAAAAACTCTGGCCAGTGATCTACCTTTAGAAAACCATCTCACTTCTGTGTATAAGAGAAGATGTGTGTGCTCTGCATCCATCTCCTCACACAGCTGCGTGAACAGGCAGGAGTTAAGGGCATGTACTTTAATGTAGTTGATAATTTTAATCAAATCTTGCAAAATGTTGTTAATTTCAGGTGACATTTTTCAGCTAGCCAGCAGTTCTCTATGAATGACACAGTGTGTAGACTCACACTCAGAAGCAACCTCTTTGACCCAAATAGTGAAACCAGAAAGCGGTCCAGTCATGGCAGCCGCTCCGTCCATGAATGTACTGACACAAACTGACCACTTCAGTTTTCCTGCTATGTAATCGTAAAAAAGACTTGAGTAGTTCTGCAGCTGTGCTTTGGTTGGCAACAAAAGTGCACATAACATATCCTCATGCACATCCTCCTGAAAAATATATTGCACAAACAAGCATTGTTGCCAACATCAGTAGATTCATCAATCTGGACTGCATACCACAGTGACTCATTAATCCTCTCTAACAATTGTGCCTCAATATCCTCTGCTGCATCAATCAATGTGATACACCATATTAACAAATTGAAGAATAAAAACCATATGATCATCTCAATAGATGCAGAAAAAGCTTTTGACAAAATTCAACACCTGTTTATGATAAAAACTCTCCAGAAAGTGGGCACAGAGGGAATCTACCTCAATATAATAAAGACCATATATGACAAACCCACAGCAAATATCGTTCTCAATGGTGAAAAACTGAAAGCATTTCCTCTAAGATCAGGAATGAGACAAGGATGTCCACTCTCACCACTATTATTCAACATAGTTTTGGAAGTCCTAACCATGGCAATCAGAGAAGAAAAAGAAATAAAAGGAATAAAAATTGGAAAAGAAGAAGTAAAGATGTCACTGTTAGCAGATCACATGACACTATATATAGATAATCCTAAAGATGCCACCAGAAAACTACTAGAGCTAATCAATGAATTTGGTAAAGTTTCAGGATACAAAATTAATGCAAAGAAATCTCTTGCATTCCTATACACTAATGATAAAAAATCTGAAAGAGAAATTAAGGAAACACTCCCATTACCACTGCAACAAAAAGAATAAAATACCTAGGAATAGACATACCTAGGGAGACAAAAGACCTGTATGCAGAAAACTGTAAGACACTGATGAAAGAAATTAAAGAGTATACCAACAGATGGAGAGATAGATATACCATGTTCTTGGATTGGAAGAATCAATATTGTGAAAATGACTATACTAACCAAAGCAATCTACAGATTCAGTGCAATCCCTATCAAATTACCAATGGCATTTTTTATGGAACTAGAACAAATCATCTTAAAATTTGTATGGAGACACAAAAGACCCCGAATACCCAAAGCAGTCTTGAGGGAAAAAAACGGAGCTGGAGGAATCAGACTCCCTGACTTCAGACTATACTACAAAGCTAAAGTAATCAAGAAAATATGGTAGTGGCACAAAAACAGAAACATAGATCAATGGAACAACATAGAAAGCCCAGAGATAAACCCATGCACCTATGGTTAACTAATCTATGACAAAGGAGGCAAAGATATACAATGGAGAAAAGACCGTCTCTTCAATAAGTGGTGCTGGGAAAACTGGACAGCTACATGTAAAAGAATGAAATTAGAACACTCCCTAACACCACACACAAAAATAAACTCAAAATGGATTCGAGACCTAAATGTAAGACTGGACACTATAAAACTCTTAGAGGGAAACATAGGCAGAACACTCTTTGACATAAATCAGAGCAAGATCTTTTGTGATCCATCTCCTAGAATAATGGAAATAAAAACAAAAATAAACAAATGGGACCTAATGAAACTTCAAAGCTTTTGCACAGCAAAGGAAACCATAAACAAGATGAAAAGACACCCCCAGAATGGGAGAAAATATTTGCAAACAAATCAATGGACAAAGGATTAATCTCCAAAATATATAAACAGCTGGTGCAGCTCAATATTAAAAAAACAAACAATCCAATCCAAAATGGGCAGAAGACCTAAATAGACATTTCTCCAAAGAAGACATACAGATGGCCAAGAAGCACATGTAAAGCTGCTCAACATCACTAATTATTAGAGAAATGCAAATCAAAACTACAATGAGGTATCACCTCACACCAGTTAGAATGGGCATCTTCAGGAAATCTACAAACAATAAATGCTGGAGAGGGTGTGAGAAAGGGAACCCTCGTGCACTGTTGGTGGGAATGTAAATTGATACAGTCACTATGGAGAACAGTATGGAGGTTCCTTAGAAAACTAAAAATAGAATTACCATATGACCCAGCAATCCCACTACTGGGCATATACCCAGAGAAAACCATAATTCAAAAAGACACATGCACCCCAATGTTCATTGCAGCACTATTTACAATAGCCAGGTCATGGAAGCAACCTAAATGCCCATCGACAGATGAATGGATAAAGAAAATATGGTACATATATACAATGGAATATTACTCAGCTATAAAAAGGAATGAAATTGAGTCATTTGTTGAGACGTGATTGGATCTAAAGACTGTCATACAGAGTGAAGTAAGTCAGAAAGAGAAAAACAAATATCGTATATTAATGCATGTATGTGGAACCTAGACAAATGGTACAGATGAACTGGTTTGCAGGGCAGAAGTTGAGACACAGATGTAGAGAACAAACGTATGGACACCAAGGGGGGAAAACCGCGGTGGGGTGGGGATGGTGGTGTGATGAGTTGGGGGATTGGGATTGACATGTATACACTGATGTGTATAAAATTGATGACTAATAAGACCCTGCAGTATAAACAAACAAACAAACAAAAACAACTAATATTAAACTTTCTTTGGGTTATTTGTATGGAAATATGTTAATATAAATGTTTCAGACATTACATGAAATTTCTAAAAATCTTATATGTTCTGGTGTAATGTTATAAGTCATAATTCTAGTTATTAGTTTAAAATGTATATCTCAGAAATAACTAAATTTCCTTGTCAGTTGCATTATTATGAACTTTCATCAAATCTTTAACTATGGTCATTTTAAAGTCTTTTGTCATTACAGACAGTTCTGGGTGTACTCTGATGCTCTTGCAAAAATGTTCCTATTAAAGGGTTTTATCTTCAAGGAATTCATGGAAAAGACTCTGACAAGCACAGGTTTCTGGTAACTGACTATATGCTGAACTGAATGAATAAGCATTTTCAGAACTCTAATGGAAAACTGATGAATTCATAAAAGTGCTAACAAAAGATCAAGGTAAAAAAAATTAATTACATGGGACTGAATGAACTGATGAGGAGGATTATAAATTTTGTGACTTTCTGTTTGAATAAAAAAAAATCCCACAAGGACTCAGAGGCAAAAAATATACAATCAATTTTCACTGCAAAGTAAAGGAGCTGTTACAGTGGAGGATTACTGGACTGAATGTCAATATTATGACATAGTATGAGTGTGTTTCGTGTTTGGTAATTGCAATCATTGTTGCTTTTGTTGTGGTCATCCATTTACAATGCTTGGTGTCAGTTTATCTCTTGTAAAAATAAAATACAGTGTGTGTGTGTGTGTGTGTGTGTGAAAAAATAAAATAAAAATGAGCACCATAAAGGGGGAAGTGACATGATAAAAAAAAATCCTCTGCTCTTTCATCAGTTCATCTAATTATGGTGCTAGCTGAAAGAAGAACACGTACCACCTTTTGAACTGCAGCCTCTCCTAAAAGTTCACAACAAATGTCCTTAGCAGCAGGCAGAATCAACTCTTCACCAATAGTAAAGGGCTTCTTATCTTTAGCTATGTGGTTAGCCACTAGGAACGATGCTCTCAGTGCAGACACATTTGATGAAGTGGTGGGCCTTCAATAATCGCTTCTGTTCTTCGTGTTCACTTTTTTTCTTTTGAAAAACTCCAAAGTCTTGTCTTTTAGTGCAGGGTGCTTGGTCTCCATGTGGCAAAGCAGTTTTGAAGGTTTCATTGCTTCGTTGGATAGCCAATCGCCATATATTATACAAAGCAGGCTTGGAGAATGTGAATCACCTGCTGCAATGAACCCATACATTAAGTAGGAGTCTTGGTATTTTCTTTTAAATGCAGCTTTCTTTTTGTTGGCAGTCTTAGAGTCTTCTGCTGCCTCATCATTGGGTCTTCTCCCTTTTGAAAGTAGCTCTCCAGTGACGTTTGTTTTTTATTCATTTTGGCTAAGGTTAGCTTGCGGGCTTACCAAAACTGTGAGAGAGACAAGTGCGCAATGTGGGAAAGAGGCACAGATGGAGGTGGTAAATAAAACAATGGGTAAGCCATACATGGACTAAAATAAGTGTCGGATTGTGATTTAAGCCTGCCACCAGATGCAGCTGTACAATTGAAGTACATCAACTCACTTGCCACTATAAAACCTGCCACGAGATGTGGCTTAATTGTCACTTGCCACTCCCTGATATGGCTTTAAAAATTTTTTTAATTTAATTAATTATTTTTTTATACAGCGGGTTCTTATTAGTTATCTATTTTATACATATTAGTGTATACATGTCAATCCCAATCTCCCAATTCATCCCACCTCCCCACCCCACCCCCTGCGTTCCCCCCTTTGTGTCCATATGTTTGTTCTCTAAATCTGTGTCTCTATTTCTGCCTTGCAAACTGGTTCATCTGTACCATTTTTCTAGATTCCACATATATGCATTAATATATGGTATTTGTTTTTCTCTTTATGACTTACTTCACTCTGTATGACAGTCTTTAGGTCCATCCATGTCTCTACAAATGTCCCAATTTCATTCCTTTTTATAGCTGAGTAATATTCCATTGTATATAAGTACCACATCTTCTTTATCCATTTGTCTGTTGACAGGCATTTAGGTTGCTTCCATGACCTGGCTATTGTAAATAGTGCTGCAATGAACATTGGGGTGCATGTGTCTTTTTGAATTATGGCTTTCTCTGGGTATATGCCCAGTAGTGGGATTGCTGAGTCATATGATAATTCTATTTTTAGTTTTTTAAGGAACCTTCGTGTTCCCCATAGTGACTGTATCAATTTACATTCCCACCAACAGTGCAAGAGTGTTCCCTTTTCTCCATCCCTCTCCAGCATTTGTTGTTTATAGATTTTCTGATGATGCCCATTCTAACCAGTGTGAGGTGATACTTCATTGTAGTTTTGATTTGCATTTCTCTAATAATTAGTGATGTTGAGCAGCTTTTCATGTGCCTGTTGGCCATCTGTATCTCTTCTTTGGAGAAATGTCTATTCAGGTCTTCTGCCCATTTTTGGATTGGGTTGTTTGTTTTTTAAATATTGAGCTATATGAACTGTTTATATATTTTGGAGATTAATCCTTTGTCCGTTGATTCATTTGCAAATATTTTCTCCCATTCTGAGGGTTGTCTTTTCGTCTGGTTTATAGTTTCCTTTGCAGTGCAAAAGCTTTGAAGTTTTATTAGGTCCCATTTGTTTATTTTTGTTTTTATTTCCATTACTCTAGGAGGTGGGTCAAAATAGATCTTGCTGTGATTTATGTCAAAGAGTCTTCTTTCTATGTTTTCCTCTAAGAGTTTTATACTGTCCAGTCTTACATTGAGGTCTTTAATACATTTTGAGTTTATTTTTGTGTATGGCATTAGGGAGTGTTCTAATTTCATTCTTTTACATGTAGCTGTCCAGTTTTCCCAGCACCACTTATTGAAGAGACGGCCTTTTCTCCATTGCATATCCTTGCCTCTTTGGCATAGATTAGTTGACCATAGGTGCATGGGTTTGTCTCTGGGCTTTATATCCTGTTCCATTGATCTATATTTTTGTTTTTGTGCCAGTACCATATTGTCTTGATTACTGTAGCTTTGGAATATAGTCTGAAGTCAGGGAGTCTGATTCCTCTAGCTCTGTTATTTTCCCTCAAGATTTCTTTGGCTATTCGGGGTCTTTTGTGTCTCCATACAAATTTTAAGAGTTTTTGTTCTAGTTCTGTAAAAAATTCCACTGGTAATTTGATAGGGATTGCACTGAATCTCTAGATTACTTTGGGTAATATAGTCATTTTCACAATATTGATTCTTCCAATCCAAGAACATGGTCTATCTCTCCATCTGTTTGTGTCATCTTTGATTTCTTTCCACAGTGTCTCATAGTTTTCTGAGTATAGGTGTTTTACCTCCTTAGGTAGGTTTGTTCCTAGGTATTTTATTCTTTTTGTTACAGTGGTGAATGGGATAGTTTCCTTAATTTCTCTTTCTGATCTTTCATTATTAGCGTATGGGAATGCAAGAGATTTCTGTGCATTAATTTTGTATCCTGCAATTTTACCAAATTCATTGTTTAGCTCTAGTAGTTTTCTGGTGGCATCTTTAGGATTATCTATGTATATTTCATGTCATCTGCAAACAGTGACAGTTTTCCTTCTTCTTTTCCAATTTGGATTCCTTTTATTTCTTTTTCTTCTCTGATTGCTTTGGCTAGGACTTCCAAAACTATGT
Organism: Mesoplodon densirostris; assembly: GCF_025265405.1. Taxonomy (NCBI): domain Eukaryota; kingdom Metazoa; phylum Chordata; class Mammalia; order Artiodactyla; family Ziphiidae; genus Mesoplodon; species Mesoplodon densirostris. Next base: position 55,959,386 of record NC_082664.1, on the reverse strand, counting down.
TGAATAATAGTGGTGAGAATGGACATGCTTGTCTTGTTCCTGATCTTAGAGGAAATGCTTTCAGTTTTTCACCATTGCGAATGATGTTTGCTGGAGGTTTGTTGTATATGGCCTTTATTATATTGAGGTAGATTCCCTCTATGCCCACTTTCTAGAGAATTTTCATCATAAATGGGTTTTGAATTTTGTCAACAGCTTTTCCTGCATCTATTGAAATGATCATATGGTTTTTCTCCTTCAATTTGTTAATATGATGTATCACATTGACTGTTTTGCATATATTGAGGAATCCTTGTATCCCTTGGGTAAATCCCCCTTGATCATAATGTATGATCCTTTTAATACGTTGTTGAATTCAGTTTGCTAGTATTTTGTTGAGGATTTTTGCAACTGATAGGGTTTTGTTATGTCTGCAAGCAGTTGATTTATTATGGTCTCTGTGCAGTAAACCTCTCTACTAATTATAATCTGTATTTGAAGCCTCTACCCAGTGCTAGCATCACTGCCTCAGCTCAACCTCAGATCATCATCATTGTTAGATTCTCACAAGGAGCGCACAACCTAGATCCCTCAAATGCACAGTTCACAGTAGGGTTCGTGCTCCTATGAGAATCTAATGCCGCCGCTGATCTGACAGGAGGCAGAGCTCAGGCAGTAATGTGAACGATGGGGAGTGGCTGTAAATACAGATGAAGCTTTGCTTGCTCGCCTGCTGCTCACCTCCTGCTGTGCGGCCTAGTTGCTAACAGGCCACGGATGGTACCAGGGTTGGAGACCCCTGTACTATAGGCAAGGGACAGTAAACAATCAGCATCTTAAATGAGCAATATAGCATATTGGAGTGCTATGGAAAGAAGGAAAAGGATAACAACAAGAAGGGGCTGGGAGCACAGCTTGTGGGAATGGTTGATGTGGCTCTTGTGAGACAAATAGAGAAAGCCACTGCCTTGGTTCTGACAACTTTAGAGTTAGTAGTTTCAGTGTGCATGAATCCTGCCCAGCTCTACTCATTTGTAACACTTGGCATTTGTGACATTTAGGTGTCCTTCTATAAGTCTCCTTTTTTATTTACACTAGTTTCAATCTGTTTCTGTTCTTTTCACCTTTTTTTTTTTTTTTAAACGCGGGCCTCTCATTGTTGTGGCCTCTCCCATTGCAGAGCACAGGCTCCGGACGCTCAGGATCAGCGGCCATGGTTCACGGGCCCAGCCACTCCGTGGCATGCGGGATCTTCCCAGACCGGGGTATGAACCCATGTCCCCTGAATCGGCAGGTGGACTCCCAACCACTGTGCCACCAGGGAAGCCCCTGTTCTTTTCACCTTTGATGAAAACATTCTTATGTATTATTTTTGGGACACTTATCCAATTATTTTTGTAGGAAAACTTCCTGTAAGTGGGTTCCTGGATTAATGAGTATGCATATTCAGATTTCTCAGATACCTTGTCTGACTTTCTCTTTTAGTTTTCTAGCTACTGGTAATATTGAGGGAGAGGGTAAATATTTACTTGGCATATTGACAAACAGATAGTATATAATACAGGGTCCAATCAGGAGCCAGAAACCACACCAGTCATTTGAGCCGGGAAAATGTGACATAAAGAATTTTTATGAGGTAAAATGTGGTTAACTACTAAAAAAGATCAAAGAAACACCTAAATCTACAGAGGTAGTATCTGTAGAGAGTGGTCACTCCCCTGAGAGCTAAGGGACAAGTCAACAAGGAAAGAACTGAGAAGAAGGTCCAGCAAGGCTGAGATTCAGACCTCTGAAGGAAAGGTGTGGTTGCCCCTGGACTACGCTACTCACCACTGTGAAGTTGAAGGAGTTTGATGAGAACTGCTTGCCCTGGAAACTTGAGAGCCACTGCTCTTGTGGTGACCCTTGCCAATAGGCACTCACTGCTAAACTGCCAGGAATGCCACTGGCTGTTGTGACCCCTGCAAGTCCTTTCTTGCTCCTCTAGCCTGGCAGTGTCCTCTAGGACTCTTGAGTGGCTGTGCCTAACAGTGAGCCAAGTGGCAAAATGGAAGTGTAGTTTGTGCAGGGAAAGCAAGGTGGGTTTGGAGTTAGGAGACAATCTATTAATACCTGCAAATGTGGTCAATGCATTTTTAAAATCCACAAAAAATAATTTTGATATACTAGAATATAAGGACAAAAAATGGATCCTTTTGCTTTCCTTTATACAAAATGGTGTATTTGAGTACAATCTTATCTGATCTGAAGCTATTTTGAGTATGAGAAAAAGTCTCTAATATTTAAAAAATTCCATCTTTGGGCTATAATCCTCTATCACTATCTGGTAAAGTGATAGAATGGTTTGTTTCATCATTCAGTTTTACCACCCAAGTGAGGACCAGGTAGTGCTTGAGTCCAGAGAGAATTTTATTGATTTAAGTTTAATACTATGTATTAATCTTGCTGTGAACAGCCTTTCCTATTCATCAGGTTCCCTATATACTGCTTACAATTATTTTCCATGTATAACCTGCAAGCCTTTTCAAATGCGTTTGTCTCATGGGAATCCAAAAGCCCTAGAAACAATTTTTAGTGTGTATTTCAGCAGTTGCAATTTCAAGGTGTAGCAGCACCTGGTGAGACCATCACAATTCATTGCTGTCTCTTAGAGAATGCAGTAAATTGTCCAGTGAACTAGATATTTTTTCGGTATTTACTTCTCTTTTTTTTTCATATTGCATCTGCTCAACAAATTTTACTAATGTAAAGAAAGAAAATATTCTAAAATGATATTTTGACACATGTTATTTATATAGAATAGTCATCACTGCTGAAGATTTTCGGACCTCTCACTGTCGCGGCCTCTCCCATTGTGGAGCACAGGCTCCGGACGCGCAGGCTCAGCGGCCATGGCTCACAGGCCCAAGCGCTCCATGGCATGTGGGATCCTCCCAGACTGGTGCACGAACCTGTGTCCCCTGCATCGGCAGGCGGACTCTCAACCACTGCGCCACCAGGGAAGCCCTGCTGAAGATTTTTATGAGCAAAAGTTATCCTATTCTTAACATCCCATGTTATACAGCCTAAGTTCAAACTCCCATCATGTCTCAAATCATTACACTAGCCTACTAAACTGTCTCCTGGACTCTGTTCTTGCTTGCCCCAAATCTGTCCTCCATGCTATTATCTGTGAGGTCGTTCCAAAATAGCTGATCTTGTTCCATATCAGCTTTTCTCCAGGGTTAAGCCCCCAACTTTGCTCCCCCGTGACTGAATTAATTTTCAAGGCAGAAAAAGTCACATCACTAACTGTTCACTCCATTTTACTCTTTACCTCAGTTTCCTGAACCACTGGCCATTTTGCACAAGTGCATGCTGTTTTGGGCTTAGTGGATTTCTACTCATCCTTCCAGACCCAGATTAAGGGCTGTCATGAAGATATCCCTGATACTTGGGAAGAGTTGTTTAATCTCTGCCATCAGGGTTTTATTGCAGCACTCATTCAGACATTTTAAATATTTGAGCACCTACTTTGTACAGGACAAGAGAATACAGAGTGGTAGGGTAAAAGATGGGAGATTTTAGATAGGATAATTGACTTCTCTGAAGTAATGCTAAGCAAAGAACTGAATGAACTGACAGATTAAGCCATAGTCCTCTCTGGGGGAGAACATTTCAGGCATAGGACCCAGTAAGTGCAAAGGCTCTGAGGCAGGGTGTGTTTTGATATGGAAGGAATAATATGGAGAATGATTGGCAGGAGAAGAGGGAACAGGGGGAGAGTGGTTGGAGGCAAGGTTGGATACCGGGGTGGGAGTGAGGACAGATTACATAAGGTCTTTTAGGCCATGGTACAGATTTTGCATTTTATTCTCAGTGAGATAGGAAGTGAAATATTGTATAAGAGCTTATAGGATTAAGTCTCTCTCCCCCATTTGCTTTCATAGTAGAAAATAAATTAATTCTTTAGAACATGGAAACATGAAATTTTCTAATTAAAATTCTTTTCACTTTTGTATTGAACCCTGACATACAAAAAAGAGTTAACATGCTCTTTTGCCTTTTGTAGGTAGGAGATATATTTTGGTGAAAGGAAATGATGATTCTTAGAAATTATCAAATCCCTGAAAATGAAAAACGCTCACATTTTTTGCAATTCTTTGGAAAGAGCCTTGTAGTCAGCAGTGGTTTTTGATCATATATTAACTCATATTGAAAATTTAACTATTGGGGTTTTTTTGTTTGTTTTTATTTTATTTTATTTTTTAACATCTTTATTGGAGTATAATTGTTTTACAATGGTGTGTTAGTTTATGCTTTATAACAAAGTAAATCAGTTATGCATATACATATGTTCCCATATCTCTTCCCTCTTGCATCTCCCTCCCTCCCACCCTCTCTATCACACCCCTCTAGTTGGTCACAAAGCACCAAGCTGATCTCCCTGTGCTATGCGGCTGCTTCCCACTAGTTATCTATTTTATGTTTGGTAGTGTATCTATGTCCATGCCGCTCTCTCACTTTGTCCCAGCTTACCCTTCCCCCTCCCTGTGTCCTCAAGTCCATTCTGTAGTAGGTCTGTGTCTTTATTCCTGTCTTGCCCCTAGGTTCTTCATGACATTATTTTTTCCCCTTAGATTCCATATATATGTGTTAGCATGTGGTATTTGTTTTTCTCTTTCTGACTTACTTCACTCTGTATGACAGACTCTTGGTCCATCCACCTCACTACAAATAACTCAATTTAGTTTCTTTTTATGGCGGAGTAATATTCCATTGTATATATGTGCCACATCTTCTTTATCCATTCATCTGTTGATGGATACTTAGGTTGCTTCCATGTCCCGGCTATTGTACATAGAGCTGCAATGAACATTTTGGTATATGACTCTTTTTGAATTATTGTTTTCTCAGGGTATATGACCAGTAGTGGGATTGCTGGGTCATATGGTAGTTCTATTTTTAGATTTTTCAGAAACCTCCGTACTGTTCTCCATAGTGGCTGTATCAATTTACATTCCCACCAACAGTGCAAGAGGGTTCCCTTTTCTCCGCACCCTCTCCACCATTTATCGTTTCTAGATTTTTTGATGATGGCCATTCTGACTGGTGTGAGGTGATACCTCATGTAGTTTTGTTTTTTTTTTTTTTTTTGCGGTATGCGGGCCTCTCAGTGTTGTGGCCTCACCCATTGTGGAGCACAGGCTCTGGACGCGCAAGCTCAGTGGCCATGGCTCACGGGCCAAGCTGCTGTGTGGCATGTAGGATCTTCCCAGACCAGGGCACGAACCCATGTGCCCTGCATTGGCAGGTGGACCCTCAACCACTGAGCCACCAGGGAAGCCCCTCATGTAGTTTTGATTTGCATTTCTCTAATGATTAGTGTTGTTGAGCAGTCTTTCATGTGGCAATCTGTATGTATTCTTTGGAGAAATGTCTATTTAGGTCTTCTGCCCATTTTTTGGATTGGGTTGTTTGTTTTTTTGATATTGAGCTGCATGAGCAGCTTGTAAATTTTGGAGGTTAATCCTTTGTCAGTTGCTTCATTTGCAAATATTTTCTCCCATTCTGAGGGCTGTCTTTTCATCTTGTTTATGGTTTACTTTGCTGTGCAAAAGCTTTTAGGTTTCATTAGGTCCCATTTGTTTATTTTTGGTTTTATTTCCATTTCTCTACAAGGTGGGTCAAAAAGGATTTTGCTGTGATTTATGTCATAGAGTGTTCTGCCTATGTTTTCCTCTAAGAGTTTGATAGTGTCTGGCCATACATTAAGATCTTTAATCCATTTTGAGTTTATTTTTGTATATGGTGTTAGGGAGTGTTCTAATTTCATTGTTCTACATGTAGCTGTCCAGTTTTCCCAGCACCACTTATTGAAGAGGCTGTCTTTTCTCCACTGTATGTTTTTGCCTCCTTTATCAAAAATAAGGTGACCTTATGTGCGTGGGCTTTTCTGTGGACTTTCTATCCCGTTCCATTGACCTATATTTCTGTTTTTGTTCCAGTACCATACGGTCTTGATTACTGTAGCTTTGTAGTATAGTCTGAAGTCAGGGAGCCTGATTCCTACAGCTCCATTTTTCTTTCTCAAGATTGCTTTGGCTATTTGGGGTCCTTTGTGCTTCCATACAAATTGTGAAATTTTTTGTTCCAATTCTGTGAAAAATGCCATTGGTAGCTTGATAGGGATTGAACTGAATCTGTAGATTGTTTGGGGTAGCATAGTCATTTTCACAATGTTGATTCTTCCTATCCAAGAATATGGTATATCTCTCCACCTGTTTGTATCATCTTTCATTTCTTTCATCAGTGTCTTATAATTTTCTGCATACAGGTCTTTTGTCTCCTTATGTAGGTTTATTCCTAGGTATTTTATTCTTTTTGTTGCAGTGGTAAATGGGAGTGTTTCCTTAATTTCTCTTTCAGATTTTTTATCATTAGTGTATAGGAATGCAAGTGATTTCTGTGCATCAATTTTGTTTCCTGCTACTTTACCAAATTCATTGATTAGCTCTAGTAGTTTTCTGGTAGCACCTTTAGGATTATTTATGTATACTATCATGTGATCTGCAAACAGTGACAGCTTTACTTCTTCTTTTCCAATTTGAATTCCTTTTGTTTCTTCTTCTTCTCTGATTGCCGTGGCTAAAACGTCCAAAAGTATGTTGAATAACAGTTGTGAGATTGGGCAACCTTGTCTTGTTCCTGATCTTAGTGGAAATAGTTTCACTATTTCACCATTGAAAACGATGTTGGCTGTGGGTTTGTCATATATGGCCTTTATTATGTTGAGGTAAGTTCCCTCTATGCCTACTTTCTGGAGTATTTTTATCATAAATGGCTGTTGAATTTTATCGAAACCTTTTTCTGCATCTATTGAGATGATCATATGGTTTTTATCCTTCAGTTTGTTAATATGGTATTTCACACTGATTGATTTGCATATATTGAAGAATCCTTGCATTCCTAGTATAAACCCCACTTGATCATGGTGTACGATGCTTTTAATGTGCTGTTGGATTCTGTTTGCTAGTATTTTGGCGAGGATTTTTGCATCTATGTTCATCAGTGATATTGGCCTGTAGTTTTCTTTCTTTGTTACATCTTTGTGTGCTTTTGGTATCAGGGTTATGTTGGCCTCATAGAATGAGTTTTGGAGTGTTCCTCCCTCTGCTATATTTTAAGAGAGTTTGAGAAGGATAGGTGTTAGCTCTTCTCTAAATGTTTGAGAGAATTTGCCTGTGAAGCCATCTTGTCCTGGGCTTTTGTTTGTTGGAAGATTATTAATCACAGTCTCAATTTTAGTGCTTTTATTTGGTCTGTTTATATTTTCTATTTCTTCCTCATTCACTCTTGGGAGGTTGTGCTTTTCTAAGAATTTGTCGATTTCTTCCAGGTTTTCCATTTTATTGGCATGTATTTGCTTGTAGTAATCTCTCATGATCCTTTGTATTTCTGCAGTGTCAGTTGTTACTTCTTCTCTTTCATTTCTAATTCTATTGATTTGAGTCTTCTCCCATGTTTTCTTGATGAGTCTGGCTAATGGTTTATCAATTTTGTTTATCTTCTCAAAGAAACAGCTTTTAGTTTTATTGATTTTTGCTATTGTTTCCTTCATTTCGTTTTCATTTATTTCTGATCAAATCTTTATGATTTTTTTCCTCTGGCTAACTTTGGGGCTTTTTGTCCTTCTTTCTCTAATTGCTTTAGGTGTAAGGTTAGTTTGTTTATTTGAGATGTTTCCTGTTGCTTAAGGTAGGATTGTATTGCTATAAACTTCCCTCTTGGAACTGCCTTTGCTGCATCCCATAGGTTTTGGGGCATTGTGTTTTCACTGTCATTTGTGTCTAGGTGTTTTTTGATTTCTTCAATGATCTCTTGGTTATTAAGTAGTGTATTGTTTAGCCTCCATGTGGTTTTATTTTTTCCAGATCTTTTCCTGTAATTGATATCTAGTCTCATAGCGTTGTGGTCAGAAAAGATACTTGATATGATTTCAATTTTCTTAAATTTACCAAGGCTTGATTTGCAACCCAACATATGATCTATCCTGGGGAATGTTCTGTGTACACTTGAGAAGAAAGTGTATTCTGTTGTTTTGGGGTGGAATGTCCTATAAATATCAATTAAGTGCATCTTGTTTAATGTATCATTTAAAGCTTGTGTTTCCTTATTTATTTTCATTTTGGATGATCTGTCCATTGGTGAAAGTGGGGTTTTAAAGTCCCCTACTATGATTGTGTTACTGTCGATTTCCCCTTTTATGGCTGTTAGCATTTGCCTTATATATTGAGGTGCTCCTATGTTGGGTGCATAAATATTTACAATTGTTATATTTTCTTCTTGGATTGATCCCTTGATCATTATCTAGTGTCCTTCTTTGTCTCTTGTAATAGTGTTTACTTTAAAATCTATTTTGTCTGATATGGGAATTGCTACTCCAGCTTTCTTTGATTTCCATTTTCATAGAATATCTTTTTCCATCCTCTTACTTTCAGTCTGTATGTTTCCCTAGGTCTGAAGTGGGTCTCTTGTTGACAGCATATATACAGGTCTTGTTTTTGTATCCATTCATCCAGTCTATGTCTTTTGGTTGGAGCATTTAATCCATTTACTTTTAAGGTAATTATTGATATATATGTTCCTATTACGATTTTCTTAATTGTTTTGGGTTTGGTATTGTAGGTGTTTTCCTTCTCTTGTGTTTCTTGCCTAGAGAAGTTCCTTTAGCATTTGTCGTAAAGCTGGTTTGGTGGTGCTGAATTCTCTTAGCTTTTGCTTGTCTGTATAGGTTTTAATTTCTCTGTCGAATCTGAGTGAGATCCTTGCTGGGTAGAGTAATCCTGCATGTAGGTTTTTCCCTTTCATCACTTTAAATATGCCCTGCTACTCCCTTCTGGCTTGCAGAGTTTTTGTTGAAAGATCAGCTGTTCAGCTTATGGGGATTCCCTTGTATGTTATTTGTTGCCTTTCCCTTGTTGCTTTTAATATTTTTTCTTTGTATTTAATTTTTGATAGTTTGATTAATATGTATCTTGGCGTGTTTCTCCTTGGATTTATCCTGTGTGGGACTCTCTGTGCTTCCTGGACTTGATTGACTGTTTCCTTTCCTATATTAGGGAAGTTTTCTACTATAATCTCTTCAATATTTTCTCAGTCCCTTTCTTTTTCTCTTCTTCATCTGGGCCCCTTATAATTCGAATGTTGGTGCATTTAATGTTGTCCCAGAGTTCTCTGAGACTGTTCTCAATTCTTCTCATTCTTTTTTCTTTATTCTGCTCTGCAGTAATTATTTCCACTCTTTTATCTTCCAGGTCACTTATCCATTCTTCTCCCTCAGTTATTCTGCCATTGATTCCTTCTAGAGAATTTTGAATTTCATTTATTGTGTTGTTCATAATTGTTTGTTGGCTCTTTAGTTCTTCTAGGTCCTTGTTAAATGTTTCTTGTATTTTTATGTTCTATTTCCAAGACTTGGGGTCATGTTTAGTATAATTACTCTGAATTCTTTTTCAGGAGACTGCCCATTCCTTCTTCATTTATTTGGTCTGGTGGGTTTTTACCTTGCTCCTTCATCTACTGTCTGTTTCTCTGTCTTCGAATTTTGCTTAACTTACTGTGTTTGGTGTGTCCTTTGGCAGGCTGCAGGTTTGTAGTTCCCATTGTTTTTGGTGTCTGCCACCAGTCACTAAGGGTGGTTCAGTGGGTTGTGTAAGCTTCCTCGTGTAGGGGACTGGTATCTGTGTTCTGGTGGATGAGGCTGGATCTTGTCTTTTGGTGGGCAGGACTGCCTCTGGTGGTGTGTTTTGGGGTGTCTGTGACCTTGTTATGATTTTAGGCAGCCTCCCTGCTAATGGGTGGAGTTGTGTTCCTGTCTTGCTAGTTGTTTGGCTTATGGTGTCTAGCACTGTAGCTTGCTGGTTGTTGTGTGAAGCTGGCTGTTAACGTTGAGTTGGAGATCTCTGGGAGAGCTTTTGCCGTTTGATATTATGTGGAGCTGGGAGGTCTCTGGTGGACCAATGTCCTGAACTTGGCTTTCCCACCTCAGAGGCACGGACCTGACACACAGCCAGAGGAAAAAGACCCTGTGAGCCACACAGCTCAGAAGGAAAGGGAGGAAAGAAAGAAAGAAAGAATAAAATAAAATAAAGTTATTAAAATAAAAAGTAAAAAGTATTTATTAAAAATAAAAGAAAACTAAAAATAATAAAAAAAAGAAAGCAAGAAAGAAGAGACCAACCAAACCAAAAGACAAATCCACCCATGATAACAAGCAGTTAAAACTTTACTTAAGAAAAAAAAAAAAGGGCAGACAGAACCCTAGGACAAATGGTAAAAGCAAAGCTATACCGACAAAATCACACAAGAAAGCGTACACATACACACTCACAAAAGGAGAAAAAGGAAAAAAAATATATATATATATCAATGCTCCCAAAGCCTACTGCCTCAATTTTTGGATGATTTGTTGTCTATTCAGGTATTCCACAGATTCAGGGTACATCAAGTTGACTGTGGAAATTTAATCCACTGCTCCTGAGGCTGCTGGGAGAAATTTCCCTTTCTCTTCTTTGTTCACACAGCTCCTGCGTTCAGCTTTGGATTTGGCCCTGACTCTGCATGTAGGTCACCTGAGAGCAACTGTTCTTCACTCAGACAGGACGGGGTTAAAGTAGCAGCTGATTTGGGGGCTCTGGCTCACTCAGGTCGGGGGGAGGGAGGGGTACAGAATGTGGGGTGAGCCTGCGGCAGCAGAGGCCCGTGTGACATTTCAACAGCCTGAGGCGTGCTGTGTTCTCCCAGGGAAGTTGTCCCTGAATCACGGGACGCTGGCAGTGGCAGGCTACACTGGCTCCTGGGAGGGGACTTGTGGATAGTAACATGTGCTCGCACACAGGCTTCTTGGTGGCTGCAGCAACAGCCTTAGCATTTCATGCCCGTCTCTGGGGTCTGAGCTGATAGCCTCGGCTCGCGCCTGTCTCTGCAGCTCGTTTAGGCGCTGCTCTGAATCCCCTCTCCTTGCCCACCCTGAAACAATGGCCTCTTGCCTCTTCAGCAGGTCCACACATTTCCCCAGACACCCTTCTGGCTAGCTGTGGGGCACTAGCCCCCTTCAGGCTATGTTCATGCAGTCAACCCCAGTCCTCTCCCTGGGATCTGACCTCCGAAGCCAGAGCCTCAGCTCCCAGCCCTCACCTGCCCCAGCAGGTGGGCAGACAAGCCTCTCGGGGTGGTGACTGCTGGATGGCACCAATCCTCTGTGCAGGAATCTCTCCACTTTGCCCTCTGCACCCCTGTTGCTGTGCTCTCCTCCATGGCTCCAAAGTTTCCCTCCCACCACCCCCCATCTTCATCAGTGAAGGGGCTTCCTAGTGTGTGGAAACTTTTCCTCCTTCACAGCTCCCTCCCTGGCGTGTAGGTCCTGTCCATATTCTTTTGTCTCTGTTTTTTCTTTTTATTTTGCCCAACCCAGGTACGTGGGGAGTTTCTTGCCTTTTGGGAAATCTGAGGTCTTCTGCCAGCATTCAGTAAGTGTTCTGTAGGAGTTGTTCCACATGTAGATGTATTTCTGATGTATTTGTGGGGAGGAAGATGATCTCCATATTTTATTCTTCTGCCATCTTGAAGGTCTCCCCTATGGTAAAATCTTAACAGATGCAGCAATAGTAGAAACACAGAAATGTATAATTGTTTTCAGTAAGGAAAGGACTTTTTTTGAAAGAGATAAGATTCATTCATTTTATAAAATTAATTAATGTATAATTTGCAGAACTCTTTTGCAATTTAATGGGAATTCTAAAAATAGGATTTAACATCTGAAATTTTAACTGACTTTAAAAAAGTGAAATAGATATTTGAAAATCCTGGACATACTTGAGCTTAAAATCAAAGTCTATGTTAGAAATTATATGTGAAAGTCAGTGATGTGGGAATCTCAATAGTTGTATAGTTTATCCACTCAAAGTTTGTATGGTTATATCATTCACTTTACAGTATGTGGCTCATTCCAGTTTTGAAATGAATTTCAGAAGTTCAATGCTGTTACTGTGAAATTGAATGGAGTCTACCCCTGAAGAGCTATATTAACTTCTTTTTAATAACTGAGGATGGCACATGACTAACATCTAGACCTACCACACAAATTGATCAATAAAAATTTGTTTCAACATTAAAATAACAACAAAAACTTTCAAATACATAAAACTGTACCAAAGAGCTTTGAAGTACATTAGAATCCAATGGGAGCATAGATTTTAGTTCATATTCATGTTTTTACTCCTAAAAATCTTACATGGTTCAAAAAGGTGATGATGGAGCGGGCCTCCCTGTATGCATAAAAGCAATCATAGCAGAAAAGGAGAGAGAGGGTGAAACAGAATGAAAGTTTCTGAGATGCCCTTCCTGACCCTTACCATATTTTAGCTGTAGGTTATTTGGTTTTGGATATTTGGCGTTTTGTCAAAAACTGGTATATTTCTTTTCTGTTAAAGTCTCTTCTGTACTCTATTGATTCCATGCTTCCTGGAATTTCATTTGAGTTCCAGAAGTTAATAAATATAAACTAGATTTTTAAAAAAGTTGCTGAATTAGTGTCCCATTTATCTGCAAGTTAGACAAAGTCCACATAATCCAACAAACACCATTTCAGTGACAGTTTTTTTTTTTTCTGGAATTCTTTGTTATGGGTGTGTGTGTGTGTGTCTGTGTGTGTGTGTGTGTGTACATGTATGTTTGTGTATATATTGTCAAACAACCAAACAACTTAAATAACCATGATTTGTGTAATGTGACCTAGCCCATCCACTTAGAGTAACAGCTTTTGAATAAAGAATGAGGTAGTGAATTTGGCCAGAGAGGAGGACTAACAGAGGGAACAAAGCCTGTCTTTGGTACATTTGATGTGGCCCAACTACCTGGTCAAACTGTGTGCAGGAGTCTCAGGAGTTCCAGATCCTTAGTTTACCAGCTATCAACATTTTGCCAGGCAAATCAGCCTGCTTAAATTCTTTTGTTGTGATGTGTTCTAATCCTAGTGTGCCACAGTTTGTTCTGGCCTCAAAGTCCTTGGGAGAGTTTCAGGAAGAACTTGGAAACAGAAATCACTTTGTTGGGGTGGGTGAGGGTGGGGGTGATGTGGTGGTGGATTTTTTTTTTTTTAATCCCAGGGACATATTTTTCCTATGTCTGTTTAGTCCCCAATTCCCATTATTGGCAAGGAAGGCAAGGAAGACAGGACAGAAAATTCAGAAAGGTAAGAAATAATGCACAAACAGGGCTTCTAGCAAAGAGGCAGTAAAAATTAAGAACTGTGGAAACTAGGAATGAAAAATTCTTAAAAATGAAAATTACTATAGTCTTAGAAATAGTAAGAAGATGAAGAAATAGGATTAATTAAAGAGACATAGAAATACTCAAAAAGAAATAGAGAAGATAGATGAACAAATATCCCATTTATCTTCGTATTAAGTAAAGCCATTTCCCACAGTTCATTCATATGATAAGTCATTTTTTTTTTTTTTTTTTGTGGTACACGGGCCTCTCACTGCTGTGGCCCCTCCCGTTGTGGAGCACAGGCTCCGGACGCGCAGGCCCAGCGGCCACGGCTCACGGGCCCAGCCACTCCGCGGCACGTGGGGTCTTCCCGGACCGGGGCACGAACCCGTGTCCCCTGCATCGGCAGGCGGACTCCCAACCACTGCACCACCAGGGAAGCCCGATAAGTCATTTTCTAACAAAAATTTGCTGTGATGTTTGTTCCCTTAACACAGGAAATGTTCAGACTTTCTGATTCCACATTTTCTGAACATTGACAGTTCCGCTCACATGGCTTGGCCCTTTAGAGATGTTTTTGTAACCACATTTCTCCTGCTAATCAACCCGGCAGGCCTTGGAGGTTATAAACACTGACCTGCTTTTGAAGTCCTGAGCTCAAGCCCCAGGGTATCCAGTTGTGTAGAGAAACACAGATGGGAAATGGTATCATTTCTGTCTCTTTATGGGGAAGAAATCATCCCTGTTAATTAAATGAAGAGTTTGAAAAGTGCTTGGAGAATTGTTTGTAGCTCTCGGGCAGAAAGAGTTTTCTTTGTCATGTCTTTGGAAGTCAAGGCTCTGGTTCAAGCTTTTCCTTTGTGAATTAGAATTTGAACTCATTTCTTTAAGGAAAATTAAATCTTTGCAATCAAATTTCTAACTATAAATAAAAATCATAGAACTCAAAAATAGGTTTGGACTATCTACCCCTGTACTCTTTTAATTATAGCTCTAGGGAAAAGGTTTGTAGATTTAAAATGGTGAAATATATCATAGTCAGAAGCCCAAATTTAACTTGATTTTTAACTGCCATTTGTGTGATTTCTCTTTTATTATATGCTACAAACACTGGGGCTTGAAAACAGCCTTTGTAGGCATCTAGGGCTCTGGACTCTGAGTTGCTGCAGAGTTCCTGGGTTGTTTACACTGCATTACCATTTTGCACATTAAGGAACATGGATAGGCAGCTCTGGAATATCAAAGTAAGGCTTACTGTGTTTGCTAAATAATAGGAAAGAGCTTGAATTTTGAAGCCAGAGCTGGATTCAAATTTCTGCCCCTTTTTAATCATGTGACCCTAGGAATGTTGCTTATTTCTTCAACCGTCATTATAAAGATGAGAACTTTGTTCACTGGTCATGTCATCTGAAACATTGCCAGGCACCTGGTAAGCCAGTGATAAATAATAGCTATTTTATTATTCAGGTATTGATTAATAAAATATTGTCACTTTGAATCTTTTCTTAGAATTGAAGTCTAGGTCTAAGGTTCATACACACCTCCACTTGACTCAAGTAGTTAAGGATTCAAGCATATGGGAGGGATGCTTTTACTTTGTCTTCAAATTATTTGCATGTGGTTTTTCGGAGAGAAGGTATTAAGTTGCATTTTGAGCACTCATCTTCAAGGTCATTTTCTAATGCTCTCGAACCCCTATCAACTTTTTACTAGGGAGAACTGCATATTGTTAATTTTTTTGTTTATTTTATTTATTTTGTTGAGAACTGCATAGTGTTGCTCTTTGATTTTCTCTGCGCTGTTGCAGCTATTGCATGCAAGGTTGCTGACTTTGTTTTCTTCAACCTCTACCCCAGAACTCAATACAAGCATACATGCACCCCCCTAACCTGCTCACACAGTAGACTGACAATTTGTCTCCTTCATAGTCTCCTTCTAACCAAACCCTCCTTTGCAATTAGAGTCCCTAAGTTAAACTCACTCTCCCCTGGCTGTTGTCATCCTCGTTGGTATAAACAGTAATTGTTTAAGGTCACTTAAGATTACCTTTTTAATAGCCTCTAATTCTTTCAGCCGCTACATTTTATTTTTTTAACTTTCTTTTTTTATTTCTTTTTTGAATTTAATTTATATTTTATACAGCAGGTTCTTATGATTTATCTATTTTATACATATTAGTGTATACATGTCAATCCCAATCTCCCAATTCATCCCACCCCCCACCACCCCACTTTCCCCCCTTAGTGTCCACACGTTTGTTCTCTACATCTGTGTCTCTATTTCTGCCTTGCAAACCAGTTCATCTGTACCATTTTTCAAGATTCCACATATATGCGTTAACATACGATGTTTGTTTTTCTCTTTCTGACTTACTTCACTCCGTATGATAATCTTTAGGTCCATCCATGTCTCTACAAATGACACAACTTCGTTCCTTTTTACGGCTGAGTAATATTCCACTGTATATATGTACCACATTTTCTTTATCCATTCATCTGTCGATGGGCATTCAGGTCATTCTTCCATGACCTGGCTATTGTAAATAGTGCTGCAATGAACACTGGGGTGCATGTGTCTTTTTGAATTATGGTTTTCTCTGGATATATGCCCAGTAGAGGGATTGATGGGTCATATGGTAATTCTATTATTAGTTTTTAAAGGAAGCTCCATACTGTTCTCCATAGTGGCTGTATCAATTTACATTCCCACCAACAGTGCAAGAGGGTTCCCTTTTCTCCACACCATCTCCTGCATTTGCTGTTTGTAGATTTTCTGATGATGCCCATTCTAACCAGTGTGAGGTGACACCTCATTGTAGTTTTGATTTGCATTTCTCTAATGATTAGTGTTGAGCAGCTTTTCATGTGCCTGTTGGCCATCTGTATGTCTTCTTTGGAGAAATGTCTATTCAGGTCTTCTGCCCATTTTTGGACTGGGTTGATTGTTTTTAAAATATTGAGCTGCATGAACTGTTTATATATTTTGGAGATTAATCCTTTGTCCATTGATTCATTTGCAAATATTTTCTCCCATTCTGAGGGTTGTCTTTTCGTCTGGTTTATAGTTTCCTTTGCAGTGCAAAAGCTTTTAAGTTTCATTAGGTCCAATTTGTTTATTTTTGTTTTTATTTCCATTACTCTAGGAGGTGGGTCAAAATAGATCTTGCTGTGATTTATGTCAAAGAGTGTTCTTCCTATGTTTTCCTCTAAGAATTTTATACTGTCCAGTCTTACAATGAGGTCTTTAATCCATTTTGAGTTTATTTTTGTGTATGGTGTTAGGGGGTGTTCTAATTTCATTCTTTTACATGTAGCTGTCCAGTTTTCCCAGCACCACTTATTGAAGAGGCTGCCTTTTCTCCACTGTATATCCTTGCTTCCTTTGTCATAGATTAGTTGACCATAGGTGTGTGGGTTTGTCTCTGGGCTTTCTATCCTGTTCCATTGATGTATATTTCTGTTTTTGTACCAGTACCATATTGTCTTGATTACTGTAGCTTTGGAGTATAGTCTGAAGTCAGGGAGTCTGATTCCTCCCACTCTGTTTTTTTCCCTCAAGATTGGTTTGGCTATTCGGGGTCTTTTTTGTCTCCATACATATTTTAAGATTTTTTGTTCTAGTTTTGTAAAAAATGCCACCTGGTCCTGGACTTCTGTCTGTTGAAAGATTTTTCATCACAGTTTCAATTTCATTACTTGTGATTGGTCTGTTCATATATTGTATTTCTTCCTGTTCAGTCTCAGATGGTTATACCTTTCTAAGAATTTGTCAGTTTCTTCCAGGTTGTCCATTTTATTGGCATAGAGTTGCTTGTAGTAGTCTCTTATGATGCTTTGTATTTCTGCGGTGTCCGTTGTAACTTCTCTTTTTTCATTTCTAATTTTATTGGTTTGAGTCCTCTCCCTCTTTTTCTTGATGAGTCTTGCTAAAGGTTTATCAATTTTCTTTGTCTTCTCAAAGAACAAGCTTTTACTTTTATTGATCTTTCCTATCATTTTATTTGTTTCTATTTCATTTATTCCTGCTCTGATCTTTATGATTTCTTTCCTTCTACTAACTTTGGGTTTTGTTTGTTCTTCTTTCTCTAGTTCCTTTAGGTATAAGGTTAGATTCTTTATTTGAGACTTTTCTTGTTTCTTGAGGTAGGATTGTATTGCCATAAACTTCCCTGTTAGAACTGCTTTTCCTGCATCCCACAGGTTTTGGATCATAGTGTTTTCATTGTCATTTGTCCCTAGGTATTTTCTGATATCCTCTTTGATTCCTTCAGTGATCTCTTTGTTATTTAGTAACACTTTGTTTCGCCTGCATGTGGTTGTGTTTCTTACTTTTTTTTCCCCTGTAATGTATTTCAAATCTCATCGCGTTGTGGTCGGAAAAGATGCTTGATATGATTTCAATTTCCTTAAATTTACTGAAGCTTGATTTGTGACCCAAAATGTGATCTATCCTGGCGAATATTCCATGTGCACTTGAGAAGAAAGTATAATCTGCTGTTTTCAGGTGGTATGTCCTATATATATCTATTAAATGTATCTGGTTTACTGTGTCATTTAAAGCTTGTGTTTCCTTATTAGTTTTATGTCTGGATGATCTGTCCATTGGTGTAAGTGAGGTGTTTAAATCCCCCACTATTATTGTATTACTGTTGATTTCCTCTTTTGTTGGCATTTGCCTTATGTATTGGAGTGCTCCTATGTTGGCTGCATATATATTTATAATTGTTATATCTTCTTGGATTGATCCCTTGATCATTATATAGTTCCCTTCCTTGTCTCTTGTAACAGTCTTTATTTTAAAGTCTATTTTATCTGATATGAGTATTGCTACTCCAGCTTTCCTTTGATTTCCATTTGCATGGAATATCTTTTTCCATCCCATCACTTTCAGTATGTATGTGTCCCTAGGTCTGAAGTAGGTCACTAGTAGACAGCATACATATGGGTGGGTTTTTTTTTATCCATTCAGCAAGCCTGTGTCTTTTGGTTGGAGCATTTAATCCATTCACATTGAAGGTAATTATCGATATGTATGTTCCTATTTTCAATTACCATTTTCTTAATTGTTTTGGGTTTGTTTTTGTAGGTCCTTTTCTTCTCTTGTGTTTCCCACTTAGAGAAATTCCTTTAGCATTTGTTGTAGAGCCGGTCTGGTGGTGCTGAATTCTCTTAGCTTTTGCTTGTCTGTAAAGCTTTTGATTTCTCCATTGAATCTGAATGAGATCCTTGCCAGGTAGAGTAATCTTTGTTGTAGGTTCTTCCCTTTCATCACTTTAAATATATCATGCCACTCCCTTCTGCCTTGTAGAGTTTCTGCTGAGAAATCAGCTGTTAACTTTATGGGAGTTACCTTGTATGTTATTTGTTGTTTTTCCCTTGTTACTTTTAATAATTTTTCTTTGTGTTTAATTTTTGTCAGTTTGATTACTATGTGTCTCAGCATGTTTCTCCTTGGGTTTATCCTGCCTGGGAGTCTCAGTGCTTCCTGGAGTTGGGTGGCTATTTCCTTTCCCACATTAGGGAAGTTTATGTCTATAATCTCTTCAAATATTTTCTTGGGTCCTTCCTCTCTCTCTTCTCCTTCTGGGACCCCTAAAATGCGAATGTTGGTGCATTTAATGTTGTCCCAGAGGTCTGTTAGGCTGTCTTAATTTCTTTTCATTCTTTTTTCTTTATTCTGTTCAATGACAGTGAATTCCACCATTTTGTCTTGCAGGTCACTTCTCTGTTCTTCTGCCTCAGTTACTCTGCTATTGAATTCTTTTAGTGTATTTTTCATTTCAGTTATTGTATTGTTCATCTCTTTTTGTTTGTTAATTCTTCTAGGTGTTTGTCCTTTAATTCTTCTAGGTCTTTGTTAAACATTTGTTGCATCTTCTAGATCTTTTCCTCCATTCTTTTTCTGAGGTCCTGGATCATCTTCACTATCATTATTCTGAATTCTTTTTCTGCAAGGTTGCCTATCTCTGCTTCATTTAATTGCTTTTCTGGGGTTTTATCTTGTTCCTTCATGTGGTACATAGTCCTCTGTCTTTTCTTTTGTCTATCTTTCTGTGAATGTGTTTTTCATTTCACAGGCTGCAGGATTGTAGTTCTTCATGCTTCTACTGTCTGACCTCTGGTGGATGAGGCTATCTAAGAGGCTTGTGCAAGCCTCCTGATGTGAAGGAGTGGTGGTGGGTAGACCTGGGTGTTGCTCTGGTGGGCAAAGCTCAGTAAAACTTTAATCCACTTGTCTGCTGATGTGTGGGGCTGAATTCCCTCCCTGTTGGTTGTTTGGCCTGAGACGACCCAGGACTGGAGCCCACAGGCCCTTTGGTGGGGCTAATGGTGGACTCCGGGAAGGCTCACAGCAAGGATTATTTCCCAGAATTTCTGCTGCCCTTGTCATTGTCCCCACAGTGAGCCACAGCGCCCCCCCACCCCCCGCCTCTGCAGGAGACCCTCCAAATCTAGCAGGTAAGTCTGGTTCAGTCTCCTATGGGGTCACTGCTGCACACAGTACTCTGTGTGTGCCCTGCAAGAGTGGAGTCTCTGTTTCCCCGAGACCTGTTAAAGTCCTTCAGTCAAATACCACTAGCCTTCAAAGTCTGATTCTCTGGGAATTCCTCTTCCTGTTGCTGGTCCCCCAGTTCTGGAAGCCTGATGTGGGGCTCAGAACCTTCACTCCAGTGGATGGGCTTCTGTGGTATAATTGTTCTCCAGTTTGTGAGTCACCCACCCAGTGGTATGGGATTTGATTTTTTTGTGATTGTGCCCCTCCTACCATCTCACTGGGGCTTCTCCTTTGTCTTTGGATGTGGGGTATCTTTTTTGGTGAGTTCCAGTGTCCTCCTGTTGATGATTGTTCAGCAGTTAGTTGTGATTCAGGTGCTCTCCTCCTTCCAGCTGTTTTGTACCTTGGATTCTGCTTGATGATCCTTCACATTAAAGTCATTTTTTTCTGATGTTGCAATCACATAACATACTTCTACTAAGTACTAAATGTGTAAAAAAAAAAAAGGCTCTTTCTGCAGTGCTATAAGAAATAGAATAAAATTAACAAGAAAACCAATTCTGGTTATTGCCCAGACTTGGGAGAGGGTATGTATAAAGCAGGGATTGGTAAACTATAGTCTGTCTGCCAAATCTGGCATAGTATCTGTTTCTGCAGGGCTGGCAAATGAAGAATGGTTTTTACATTTATAAATGTTTGAAAAACATCAGAAGAATATTGCCTAATACATAAAAATGCTACAAAAATTAAATTTCAGTGTCATAAATTAAGTTTTATTGGAACTTAGCCACACATTTTTTTACACATTGTCTATGGTTGCTCTCATGGTACATCAGCACAGTTGAGTATTTGCAACAGAGATCATATGGTCTGCAAAGCCTCAAATATTTACTATCTGACCCTGTATGGAGAAAGCTTGATGACCTGTGGTATAAAGTGTTCCCTGTAGGGAATGTCATTTATGTACTTTATGCTTTATATTATACTTTCCTGCATGTTTAAGCTTCTTCCATGTTATTAAATGATTTATTTAAGATCACAATGTTAGTGGCAGAGCTTGGGTTTCACATATCTTCTTAACAAGACCACCATTTTAAACTTAATTTAATGAAAAAAATTAAAGAATGTTCATGTTGGAAGAAAAAACTGTATTATTATTATTATTATTTTGTGGTACGCGGGCCTCTCACTGTTGTGGCCTCTCCCGTTGCGGAGCACAGGATCCGGACGTGCAGGTTCAGCGGCCATGGCTCACGGGCCCAGCTGCTCCGCAGCATGTGGAATCTTCCTGGACCGGGGCACGAACCCGTGTCCCCTGCATCGGCAGGCAGACTCTCAACCATTGTGACACCAGGGAAGCCCTAAAAAACTATATTTTGAAAATATACAATAATTTTTCTCTTTTATCTATTCAATAGGATTTATTCAGACCCTGGGGTTTTTTCCCAAGTAATTTACAAGAAACTTATCCTTGGATTATTTACAATATAATAGGTTGGGGAATAAGTATATTTGTGAAATAGCTGGTGAAATATAGAATGAGTCCATTATATTGAGCTGCAGATTTTGTATACAGATGCACAATTCATTGTAGATACAATGAATGCAGCGGAAAGGGTAGTATGAAATGCAGTTAACCTGGAAAGAGTTAAAGAGTAGTAGTTTTTTGGGCTTACCTGCTGGCGCAGTAGTTGAGAGTCCGCCTGCCGATGCAGGGGACACGGGCTCGTGCCCCGGTCCGGGAGGATCCCACAAGCCACGGAGCGGCTGGGCCCGTGGGGCATGGCCGCTGAGCCTGCGTGTCCGGAGCCTGTGCTCCGCAACGGGAGAAGGCACAACAGTTGGAGGCCTGCATATCGCAAAAGAGTAGTAGTTTTTCTTCTAAATTTTGTGATGTGTGATTTTAAATTTTGTTATAAAGATTCAAAATGACATATCAAACATACAATGAAAAGTGTTAGAAAAACTAAACTAAATCAGTTTTATATCTTGTTTTTTGCACTAATTCCTGAATAAATTATATTTAATAAATGGTAGTTGTCATTATTATATTGATATTTTTCAGTAGGAAACATATGAGTTGAACATTATGTAGGTAGAAAAAGAATATTTGAAGAGTAAATGACTGACTAATTTTGTAGTCAAACTTTGATCATCTTATAATCAAGCTTTGATTATCTTCTTTTGGCTTAAACTTAATCTGATGTGGTATAAAAAAACTGTAATGTGATTTAGCAACAAACATTAAAAGACCTTTTTAGTAAGGATAATTTCAAACATATACAAAAGTAGAGATAATAGTATAACGAACCCTTTATGTAGCTGTCATCTTGTATCAACTATTATCATCTTAGGGTCATATTTCTTTCATTTTTAAAAAGCTTCCACCCAACACTGGACTATTTTAAATCAAGTGCCTGTAAATAGTGTCTGTACGTGTTTCTAAAAGGTGAATACTTAAAAAATAGTAACATTATCACACCTAAAAAATAATATTGTCAGGATCCAAATAAAGGACATGCATTTTAAATTAGTTGCTATTTCTCTTAAATCTATAATTTCCTTGTTTCTCTTTTTTTCCCATGCAATATTTGTCAAAGAAATCAGGGTATTTGCCCAGTAGAGTTTCCTGCGTTGTTAAATTTTGCTGATTGCCCCACACTGTTATCACTTAACATGCTCCTCTATTTCCTGTATTTACTATAAAAGATATTTGGAAGTAGAGGGTTGATCAAATTCATGTTCAGTTTTAGGACAAGAATACTTCATAGGAGGATCCATCAGGAGACAGATGAATATTCTGTGTGTCTCTCTTTCTTGTAATTTTGGGACCTTGATGATCATTGCCTAGATCCATTATTTCATTAGGATGACATTGTAATTCTATCATTCCTTCTTTATTTATTAGTTGGAAAAGTTATGTAAAGAGAAACTTCCCCTCATCAACTATTTGGTTATCCCAAGCATAGTTTGTATAGGAAAAATATTATAAACGTGATTCTTTCATGTAGTATTCTCTAAAGGTGTCCTGCAATATATATATATATATATTATATATAATATATATTACAAATATTGTGTGTATTTATTTAGTGAATGCATTGATTTAAATATAATATGAAGTTTTCAATCAATTGCAGTTATTATTCTTAATATTGCTTAAAATGTTCCACTTTTGGCTAGTGGGAGTTTACTTACAAAATTTTAAACATATTTTTAAAAGTTCCCTTACTATATGTGTGTGTGATTTTACTTGAAGTTTAATTTAAATAGTTTTAATGCTTTATCTTTCTATATGCAATGAATTCCTCAGTGCTTATTATTATTCAACTAATAATTCAGCCTTTTAATTTGAGTTTTGAGCTAGAGATGGCAATCTCCATCCTTCTTCTAAGGGCAGCCCTTCTTGAGTCCTGTGATCAGCTCATCCTGGATGAGGCTCCCTGCTTGTCTCTGACTCTCTCACTGTTTTCTTCTTATTTGATTTAGCTTGAGAGAATTTTCTGCAATCAAAAAAGCCTAAGACAAACAGAAATATTACTGTGCATAAGCAGTAGATTGAAAATAAAGAGATTTTTTTTTTGTTCTGACTCCTGGCACTAAATTACAATTTGTCAAATTGGTCTAGATCAGGGTTTTTCCCTCAAAACTGTACTCTGTGGGATCTCCTGTAAAAAGTTTCTTGTTCAAATAAACTTGGGACATATTGCCTATAATTTTTTTTGTTTTGGAGTGTAACTATACCTGCTAGGATAAAGGCTCTGAGAATTTTGCAGGCAAGAAATCCCTTTAACTTGGTATAACTGTGCAGTTTCCTAAATCTACCTGGCCGCACAATCATTAACACTACTATCCTCTGCCTTTAGAGTTCCAAGGAGCACTCTTTGGGAAATGATGGGATAGCTAATGACCAGGTGTCTCCTAATTCTGAAAGTTTGATTGTTATGACAAAATGTGTCAGAAATCAAAGTTGTCTTTTCATGTGGAACCTGCTTTCCCTTTGGTGTCTTCTTCTGCTAAATCATTGAAGCTGACTTTATCTCATCCCAATGGGGAAAAATTGTCCTGGGTCCCAGACTTCAGATTTGATGTGAATTTTGGTTGCAATCATTTTCTGAAGAGGCCTAGGGAAAAGTAAGGCTGGATTTGTCAAAGTAGACAAAAGGAGACTCTTAGGAAGATTAGTGTAGCATTGGTGTATTAGATAATTAACTTAGGAAAATAAGAGTTTGAAGTCATACAAAATAAAGATTAAAATCTAAACCAGGGCAGTTATAGTGGAAATAGAAAATGGAAGAATGAAGTTACTCTTTACCAAGTAGGAGGATTTTGATCCCAGTACACACAGTTAGCATCACCAGGGCTTTTGGTTTATGGACCTGGGAACAATCTGGCACTAGCTCTGCTGCTAACTGGGTCAGCCTTGGTAAATCATATGGGCCACAGCTTCTTTATGTGTAAAATGGGAGTGTTTCACTAGATGATCCCTAAGGTCCCCTCTGTTCTAAGTCAGTGATCACTATGAAATGTGTTTAAGAAGCTTCTGTGTTTTATATATTATTGGTGTGTGGAGAAACAAAATAAGAAAGAGTTGCCTTCTTTTTAGGTATATTGATATTCTTAAGAATCAATTTAAAATACAGGGCTGTAATTTTCCTGAAAATATTAGTAATGTCCTTGGTGGAAATAGCATGGTGATGGGAAAAGAGCTAGTGACAAGGAGTTTAGAATGAAAATAAAGATATAGCAGAGCTCTAAAAATCATTTTTTTTCCTCTCCACTATGCAAGTGAACAAATAATTTGAGCTAATTATTAGCATCAGAGTAATGCAGCAAATACTCTGAATGCAAATAATTTTGATTATTTGCAAGAATTGTTAAAGACAGAAAACACAAGAATAGGCAATAGCAGGGGAAGAACATGGAATCTAGAACAAGTAGAGCATTTGAGATAGCTTTCTACACTGTGAAAAAGACCTGTGGGCAGGCTGGGACATCATTTCAGATTTTTTATTTTCAATTCCCAGCATGTTCTTTTACTAACCTTTTTCTTTTTAATTAAATTCTCATTTTATCCAAGCCAACAGCTTCAGAATTACTGTGCTTTTCGTTTCATGCAGTCGGTTTGCAAATAGAGCATGTCTGGGTTCCTCTGTGGCAAAGAGAATAAAAAAAAAAGTTAACTTTGATTCTGTGACAAAATGTCTGTAAAACACAGCAAAACATAGTCATGGTCTCACACACAGTGGCTTTATTAAGCTATCTGATCATGCCTCTGCCCAAAATAAAGCTTTAAAACTCCTTAAAGATATTTACTAGCCCAAAGCAATCAAGGGTAAATGAACTTAATGTATACTTCTAGTGAATAACTAGATGCTCTAGTGAACTTGAGGTTACAAAAGTAGTCCCAGTATTCAATGGCACTAAATTGAGTGAACAATTTTTTATTTCTCACCTCAGGCCTGCAAAGCTATTGCATAAAGCAATCATGAGCAGTGTGCACTTTTAATGTGGTATTTGCAATTCAAATGTTTTTCTTCAGTTTTAGTCTGCAGTTGCAAACACCACATTCACCTTTTACTTGTCATGTCCTCGGGGCTTTGTTTTGCCAAATTGTTGGCTCACCACTTTCCATGGTAATTTATAGAACCTGGTTCACTTTGTGTCATCACAGGTTATAAATGAAAATGGAAACAATTTGCTGTTAAGAAATCTTTCTGAAACAAAATGCAAATAACATATTGAAACAACCTAAGGCTATTTTAAAAGAGCAGTGCAATATAATTACAGAGGTTGTATTACTATAAACTTCTTTTTTCTTAATAGTTTCTCTCTCTCTCTGACTCAGAGGATATTCTTCTGTTTATTTAAATTAAAATACTTTCTCTTAGGAACTTTTAATCAATTTCTGTTTTTCCCAGTCAGTTAGCTTTGAGCCTCTGGACTATATTAGGAGTTGGTGGGGGGCGGGGAGATCTTGGAGTTATTCCCAAGGATTGCAAATCCATCTGTACACCAAGCATTGTCCTTACACTGAATAACCTGTTTTTCACATTCATAGACCATTATTTTTAAATATAGCAGAAGTTGTGATTAAGTTATTTAAAATTTAAATGAAATCATAGCAAAATTTTTTCTATATGCACTTCCTTAACAGGTTCACGAAGTATCACCTTTATCAAATGAATATTTTACATGTAGATCTAAAAAAGGAGTTTCTCATACTCTTAATTGTGAACCACTTCTCTATTTAATAGGTTGAATAATAGTTAGAATTAAATTGGTCAATAGAAGAATCATTATGAGTTTCAAATATGATTTTTTAAAAGCAAGGTTTCTTAATCATAAGTTCATGGATCCCTAGAAATTATCTACAAAACTTGATGTGTACAAATCTATGCTCATTTTTTCGGAAGAGAAAATTGATAGCAGTGTTCATCCAATTAACAAAAGGGTCTGTGACCCTAACACGATTGGGAACTACTTTATAAGGGTAAGAGATAAACCTGAAAAGAGTGAGTATACTCTGAATTTCCGTGTAATAACTATATAATAAAAAGGGCAAAAAATGTCTAAGTCAGCAAGTAAGAAAAGTGCTTTTGTGGGAGAGAGTGGCATACTCCAACAATAAATTGAATATACTCTTGTAATTACCTAGAGAAAAGGAAAACTCAGATATACTATTCATTCTTTCGGAGAACTATTGCCAATACTAAGCTGTTTTTATAGTTAACTCACTTTTATTTTGCCCTCTGTGTTTGTGTTACTGAGTCCATCCGCAGCAAGGGTTCTTCTGCCCAGTGTCACTCGCACCAATAGAACAAGATTGAGGTTCGGTTCAGAAGCAAAGGAAAGCTTTATTCTTTCATCAAAGAACGGAGCGGTGCAAGCTTTCGCTCTAGAGCGCATGCTCTCCCCAACCGGCAGTCAGTGGGGCTGCTTTAAAGAGTTCTTGTCAGCAGCGGGGAGGGGGCGGAGTTCTCGCAGGGTGGGCGCAGCTGCTCTGCTCGCGGCTTCAGATCACAGTGCAGGCACAGCATCTGCGCAAACGGTCGGCCGTCGCCATCTTGAATTGAGTGTTGCGTGCCGTGCTTTTGCACGTGGCGTGCTGAGTTGAGGAGCGTGACGCAGCAGTTGGTTCTGTGCTGGGAACTCTAATCTCTTGGGTTTGGTGCAAGGCCTCTGCACTCGGCCCCCTACAGGCAAGTGAAACCAGATTAAGCATAAATGAGGTTAGAGCTTATTTTTTCACCTAGATTCCATCTTATTTTTCTCCGGGACCTCAGAGGGCTTTGCTGGTGATATAAGGCGCTATCATTTACTGGGAGAAATACTATATAGACCAGAAGTTGAGAGGTTGGTTTAAAAGTTTTTTCTTCCGTTGCTTGATTATTTAATATTAGGAGAGCAGGTTGTGATGCTTATTCTAAAAATGGTTTATTAATTAAAAACAAATTTTATTAGTTGTCTAGTTTTGAACGATTAAGATAACCAGGTGACTGAGTGCTAGAAATGTTCCTGTTTAAACTAGTCACACTGCTATCAAGTAATTATGAATTTAATTTTCCTTTGCTTCAGTATTTCTACCTGTGAAACAAATTCAAGCATATATAGTCATTTACTTAACGGAAATGCTAAAAAAAAAAAAAGATACTATTTGTAGACACATAAAACTCAGAAGATTGAAATATGTTTTGTATTTCCTAGAAAGTTTAGATTTCCTCACCAGAAAATACATAGCATATAGATCATACTCTCTGTGGTCTCCATGCTTTATGCTAGTCTGTTACCTTGGATTCAAGACCTATACTCTAATCACCAATAACCTGGTGATATAATTTGGGCAAAGGTGGATTTTCCTTTCATAGTCCCCATGTCCATAATAAAATATGCAAGGACACAACATTTCACTTTCAAGCATCAGTCAAGATTGTGCCATGCCCAGCCACCGAATAATATGCCCTAGGCTTTCATATATCACAAAATTCCTCAACAATATTTTATCTTTGAGAACACATACATTCCTAACTGTTACCTTATAATGTCATTTCAACAATGACTTTTGACTAATGAACTAAGATATTTTATATTTTAAAGTACTTTATTTAGATAAAATTCGCTTACAGTGAAAAGCATAGATCTTAAACAATCTATGATTCAATGAATTTTCACAAATGTATGCATATATAAATACTATCTCAACCCAAATATAGAACATTTCAACCTCTGCAGTAATTTCCCTGTACACACCACGCGCAGAGGTGACTGATGTTCCGATTTCTGTCACTATAGACCAGTTTAGATTGTACGCAAACTTATGTAGGTAATATAACATGTACTGTTTTGAGTCTAGCTTCTTTTCATGTACATATGTTTTTGAAAGTTGTCCTGTTGCCTTTATTAGTAGTTTGTCCCTCTTTTTTTTTTTTTTGCGGTACGCGGGCCTCTCACTGTTGTGGCCTCTCCTATTGCGGAGCACAGGCTCCGGACGCGCAGGCTCAGTGGCCATGGCTCACGGGCCTAGCCGCTCTGTGGCATGTGGGATCTTCCCGGACTGGGGCACGAGCCCGTGTCCCCTGCATCGGCAGGCGGACTCTCAACCACTGCGCCACCAGGGAAGCCCTGTCCCTCTTTTTTTCATGTTCCTTATTTTTGTACCAAAATATTTATCCACTCTCCTATTGATAGATATTTGGGCTGTTTCCAGTTTTTGACTACTATTAATAAAGCTGTTAGAAACGTTTTGCACAGGTCTTTGTGTGGATATGTTTTCATTTTTCCTGAGTAAATACTCAGGAGCAGAAATGCTCAGTTATAGGGTGTATATGTTTAATTTTATTGAGAAATTAACAAGCAGTTTTCCAAAGTAGTTATACTATTTTATAATTCCACCAACAATGTTATGGGAATTCCAGTGGTTCCATATCCTCATTAACATTTGAGGTTGTCAGTCCTAATTTTAGCTGTTCTAGTGAGTGTGAAACAATATTATCACTGTGGCTTTAATTTGCAATTTCCTGATGACTGAAGATGCTGAATACTTTTTAATAGGCTTTTTATTTCCTTTGTGGTGTAGTCCTTTCCCCATTAAAAATTTGGGCTATCTTTTGATTAATTTTTAGCTTTTTTTTTTTTTTTTTTTACTGTATTTGGATACTTGCTGGGGTTTGTGTGTGTGTGTGTGTACGCATCTTGACTTGTCGTTTTTTAACATATCTTTAGAAGCATAGACTTTTACAATTTTGATATAATCTCAATTTATTATCATTTTGTTTCTTTTAAGGTTAGTGCTTTTTGTGTACTAAGAGTTATTGCTTCCCCTAAGACTGTGAACGTATTCTCCCATGCTTTATAGATTTATAGTTTCAGCTTTTATCTTTAGATCTATAATATGTCTTGAATTAAGTTTTATTATGGATTGAAGTAGCTTGTATTTTGGTCATTTGTTTCATCAATATTTATTGAAAAGACTCTCCTTTCTCCATTGACCATATATGTATTGGTCTATTTCTGGAATCCCTAATCTATCCTATTGATCTGTTTTCCTTTCTTTAGGCCAATGTCACACTATCTTGATTACTGTAAGTTTATAGTAAGTTTTGAAATCAGGCTGTGTAGGTCCTCCAACTTTGTTTTTCTTAAAGTTTTTCTTTTCTTTCTATGTACCTCAAGCCCTTTGGGATATCGTACACATTTTAAATGTATTTTGTAAATTTATATAACAAAACCTGCTGGGATTTTTATCAGGATTGTGTTGACTCTATAGATGATTTGGGGAGAATTGACATTATTTCAATGTTGATTGCTTCAATCCGTGAACATAGTATATCTCTCCACTTATTTAGGTCTTTATCAGTCTCTTTTAAAAGGTTTTGTAATTTCAGTGTGCAAATATTTTGCAGTTTTTCTTATTGCAGATGACATTGTTTTAAAATTCCATTTTTCAATTATTTGTCACTGGTATACACAAGTACATTTTTTTCTATATTAACTTCTTGTTCTACAACCTTGTTAAATTTGCCTATTAATTTTAGTAGTTTTTCTATAGTTTACTTTGCATTTTATATATAACATATGATCAATTTATATAATTTTTATTTTTGTGAGTAAAAACAGTTTAATACTTCCTTTCCAATTGTTATACTTTTAATTTCTTTTTCACACTGACTAGGATTCCTGAACTTGGGGGCCAAACGGTAATATTCAATATGTCACCAATAAATATAATGTTAGCT
Source organism: Mesoplodon densirostris (assembly GCF_025265405.1). Lineage (NCBI taxonomy): Eukaryota > Metazoa > Chordata > Mammalia > Artiodactyla > Ziphiidae > Mesoplodon > Mesoplodon densirostris. Next base: position 55,929,423 of record NC_082664.1, on the reverse strand, counting down.
ATAGGTTTTCATAGATGGCCTTTATCAGAAAAGAAGTTCCACTTCCATTTATAGTTTGTGAGTTTTTATCTTGACTTGGCCTTGAATTTTGTCAGTTGCCTTTTCTTTATTATTTCAATTTGATCAAATGTTTTGATTTTTTACAATACTAACCCTACTTAGTTATGATATGTTCTCTGTTTTATATATTTCTGGATTAATTTACTTATATTTTGTTTATAAGTGTTGTATCTACACTCATGGGGAGTATATTTTTTTCTCTATAATGTCTTTTTGTGACATTTTGGGTTAGGCTGGTCTCAAAATAATTTGTTGACTGTTCTCTACTTTCTTTTTTTTGTTTTGTTTTAATTACTTAATTTTTCTTATTAGTCATCCATTTTATACACATCAGTGTATACATGTCAATCCCAATCTCCCAATTCATCACACCACAACCCCCACCCCTTGCCGCTTTACACCTTTGGTGTCCATACGTTTTTTCTCTACTTCTGCGTCTCAGTTTGTGCTCTGCAAACCGGTTCATCTGTACCATTTTCTAGGTTCCACATATATGTGTTAATATACGATATTTGTTTTTCTCTTTCTGACTTACTTCACTCTGTATGACAGTCTCTGGATGCATACACGTCTCTACAAATGACCTAATTTTGTTCCTTTTTATGGCTGAGTAATATTCTATTTTATATATGTACCACATCTTCTTTATCCATTCATCTGTCAGTGGGCATTTAGGTTGTTTCCATGACCTGGCTATTGTAAATAGTGCTGCAATGAATATCGGAGTGCATGTATCTTTTTGAATTATAGGTTTCTCAGGGTATATGCCCAGTAGTGGGATTGCTGGATCATAGTTCTTTAAGGAACGTCCATACTCTTCTCCATAGTGGCTGTATCAATTTACATACCCACCAACAGTGCAAGAGGCTTCCCTTTTCTCCACACCCTCTCCAGCATTTGTTGTTTGTAGATTTTCTGATGATGCCCATTCTAACTGGTGTGAGGTGATACCTCATTATAGTTTTGATTTGCATTTCTCTAATAATTGGTGATGTTGAACAGCTTTTCATGTGCTTCTTGGCCATCTGTATGTCTTCTTTGGAGAAATGTCTGTTTAGGTCTTATGCCCATTTTTGGATTGGGTTGTTTGTTTTTTTAATATTGAGCTGCAGGAGCTGTTTATATATTTTGGAGATTAATCCTTTGTCTGATGATTCATTTGCAAATATTTTCTTCCACTCTGAGGGTTGTCTTTTTGTCTTGTTTATGGTTTCCTTTGCTGTGCACAAGCTTTTAAGTTTCATTAGGTTCCATTTTTAAATTTTTGTTTTTATTTCCATTACTGTCGGAGGTGGATCAAAAAAGATCTTGCTGTGATTTATGTCATAGAGTGTTCTTCCTATGTTTTCCTGTGAGAATTTTATAGTGTCCAGTCTTACATTTATGTCTTGAATCCATTTTGAGTTTATTTTTGTATGTGGTGTTAGGGAGTGTTCTAATTTCATTCTTTTACACGTAGCTGTCCAGTTTTCCCAGCACCACTTATTGAAGAGGCTGTCTTTTCTACGTTGTATATCCTTGCCTCTTTGGCATAGATTAGTTGACCATAGGTGTGTGGATTTATCTCTGGGCTTTCTATCCTGTTCCATTGATGTATATTTCTGTTTTGGTGCCAGTACCACATTGTCTTGATTACTGTAGCTTTGGAGTATAGTCTGAAGTCAGGGAGTCTGATTCCTCCAGCTCTGTTTTTTTTCCCTCAAGATTGCTTTGGCTATTTGGGGTCTTTTGTGTCTCCATACATATTTTAAGATTTTTTGTTGTAGTTCTGTAGAAAATGCCATCTGATCCTGGACTTTTGTATGTTGGAAGATTTTTAATCACAGTTTCAATTTCATTACTTGTGATTAGTCTGTTGATACTTTCTATTCTTTCTAAAAATAAAATTTAATGAGATTCTTCTTTTTCTTCCTTAAATGTTTGATAGACTTTATTAATGAAACCATTTGGGCCTTTAGTTTTCTTTGTGGATGATATTTAATTATGAATTTAATTTCCTTAACATATTTGGGGCTATTCATATTTCTTGTTCATTCTTTATCAGCTTTTTAAGTTGTACCTTTGAAGCAATTTGTTCTTTTCATCTATTTTCTCAAACTTATTGGCATAAAGCTGTTCTATAATATTTGCTTATTTTCCTTTTAATGTCTGTAGGATCTCTGGTCATGGTGCTTCTTTCATTCTAATATTGATAATTAATGTTTTGCCTCTTATCCTCATTTGTTCTAGGAATTTATCAATTTTTTTTTTTTTTTTTTTTTTTTTTTTTGGTACGTGGGCCTCTCACTGTTGTGACCTCTCCCATTGTGGAGCACAGGCTTCGGACGCGCAGGCTCAGCGGCCATGGCTCACGGGCCCAGCCGCCCCGCGGCATGTGGGATCTTCCCAGACCGGGGCACAAACCCGTGTCCCCTGCATCGGCAGGCGGACTCTCAACCACTGCGCCACCAAGGAAGCCCTATCCATTTTTTTAATCAATAAAATTTATCAATTTTATTTATCAATCTCTTCAGAGAATCAACTTTTGACTGTTAATTTTCTTTATTGTCTGTTTTTTATTTTTTCAATTTCTGCCCATATCTAAATTGTTTAAAATTTCTATTCACTTAGGGTTTAATTTGCTTGTTTTTTTTTTCTAGCTTCTTAAAGTGGAAGCTTACATCACTGATCTTCAGTTTTCCTCCTTTCAAATATAAGCATTTAGGTATAAATTTACCTCTAGAATACCACTTTAGTTGCATCTCATAGTTTTTATATATTGTGCATTTATCATTAAGTTAAAAATGTTTTCTAATTTTCCTAGTGATTTCTTCTTTAACCTGTTAATTACAAGAACTTGCTTAATTTATTTGGAGATTTTAGAGATATTTTAATTGATTTAAATTTAATTCTCTTATGGTCAGAGAACATATTCTGTATTATTTCAATATATTAAAACTCACTGTCAATTTATGATACACTGTATGGCCTATTATGGTGACCATTATATGTGTAATTGAAAAGAATGTTTTCTATAGGTGCTGGGTATAATTTTTCACACATATTAATTAGGTTGAAAATGTTGTTCGAGTGTTCTATATACTTACTAGCCTTTTCCTAGCCTATTCTATATCTTTGAAGCTAGCCTTTTTAGATGTACTTTTTATCAGGCAGGGGTTTTAAGAAAATGAAATATGATTATAATAGATGTATATTCCTGTTTAATATTAGTTAGACTTTGATAAAACTTTATTGCAGTTTACTTGTAAGAGAAGCCCTCTATTTTTATGGAGGGCAGATAACACATGGGATGCAGTGCACTTTAATTCAAGGGATGTTGGCTTGAAAATCATGTCTAGGTTAATATCCCAGCTGTGCTACAAAATCCATTCTAGTGCTATTATTCCTTGAATTGGTGGCTTTTCATTTTCAGTGAATTTTTCGTTTAGGAGAGGTATGAGTCAGAGAATCTTACCAGTACCTTTGTTTTCCCTATGTTTTCCTTTTGCCTGAAGTTTCCTTTTAGAGCAATATTCATTAATTCCAATAATATTTGTTGATCTTCGACCATTTCCAGGCACTCTTATCATTGCTTGGATAGATATATCCATGAAACAGGTCAAATTTCTGCATTTCTGGAGATTTTATTCTCATGGGGAGAAACAGTAAATGAGTAGATTACATAGTACGTTAGAAAGTGATAAATGCTATGGGAAACATAGAAGAAGGTAACAGAGTTGGGGTTCCGGGTCTGAGAGTACCAATGACAAATTGTCATATGGGCAGAGACTTGAAGGTAATAAGATAATTAGCCAATTGATTATCTGGAGAAAGAGCCTTTCAGGAAGAGAGGACAATCATTGCAAAGGTCTCAAGGCAAGAGAATGCCTTATGACATATATGGAGAATAATAAGGAGGCGATTTTGGTAGATTAGGGTGAACAAACAAGAGAGTAGTAAGAGACAAGGTCTGGGAGGGGCCAGATCACAGAGGCCTGTGTGAGCCATTTTAAAGACTTCTTTTTTTTTTTTTTTTTGCGGTACGTGGGCCTCTCACTGCTGTGGCCTCTCCCGCTGCGGCGCACAGGCTCTGGACGCGCAGGCCCAGCGGCCACGGCTCAGAGGCCCAGCTGCTCCGCAGCATGTGGGATTCCCCCGGATGGGGCACGAACCCGTGTCCCCTGCACCGGTAGGTGGACTCTCAACCACTGCGCCACCAGGGAAGCCCAAGGACTTCTTTTTTTATTCCAAGTGAAATGGCTTTTATGGAGAGAAGTGTCACAATTTTACTTTTATTTTAAAAGGATCATTGCAGATGTGTTGATAATAGACTATAGGAGGACAAGAGTTAAAGAGAAAGGTATGTTGGAAGCTATTGCAGTAATGCAGCTGAGCACTAAATTTTGTTCAGACTAGGATGAGTGAATGAAGAAATGGAAATGGTCAGATTCTGAATATATATATATATATATATATATATATATATATATATATATATATATATATATATGTATTTTTTTAAAAGCATCAATTTTATTTATTTATTTATTTTTGGTTGTGTTGGGTCTTCTTTGCTGCATGCAGGCTTTCTCTAGTTGTGGCGAGTGGGGGCTACTCTTCATTGTGGTGAGCGGGCTTTTAATTGTGGTGACTTCTCTTGTTGTGGAGCACAGGCTTCAGGAGCGCAGGCTTCAGTAGTTGTGGCACACGGGCTCAGTAGTTGTGGCTCGCAGGCTCTAGAGCACAAGCTCAGTAGTTGTGGCACATGGGCTTAGTTGCTCTGCGGTATGTGGGATCTTCCTGGACCAGGAACTGAACCCGTGTCCCCTGCATTGGCAGATGGATTCTTAACCACTGCACCACCAGGGAAGTCCCCCTGAATATATTTTGAATACACCATCAAAAAGAGTTTATTGATTTTGTATATGGGCATGAATAAAGGAAATGATTCAAGGATGATGTAGTTTACTAGCTTTAGCAACTGGAAGGACAGAATTAGTATTCAGTGCAGTGGAAAATGTATTTCTTTTGGAGGAAGATAGAGAAGATCAGATATCCATATTTGGAAATACTGAATTAGAAATGATGCCTAGTTATCAAGTAGGCATTTGAATATGTGAATCTGGTGTTTGGTAGAGAGGTCTGGGCTGGATATATAAACTTGGATGTTATACGCATATATATCATATTTAGATGGAGGAAGGTAGAGGACTGAGGATGAATTCTTGGGACATTTCAAATTTAAGAGGTCTAGGAGAAGAGGGTAAACTAGCAGAGCACACTGAAAGGGAGTGACAGGAAAAGTAGGAAGAAAAACAAAAGAGTGAGATATCCTGGAAACCAGGTAAAGAAAGCATATCAAATAAAGTCTGATTGGTGGTTTTAGCAACAATGGAGGCTATGTGACTTTTGGTGCAGTGTGTGGTGGGAGGTCGGGTGGGAAATTTGATGAGGAGAGTTTTGCTGCAAAGGGAATTTAGGAAATGGGACATTACTTTAGGATTTTTTTTCTATTAAGGTGGGAGAAATTAGAAGCAATCTTAAAGATTTGCACCTGTTCTTTTTTTTTTTTTTTTTTTTTTTCTTTTTGCGGTATGTGGGCCTCTCACTGTTGTGGCCTCTCCCGTTGCGGAGCACAGGCTCCGGACGCGCAGGCCCAGCGGCCATGGCTCATGGGCCCAGCCGCTCCGCGGCATATGGGATCCTCCCAGACCGGGGCACGAACCCGTATCCCCTGCATCGGCAGGCGGACTCTCAACCACTGCGCCACCAGGGAGGCCCTGCACCTGTTCTTTTTATTTATTTATTATTTGGTCGTGCCTGCTTCATTCCCAAAAGTCTTTGAGGTGGGTTACAAAAGACAAAACACTCAAATTCAAAAGAGTAAAACAAAATAAAATGGGAGGAATTTAGTAATTTTACCTTTTCAAGCCTTGAAATGTATGCCCACTAGGAAAAAGAGTAGGCATTCTTTATATTTTAAAAGAGGAACAAACATAGTTATTATTTGTCTAGGTGGACAGAATAACTCACAATGTAATGACTTGGTTGCTGAGTTGTGTTTTGTGTTTTGTTTTGTTTTGTTTTTAACCATGAGACAAATACATCATGGAATCCTATGCCTGGTTTGTGAATCATTTTTTTCTTACTGACATTAGTAGTACATAAGTTTGTTATCTGTTTTGTTTGGCTGCTCCCAAAATCTTTTTTGTTTTTTTGATAGTTAATTATTTTACTTTGAATTTATTTTTCTTACTGTTTTTATTTATTTATTTATTTTAATAGACCTTTATTGGAATATAATTGCTTCATAATACTGTGTTAGTTTCTGTTGTACAGCAAAGTGAATCAACCATATGCATACACACATCTCCATATACCCTGCCTCTTGAGCCTCCCTCCCACCCTCCTTAGCAGCCCTATTGGTCATCGCAAAGCACCAAACTGATCTCCCTGTGCTATGCTGCTGCTTCCCACTAGTTATCTTACATTTTGTAGCGTATATATGTCACTGCTACTCTCACTTTGCCCCAGCTTCCCCCTCCCCCTCCGTGTCCTCAAGTCCATTCTATATGTCTTTGTCTTTATTCTGCCCTGCCACTAGGTTCATGTGTACCATTTTTTTGTTAGATTCCATACATATGTGTTAGCATGCGGTATTTGTTTTTCACTTTCTGACTTACTTCACTCTGTATGATAAGACTTAAGGTCCATTCATCTTGCTACAAATAACTCAATTTCATTTCTTTTTATGGCTGAGTAATATTCCACTGTATATATGTGCCACATCTTCTTTACCCATTCATCTGTTGATGCACATTTAGGTTGGCTCCATGTCCTGGCTATTGTAGACAGTGCTGCAATGAACATTGTGGTACATGTCTCTTATTGAATTATGCTTTTCTCAGGGTATATGCCCAGTAGTGGGATTGCTGGGTCATATGGTAATTCTATTTTTAGTTTTTTAAGGAAGCTCCATACTGTTCTCCATAGTGGCTGTATCAATTTACATTCCCACCAACAGTGCAGGAGGGTTCCCTTTTCACCACACCCTTTCCAGCATTGATTGTTTCTAGATTTTTTGATAATGGCCATTCTGACCGGTGTGAGGTGATATCTCAGTTTAGTTTTGATTTGCATTTCTGTAATAATTAATGATGTTGAACATCTTTTCATGTGCCTCTTGGCCCTCTGTATGTCTTCCTTGGTAAAATGTCTATTTAGGTCTTCCGCCCACTTTTAATTGTATTGTTTGTTTTTCTGATATTGAGCTCCATGAGCTATTTGTATATTTTGGAGATTAATCCTTTGTCCGTTGTTTCATTTGCAAATATTTGCTCCCATGCTGAGGTTTGTCTTTTTGTCTTGTTTATGGTTTCCTTTGCTGTGCAAAAGCTTTTAAATTTCATTAGGTTGCATTTGTTTATTTTTGTTTTTATTTTCATTACTCTCAGAGGTGGTTCAAAAAAATCTTGATGTGGTTTATGTCAAAGCATGTTTTTCCTATGTTTTCCTCTAAGAGTTTTATAGTGTCTGGCCTTACATTTAGGTCTTTAATCCATTTGGAGTTTATTTTTGTGTATGGTGTTAGGGAGAGTTCTAATTTCATTGTTTTACATATAGCTGTCCAATTTTCCCAGCACCACTTATTGAAGAGGCTGTCTTTTCTCCATTTTATGTTCTTGCCTCTTTTGTCATAAATTAGGTGACCATATGTGTGTGGGTTTATCTCTGGGCTTTCTATCCCGTTGCATTGATCTATATTTCCGTTTTTGTGCCAGTACGTTACTGTCTTGATTACTGTAGCTTTGTAGTATAGTTTGAAGACAGGGAGCCCAATTCCTCCAGCTCCATGTTTCTTTCTCAAGATTGCATTGGCTATTCGGGGTCTTTTGTATTTCCATATGAATTGTAATATTTTTTGTTCTAGTTCTGCGAAAAATGACATTGGTAATTTGATAGGGATTGCATTGAATATGTAGATGACTTGGGGTAGTATAGTCATTTTCACAATATTGATTCTTTCAATCCAAGAACATGGTCTGTTTCTCCATCTGTTTATGTCATCTTTGATTTCTTTCATCAGTGTTTTATACTTTTCCGACTACAAGGCTTTCACCTCCTTAGGCAGGTTTATTCCTAGGTATTTTATTCTTTTTGTTGCAATGGTAAATGGGAGTGTTTCCTTAATTTCTCTGTCTGATTTTTTGTTGTTGGTGTATAGGAATGCCAGAGATTTCTGTGCATTAATTTTATATCCTGCAACCTTACCTAATTTATTGATTAGCCCTAGTAGTTTTCTGGTGGCATCTTTAGGATTTACTATGTATAGTATTGTATCATCTGCAAACAGTGACAGTTTTACTTCTTTTCCAATTTGGATTCTTTTTGTTTCTTTTTCTTCTCTGATTGCAGTAGCTAGGACTTCCAAAACTATGTTGAATAAGAGTGGTGAAAGTGGACATCGTTGTCTTGTTCCTGATCTTAGAGGAAATGCTTTCAGTTTTTCACCATTGAGTATGATGTTTGCTGTGGGCTTGTCATATATGGCCTTTATTATATTGAGGTAGGTTCCCTCTGTGTGCACTTTCTGGAGAGTTTTTATCATAAATGGGTGTTGAATTTTGTCAAAAGCTTTTTCTGCATCTATTGAGATGATCATATGGTTTTTATTCCTTAATTTATTAATGTGGTGTAGTGACATTGATTGATTTGCATATATTGAGGAATCCTTGCATCCCTGGGATAAATCCCACTTGATTATGGTGTATGATCCTTTTAATATGCTGATGGATTCTCTTTGCTAGTATTTTGTTCAGGATTTTTGCATCTATGGTCATCAGAGATATTGGTCTATAATTTTCTTTTTTTGTGTTCTCTTTTTCTGGTTTGGTATCAGGGTGATGGTGGCTTCATAGAATGAATTTGGGAGTGTTCCTCCCTCTGCAATTTTTTGGAAGAGTTTGAGAAAGATCAGTGTTAGCTCTTCTCTAAGTACTTGGTAGAATTCGCCTGTGAAACCATCTGGTCCTGGACTTTTGTTTGCTGGAAGATTTTAAATTACAGTTTCAATATTATTAGTTGTGATAGGTCTGTTTATATTTCCTAATTCTTCCTTGTTCAGTCTTGGGAAATTGTACTTTTCCAAGAATTTCTCCATTTCTTCGTGGTTGTCCATTTTTTTGGCATATGGTTGTTTGTAGTAGTGTCTTATAATCCTTTATATTTCTTCAGTGTCAGTTGTAATTTCTCCTTTTTCATTTGTACTTTTATTGATTTGCATCCTCTCCCTTTTTTCCTTGATGAGTCTAGCCAAGGGTTTGTGTATTTTGTTTATCTTCTCAAAGAACCAGCTTTTAGTTTTATTGATCTTTGCTATTGTTTTCTTCATTTCTGTTTCATTTATTTCTGCTCTGATCTTTATGATTTCTTTCCTTCTACTGACTTTGGGTTTTCTTTGTTCTTGTATCTCTAGTTGCTTTAGATGTAGGGTTAGATTATTTATTTGAGATTTTTCTTATTTCTCTAGGTGAGATTGAATTGCTATAAACTTCCCTCTTAGAACTGCTTTTGCTGTGTCCCATAGGTTTGGGTTGGCATGTTTTCGTTGTCATTTGTTTCCAGGTATTTTTTAAATTTCTTCTTTCATTTCTTAAGTGATCTCTTGGTCATTTAGTAGCACACTGTATAGCCTCTGTGTATTTGTGTTTTTTGCAGTTTTTTTCCTGTAATTGATTTCCAATCTCATAGTGTTGCGGTCACAAAAGATGCTTTATATGTTTTCAGTTTTCTTAAATTTACTGAAGCTTGATTTGTGACCCAAGATATGGTCTATCCTGGGGAATGTTCTGTGTACACTTGAGAAGAAAGTGTATTCTGTTGTGTTTGGATAGAATGTCCTATAAATATCCATTAAGTCCATCTTGTCTAATGTGTCAATTAAAGCTTGTGTTTCCTTATTTATTTTCATTTTGGATGATCTGTCCATTGGTGAAAGTGGGGTGTTAAAGTCCCCTACTATGATTGTGTTACTGTTGACTTCCCCTTTTTTAGCTGTTAGCATTTGCCTTATGTATTGAGGTGCTCCTATGTTGGGTGCACAAATATTTACAATTGTTATATCTTCTTCTTGGATTGATCCCTTGATCATTATGTAGGGTCCTCTTTGTCTCTTGTAATAGTCTTTATATTAAAGTCTATTTTGTCTGATATGAGAATTGCTACTCCTGCTTTCTTTTGCTTTCTATTTGCATGGAATATCTTTTTCCATCCTTTCACTTTCAGTCTGTATGTGTCCCTAGGTTTGAAGTGGGTCTTTTGTAGACGGCATAGATATGGGTCTTGTGGCCTCTCCCATTGCGGAGCATAGGCTCCGGATGTGCAGGCTCAGCGACCATGGCTCACGGGCTTAGCCGCTCCACGGCACGTGGGGTCTTCCCGGACTGGGGCACAAACTCGTGTCCCCTGCATCAGCAAGCAGACTCTCAACCACTGCACCACCAGGGAAGCCCTGGTCTGGTTTTTGTATCCATTCAGCCAGTCTATCTTTTGGTTGGGACATGTAATCCATTTATATTCAACGTTATTATTGATGTGTATGTTCCTATTACTATTTTCTTAATTATTTTGGGATTGTTTCTGTGGTTCTTTTTCATCTCTTGTGTTTCCCGCCTAGAGAAGTTTCTTTAGCATTTGTTGTAAAGCTGGTTTGGTGGTGCTGAATTCTCTTAGCTTTTGCTTGTCTGAAAAGCTTTTGATTTCTCTCTTGAATCTGAATGAGATCCTTGCTGGGTAGAGCAATTTTGGTCGTAGGTTTTTCTCTTTCATCACTTTAAATTTATGCTGTCACTCACTTCTGGCCTGCAGAGTTTGTGCTGAGAAATCAGCTGCTAACATTATGGGGATTCCTTTTATTTTATTTTTGTTTTTCTCTTGCTGCTTTTAATATTTTTTCTTTGAATTTAATTTTTGTTAGTTTGATTAATATGTGTGTTTGTGTGTTTTTCCTAGGGTTTATCCTGTGTGGGATTCTCTGTGCTTCCTGGACTTTGGTGACTCTTTCCTTTCCCATTAGGTAAGTTTTCCAGTATAATCTCTTCAAATATTTTCTCAGACCCTTTCTTTTTCTCTTTTTCTTCTGGGACCCGTATAATTCGAATGTTGGTGCATTTAGTGTTGTCCCAGAGGTCTCAGATGGTCGTCAGTTCTTTTCATTCTTTTTTCTTTATTCTGCTCCTTGGCAGTTATTTCCACCTTTTTGTCTTTCAGGTCACTTATTCATTCTTCTGCCTCAGTTATTCTGTTATTGATTCCTTCCAGTGTATTTTTCATTTCAGTTATTGTGTTGTTCATCTCTGTTTATTTGTTCTTTAGTTCTTCTAGGTCTTTGTTCATCATTTCTTGTATTTTCTCAATCCTTGCCTCCATTCTATTTCTGAGATTCTGGATTATTGTTATGATTATTACTCTGAATTGTTTTTCAGGTATTTTGCCTATTTCCTCTTCATTTAATTGGTCTTGTAGACTTCTACCTTGCTCTTTCATCTGTGACATATTTTTTTCTGTCTCTTTTTTTTTTATGAGTGGGATTGTGTTCCCCTCTTACTGGTTGTTGTTTGGCCCCATGCTTCCAATACTGAAACTTGAAGGATGTTGGGTAGAGCTGGGTCTTTGTGCTGAGATAAAGGCCTCTGGGAGACCTCACTCCGATGAATATTCCCTGGCGTCTGAGGTTCTCTGTTAGTCCAGTGGTTCAGACTCAGAGCTCCTACCACAGAAGCTTCGGTCCAACCCCCAGCTCGTGTACCATGATCCCACAAGCTGCACGGGGTGTCAAAAAAAAAAAAAGGTAACAATAACAAAGTGAAAAATAAAATTATACTGAGAAACTAACAGATATGTTCGAAAGAATATAAAAATAAAAATATAGATGAAACAACAACTGGAAGATAAAACAGAACCACAATAGTAAAAAAGAGGAGAAAAAGAAATGGTGGAAAAAATCCTTGGTTGTAGAGGGTGGGGCATAAGCAGGGGCAGTTTTGGGGCAGTGGGCAGGGCCTAGTCTTAAGATTGGAAAAAGCTCTGGGAGGTGTGGGGAGTGGGGCTTAGGTTCAACAGAAGGGGCCGAGGCATGCCTACCGCCTCTGGTCTCCAAGGGTAGTGGACCCCACCTGGTAGCCTAGCAGGCTTCCCGGGCCCCAGTGGGAGGGTCCAACACCATTTCCTGCTCCTCCGGTCCCAGAGGGCGCCTCTCACCTGCCTCTCCTGCTCTCCCCGAGCCTACCTCCTATGCCCCCAGGACCAATAGGGGGGGTGTTCCTTGGATGGTGGGGGACCCGTCCTAGTAGCCCAGCAGGTTTCCTGGGACCGAGTGGGCAGGGCCAATGCCCTCCACTCCTCTCCCGCTCCTCCAGTCCTGGAGGGCCCCTCCCACCTGCCTCTCCTGTTCTCCCCCCCTCCCCCCATCTCCCTCCTATGACCTCAGGACCCACGTGGCCCTGAGTGGGCTTTGGAGGGCAGGGGATCAGCCTGGGCACTTAGCAGTTTTCCCATGCTCAAGTGGGTGGGGCAACCACCATTCTTCTATCCTGCTCCTCTGGCCCCAGAAGACCCCTCCTGCCTGCCTCTACTGTTCTCCCCCATCCTCCCTCCTATGCCTCCAGGACCAACGTGGCCCAGAGGGAGCTTCTGAGTCATAGGACCCAGCCCAATAGCCAGGCAGACTTCTCCGGCTGATTGACGGGAAATGCTGGGCATGCTCTCTCCCTTGATCCTAGCCCCTGAGGGTACCTGAAGGTGTGGGAAACCCTATCCCTTCTCAGCCACCTTTCAGGGGTGCCATTCCTGCCTGGCCTCCACTTCTCCTTCCCCCTCAGTCCCCCCACATCCTACCGGTTCATTTGAGTGTTCCTCCCATCTCTTTGGGTGTTGAGGTGCCCCACCAGTGTCCAGCAGGCCCCCTAGTTGTGGGGAGATGTGAACTCTTGACTCCACCCCCCAAAAATCTTGTTTAAAGTTATATTTATTGTTGCAGTTAAAACAGCATAATGATATGTTGGTTAAATTCCTTTCTCATTTATAAATTGAGTTCTGAAAAGTTACCTGTCTTTATAAGCAGACACATAGTAGCATTTTCCTGCTTGTATCTTTGTAATTTATTCTCAAGATGATGCTTTATCAAAATGAAAGTCACCTTTAAAATCTTATAACCTTTTTTCCACAGTTTTATTGAGATATAACTGTCATATGGCACTATATAAGCTTAAGGTGTAGAAAAAAACGACTTGACTTATGTATGTTGTGAAATGATAACCACAATACCTTTAGTTATCATCCATCATCTCATATAGACACAAAAAAAGGAGGAAAATGTTTTTTTTTCCTTGTGATGAGAATTCTTAGAATCTACTCTCAACAACTTTCATATATGCCATACAGTAGTGTTAAATATAGTCATCATATTTGCCTTCCAGAATTTACTTATCTTACTGGAAGTTTGTATCTTTTGACCACCTGCATCCAGTCCTCCCATTTCTTACACCCTGCTTCTGGCAACCAGAAATCTGATCTCTTTTACTATGAGTTTTGTTTTCTTCCTCCATCCCTCTTTCCTTTCCTTTCCTCTCCTCTCCTCTCCTTTCCTTTCCTTTCTTCTCCTTTCTCTCTCTCTTTCTTTTAACTTTCGCATATATGTGATAACATACAGTCTTTGTCTTTTTCTGCCTGACTTATTTTACTTACCATAATATCCCCAAGATCCATCCACGTTGTCACAAATGTCAGGATGTTCTTATTTTTTATGGTTGAATAGTATTCCACTGTGTGTGTGTGTGTGTGTGTGTGTGTGTGTGTGTGTGTGTGTGTGTATATATATGCCATATTTTCTTTATTCATTCATCTGCTGATGGACACTTAGGTTGTTTCCATATCTTGCCTATTGTAAATAATGCTGCAATAAACGTGGGAGTGCAGATGTCTCTTCAACATAAAGTTTTTATTTCCTTTGGATTCATTCCAGGCAGAAGAACTGCTGGATCATACAGTAATTCATTTTTAAAATATTTTGAGGAACCTCCATACTGTCTTCTGTAGTGACTGCACCAATTTACCACCAACAGTGCACAAGGGTTCCCTTTTTCCACCTCCTTCCCAGCATTTTTTATCTCTTGTCTTTTTGATGCTTGCCATTTTAATGGGCATAAGGTGATATCTCATTGTGGTTTTGATTTGCATTTCATTTATGATTACTGATGTTGAACACCTCTTCATGTACCTGTTGGCCATCTACGTATCTTTTTTAGAAGAATTTCTATTCAGATTCTTTACCATTTTTAAAATTAGATTATTTGTTTGTTTGTTTGTTTGCTATTGAGTTGTATGAGTTCTTTGTATTTTGGATGTTAAAGTCTTATCAGATAAATAATTTGAAAAAATTTCCCCCTTACATAGGTTATCTTTTCATTTTCTTGATCATTTATTTTGCTGTGTGAAGCTTTTTAGTTTGATGTAGTCCCACTTGTTTATTTTTGATTTTCTTGCTTGTGCTTTAGGTGTCATATCCAAAACTCATTGCCATGATCCATGCCAAGGAACTTTTTAAAAAATATGTTTTCTTCTTGACTGTACATATATGAGTTTATTTCTGGGCTCTCAATCTGCTCCACTGATCTATGTGTCTTTTATTTTTTTATGCTAGTAATATACTGTTTTGATTACTCTGCTTTATAATATAGCTTGAAATCAGGAAGTGTGGTGTCTTCCACTTTGTTCTTCCTTTTCTGGATTGTGTTGGCCATTCGGGAGCTTTTGTGGTTTCATATAAATTTTATAGTTCTTTTCTACTTCTGTAAAAAATGTCATTTGAATATTGATAGGGATTGCATTGAATATAGATAGCTTTGGGTAATATGGACATTTTAACAGTACTAATTATTCCAATCCACAAACATGGGATACCTTTCCATTTATTCATGTCTTCTATTTCTTTCATAAATGTCTTGTAGTTTCCAGTTTAGAGATTTTTCATCTCCTTAGTTAAATTTATTCCTAAATACTTTATTGTGTTTGTTGATATTACAAATGGGGTTGTTTTCTTATTTCTTTTTCAGATAATTTGTGTTAATATTTAGAAACGTTACTGATTTTTGCATTTTAATTTTGTATCCTGCAATTTTGATGAACTTGTTGCTTACATCTAACAGTTTTTTGGTGTAGTATTTAGGATTTTCTCTATATAAAATTATTTCAACTGTCCTATTTATTTCTTTTTTTTTCAAATTCTGATGGCTTTTATTTCTTTTTCTTGCTTGATTTCTCTGGCTAGGATTCCCAGTACTATATTGCGTAGGAGTAGTAAAAGTGGGCATCCTTGTTTGGTTTCTAAGAAGAAAATCTTAGAGGAAAGATCAGATCTTGTTTCTGATCTTTCACCATTGAGTATAGTGTTAGCTCTGGGCTTGTCATATGTGGGCTTTATTATGTTGAGGTTATGTTTCTTCTATACTTAATTTGTTAAGATTTTTTTTTTTTACCACGAATGGATGTTGAATTCTATCAAATGCTTTTTCTACATCTATTGAGATGATCATAGATTTTTTTTTGGTTTATTTTTACTTTAATTTCTTTTGTCTTAGAAGACTGATCCAAGAAAATATTGCTATGATTTATGTCAAAGAGTATGTCAAAGATTTATGTCAAAGAGTATGATTTATGTCAAAGAGTATTCTGCCTATGTTTTTCTTCATTGTATATTCTTGCCTCCTTTGCTGTAGATTAACTGCCCATATATGTATGGGTTTATTTCTGGGCCCTCTATTCTGTTCCATTGAACTATATATATATCTGTTTTTGTGCCAGTACCATGCTGTTTTGGTTACTGTAGCTTTGTATATAGTATAATCTAAAGTCAGGGAGCCTGATTCTTCCAGCACCATTTTTCTTTCTCAGGATTGCTTTGGCTATTCAGGGCCTTTTGTGTTTCCACAAATATTTCACAATTATTTGTTCTAGTTCTGTGAAAAATGCCATTGGTAATTTGATAGGAATTGCATTGAATCTGGAGATTGCCTTGGGTACTATAATCATTTTGACAATATTGATTCCTCCAATCCAAGAACATGGTATATCTTTCCATCTGTTGTGTCATCTTTGATTTCTTTCATCAGCATCTTATAGTTTCAGAGTACAGGTCTTTTGCCTCCTTAGATAGGTTTATTCCTAGGTATTTTATTCTTTTTGATGTGGCAGTAAATGTAGTAGTAAATGATAGTAAATGTGATAGTAAATTAAGTAAATTCCTTAATTTCTGTTTTTCTTTCTGTAGTTGATTTCTAGTTTCATACTGGTGGGGTCAGAAAAAATGCTTGATATAATTTCTATCCTTTTAAATTTGTTGTGGCTTGTTTTGTGACCTAGTATGAGATATCCTGCAGAATGTTCCATGTGCACTTAAAAAGAATGTGTATTCTGCAGTTTTGGGATGTGATATCCTATAGATATCAATTAAATCCAACTTGTCTGTTGTGTCATTTAAGACCACTGTTGCCTTATTGATTTTCCATCTGGATGATGTGTCCCATTGATGTCAGTGAGATGTTAAAATCTCCTACTATTATTGAATTATTGTCAATTTCCCCCTTTATGTCTGTTAGTATTTGCTTTTTATATTTAGGTGCTCCTGTATTTGGTGTATAAATGTTAACAAGTATAATATCCACTTCTTGTATTGATGCCTTTATCATTATTCAATGCCCCTCTTTGTCTTTTGTTATAGCTGTTGTTTTAAAGTCTATTTTGTCTGAGATGAGTATTGCTATCTCTTATTTCTTGTCATTTCCATTTGCATGAAATGTCTTTATTCATACCCTTACTTTCAGTCTGGGTGTGTCTTTAGCCCTGAAGTGAGTCTAATATGGGTAGCATATTGAAAGAACTTGTTTTTCTATCAAATCAGCCACCCTGTGTCTTTTGATCAGAGCATTTAGTCCATTGACATTTGAAGTAATTATATAGGTATGTACTTATTGCCATTTTATTACTTGTTTTCTAGTTGTTTTGTAGTTCTTCTTTGTTTGTTTCTTCCTCTTTTTGTTTCTCCTGTTGTGGTTTGATGGTTTTCTTTTGTAGTATGCTTGGATTCCTTTCTTTTTGGTTTTTGTGTGTCTGTTGTTGGTTTCTGATTTGTGGTTAGAATGGGGTTCACATATGTTGATCCATAATTATCTCTACTTGACTTAAACTGAGAGTCATTTAAGTTCAAACGCATTCTAGAAGATCTCCATTTTTTGCTTCCCTTCTCCACATTTTGTGTTTTTTTAAAAATTAATTAATTAATTAATTTTTGGCTCTGTTGGGTCTTTGTTGCTGTGCACAGGCTTTCTCTAGTTGCGGTGAGTGGGGGCTACTCTTTGTTGTGGTGCACAGGCTTCTCATTGTCATGGCTTCTCTTGCTGTGGAGCATGGGCTCTAGGCATGCAGGCCTCTGTAGTTGTGGCACAGGGGCTTAGTTGCTCCGTGGCATGTGGGATCTTCCCAGGCCAGGGCTTGAACCTGTGTCCCTTGTATTGGCAGGCAGATTCTTAACCACTGCACCATCAGGGAAGCCCCACATTTTGTGTTTTTGATGTCATATTTTATATATTCATCCTCATCCCTTTGGTTTTTTTTTTTTTTTTTTTTTTTTTTTTTGCGGTACGTGGGCCTCTCACTGCTGTGGCCTCTCCCATTGCGGAGCACAGGCTCCGGACATGCAGGCTCAGCGGCCATGGCTCACGGGCCCAGCCGCTCCATGGCATGTGGGATCTTCCCGGACCGGGGCACGAACGCGCGTCCCCTGCATCGGCAGGCGAACTCTCAACCACTGCGCCACGAGGGAAGCCCCCCCTTTGTTTTTTATTGTAGTTCCAGTTGCTATTACAATTTTCTTTCAATCTAGGTACTGACTTATTTAAGTCGTCTTGAATCCTTACTATATATTTGTCTTTCCAATTGGGATTTTCCCTTTCCTATAAATTCTTACTTCTTTTCCATTTAGAGAAGACCTTTCAACATTTCTTTCAGGGTAGGTTTAGTATTGCTGAATTCTTTCAGTTTTTGCTTGCATGAGAAGTTCTTTATCTCCCTTCTATTCTAAATGATTATCTTGCTAGGTAGAGTATCCTAAATTGCAGGATTTTCATTTCTGTACTTTGAGCATATCATGCCACTCCCTTCTATTCTGCAAAGTTTCTGCAGAGAAATCAGCTGATAGCCTTATGGGGATTCCCTTGTATATGACTTTGTTTTTCTCTTGCTGCCTTTAGAATTCTCTCTTTATCCTTAACTTTTGCCTTTTTAAATTATGATATGTCTTGTGGGTTGGTTGGCTTCATTTTATTTGGGACCCTTTGTGCTTCCTGTACCTTGATATTTGTTTCCTTCTTTAGGTTTGGGAAGTTTTCAGCCATAATTTCTTCAAATACGTTTTCAATACTCTTCTGTCTCTCTTCTCCTTCTGGAGCCCCTATCTTCTAGATCACTTGTGTGTTCTTCTGTGTCATTTAGTCTGGTATTCATTGCTTCTAGATTACTTTTTATTTCTATTTCACATATTGAATTATTTATTTTTGATTGCATCTTCTTTATATTTTCTAGTTCCTTGTTAAATGATCGTGTTTAGATCAATTCTCTTCCTTAATTCAGTTAGCATTTTTATTACCAACGTTTTGAATTCTCTGTCCAGTAAATTGTTTATTTCTGTTTCATTATTTATTTTTTCAGGGATTTTCTCTTGCTTTTTCAATTGAGAGCAGTTCCTCTGCCTTTTTATTTTACTTAACTTTCTCTGTCTATATGAGTTTAGGTGAAACAGTTATCTATTGTGGTCTTGAAGGGATGTTCTTTTGTGGGAGGGTCTCTATATAGACTGTGTTTGCCCAGTGCCTTTGGTGGGAAGGCTGAATTTGATGTGAATGCCTATCACATCTTTCCTCAGGGTGTTCTGGCTGCTATCACCTTGTTAGGGGGTGTAGCTGGTGATGAAGGAGCTAGAGCCTGTGCAGAGTTTGAGGCAAGTCCTCCTCTGTTCTGTGACCATCAGTGCCTTGCCTGAGGTATGGTCTGCTCCTAAGTTGCTGGAGCAGAAGCCCCTGAGGGTTGGGCTTGAGCTGGCTCTGTTCCCTTTAAGTGTGTGTTCTTCCTTCTCCCTTCACTGGGGCCTCAGCCCCAAAGGAGGGGACTGCTGAAGCAAGGGGGCTCATGCAGTTACAGAAATTCAGTGTGCTACCTGTGCAGGCTTCTGTGGCTCTGCTTAGACACAGCCTACGGTTTCATTTTTTCACTTTCACTTGTCATAGCTATCCCAGATCTAGTGATAATCTGTGGTATGGAGTGGGTGGGACTAGAGCATTCGTTCACCTTGAGCTGGGGGCATAGTTAAGGGATTTCAGGAGTTCTGGTAGCCATGCTGCCATCAGAAGTCTGGGCTGCTTCTGGGGAACTGTTTGAATAAGGGCCAGCAATGGCCACTACTGCCCTACTTGGTCTATGCCTTGGGCCCCTGGATCACTTCTGTGTCCCTAGATAGAGTCTTTTCCCAAGTCCTGGTCACCTTAGATCCAGTGCCAAGTTGTGGCATGGAGAGAGGGGCCCACGGCACTCTCTCAACTCAGACTGGGGAGTATGGTGAGGCAGCAGCCGCCTAGGCAGGCCTCTCCTCCCTGCTTGGGAGGAGCACCTGTGCACTCCTCACAAGTGGAGTCTAGGCTTCTCTAGCCTTTCTGTCTGTACCAGCAGTTTTCCAAGCAGCCAAGGGAGCTTTTCTCCTACGCATAGGACCCCAGGACTGGAACACCCAGTCTGTGGCTCAACCCACTCACTCACCAGGGTGAATATCCCCCCATGTGATCTTCCTTTTCCTCTTAGTCCCCTCCCAGGGGCACAGGTCCTGTCCCAATGCTTTTCTTCCCATCCTACCTGATTACGTATGTATCTTCTTACAGCCTTGGTTGTGTGGGAGTCCTTCTGCCAGTTTCTAGTTAGTTTTGCATGAGAATTGCCCTACATGTGGATGTAATTTTGATGTATTCATGGATGGAGGTGAACTCTGCATCCTTTACTCTGCCATCTTGATCTCCTTCCTGAATGCTTCTTTTATAAATATGCTCTCATTGTCTTAATCTTGATGTTTTCTCCCCCTGTGGTAGTTGCTCTTGAGGGCATCCCCTTGTGGTATTTATGGTTTTGACTTTTCATGTTTTTTGAAGTCAGAGGTACTCATTTTTCTTTTTTTTAATTTATTTTGGCTGCGTTGGGTCTTCGTTGCTGCCTGTGGGCTTTCTCTAGTTGCATTGAGTGGGAGCTACTCTTTGTTGCAGTGTTCAGGCTTTTCATTGCAGTGGCTTCTCTTGTTGTGCAGCATGGGCTCTAGACACATGGACTCTGTAGTTTGTGGCAGGTGGGCTCTAGAGTGCTGGCTCAGTAGATGTGGCATGTAGGCTCAGTAGTTGTGGCTTGCAGGCTCTAGAGCGCAGGCTCAGTAGTTGTAGCACATGGGCTTAGTTGCTCTGTGGCATGTGGGATCTTCCTGGAACAGGACTCAAGCTTGTGTTCCCTGCATTGGCAGGTGGATTCTTAACCACTGCACCACCAGAGAAGTCCCGAGGTACTCAGTTTTGACTAGAAGCCAAAATAAGAATGAGTCCATTTCATGTCTATACTCCCTTTGGTCATATATCCCAAGTTTCTATATATTTAGAATCAATTTCTTTTGAACTTTCCTTCTTTCCCCAAGATTTGATGAATACACTCATTTCAGCTAGTTACTTTCTGGAAACAGAAAAATGTTTAGCGTAGCTTTATTTTCCACAGTTTACTCATTTATTCACACTCTTTCTCTAAGACTACTGTATTAAAATTCTTAGTTCAATAAACATCACCACAAGAATTCTTCCTAGAGATTTAAAAATGCATTGAGGAGATGGAATTGTTGTAAACAGGAATTCTGTTACCTACATATTGTCAACTCTTTTTTTTTTTTTGTGGTACGCGGGCCTCTCACTGTTATGGCCTCTCCTGCTGTGGAGCACAGGCTCCGGATGCGCAGGCTCAGAGGCCACGGCGCCCGGGCCCAGCTGCTCCGCAGCATGTGGGATCTTCCTGGACTGGGACACGAACCCGTGTCCCCCGCACCAGCAGGCGGACTCCCAACCACTGCGCCACCAGGGAAGCCCTATCAACTCTTTTATGGAACCACTTATTTATATATCAGAAACATAAGCACATCCAACACAGCAAAGAATACTTTCTGTTAGACTTGGAATTTGGTATATTAATCCTAGGGAGTCCTAGGAAAGAAATGTGCAGGGCTGAAATATAAAAGCATGTTTATTAGTGCCCGGGGCGGGGGTGGGGTGGCGGAAGGAGTCATCTGGACCATGATTTACCCATCTTCATTTTCTGAATTCAACCCCTACAACTAGCTGTTGTAGTGAAGAGAACAAATGAGAGCAAATTAACTTTCATTTTCCAGCACGGGGAGATGGGAGATACTCAGGAGTGAATCAATCACTCTGCCACTCACTGCACTGATAGCATTCATCCGCATGAGCAAACTTCTGTGTGGGCAACCCCAGTGAAATTTATTTCTCAGAGCAGGTTTACTGCCTGCATTCAGGGTGTCTCATCTTTCTGGAAATCAGGATAAATTGTGTCTCAGTAATAACATTGTAGCAAGCTATTCTTTACTGTGAGGATCCAGTAATGACTATGTCTTATATTTGCATTAATTCTGACAAGAAGTACTGGTGCTTGCTGATCTGTAAATTTATAAATGGCAAACAGCAGCAAAGGTCAACACAGCAATAATATTAATAGTTTTAGAAAAAGGTTGAGAGACTCAGAGATTCCAGATGATAGCTTGGGTGAGAGGGAAATTCAGTGAATGTTTTTGTCATCTATTATTTCACTCTTTCTTTTATAAGGTAATTATAGTACCATAGCAAAGGAAACATGAGGTCATAAAGATCAATAATACGGAATTTAGTCAAATTTAGGTAACATTTTCTCCGGAATCTATTTTACAAAAACACTGGAAAATATGGTGAGAAGATGGAGATCCTTGGATATTATAGTCTATAGCTACAGCACATACTTGGAATTTTTTGAAGGTTAAGGACAGCTCAGTAACACTTTATACTCTCCTTTGTAATATATTCCTAACTAAGTGGAAAACTCAGAATTAGAAAAGCATGTTTAAATAGAATGAGATACTGTCACCTTGATTCTTTTGGTTTCTAATGGGGGAAATGTGTTCCACATCATACTAGATTCACATTTTGTGTGAAATCTTTCCCGATGCTTCTAGAATGATCTTGAATAGCTTAAATGTGTAGCTCATCCAGACTGGAATTGCCACAAGGCAATTAATTAACCAATAGTCATGTGTGGTTTCACTAATACAGATATCCGTCTTGAATAAAACCTGGATAAGTTCTTTAGTTTAGGCATCTTGAAGACCACAGAAGAATGGATGTAGAATAACTGAATCTACTGCATGGGAAGAGAACTTAAGTGCAGTTTGCTCTGTAGTTATGTGGTATTATATCCAGCCAAATATAAATGATATTGAGAGCTCTGGTGTAAAACCTGCTAATGTTTCTCACATGGTGAAAATTCTAAAGCAGAAGAGAATAGTTTGCTCTTACTGTGTATGGACTCCCTTCTTATTTTGTTGTTTCAAGTCTTCTAGGCCCTATGGTGATCTAAGCCAAGATTTTGCTTGCATTAGAACCATTACTATTCTTTGCAATAGAATCTGTCTTTAATCACAGAATCTTTATCAATTAGATTCCAAAGGAAGTTTGCTCCCACTGATGAATTGGTACAAGTGCTCTCAGATAACTTCTCTGTTTGTGGTGCTGCATCTCTTCAAATTTTTGATATCTGCATCTCTCAATTTTTCATGTTGTGTCCTAAGTTATTCCTGATATGGCAGTTGAAGAGGTTGTAGTCAGTCCTTTTGATGAGGAGAGTTATTTCCTGAATGGGGTCTCAGCCAAAGCAGAACTTGTATTGGGACAAAGGGCCACACCAGCTGCTCTGTGACACAGTTCAATATCTTTTCTAGCTAAAATGGCTTATGGTTTTCCTTTTGAATTATTTCACATCTGATGAGACATGAGGCTTGCAGACATAGACTGAGGATGAAAGCAGGCAAACATGCATCTATTTATTTAGACAGTTGCAACTGCTAACATACCTGATGTCGTAAAGAGCAAGAGAATTATAAGGTATGGCATCTGTGGGGAAGAGACTTCTTTTCTCAGCAGATACACTGTAATAGAGTGAATTATCACCCCAAATTCTTCACCTCTCCTTATGTCCGTGCACTTTGCTATGTAAATGGAAGTTCTTCTACTGCTGGCAAGTGACTTTGCCACCGTTATGTGAAGAGTTTCCCTTAGATAGCTGTTGTCCTTCAGCAAGGGCGCTAGAATGAACATACTTAGTGCAGACCTGACCCCAACCTACAGAGAATAGCTAAGTCCAGTGGAACCTGCAGGATGAAGCTGAGGTACCCAGCCCAGGGTCAGCTGAACTGCCAACATGTGACCACCAGTCATGTGAGTGAAAAGAAATGGTGGCTGTTTTAAGGTAATAGTTCTGAACCAGGTATGATTTTGCCCCCTCCAGGGATATTTAGTGATGTCTGGGAACATCTTTTGTTGTCACAACTTGAGGGATGCTACTGGCAACTAGTGGGTAGAAGCCAAAAATGCTGATAAATATCCTACAATGCACAGGACAGCCCCCTATTATGAAGAATTATCTGGCCCCAAAATGTCAGTAGTGCTGCTATAAAGAAATTATATTTTAAGGTAATAGCTAATTAATACACGCACATCAGCTCTCTTCTACTAGATGCTCCCTGACCCTCACAAAAAAAGAGCCAAAATTGGTCAGAGCCCAGAATCATTAATGCACTAAGGCTTACTAGTGAGCAGAATTTTACACCTTTAAGGCATGACTATTCTATGTGTTATCTTGTGTTTTTTGTCACAATACTAAGTACACCTAGGCAGAACCTATGTCTTTGGGGGTAAATCCAACTATCTCCCTCTCTTTTTCTTCTTTTCTTCTTCTAGGATCTCTTCTGAATTCTTTGCTCACTTATGTTCTCTGTTTTTAGATGATCCTGAACTTGCCTCCAGGCCCCATGATATAGGTTAGGTTCAATTAAGCATGAAGGCTTTCTGCTACTTGCTCAGCTGTAAATTCAATGGTATTTTGATTTCCATTCTGCTGTTTTCTTTAGTACATAGGGCTTCCCCAGGAACCCTGCAGGGAAGAAGGTATTTGACACAACAAGATGCAGGCATTTCTTGGTCCCAAGTGGTAATAATCAGGTAGCACTAAAACCTGTCCCTGAGATCCTTACAGGCTCAGAGTTGTTAATTTGTATGGTAAAAATGCTAAATTCTATAGAAGTTCAAAGAAGGAGGTGTGAAAATCACTGAGAAAGATTTCATGGAGAAAATAAGAAACATTAAGCAACTATCTGTTGAACCAATTTCAAATAGGTACCCTTGGCTTTTAAGTGTTCAATGCCTTTCAAAATGTAGCCTCAACATTTTTTCTACCTTAGCCTTATCTACCATAGTCTTGTTTTGTCCTCCACATGGTAAAGAAACCAGGTGACTCACTGCCCTCCAAGTAAGCTGTTGTATGTGCTCTTCTTTCTGTATCTAACTCATTCCCCTGTATTTATAGACCCCTTTACACTTTAGCGTTTGTGACTGATCTCTAATGCTACCTTCTTGGTCTTTTCTGTGTTGGTTTTATTTCCTTTGACCTTATTAGAATTGTGTTTTGTATTTCTTAGTGTGTTCAAATTCTTGACAGATATTAATCTTTGGGATTCAGGAGTAAGAAATTGAAAATCCTAGAATTCTTGAGAATTCTTGAAGTCCTAAGTTATTCTTAAAATACTTCATACTTTTTATGTTATTATGGATTTCTTAAAAAATTGTAAAGTAAATAGTAAATATTGATTTAGGAGTATTTACAAGGAGAATAGTGTATAGTAAATATTCAAATGCTGGAAAATGCCAGCCAACATTATTGGGTAGTGTTCAAATAGTGTAATGTTTGGATCTCTAAGTAATATTAACAGCACACTGAGAATCACCTGTCAAAACTGCCAATTTTTTTTTTTTTTTTTTTTTTTCTTTTTGCGGTATGCGGGCCTCTCACTGTTGTGGCCTCTCCCGTTGCGGAGCACAGGCTCCGGATGCGCAGGCCCAGCGGCCATGGCTCACGGGCCCAGCCGCTCCGCGGCACATGGGATCCTCCCAGACCGGGGCACGAACCCGTATCCCCTGCATCGGCAGGCAGACTCTTAACCACTGCGCCACCAGGGAGGCCCAAAACTGCCAATTTAAGCTATTATTTTGCTTCCATTATCTGTTATTTTTGGAATTTCACTCATAGGATTTGTTTACAGTATAATATGCATGTAAACATATTGATATTTATTTTATTTGAAAGAATGACTGACCATTAGCAGTAGACAAGACCACGAATACATATACACTTATAACAAGGCAACAGCTACAAGCAAGACTGACTGAACAGTGTTTTCTCTCTTGCGTTCAACTTGATATCAGTGCTTCCTTCTCACCAATAGTATCTCTATGTTAACTTTTTAACTTTAATTTTCTCAGGAGAATTATAACAATTTTTTATCTTTTACCTGATTTCTTTTTTTTTAAGTTTATCTTTTTGGATAACTTTATTTTTAATTTATTTATTTCATTTATTTATTTTTGGCTGCATTGGGTCTTCGTTGCTACATGAGGGCTTTCTCTAGTTGCGGCGAGTGGGGTCTACTCTTCGTTGTGGTGAGCAGGCTTCTCATTGCAGTGGCTTCTCTTGTTGCGGAGCACGGGCTCTAGGCACGGGGGCTTCAGTAGTTGTAGCACGTGGGCTCAGTAGTTGTGGCTCACGGGCTTAGTTGCTCCGCGGCATGTGGGATCTTCCCGGACCAGAGCTCGAGCCCGTGTCTCCTGCATTGGAAGGCGGATTTTTAACCACTGCACCACCAGGGAAGCCCCAACCTTTCTGATTTCTTAACTGATTTTTTTTTGGGGGTGGATTTGGCAAAACATAAGTTTCCCAAGAAATGCCAGGAAGGAATTCCAGCATGGAATACTAGTGCCTCTCAACTTACACAGCCTGTCTCTTATATGCATATTCAGACTTTTACATGATACAAGTCTGCTGTAGGTTTTGTAAAGAGGAACAGTATGCTAAATGTAGGTCTTTATTAACATTAATCTGAGAACTGAGAAATGTCATATTGCAGGTGGTAGGGAAAAAGATGGGAGTAAATTATAATTATAATTATAAATTATAGAATGCTAATGCAGTAATCCATGTATGAAGAAAGCTGGCTTACAACAGGAGAAGCAGGAATAGAGAAATGATTTGATAGTGACTTGATAAAGACAATAGAGCAGAGGGAATGGTCTAAGATCTGAGATATTAAGTTTGGGGACTAACAGAGTTACAGGGTATTAATAGAAACAGGGAGTTTGAGAAAAGAAACTAACCCCTAGGAAGCACTGGCTAACATGCCAGGAACTGTTCTACTCACTTTCGTATATTATTTATATTAGTCAAAAAGATACATACACTCCAGTGTCCATAGCAGCACTATTTACCATAGCCAGGACATGGGAGCAACCTAAATGTCCATCAACAGGAATGGATAAAGAAGATGTGGTACATATATATAATGGAATATTACTCGGCCATAAAAAGGAAAGAAATTGGGTCATTTATAGAGACGTGGATGGACCTAGAGACTGTCATACAGAGTGAAGTAAATCAGAAAGAGAAAAACAAATATCGTATATTAACGCATACATGTGGAATCTAGAAAAATGGTACAGATGATCCTATTTGCAAAGCAGAAATAGAGATATAGAATTAGAGAACAAATGTATGGATACCAAGGGTGAAGGGGGAGGTGGAAGGAATTGGGAGATTGGGATTGACACATATACACTATTGATACTATGTATAAAATAGATAACTAATGAGAACATACTGTATAGCACAGGGAACTCTACTTAATGTACTATGGAGATCTGAATGAGAAGGAAGTAACACAACATTGTAAAGCAACTATACTCCAATAAAAATTAATTAAAAAATAAAATAAATTAGAAGTAGAGTCAATTCAAAGAGGGAAGGCAATTATGTTTGCAAATAGTATCTAGAGTTTGGAGAAGATGGACCAGTCATTGATGTTGTCCAATTGGCAATTGGAAATATAGTATTTGATTTTAGGTAAAAGTCAGGGTCGGTTACATAGATGTGTTTTTGAGGAATAAAAATAAAGATGGTGTTTGCAGCTGTGAAAAATCAACATGGGCCTCCTTGAGCTGGTCTAAATCTTATCACCATTTAGAATAGAATATTAAGTATCATCACCTGAAAGGAAGTAGAGAAATTATGCCTTTCCATCATTATGATTGGTACGTGTTGGAAAAATGCCAGGATATGTTTAACTATTTTCCTTCTGTGTTCGGATACATAACAGAACTTATTAATTATAAAAGAAACTTTTGAAATGTAAGCTGTAATGATTTTGTTAGGGTCTTCTGGACCTACTATGCTGACATAATGACCCTTAGCCTTCAATTTGAATGAGCAAGTGACTTTTGGGAATTTTAAAAATTAACACCATGGATGATTTGTTATTAGACTCAAGGAATGGGCAGCAGGTATGGTTTTAGGCTTAAATATCAAGCTCCATTGCTATTCTCCATTCTTTTTCATTCTGTGTATGATCAAGTAATTCACTTTTGGCACTAAAAGAAGTCAGAGAAAGAATAATGATCTGAACTCTCTGACCCCAGGGGTTTTCCCCAATGACATCTTTGGCTCTTGAAATGTAACCTGGTTAGGGAAAAACACCCTGTGAATAGGGAACATTACCTGTTAATATAACTAGTAAGCATGATTTAATGATGGACTTCGTCAGTTATAGTGTTTAGTATATTTGTTATCAAAAACCTCTCCTCCTAGAAGGAAAATTGAAAAGTCATAAAGATATTGGGAAAAAAGTAGGAAAGTGGTTAGAAACTGAAAACACACATACTTTATTCCTGACCTTTTGCTGACTTTTCTGATCCCATTTATTTTTCAGTTGTGCACTTGTCCTTGCTTTTCAAATTCCTTTTTTCTTGACATCTATATTTATAGCTGTTCTTTTGCATAATAGAATACTCTCCTTGTGTGAGTTTGATGTGTCTCCTTTAAATATATAATGAAAGTAGCTTCTCTCTATGCTGTGTCAAGGATATTTCCCTCACAAGCACAGGGATAATACACTTAAGATGCATTAATGGAACTTGATTTAAGTGAAAACCATTTTTCATTTCATATATCCGGCAGTCTCTTTTAAAGGACAGTGACTTTATTATTCAAAGCCACATTTAGCCAGAAGAATTTTTGCCAGAGTTAACCCCTCAATCACAGAACAGAAATGAAAATTTTATGATGCTTATAGTCCAAGTGCAACAGCCTTATTGAACATTTTAGCAGACTGTACCAATGCTATGATTATAGGGAATCTATTATGAGAAGTTTTCTAAGTTATAGGCCAAGAAATGCATTGAATTTCAATCAGATATGATACATGTTGAATTATAGGTATTAATGGAGGCTCTCTACCCTTCTTTGAAGGGGGAACACAACAACTCCATGGCCCTCTGTTCTTTGTTTTGTATTCTTTCAGACAGTTTAAGTGACGACAATTGAATATCCTGTTAATTTTTGTCCAAACTTATTTTACTATCAAATAAATGATGCCATTTTGGAATAATTTGTTCAGCCACTGTGATTTTAAGGTTTCCGTTTTTGTTCACTCAACAAATTCTTAATTATCTCAGGGCAGTTGAAATGCTCCACAAATCTTTGTGCAGTCAAAGTTATTTCTTTGAATAATGTACAAACTAACCTCCTGGGAGCCCATCTATATTTGAAAGGTTTACTAATGGGCTGCTTCTTCCCCTTGCACATATGCTGGTTTAAAATTTACAGCAGTCCTCCAGGAGCTGTGTCTAATCCCATGGCCCTGCCGCACACCACAGCACACAGCTCTCAGCTGCCACAAAATCCCTGGCTGGGAACTTTCTGTTCTCTTCTTTCCGTACAGCTTATGGTATTTTGTTTCTATGATTTCAGTATTTCAAATTATTTAATTGAGCCCAAACATGTTAAGTTTTATGCCATTAAAATCCTTCAAAAGCTTTCTTCTTTGAAGATAGAGATTTACACTTCTATAATATTTTTATTTTTCAGCCCAGGATATATGGATTATCATTATTTCTTTTTATAATCAAGTGATTGGTTGAGGAATCAAAGCAATTGGAATGTTCTGAGATTATTTTTTGTGGCTGTTTCTCACATTGCTCTTCATTATCACCTACCTGCGTGTCAGATCTGCTGCCTTCTCTGCCTTTGCAGATATTTCTTCAAATCAAGGATGAATCTCCTTGGGAATAGCAGTTGTCTTTTGTCTTTGGGTTTCTTAGACATATGTTCACACTCAGATTTGTGAAATAGAAGAAAGCCAAATTAATTACACTTTACTTTTTCAGTTCCTGACATGCATTTTTAGTCCTGCTGCCATCATGTTAGCTTAATGCCTCCTATATTAGTGGCGTCTATTAAAGGAACTGAATTACAATTTATTTTTAGTCTTGAAATTCCCAAGTAACTTACAGGAGGAAATTCAGTAATATATTTTTATTATTTTATTTCATTTTCTAATCAATATTATCTCTATCTCAAATATAACCCATTACCTCTTTTTGATTTTTGATCTTTTATTTTATTGATTTTTATAGTTGCTCACTATTTTTCCTTCATCCTGCTTCAAGTTAGATGCTTTGGGATCTGAAACTGACAAAGCTTTCTGATCTCTTTCTTTCAAGAGGAAATTGCCTTCTTCTTATTAGTGAAAACTATCTTCTGCTTATTGAATTTAGAGAAAACCATGTAGTCAGGCCATTTCATTTAATAGTGAACCATTTTATATTCACATTGCTTCCAATTTTGTTTTTCTTGGAATATCCTAAAAAATTGTATATTTTAAAAGAAAAATAATGTATTGTCTGTTTTTGGCATTTGGAAAGTTAGTATTTGCATCAGTGCTTCAATTTATTAAAAGCTGTTCTTAAAAAGAATATATCATTAGGAGCAAGTCATTTGTTGCACTAGTCACTTTTATAAATTTTTTTACTCTTTCTTGAGCTTTGTCACATTCTTGGGGCTATCGAAACCAGCCGATGCCTATGGAGAAGGGAGATTCAGGCTGTCTTGAGCATAGCAATATGGAATAGCCATGGAAATATAACATTAAGGACATAATCACTGATTTACATTGGTAATACAACATTCTCCCTTTCCTATTAAACTTTTTGTCAGGAGAAATGATTAATCATGGGACATTTTCTTTTTCATTTTATTCTCTGTTATGAGAATACGACACTGTGAAATGCCTATTACATTTATGAATGATTGCCGCACGCAATAACATTTTGGTTTGTGTGTGTGTGTGTGTGTGTGTGTGTGTGTGTGTGTGTGTGTATCTGCACTGTATCGTTAGCCAACTGCCTCATTCAGTTTGACTATGCAGCATTCTGATCTACGGTGCAAAGAATCAGATAACCCAAATGCAGAATACTAAGAACCTATTCAAAGGCAACATCAATCTCCCAGTGCAATTTTCTCATTAAAATGAGATCATAGTGAGATATGCCAATTTCATAATATGAACTGTTCTCATTAGATAATTGGTATTCAAATTGGATGTGGAGCAAATTGAAACCAGTCCTACTCAAGATAAGTTATTGCAGTTGTTTCTCAAAGCATGCTGTAGTATTGACAAGCCATTGGGTAATTATAGCATTTTTTAATATGTATACAAAAGGTGTAAAATGCACAAGGATTATACTTCTGCGTTTTAGAATGTTGTGTCAATTACAGGGCATAAGGTATTTGTAAATCCTCCTGGGAGTGGCAGTGGCCCTGGGACATAGGAAAGAATCAAAGTGCAAGAAACATGTAATATACTTCCAGTACTATTGGGCAGTAGACTGGGCTCCCTATTTTTTTTTTTTTCTTTTTTCAGTTTCCTGCTGTGAGATCTTCCATTCTTCAGTCTTGGTCATCACTCTGCTCTTGAGTACCATGACAACATTTACTCTGTCTTCCCTGAAAGAACAACTGAGTGTTGGAATCTTGGGAAATCTGAGATGAAAATGTTCAACAAAATCCCCTTGCTAGTGTCAAAGCTCTTGCTATTCACTTTGGTTCACAATGAACTATGGCAGTTCAGCTCAGTTTCCTAAGGTGACTCTGAAATGAATTCCACTGTCTGTAGGTTTCTTGACTTATTAGTAGTAGGAAATGGCAACACACTGTTCGATACGCTCAGCCTTTGTACCTCTATCACAATAATGAAACAATAATCACCTAAGAACAGCAACTTTGTATGAGTTTATCATTGTATGCTTCACAGTTTTAAGTGTGTAGTGCCTTATACTTAATAGGTATTCAATACATATTTATAGAATTGCATGGAGAGAATAATAAAAGGAAATGAGCTTAGATTCCACAACAGATAGGATTTTAATTACCTTCACTGTTGAGCTTACTACATGGATATTAAGAACTGTTAAATGGCTATTTCTAAATGTCTCTTATTTGTTCAACTAACATTTATTGAATCTACATTCCCAGTGTTATGCTGGGAGCTAAGGACAGAGAATGGTGATGAAGAGCCTAGGCCCTCAAGGCGCTCCCAACAACAGGGTATCTTTAGGGATATTTAGCTGGATTAGGAGCTAGTTTAGTTCAAAGTTTAGATCTCAGTGTTGCTGAGGTCAAGATAATTGATTTAATTCTTTCAGTCCATTTAGTCAGACACTACTCTCTATGGCTTATACCAGGCCTATGTTACTGATCACAAGTGGGACTTGGTGATAGATTATGTGTGAATCTGTGTCTAGTCATTACTGCTATGGAGAAAACTCCTCTGAAACATGTAGCTAAAGTGGTCAGTAGCATCATCTCCTCATACAAAGAACATTTTCACTTCTGAGACTTTTTTGTTCTTTCAGTCTTACATTTATGGAAACTAACTGTTTGAATTCCAACTCTTATCTTCAAAATTAACCCTGGATGCTTGATAGGAAAAAGGCTTGGTCTGTGGAACCTTCTTTGTGTAGTTATTGCTGACTTTAGTTGTGTGATAGGTGGTAGTGCTAGTAGCACTTGTCCAAGATCTGCTAGCCTATACAGAATTTTGGGGAGAATTATAAAAAGGAAACTTTTCTAGGAAGGTGAATTAGGAAGAGGCACCCTTTTCCCGGAGGCTCTTGCAGCCCTACACCAGAGCACAGGGCTTAGTGAGCAGAGAGCACAGATTGAATTTCAGCCCCATCCACACCCTCTGTCAGATCCCTTTGTGTTTTAGACAAAATGAACAAATGTAGGTCATAGCCCTGTCACTTGAAGATGAAATGAAATTTAATTTGTGACTCTGTAATGATATCCACTTAGGTTTTAATCTTAAAGAGAGTGATCCTATATCCATAAAGATTCTCCATTTAAAAACTCACTCTGTTAATGACATGTCTCAGGACTCATTTCAATATGCACGTTCTCTTACAAATGCTTAAGAGAACTTGATGTCTTGAGAGAGCAGCTTAATGCTGCTTCATGAGTTCCCTGGGATAGGTGTGAATTGAAATTGTGGGAAAGTGAAGATCATTAAACAGTCTGTTTCTCAATGAGTGATACATCTGTAGTACATATTATCATCTTTATGCTATTTGATAAATAATATCAGAGCTCTACAGTTTACATTGCTTATTTGTGGAGAGCTTAGCAGAATTATTATATTTTTAACTGCATCATTGTATAGTGCGAGACTTCAGTGTTAAAAGCCTAGGTCTCTTTTTCAAACCTAACTGATTAAGAAGGAAAAGAGCCCTCTTAACACTTGTGAATCTAAGCAGGTAGGTAGCTTTGTAGTCTAAGTAACACAGCAGTGGCCCACCTTCACTTATTATTATCCTAGTCCTCTTCTTTTCTTTGTGAGTGGTTCAATCAGAAGACAGCTAAAGAAATGGGGACAGCAAAATTTTAGAAAAATGTACACCGAGTGCAAAGGACATTTTATAAAGCTTGGATGTGCAGTAAAATTATCTTATTAATTCTAATATATATTTTTGCCAATTTTTAGTATCAACAGACTAAACTATCTGGCAAGCTGATTATGTGGTTTGTTTGTGGACCTAACCTTCAAAGATATAATGAATTATGTATATATATATATATATTACTGTAAAAATTCTGTTTGCTAGAAATATCTCTGATTTATTTTAAGAATATATGTTTTGCATCCTAACATGAATTTTCTATAATTAGGAAAAATAGGAGAGGTCTTGACCTGGATTATTTAAAATAACATATGCAAATCAGGCAATTGTTAGCATTTCCATTTGCACTGCTAATGAACTGGCAAATATTTGTAGCTCTACAAGCCAACACTCTTGTAAATTATTGCATTAGGTATTCAGGAACGCAGAACATATTAGAATGACACTGTTATAGGACTGTAATTTGAAGTGATATATGTCTTGTTGTTCCATAACATTCTGAGAATATACAAAATAGTTCAGTGTAGTCTTTTGATCTATATGAGGTGCTGATGTTTTGCTACATGGCATGAAGCAATAACCTATCTTGTTTTAGAGACTCAGGGAAGAGATCTTTTCCCCAAATTTCTCTCTCCTACTAAGAAATGATCATACTTCCTCTTTCCTCCAGACCAGTCCTGCATTGCATCTATTTCCCTGGTATAATTATTAGTACCTCCTTTCACTCTCAAAAGTATTCTTGATTTGCTAAGAAATCATTTGGACACACTGCCCTGAACACTAGACTTTTACACTTCAGTGTGAATACAATTTAGGGCCTTTTCTACACGTATTTCTATTAAAAATCAGATCAGGAAGAGGTATCGACTCTAAGGAGTTAGAAGAGATACTTAACTGGAAGGTTGGGGAAATAGACACCAACAACTCTATCACAGTTTTCCCAAAGAAATACCCTTTCAGGAGCATACTTTACATATATTTACTCAGTTTTATGTTTCTTATTCCACTTTCCTTTCTCTTTTTTTTTTTTTTTTTTTTTTGCGGTACGCGGGCCTCTCACTGTTGTGGCCTCTCCCGTTGCAGAGCACAGGCTCCAGACGCGCAGGCTCAGTGGCCATGGCTCACGGGCCTAGCTGCTCCGTGGCATGTGGGATCTTCCTGGACCGGGGCATGAACCCGTGTCCCCTGCATTGGCAGGTGGACTCTCAACCACTGCGCCACCAGGGAAGCCCTCCTTTCTCTTTGATGTGGAAACTAAGAAAGTCTAGAAAGAGAAAACCTGAAAAAATTATTGATCATTTTCCCTTAGGTAATCAATAACTGCCTAGCTTTGGGTAATTTTTATTCATAGCATTTCAGCATTATGTTAATGTCTGTCTCCCTCTGCTTCTCTCTTTGTCCCTAGGTTTCTCCTCTTTCTTGTTTGCTTTCTCTTCCTCACATGTGATATTCTGTGTTTCATTCTCTCAGTCTCCCTCTGTCTTTATCTCATCTCCCTCTACCTCTTCCTAAGTTTGATGCCACTTTGCCTTTCTGCTTACTCTTCTAAAACAGTAAGTTCAAGAACTCAACTATAGCAGAGTACTCTGAAATATTTACATAGCTTGAATGACAACATATGCTGGTATAATTGTTGGTTTGGGAGAGCTGTAATTTATAAGTTTTCCTGTGACCTTATTTATATTTGCAGAACTTCTCTGCTTTTTGATCAGTCAACAGCACTTTTTTTTGAGCATGTGCTGTAGACTCAGGACTTCAATAGAATTTTGGAAAGTCTAGTAGAATAGAGCAATGTAGTTAGGGAAGATATGAAAACAGAGGTAATTTTTTTTTCACTGTATCAGACTAGCTTTTCCAAAACATAATGCTTCTCAGTGGAGCAGAAAAAAAATATTTTGTGGCCATAATAAACCAGTCTAGAAAAGCTATTTATGCTTATAATTAATTGGATTAATGGTGCTATAGAACTTAAAAGCTCTAGGAGAACATAATCCTAAATTTTAACTGGGATAGTGGAAACCCATCTTCCTTCTTGAGCACAGGGGCTAGGATATGTCTTTAGTAGCCAAGGGATAAATGAGAACTGTGAAAGTAAGAGGCATGACTATTTGGATGTGGATATGGTTTCCAAAGCCAGATGTTCACAATTAGGGCAATTTGAGGGTAATAAGGTCACAACCTGTGTGGAAGAGACAGTACATACTATAGAGCTCCGAGGAGAAGGAACTCAATGAAAGCTTGAGTAGCCATGGGAATCTAAAAGAAGGACATAAGACTGGAACTGGGTATTAAAAAACTGATGGCTTCTTATCCACATTTTATATCATTTTCCTATGTATTTACTCTGATTGGTTATTTTTTGCATTAGTCCCTCCCTTCATCACTAAATGTCTTAATTGGTTTGAAATCTGCCAGTTGGCTATACTCATACTATTGCCATGTGCATGAAGCATCTCTCCAGATGACAGAGAGCAAAGGTAGCAAGAGAGAGGATTTTTAAGCCCTGACTTTATACTTCACCTATATACACCTGACTTTCAGTGATCTGCCTGAGGACCATCTGTGTTTGTGGGTCATCTTCAGAGATATATGAAGGCTGGGAAAGTTTTTCTTTGATGCCTCGCATAAACCCAGGACATATTCCTGCACTGTTCAATTTCATGTTAAGTTTTATAAACTCAACTTGCCAAGTAAAACTGGAAAGGTATATTTTTCTCAAACGATATCAGAATGCGTCTGAAAGTGCAGTTTCAGAAATTTGGATATCAGACCTGTGTGAGAAAAAAATGTGGTACAGTGGAAAAAGCATTATTAGACTTGGAGTTAGAAGACTCTGGAGTTGATCATGGTTGCTCAACTTACTAGGCTTGTGATCTTGTTGAAGGTATTAACCTCTTTGTGGCTCAGTTCCTTTATGTGACAGAAGTAGCTAATAGTCTAAGCCCAGATATCACATAAGAGGCTGCAAGGCTCAAATGAGAAGCAGAGAAAATAATACTGCTGTGGAAATGACTCTACAAACCTATAAGTCATTATATTATTCTCTTGGCCCTGAATTACAATCCCAGAGCTTGTATACCAGGACTTCTGCAGTCAGATGGTACCTCCAGATACCATTTAGTCTATGCTGCTATCTTTTTTTTTTTTTTTTTTTTGCTGTACGTGGGCCTCTCACTGTTGTGACCTCTCCCGTTGTGGACCACAGGCTCCGGACGCGTAGACTCAGCGGCCACGGCTCACGGGCCCAGCCGCTCCGCGACATGTGGGATCCTCCCAGACCGGGGCACAAACCCGTGTCCCCCTGCATTGGCAGGTGGACTCTCAACCACTGTGCCACCAGGGAAGCCCAATGCTGCTGTCTTTAAGCCAATAATTAAATGAAGAAATTGAGCCTCAGAGAAGTTATGTAACTTGTACATTGTCACACAGACTGTGAGTAGCTGAAAATGGAGGTAATTTTTTTTTCACTGTATCAGACTAGCTTTTCCAAAACATAATGCTTCTCAGTGGAGCAGAATATTTTTGGTGTCCAATTGTTTTTTGTCTTAAAATAAAAAAACAAAACATTTCTTTAAAGGAGAGATATGGAATATCTATAATAGTTACCATTTTTAGAATTTGAGTTCAGGACTTAGGGTACAGAACATCTATAATTGTATTTCTTAGAACAATATCCAGGTTAATTTAAAATATCATTAAGATGCAGAAGAGTTTGTGTTTGTCCCTTTTTACCTGAGTAACTAAGATCATTAAACATTGCACAGATTATTCATTATTGCCAAATTTGTGGGAATCAGAGAGGGTATGATTATTTGGTAAATAAATAGAAGAATATTTACAACATTTGCTAATTAAAACAATTAATATCATTTAAGTAAAGATGAGGGTAAGCCTTTATTGAGCATTTTTTCCCAAGCAATTAAGGAAAATCAATGAAACTCAGCCTCAGCTAGCTGTGGGCTGTAAATTAGGAAAAAAATTATTTTTATCCTGCATTTACCTTACTTTATCCCTGTGGATTTAGGAAGCTATTAGTGAGGTGTGCGTGCAGAGAAGCAATAGACTGCAATATATATTACTCTTCTGATGAGTTGCCACTCTAGCAGTAATCAAAGCAACTTAAAAAATAATGGACAAAATAAAAATAAGATCAGTAAACAACCAGTAGAACTTTTTAAAATCCCACTTCTAATAAAGGATTTATCACCTATTGTTTATCACTGATTGCTACAAGGTGACAGCTCAGAATTTTTCAGCCTTGCGTGGCTGTTTTCTTTTCACTCACAGCATTCACCAAGGTCAAGTGCTTTTTGCAATCCGCTATAAGCCTTGATTTATGGCTATTTGAATAGGGCAGAAGCTTGGGAAAATTGTCTGCAGTGGTATCATTTAATTATCTTATTACTATGCTTGGTCTAAGGTAGTATAGTACAGTTCTTCATTATAAAGTCTCAGGAAACAAATACAAGTTTGGCTATTTACTTAAACTTTCCCAGTTAGAGGAATTGAGTTATAAATTTTGGATGCCTGGGCTTTCTCAGGAGTCTTCAAGTACTTCTGCTTAAGCAGAAAATACATGAGAAGAGTATTGTAGGTCTTAAATATCAACTTGGGATAGTAGGATGGCAGAATAATAACATAACAATTGCCTTGTAACATAGTGAGACCCCTGACTTTCCTTAGGACTCTAAATTTTCCAGCCAAGTTTCTTAGCCATCCTATTCAAACTAAAGACTTGGTCATTATGTGTAATGATAAATTTTATAATTACTGTAGTTCTCTTAGGTCTATAAAAAGACGTAAATATATCAGCTGGAGAAAAGAACATGGCTGATGTAATCATAAAATTTAGTACAAATCTCTGAACTAAGGAATAAAGTAAAAGAACTTGATTAACTCCTTCATGCCTTTAAAAAATAGACCCTTGTGTTCACAGCACATTTCTAACTCCCTGAAAGTTTGGGCGTTAGGTCTTTAATGCTCCAAATTCATAAAGTATGTAAAGTCATCCAAATTTATAAATCTTTAGCTTGATTTTTATTGATAAAAGTATTTTAAAAATGATTCTTTGAGAACTTTTTTGGGAAAGTAGGCAAAGCAAGTACATATAATAGAAAAATACATGAAATGTAATTGAGTTTACATGAAGTATAGGGAAATTGTAGAGTGAATCTTTTGAATAAAATTTAAAATATAAATGGGTAAATAAATAATAGGATTATAAAAGTAATACATGTTCATTATTGAAAATTTGGAAAATATAGAAGGCACAAAGAAGATCTTACTATTTGGTAACCATTATTTGCCTTTCTGGCTGTTTTCCTACAAACATTTTAAAATGAAATTATTTTCTTCACGCTATTTGATAACATGAGTCATCACGTAAAAACGCATTGTGGATAGTTTCTAAAATAATGGGTAATTCAGTTGTTAATAGGTGTATATTATCCCATTGAATGGACATACCATGATTTGTTTAAACAATCCTAATTGGTGTTCTTTTAGGGTGTATTGACCATTTTCCATTATTACAGGATGAACATTTTATGTTTGTGTGTGTGTATGTAATATATATGTATATATAAATATATATATATATATATATATATATATAAATATATATATATATATATATATATATATGCACTTACATTTTTTTTGCACATTATCCAGTTGCTGTCCTACAAAGAGGAGTGAATAGCCCTCTCTCACCATATGCTACTAACAGAAAAAAAGAGTAAAAAGTTTGATAGAGCACTGTGCAATCAGAGTGGGAGCTGACATTTATCATCAGATTCCAATGAACGAGGCGATGTCCTCAATCCTTTGTATAAATTTCCTCAGTAATCTGATGAGGGCAACAATATGATTTTATGATTATTTCCCCTTTGTATAGATTATTTCCTTATGACTTAGAGACGTACAATGGTAAGTCCAAGGTCATACAACTATTAAGTGACAGAGCTAAGATTTTAAACTCAGGAAGTCCAACTCTAGGTTCTCATGCCTGTTTTCTCCCAAACACTTGTGTAATTTGTGTTCAACTATTTCATATGTGACAAAACTTTACAGTAATTTCCTTGAAAAATGGAGACAGGTAGGCCTTTGTGAGAATGTGTGAGGAAGGGGACAGAGGTCTGGGAAGTGAACTGCAAGTGTAAGTGTGGGAATATTAATGCTCTCCTAAGGGACTCTGTGCATCTCAGGATAGGGAACCTTCTATCAGCCACAATTAGTATCTCATTAGCTGAGTATTTAGTCCATGGTTCCTCTTTCATTTGCTATAGACTTAAAATCTTTTAAAACCTGTCTTAAAATTGAACAAATCCCAAAGTATAAGATACATAGGAAGAATAAATATCAGAACATAGTGGTAGCTCTGAAATCCATCTGAAGTATAACAAGAAACCTTACAATGTTAAAGAAAAAACAAATCAATTTTGAAACACAAAGTGCTATAAATATGCTTAAAAAAACAGAGCTAAGAATTGACTTTGTTATAAATGACTTATTAATTTAGTTCTTATTTCACATGCCTTAGTTTTAATAAATGTTGGCCATTAATCCTTATTTAAAAACAAAGACTGCCTTTCTTTTCTCACAACAAAATGAAGATGGGATACACTTCATGGATGAAAGAGTATTTTGAGAAGAAACTTCAAGTTGAATGTATTCAAATCATATCTACCACTGCAGTTATCTTAGGTAACAAACATCCTCAAAACCTCAGTGGCATACAGCAAGTTTTTATTGCTTTCACTGTTTTGGGTGTTTGGCTAGGCAGATTTGTTGGTCTTGGTTGGGCTTGCACACTTGGGTCAGCTACCTTAGGCTGATTTAGACTAGCCTGGCTGGGACAACAGGTGAAAATCAACTCTTATCATATGTTTCTCATTCATCTGTAGGCTAACTGAGGCATATTTTCATAACTATGGCAGAGGCACAAAAGCACAAACAAGTTAAGTTTACATATTTGCACAATGTCTTCTAGAATTTCATTTGCCAAAGGAAGTCACATGGTCATGCTCAGAATCAAAGGGTGGAAAAATACACCTTTTGATGGGAGAAG
Source organism: Mesoplodon densirostris (assembly GCF_025265405.1). Taxonomy (NCBI): domain Eukaryota; kingdom Metazoa; phylum Chordata; class Mammalia; order Artiodactyla; family Ziphiidae; genus Mesoplodon; species Mesoplodon densirostris. The sequence goes on along the minus strand of NC_082664.1, from coordinate 55,889,097 downwards.
GTCAAAAGTCATATGACAAAGGCTGTAAGTACAGGGAGGGGTGAAGGATTGGGGCTAGTAACGCAATCAATGGTTGGTTTGATATCAATATTATATAATTATTTTTAGTGACCTCCTTCAGATAAGTAAATACAATGGAAACACATTGGTAATAATATTGGCTTTAGCAGATAGAGGTAATCGTATTCTATCTTCTTAAGTACTCATATGTGCCGAAGGCTATTAGCCAGAGAGGATTTCTTGTGTGGTCAAATGGAATCCTAATGAATTTGCAATTGCAAAATTACCTTTAATTTTTCCAGGGAGAGAAACTAAATGATTGTTGAAGAACAATCTGGGGATTCTGATGGCAATTCTGAAGAATAGCCATCCGTAAATTGTATCTTTAAGGATAATATCTATAAGCTGGCTATGCAAATTATTGCATCAATGTGGGTATTTATAAGAAACCTCATAATAATTATGTGACTACATAGGGGATAATGTCAGGTGCTTCGTAATAGTTCTTCCTCTAAGTCTCACAAGGCCGTACCACAAAGTATGCCTTACAGATGAGGAAATCAAGGATCAGAGAGTAGTCCAATTAAAAATAGAGTAGAAGAACTGAGTTTTATTTCCAGATGCGAATGGGTTAAAAAAACTGTTCTTGCCCCACTGCAGCACCCGACTTGATACATGTTTTATATACGTTTGTATTAGAGTAAAATAAGTTGTATGTGTTGTCATGTTTACTGGAGAATAAAAACATCTTTTACTAATTCTGAATATTTTAGAACATAGTACTATTGTTAAAGTAGACTTATTGAAGTATAATTTACATACAATAGAATGTACCTATTTTAAGTTTGATGAGTTGATAAATGTATACAATCTCGCAGCTGCCACCACACAGTCAAGGTTTAGAACACCTCCATCAGGCCACAAAGCTTCCTCATGCCCCTTTTCAGTCATTTGTCACCCCATCACTGGTTTCAGACAACCTTTGATCTGCTTTCTGTCACTATACTTTTGCCTTTTCTAGAACTTCAAATAAATGGCATCATAAAATATGTAGTAGTTTGTTTAGCTTCTCTCACTTAGCACTTTTAAAAGATTCATCTATATTGTGTATCATCAGTTTACTCCTTTTTATTGCTGAGTAGTATTCCATTGTATCAATATACCACATTTCATTTATAATTTACCTGTTGATGGACATTTGGATTGTTTCCAGTTTTGAGCTATTATGATAATACTGTTATGAACACTAGCATACAAGTCTTTATGTGGACATATGTATTTATGTTTCTTGTGATAATACCTAGGAATGCAATTCTGGGTCATATGCTAAGTGTACAATTAACTTTATAAGAAATTGCTAATGTGACTGTATTAATTTTTATACCCATAATCAATATATGAGAGTTTTCATTGTTTCATGTTATAGGTTGAATTGTGTCCCCTCAAAATTTATGTGTTGGGCTTCCCGGGTGGCGCAGTGGTTGAGAGTCCGCCTGCCGATGCAGGGAACACGGGTTCGTGCCCCAGTCCGGGAAGATCCCACATGCCGTGGAGCGGCTGGGCCCGTGAGCCATGGCCGCTGAGCCTGCACGTCCGGAGCCTGTGCCCCACAACGGGAGAGGCCACAACAGTGAGAGGCCCGCGTACCGCAAAAAAAAAAAAAAAAAAAAAAAAAAAAAATTTATGTGTTAATGTCCTAACCCCTAGAATATAACCTTATTTGGGTTTTCAGTGTATAGATCTTCCACATCTCTTAAATTTACTCCAAATTATAATTTTTATTCCATTATAAATGGAACTTTAAAATTTCATTTTCATATTGTTGGTAGTATATCGAAAAAATAGTTTTTAAAAATATTGCTCTTGCATCATGCTATCTTGCTTTATTTACTTATTAGTTGTAAGAGCTTATTTGTAAATTCCTTTAATAGCTTATTTGTAAAAAATCAAAGGTAGGAATTTTTTTCTGTAAAGGGCCAGAGACTAAATATTTTAGACTTTACAGGTCATTTGGTCTCTGTCACAACTACTCAAGTCTACTGTTGTAGTGCAAAAGCAGCCATAGACAATATATAAATGAACGTTCCACATATATAATGTTATCTATAAATAAAGAGTTGTGTTTAATCCTGTGCAATCTATATACCTTTTTCCCTTACTGTCTCACTGTACTGGCTTAGACTTCCTGAATCATGTTGAACAGAAAAGCTGAGACTGGGCATCCTTACAAATATAATCCAATTACAGCTTTAGGGACTCTTTATTTTTCATCAGTCTTATCTTTTTTCTCTATGCTTTGGTTTGAATAGTTTCTATTTATCTGTAGTCCAATTTACTAGTTCTTTTTTTCTCTCTGCCATCTCTAATCTTCTGTGAAGCTCAGTGAATCAAGAAAAATGATTCATGTATAGCTTGTGTGTGTGTAGCCCTTGCTGTGTGGTACCATCACCAAACATCATTCTCAGAAGATTGCCAATTCACCTGGTGGTCTTACACCTTATTGGCTCTCCTGATACCTTCCTGTAGTTAGTTCCATCTGTCATAACACAAAAAATTCTTTGTGTCTTGCTCAAACAGGCTCAAAGCCTCTTTATCTTGTGATGTAGGTCAGTAGGCTTCCAATTTGTCTTTTAGCATCTTTCAAGGAGTTATTTCCCAGAGATGTGTCATTCATCTGGGGCAACCAGCAGGAATAAGATATGATACATGAGTTTAAGAGATGGGTATGGAGTTTACAGAGATGTTAAGAGGGAAAGAATTGAAATAGTTGAAATTTATCTTAGATATTAAGTTTATATCTAGACCTCTCACTTCACCTTAGCAAGTGTTGTTTTGGTTAGCCCTTTGAGGGCCAGTTAAAATGTCATTTCTGGAAAGAGAACTTAAGCCTCCAGGAAGAGTTAATAGGAGATGCTGAAACCTGCATTATAACCCTTTTCCTATTGCATTGTAATTATTTATTTGTATATTTTTATTCTCACTGAATTTTGTCCTAAGCTGCTTTGTATCTTTAGTGACAAGCATAGTGCCTAACTCGTAATACATCTTTATTGAACGAGTAAAGGGGATTTGAGTTGCAAAATAATTTCATCTGACAGCTCTTCTCTTTCTTTCCTTCCTTTTATTACTTCTTCTTTCCTTCTTTCCTTATTTCCTCCAATGCCCTTCTCTCTCTCTCCCCCCACCCACCTCCTCCTCTTTCTCCTTCCTTCCTCCATTCCTTCCTATCTCTCTTCCTCTCTCTCTCTCTTTCTTGCTGTCTCTCTCGCTTTCTTTCCTCTTCCCAGCAGGACTTTCCAAAACTAATATTCTCATAATAAAATAAAAGCACTTTTAGCCTAGTTTTTGGTTTTCCTGTTTTGCAATCTGGTGTTTACATATAATTTGGGTTTGTTTTTTACATCACTGCATTGTTAAAAATGCTGTTTTCTATGGGAAAAATAGATATGACCTCCTGTTTATATTTCTGTATATTTCATACCCATAATGTTCTTGCAGTGTACCAAATAATTTGTTTCTTTGGTTGCACACACTTTCATCTTTGTGGTACTAAGATAATTGCAGGTTATCCTGAAATGCAGATTCCAATCATTTTTCATAGATGTATAGTAATCTGTTAATAACTAAATTCATCATTAGAGAGCTACTGTAATTTTAGAAATGTTTCTTGGGTTTCCTAACCAATTATCCTGTGGAATCTAGACCTGTTAACAATCCTGGTTTTCAGTGGGATCAGCATCGATCCTCCTCAATGAATGAAATAGCTTCCAAACGTTCTTTGCTATGTGGGCTCCCAGCAGCAATTCACATCTGTAATCTATCTGCTGAGTTTCAGTATTTCAGCTTCTGAAATGGTAAATAGATTGCTTGTAGCTGAAGGACTACCTTCTAAATTCTTAGTTATAGAACATTTTCGTATTGGTCAGAATTCAGACTATAAGTTTCTTTCTTATACTGCTGGAAAATAATACCCTCATTTCTTCAGCCTTGTTTCTCAAAACTTATCATCTAAATAAGAGTGTGTGTATTGTGGGGGTGGAGTGGTAGAGAGGGTAGAACAAAACATTCTATATCTCAACACCTCTTACTGATAAACTTTTCACATTAAAAAATGATTGATAGGGATATATGGGCTCCAGGAACATAAAGCTGAATAGGATCTAATTTTTCTGGCTCTATTTTTCAATCACCATACAATTTCCCCATTCCCAATTCTAAGGCATTGCAGTATGAGAAAAGCAGAGAAAAGAGGTCCTTGTAAACTTGTGACAAGTCAGAGTGAATGAAGTGTCAGTACTAAAGGGGAAGAGAATAGGCAGACTTGAGTTCTAGTCTTTATATAGTTCTTAGGACAGAGACTTAATCCTTTAGAAATCTGGGGTTCACAGTGTCAAGAAAGAAATAAGAGTAATACTTCTGTTGACAGGATGCAGATTTGCTTTAAGAGCTGTTAAATTTATATTTATCCATATCATTTCAGTCTTGAGGCAGTCTTTTTATTGCACTGGTAAAAATGCAAATCAATAAAAATCTCAGATTATGTAAGATTTGTTTGAGATGTATGCTTTTCTATGTGCATGGTTTGTTCTGGATTACCTGAGGGCAACTGGTTCTGTATTCCGGGGTACTGTTGTCAGAGGACAGTGTTTTTCATGTGTTCAGCATGCAGTGGGTCACATCCCTGCCTCAGTGTATTAGTTTTCTATTGCTGTATAACAGATTCCCACAAACATAGTGTTTTAAAACAGTTTTTTTCTGTTTATTATCTTATAGTTCTGTAAGTCTGAAGTCTGGGCAGAGTGGGGTTGGGGTTTTTTTGCTCAGAGTCTCAAAAGGCTGCAGTCAAGGTGTTGGTCAGGCTGAGTCCTCATCTGAGGCCCTAGGCCTCTTCTAAGCTCACATGGTTGTTGGCTGAATTCAGTTTCTTGCAGGTGTAGGATTGAGGTCCTCACTTTCTTGCTAGCTATCAGCCAGGGACTATTCTCAGTACTTACAGGATGCTCTTAGGACCTAACCATGTGGCTTTTTCTCAGCCTGATGGCTTACCACTTCAAAGCCAGCAGGAGAGTCTCTCATGCTTTAGATCTCTTCCTTCTGGAAGGCCTCAGTCCCTTAAAAGGACTCACCTATTTAGGTCAGGCCCACCCAGGAGCCAGCACTCAAGTGGAGGTGATTATATAGGGAATGGACACCTGGGATGGGCATCATGGGATGAGCAGGTGAGTAGCATTCTGCCTGCTACACTTTTATATTATTAGAGACTGAAAATTCATTTTCATATTAAACTAAAGAAGAAATTAACTAGGGACCCAAATCTGCTGAGAATAAAATGTTGTTTTGGGCTTCCCTGGTGGCACAGTGGTTAAGAAGCTGCCTGCCAGTGCAGGGACACGGGTTTGAGCCCTGGCCGGGAAGATCCCACATGCCATGGAGCAACTAAGCCTGTGCACAACTACTGAGCCTGTGCACCACAACAACTGAAGCCCTTGCTCCTAGAGCCCATGCTCTGCAACAAGAAAAGCCACCACAATGAGAAGCCTGCACACCACAACGAAGAGTAGCCCCTGCTTGCTGCAACTAGAGAAAGCCCACGCACAGCAATGAAGGCCCAACACAGCCAAAAATAAACAAATAAAATAAATAAATAAAAATTTTTAAATGCTGTTTCCTTTGTCCCATTTTCCTTATTTATTTATTTTATCTTGTTGCATAAAATTTTGTAAACATCCCCAAATCTTGATTTTGGAACCAGTGAGGTATAAGTAAATACTAAGAAAACCTTTTTCTTCTCCTAAAGCAACGTGAATATTTGAATGTTCACAATTTTAGATTATCTCGGTCACATTTCTCTCATTGATTCCACTAGCTAAACCAGTGTCTTTTTTATTGATAAACTTTTTTTCAGTTGTCTCAGTGATCAGTTCTATAATATCAAAAGGGAGCATTTTTGAGATTTTTCTCCCTATACAGCTTACTGGTTTGTTTGTTTTGAATAAACATAGTTAGCAAACGAGCAAATTTTGCTATTTTTTTTCTAATTATACAACTAATGGTGGAAAATTTAGAAAAACGCATGTTACCTTGGTATCTCAGGCTTTATCAACCAAAAAACAGATGAAATCCTGTTTTCTTTAATACCAAGATACATGAGGCAACGTCCATCTTGTCATTTCTGGTTTCCCTTATAGGATGGTGGTTAAGAGTATTGATGTCAGGTACTCCTGGGTTTGAGACTGAATTTAGCTCTTGGTGTGTGAGCTTGGGCAGATTATGAAACTTCCCTAAACTTCTTCCATTCTCTGCAAAGTGGTGACAATAATCATCACTATAATTGTATGGTGATTATGTGCATTAAACAAAATAGCGGATTAAACAAAAGAATGGATGTAAAATGCTTAACATATGGCACCTAGGTGCACTCAGTAAATGTTAACTATTAATACCATCATTGTAATCTGAGAATTTATCAGACCAATGTACTTTTCCTAGTGGCATCTTGTTTAGTTTGTCTTACCGTCTAATAATTGCAGTGGGATGAAAGTGTAACTGAACGTACAGAGCATTAATAGGGTAATAGTGGGCAGGTATTGGTGTTGGTGAGTAAGAGTGGTGGAATCTGGCAGTAAACTTTGCTTCAAACATGGAGAGAGGAACATGGAGGTAGAAAATATGGAAGAGGGATGATTGCATTTCCTAATACTAATCTCTCCTCCTCCAATTTGTTCTCCTTTCTGGAGTCAGAATGGTCTTTTTAATAAGAAAATCTGTATTCTTTTCTCTTCCTCCAGATCTTTCAGTGGTGTTCCATGGCTGGACTTGTGGAATCCAAGCTCTTGCATAATGTACCATGTCGGTTCTTCATGATCTCGCCTTGTCTGCCCATCAATTTCCACCATCTTTTACTACTTCTCCCTTAATGTGTGCTCTACTTCACCTTTTCCCCACTTATTCTTTCCCAAATTATGAACTATGTAGAGTTTTCCAAGTACATCACAGATTCTCTTGCCACTATGTTTTGCAGGAGTGATTCTGTCTGCCTAGAATGCACTCCCTTTCCTTTTGATCTGCTAAATTCTTACTGCAAGTCTCACTTCAAAGGTGCTTCTTCTCTTAACCCTCACAGACTCCAAAGGTAGATTTAGACACTTTGTTCCACTGTGCTGTGCAGAGTCCTCCATCATGGTACTTATGATACATTTCTGTCTTTCCCACTACATTATAAGAAGGGACTGTGACTGTCAACTCTACCACATACTTTCCCCAGGACTTGCTCATGCACTTAAGCCTCACAGTTTCACAAAAATCTTTTTATGTAGGTAGAGGATAGTAGTCATGACATTTTACAATTGGGGAACTAGAAACACACAGCTTTTAAATGGCTTCCCTAAAGTCACGTAACTAGAAAATGGCAGATCTAGGCTTTAGATAAAGGATTTCTGGATCCAAGATTATTTTTTCCATTGTTGAAATATTAAATTATAGTAAAACCACAGATATTTATAGAGTAGCAACTATGTTCAAGTCTTAGTGGTGTATTCTATAGATGATAAAATATTTTTAAAAACCCACAATTTTTTAAAGGTGCTCTTGATCTCTTGACTAATACTAGGATAATGTTCTTTTCACCTGCTGGTAATTAACATAGTAAGCATTAAAATGTATTTATCATTGGATGGATGGTTGAATGTTATGAAACAATTTTTCACATATTTAGGTATGGGGCAATCATTCTGACTTATACTTGATCTGACTTGAACTTTATGCTACATAGAATGGCCTGTCAAACATGAATTACATATCTGCTTTAACCATTAAAGAAAAGAATGCATTTAAAAATCAAAATGGAGTAACTGTGGTTCAGGCATTCAAAATGGAGCTGGGTGGCCATTGTGGATGTGGTTTCAGACACATTCCTGCATCACTGAGAACGTGCATTTTCTGAACTATATCAATCTCAAAGATACCACCAGTGGTTCTCAAAACAATAGCTGCTAGCAGCTGCCAGCTGCAAACTTATGTCTCAAGAGCTCCCCTTGTAACTATGTAACCATTTTGGACACACACCAATCCTTGTTTAACAAGCACCCTTACTTCTTGCCAGATTCAATTCTAACTCTTGACAAACAATTTATGTAATTTTTCAGTTTTTGCCTATATTAGCCTACCCCATTTTGTAGTCTGGTCGAACACAATTCTAGGGCTTCTTGTATCTGTGTCTCCTGGGCTAGAGTCCTCAGTTTGGCTCAAATAAAGCTCTTTTCTATTCCTATTATAGATTGTTTATTGATTATTGTGTGGACAACTGTGTGGTGATTATCAAGGTAAATCTTTGATATTGACTTGCAGATAAATTTGATCAGTTAGTGAGTCCTTTTTGCAACTACTTCAGGTTTAGGGGAATTTTTCTGGATTTCAATTTTGCAGACATTTAGGAAGATGGGTTGATAGGATATATTATAAAATAAAATGGCATAATTCAGATTAAAAAACAAAACAGAGGCAGCATAAAAGTAATTAATACTAACAGACATGAGATAAACTAATCAGAGTTACATTTATAAGAAAGTCTGGTAGCCAAGGTGAAAAGCAGATGCACATTAAGCTACAGTTTTTTGAAAGAAGGCATATAAGTTTATTTGTTGAGATAAGTTCCCTAGGACTATAAGGTTGAGGTGATTAATGAGTTTGGCTAGATATTATCTGTTCACTTCCAAGCAGTTGTCTTCAGAGGAAGATCTCATAAATAAAATAACATCTCTATCCATATATCCTCCATCATATTTGAACCCATGGGAAATCGATGTCGAACTGTCACTTTCAAATGTCCTGGAATTATAGCCAACTGCTCCAGGTTTTGTGAGGCCTGAAGTTTAGAGGCTTCCTCTAAGAAAAACAATTTAAGTTATGGATATAAAATTGAGCACAAAAGTATATATTTATTTACAGTAAAAAGGAAATCATAACAAATTACAGATTTGTAAAAACTAATATTGATATATATCCCAATTTTTTTTTACAGTTTCTTTGACTTTGGCTTCCACAAGGATATTATTTTTCTTATGTTAAAGAAAAAAATGGAAGGTCCTTGGACCAAAGTGGAGAGTTAAGCAGGGAATCTAATCCAACACAGTGACTAATAAGTGTTCAGCTGTCTGTTTTTGGATTTTCTAGGAAGTGATTTGTTGTTGTTATGTACAAGAAGTTCTCATTCCCAGACTATGGTGCTTTGTTGTATTTGCTGCATAAGTGAGGTGCCCATTTCAAGATCTTGGCACCTCCAGTAGTCATTTTGATAACAGTTAGGTCTGCACTACTGTCAGCAGTCTGGATGGTCATGTAAGGATTTATCATCCCTTCTTTTCATTAATCTGCTTATCCAGAGAAGGACTAACCATGAGATATTCTACCTCTTTCTGGTACAGAATCATCATTTGAATGTCCTTTCTAGATAGCAACTGCATGATAGCATGAAAACACCTGTTAATGCCTAAGTCAAAGGAAAAATAATTATTACGTAAAAAGTAAAATTCCATTATTATTAGTTTGGAAAATTTCAAGTAAACCAGTTTCCTATTTGATCTAGCCAAATCTAAATGAATAAATCCTGACAATTTGTCTATTCTTTGAGACCCAATTAGCTTTTTTAAAGGGATTTTTTCCCTGTTTGCCTTTAGGCGTTAAGCAAAAACAGCAGAAAGTGTTAGCCAGAGAACAGATATCCTTTTGTGAAGCCAGTAAGTGCTTTAAAGTTTAGTGATCTCCATTACCATGGTAGCAAATGACTCTTTGGTTAGGCTCTTAGGGCATTTATAGTCTCCTCTGTAATTTCAGCCATGGTACTGTGTACTTTGTTACTTCTAGGCAGCTTTCAGCATTTCTGTCTTCATTCTACTAGTTACAAAGTCTTCCTACTTTTTGCTTCTCATATCACAATTGAACGTTGTGAAAATCTTATCCTTTCAGATAAAGGGAAATTACATATAACTGTTTAGGTGTAACTCAGGAAGCATGTCCAGGACAGCTCCTACAGATACTTCTTTAACGAATCCTGATTCAATATTATATTATCTATTATATTATAGATGGATTTTTCTTTAAAATGAGAAAGATATTTCCTGTGCAGGACATGTAATCACCATGGAATATATAGCCATCAAATCAATTCCACGACCTAATGCTATTTTCCCAAGTGGCTAACCTAATAACTTTGATTTGAGCCTGCATTTTGGCGAAAGGAAAGTGGTAAACATTTAACATACAATAGACACATGATTCATGGTTTTGGGGTGCTACAGAAGCAAAGGGGATTTGAGACATATTCAGGTAGCCTGATATAAAAATGATAAAATGATCGATGATATATTAAAAGTTATTAATACCCAAGAAATATCAGTTATTAAAGTATATACCTGTATTCTGAGATCATTACAGAAGCCAAAGGCAGTGCTTTTGCTGATTTATCTGCTAACCAAGTAGCTCTTGTTATCCTATCCATATGGGCACCACTAATTTGATGTCTATCCTCATCAAGCTTTCAGAAGGACAATCAGCTAAATTTAGACAGACTCTAATTGCCAAATGGTAATTTTATAACTTCACTATTTTCTCCCTCATTTATCAGTTGTAATATAAGAAAACTTTTTTCCCCTTTAATTTACTTATTCATTTTTTTATGGAAGTATAGATTCAGAGATTTCTTTTTATTCCATGAGTATTTTGTTACTATCATTATTTTATTTTAATGCTCAGTTTGTTTCATATTTACAGTGGAAACCCTTCAAACTGATTCCTATTCCTTTAGGCATACCTCCATCATTATTTTGAGCACCATCTTACTTTCTGGAACTACAAGATGTTCCAGGCTCACTTTTTATTTTTCCTGCCTCAACACTAACAGTCAACTGTATTTCCAAGGAAGCCAGTTCCTTTTAATGGGGGATGGTATTTAGAAACCAAGTTCAGGATTTAGACTGTCTCATTGCTGCTGGGTGTCTTTGTTTCTAGGCCATTTCAACAGGCAGAACGAAGAGATATAAATATATCTACATCCATTTATTTTTTCTTTCTCTACAATCATCTATCTATCTCTCTATCTCTCTATCATCTATCTCTTAAAACACATGAGTTTATGCTGATAACTTTCATCCAATTCAGCACGAGAGGATTCATTCTAGCCTTCCCCTTTTCATATTTGTAACTGCCTTCTCCAACAGTGAGAAACCTGGCTTCTTTAATTCTCTAGATATTTAATCATTTCCTCAGTCCTACAATGCACAGAAAGTAGTTTAAGAATTGCTAACTCACACTGCCATCAAAAACCCTCTAACTAGAGTTCCATGTTTGTTTACAGTTCTTTTTGGTTTTAGACTTGGGGTATATAGTCAGACTACTATTTTTTTTGTTTTTTTTAACATCTTTATTGGAGTATAATTGCTTTACAATGGTGTGTTAGTTTCTGCTTTATAACAAAGTGAATCAGTTATACATATGTTCCCATATCTCTTCCCTCTTGTGTCTCCCTCCGTCCCACCCTCCCTATCCCACCCGTCTAGGTGGTCACAGAGCACCGAGCTGATCTCCCTGTACCATGCGGCTGCTTCCCACTAGCTATCTATTTTACGTTTGGTAGTGTATGGATGTCCATACCACTCTCTCACTTTGTCACAGCTTACCCTTCACCCTCCGCATATCCTCAAGTCCATTCTCTAGTAGGTCTGTATCTTTAATCCTGTCTTAACCATAGGTTCTTCATGACTCTTTTTTCCCCTTAGATTCCATATATATGTGTTAGCATATGGTATTTGTTTTTCTCTTTCTGACTTACTTCACTCTGTATGACAGACTCTAGGTCCATCCACCTCACTACAAATAACTCAATTTAGTTTCTTTTTATGGCTGAGTAATATTCCATTGTATATATGTGCCACATTTTCTTTATCCATTCATCCGATGATGGACACTTAGGTTGTTTCCATCTCCTGGCTATTGTAAATAGAGCTGCGATGAACATTTTGGTACATGACTCTTTTTGAATTATGGTTTTCTCAGGGTATATGCCCAGTAGTGGCATTGCTGGGTCATATGGTAGTTCAATTTTTAGTTTTTTAAGGAACCTCCATACTGTTTTCCATAGCGGCTGTATCAATTTACATTCCGACCAGCAGTGCAAGAGTGTTCCCTTTTCTCCACACCCTCTCCAGCATTTATTGTTTCTAGATTTTTTGATGATGGCCATTCTGACTGGTGTGAGATGATATCTCATTGTAGTTTTGATTTGCATTTCTCTAATAATTAATGATGTTGAGCGTTCTTCCATGTGTTTGTTGGTAATCTGTATATCTTCTTTGGAGAAATGTCTGTTTAGGTCTTCTGCCCAGTTTTGGATTGGGTTGTTTGTTTTTTTTGTTATTGAGCTGCATGAGCTGCTTGAAAATTTTGGAGATTAGTCCTTTGTCAGTTGCTTCATTTGCAAATATTTTCTCCCATTCAGAGGGCTGTCTTTTGGTCTTGTTTATGGTTTCCTTTGCTGTGCAAAAGCTTTAAAATTTCATTAGGTCTCATTTGTTTATTTTTGTTTTTATTTCCATTTCTCTAGGAGGTGGGTTAAAAAGGATCTTGCTGTGATTTATGTCATAGAGTGTTCTGCCTATCTTTTCCTCTAAGAGCTTGATAGTTTATGGCCTTGCATTTAGATATTTAATCCATTTTGAGCTTCTCTTTGTGTATGGTGTTAGGGAGTGTTCTAATCTCATACTTTTACATGTACCTGTCCAGTTTTCCCAGCACCAATTATTGAAGAGGCTGTCTTTTCTCCACTCTATATTCTTGCCTTCTTTATCAAAGATAAGGTGACCCTATGTGCGTGGGTTTATCTCTGGGCTTTCTGTCCTGTTCCATTGATCTATATTTCCGTTTTTGTGCCAGTATCATACTGTCTTGATTACTGTAGCTTTGTAGTATAGTCTGAAGTCAGGGAGCCTGATTCCTCCAGCTCCATTTTTCATTCTCAAGATTGCTTTGGCTATTCGGGGTCTTTTGTGTTTCCATACAAATTGTGAAATTTTTTGTTCTAGTTCTGTGAAAAATGCCAGTGGTAGTTTGATAGGGATTGCATTGAATCTGTAGATTGCTTTGGGTAGTAGAGTCATCTTCACAATGTTGATTCTTCCAATCCAAGAACATGGTACATCTCTCCATCTATTTGTATCATCTTTAATTTCTTTCATCAGTGTCTTATAATTTTCTGCATACAAGTCTTTTGTCTCCTTAGGTAGGTTTATTCCTAGATATTTTATTCTTTTTTTTTTTTTTTTTTTTTTTTTTTTTTTTTTTTTTTTTTTTTTTTGCGGTATGCGGGCCTCTCACTGTTGTGGCCTCCCCTGTCGCGGAGCACAGGCTCCGGACGCGCAGTCTCCGGATGCGCAGGCTCAGCGGCCATGGCTCACGGGCCCAGCCGCTCCGCGGCATATGGGATCCTCCCAGACCGGGGCACGAACCCGTATCCCCTGCATCGGCAGGCGGACTCTCAACCACTTGCGCCACCAGGGAGGCCCTATTTTATTCTTTTTGTTGCAGTGGTAAATGGGAGTGTTTCCTTGATTTCACTTTCAGATTTTTCATCATTAGTGTATAGAAATGCCAAAGATTTCTGTGCATTAATCCTGTATCCTGCTACTTTACCAAATTCATTGATTAGCTCTTAGTAGCTTTCTGGTAGCATCATTGGGATTCTCTATGTATAGTATCATGTCATCTGCAGTGACAGCATTACTTCTTTTCCAATTTGGATTCCTTTTATTTCTTTTTCTTCTCTGATTGCCGTGGCTAGGACTTCCAAAACTATGTTGAATAAGAGTGGTGAGAGTGGGAAACCTTGTCTTGTTCATGATCTTAGTGGAAATGGTTTCAGTTTTTCACCATTGAGGACGATGTTGGCTGTGTGTTTGTCATACATGGCCTTTATTATGTAGAGGAAAGTTCCCTCTATGCCTACTTTCTGTAGGGTTTTTATCATAAATGGGTGTTGAAGTTTGTCGAACACTTTCTCTGCATCTATTGAGATGATCATATGGTTTTTATCCTTCAATTTGTTAATATGCTGTATCACGTTGATTGATTTGTGTATATTGAATCCTTGCATTCCTGGAATATTCCCCACTTGATCATGGTGTATGATCCTTTTAATGTGCTGTTGGATTCTGTTTGCTAGTATTTTGTTGAGGATTTTTGCATCTATGTTCATCGGTGATATTGGCCTGTAGTTCTCTTTCTTTGTGACATCTTTGTCTGGTTTTGGTATCAGGGTGATGGTGGCCTCCTAGAATGAGTTTGGGAGTGTTCTTCCCTGTGCTATATTTTGGAAGAGTTTGAGAAGGACAGATGTTAGACCTTCTCTAAATGTTTGATAGAATTTGCCTGTGAAGCCATCTGATCCTGGGCTCTTGTTTATTGGAACATTTTTAATCACAGTTTCAATTTCAGTGCTTGTGATTGATCTGTTCATATTTTATGTTTCTTCCTGGTTCAGTCTTGGCAGGTTTTGCATTTCTAAGAATTTGTCCATTTCTTCCAGGTTGCCCATTTTATTGCCATAGAGTCACCTGTAGTAATCTTTCATGATCTTTTGTATTTCTGCAGTGTCAGTTGTTACTTCTCCTTTTTCATTTCTAATTCTGTTGATTTGTCTTCTCCCTTTTTTTCTTGATGAATCTGGCTAATGGTTTATCAATTTTGTTTATCTTCTCAAAGAACCAGCTTTTAGTTTTATTGATCTTTGCTATCGTTTCCTTCATTTCTTTTTCATTTATTTCTGATCTGATCTTTATGATTTCTTTCCTTCTACTAACTTTGGTGTTTTTTGGTTCTTCTTTCTCCAATTGCTTTAGGTGCAAGATTAGGTTGTTTATTTGAGATGTTTCCTGCTTCTTAAGGTTGGATTGTATTGCTGTAAACTTCCCTTTTAGAAGTGCTTTTCTTGCATCCCATAGGTTTTGGGCCGTCATGTCTTCATTGTCATTTGTTTCTAGGTATTTTTTGATTTCCTCTTTGATTTCTTCAGTGATCACTTCGTTATTGAGTAGTGTATTGTTTAGCCTCCATGTATTTTTTACAGATCGTTTCATATAATTGATATCTAGTCTCATAGCATTGTGGTAGGAATAGATACTTGATACAATTTCAATTTTCTTAAATTTACCAAGGTTTGATTTGTGACCCAGGATATGATCTATCCTGGAAAATGTTCCATGAGCACTTGAGATAAATGTGTATTCTGTTGTTTTGGATGGAATGTCCTATATCGATTAAGTCCATCTTGTTTAATGTATCATCTAAAGCTTGTGTTTCCTTATTTATTTTCATTTTGGATGATCTGTCCATTGGTGAAAGTGGGGTGTCAAAGTCCCCTACTATGAATGTGTTACTGTCGATTTCCCCTTTTATGGCTGTTAGTATTTGCCTTATGTATTGAGGTGCTCCTTTGTTGGGTGCATAAGTATTTGCAACTGTTATATCTTCTTCTTGGATCAATCCCTTGATCATTATGTAGTGTCCTTCTTTGTCTCTTCTAGTAGTCTTTATTTTAAAGTCTATTTTGTCTGATATGAGAATTGCTACTCCAGCTTTCTTTTGATTTCCATTTGCATGGAATATCTTTTTCCATCCTTTCAGTTTCAGTCTGTATTGTGTCCCTAGGTTTGAAGTGGGTCTGTTGTAGACAGCATATATATGGGTCTTGTTTTTGTATCTATTCAGCCAGTCTGTGTCTTTTGGTGAGAGCATTTAATCCATTTACATTTAAGGTAATTATCGATATGTATGTTTCTATTCCCATTTTCTTAATTGTTTTGGGTTTGTTATTGTAGGTCTTTTCCATCTCTTGTGTTTCCTGCCTAGAGAAGTTCCTTTAGCATTTGTTGTAAAGCTGGTTTGGTGGTGCTGAACTCTCTCACCTCTTGCTTGTTTGTAAAGGTTTCAATTTCTCCATCAAATCTGAATGAGATCCTTGCTGGGTAGAGTAATCTTGGTTGTAGGTTTTTCTCCTTCATCACTTTAAATATGTCCTGCCACTCCCTTCTGGCTGGCAGAATTTCTGCTGAAAATCAGCTGTTAACCTTATGGGGATTCCCTTGTGTGTTATTTGTTGTTTTTCTCTTGCTGCTTTTAATATGTTTTCTTTGTATTTAATTTTTGAAAGTTTGATTAATATGTGTCTTGGCATGTTTCTCCTTGGATTTATCCTCTGTGGGACTGTCTGTGCTTCCTGGACTTGATTAACTATTTCCTTTCCCATATTAGGGAAGTTTTCAACTATAATCTTTTCAAATATTTTTTCAATCCCTTTCTTTTTCTCTTCTTCTTCTGGGACCCCTATAATTCGAATGTTGGTGTGTTTAATGGTGTCTCAGAGGTCTGAGACTGTCCTCAGTTCTTTTCATTCTTTTTTCTTTATTCTTGTCTGCAGGAGTTATTTCCACTATTTCATGTTCCAGGTCACTTATCCGTTCTTCTGCCTCAGTTATTCTGCTATTGATCCCTTCTAGAGTATTTTTAATTTCATTTATTGTGTTGTGCATCATTGCTTGTTTCCTCTTTAGTTCTTCTAGGTCCTTGTTAACTGTTTCTTGCATTTTGTCTATTCTATTTCCAAGATTTTGGATCATCTTTACTATCATTATTCTGATTTCTTTTTCAGGTAGACTGCCTATTTAGTCTTCATTTGTTAGATCTGGTGGGTTTTTATCTTTCTCCTTCATCTGCTGTGTGTTTTTCTGTCTTCTCATTTTGCTTATCTTACTGTGTTTGGGGTCTCCTTTTTGCAGGCTGCAGGTTCGTAGTTCCCGTTGTTTTTGGTGTCTGTCCCCAGCGGGTAAAGTTGTTTCTGTGGGTTGTGTAGGCTTCCTGGTGGAGGGGACTAGTGCCTGTGTTCTGGTGGATGAGGATGGATCTTGTCTGTTTGGTGGGCAGGTCCACCTCTGGTGGTGTGTTTTGGGGAGTCTGTGGCCTTATTATGATTTTAGGCAGCCTCTCTGCTAATGGGTGGGGTTGTGTTCCTGTCTTGCTAGTTGTTTGGCATAGGGTGTCCAGCACTGTAGCTTGCTGGTCGTTGAGTGAAGCTGGGTGTTGGTGTTGAGATGGAGATCTCTGGGAGATTTTCGCCATTTGATATTACCTGCAGCTGGGTGGTCTCTTGTGGACCAGTGTTCTGAAGTTGGCTCTCCCACCTCAGAGGCACAGCACTGACTCCTGGCTGGAGCACCAAGAGCCTTTCATCCACACGGCTCAGAATAAAAGGGAGAAAAAGTAGAAAGACAGAAAGAAAGAAAGAAAGAGGATAAAATAAAATAAAGTAAGATAAAATAAAATAAAGTTATTAAAATAAAAAATAATTATTAAGAAAAAAAATTTTTTAAGTAAAAAAAAAAAAAACGGACAGTAACCTAGGACAAATGGTGAAAGCACAGCTATACAGACAAAATCTCACACAGAAGCGTACACATACACACTCACAAAAATAGGAAACGGGGAAAAAATTATATATCTTGCTCTCAAAGTCCACCTCCTCAATTTGGGATGATTCGTTGTCTATTCAGGTATTTCACCGATGTAGGGTATATCAAGTCAATTGTGGAGATTTAATCCGCTGCTCCTGAGGCTGCTGGGAGAGATTTCCCTTTCTCTTCTTATTTTTTTTTTTTTGCGGTACGCGGGCCTCTCACTGTTGTGGCCTCTCCCGTTGCAGAGCACAGGCTCCGGACGCCCAAGCTCAGCGGCCATGGCTCGCGGGCCTAGCCGCTCCGCGGCATGTGGGACGCCCCCGGAGCAGGGCACGAACCCGTGTCCCCTGCATCGGCAGGCGGACTCTCAACCACTGCACCACCAGGGAAGCCCCACTTTCTCTTCTTTTTTCCGCACAGCTTCCGGGGTTCAGTTTTGGATTGGGCCCCGCCTCTGCGTGTAGGTCGCTGGAGGGCGTCTGTTCTTCGCTCAAGACAGGATGGGGTTAAAGGAGCCGCCGAATCGGGGGCTCTGGCTCACTCAGGCCAGTGGGAGGGAGGGGCATGGAGTGCGGGGCGAGCCTGCAGCAGCAGAGGACAGCGTGACGTTGCACCAGCCTGAGGCGCGCCATGGGTTCTCCCGGGGAAGTTGTCCCTGCATCATGGGACCCTGGCAGTGGCGGGCTGCACAGGCTTCTGGGAGGGGAGGTGTGGATAGTGACCTGTGCTCGCACACAGGCTTCTTGTTGGTGGCAGCAGCGGCCTTAGTGTCTCATGCCTGTCTCTGGGGTCTGCGCTGATAGCCGCGGCTCGCGCCCGTCTCTGGAGCTCCTTTAAGCGGCTCTCTGAATCCCCTTTCCTCACACACCAGGAAACAAAGAGGCAAGAAAAAGTCTCTTGTGTCTTCGGCAACTCCAGACTTCTCCCAGACTCCCTCCCGGGTAACCGTGGTGCACTAACCCCTTTAGGCTGTGTTCACTCCGCCAGTCCTCTCCCTACGTGTTCCCAGCCCCCACCCGCCCTGGTGGGTGAGCAAACAAGCGTCTCGGGCTTGTGAGTGCTGGTCGGCACCGATCCTCTGTGCGGGAATCTCTCCGCTTTGCCTCCTGCACCCCTGTGGCTGTGCTCTCCTCCGTGGCTCTGAAGCTTCCCCGCTCCGCCACCCGCAGTCTCCACCCGTGAAGGGGCTTCCTAGTGTGTGGAAACCTTTCCTCCTTCACAGCTCCCTCACAGAGGTGCGGTCCCGTCCCTATTCTTTTGTCTCTGTTTATTCTTTTTTCTTTTGCCCTACCCAGGTACGTGGTGAGTTTCTTGCCTTTTGGGAGGTCTGAGGTCTTCTGCCAGCATTCAGTGGGTGTTCTGTAGGAGTTGTTCCACGTGTAGATGTATTTCTGATGTATCTGTGGGGAGGAAGGTATTCACTGCATCTTACTCTTCTGACATCTCCCCCCTCTCTCCCTGACTACTATGTCTTAAAGTTACTCAGGTTATTCCTAATTTTCCCCTTTGGTATGGTTATTTATTTATTTATGTGTTTACTTCTTTAATTTGGGATATAGTTATGTTATATTGTTCCCGTTATTTGAGGTTTTGTTCTCCTAGTGTTTTTAATTTTATTTTTGAATACATAAAACAACATGATTCAAAAAGTCAATGTTAAAACTATATTAAATGTATATTCACGAAAGAGTCACTGGCCTCTCCACAATCCCTTCCATTTTGTTCCCCCTTAACACCTGTATGTAACTAATCTCATTAGTTTCTGATTCATCCTTCTTGCACTTCTTTTTTTAAATAAAGAAAAATATAAAACAGTTTAAGAATTGGCATGTCACCATTGCATAGGTATTATAGTAATCTTCTCTATATCATTTCAGTTTTAGTAATATGTGCCGACAAAGCAAGTACTATTGGCTTTGTTCCTATTGCCTTGTGATAGTAGTGGATACAGTAAAATGATAATTATATATTTGGAGGTTTGTCGTTGTTGGACCCCAATGGGACTTACTCTTAACTTTTTCAGTGTCTTACCTTTTCACACTATCAGCATTCATTATGGTTTATATTTGAGTATGGCTTAAACTGATAGGCTTCCCCTGAACAGTTCTTTCCCTTATCTTTTGGAAGTTTGCTGTTGTGAATAGTCTATTCAATTTGAACTGACATAAGTTTTTTACTTTTTCCTCATATTCCTTTTATTCTTTTCTGATGATATTCTACTACTTATTTTAATTCCTTTAAATTGACAACTTACCATTTACTTGGGTTCTCTTTTCTAATTGATTGTTTCTGTTTTTAACAAATAGGACTTTAAGGAGCTAGCTTTGATCAGCTGCTATGTCTATACTGGAATATTGTTGAAAGGTTTTGATGAGTTTGTTTTGAAAATCTCCTACTGATTCTTAATACTTCATTTTTTTTGAATTTGGGAATTCAGTTCATATTAGTTTGATAGGAAAGACTTCTAAAATACCTAAATTAAGTGTTCCTCTTCCTCTATTTCTTTAAACTTTCTTTTTTTTCCATATATCATGTATATTGGCATCCCAGCCAGCCCTTTTTGAACCATCTTTGACCTATTAATGAAAAAACTAGAAACCTAAGTTGATGAAGCTGTGGCACGCCGGGACTATTGATGTTTATGATTGAAGGCTCCCAGAGGATAGGTCTAGAGATAGGCCTTCCAGGCAGAGGATTTCCTAGTTTATACCTATGAGTGAGCAGAACAAGGTTAGTCTGTGTCAAGTTTCAGCATCTACTGGCTGTAGACAAAGATCTTAGGCCATTTATTCCTTTAATTTACTCTGTGTGTGTGTATTGTGTGTTTTGGAGAGACTGTTATGGAAGGGCAGTGTGGTATAGTGTAGTTTTTGACTGTGACTTCCATCAACTATATTTTTACTTACATGCACTCAATAAGTATATATTTATGTATAAATTTTATACTTGTTATACTATACTAATATAATTTGTAAGTCATAAAAATAAATATATAGTATGTAATAGAATTTATACTATAATGTATATTTATAATATATATAAATAGAAGTTTTAATAATTTTTTTGATCTTGTATACTCCTTGAGTACTTAGACCCCACTTTGGAAGCTACTGGTATAAAGGAAACTACACAGGATTTAGAAGACTTGGGCTCCAATTTTGGATTTACAATTACTGACATAGTAATCCAAGGACATATACTTATTACCTGTATACTTCACTTTCCTCTTCTGTAATGAAGATTAAATGAAATGGGACTTCCCTGGCAGTCCAGTGGTTAAGACTTTGTGCTTCCACTGCAAGGGGCTCAGGTTCTATACCTGGTTCGGGAATTAGATCCCACATGCCACGCAGTGTGGCCAAAAATTTTTTTTAAAAAGATTAAATGAAATGATATATGTAAACCTTTTAGTGTATTACTTGATATAAAATATTTTCAACAAATTTTAATGGACTCTGAATAGTATTTCATATTTTTCTTCTCAAGAGCTTGATCAGGGAAGACATTTAGACATAAATGCTAATGAAGAGTGAAGAACTTTTTATTTTTATTATTTGATGAGGGAAGCAAAAGTTTATCCAGTGGAAAAAAGTAGTCTGAAAATTCCAATATGGTTTCTTTTTACCTGATCATATTTATGATTTCTCAGCAATAAGTCAAATCCATTTCCTGTATTAATAAATTAAAAAATATTTGTTGAATGCTTGCCATGAGTGAGGCTTTATGCAAAGAAATAGAATGCTTGAAAAGATGGGCATATAGTTTATTTACTTGAGTTTATGTGTGCTTCATTTTTATTTGATTGATTTTTCTCAATTGGGTTTAATATTTAAGCTGTACAAAGCATGTATTTGCTGTAGTTTAAAGGAGAAAATACAGACTTTGAAGTTAAATATACAGGTTCATATTCAATCTCTTTGTTTTGTAAACCATGTGATCTCAGGCCATATTCCTGAA
Source organism: Mesoplodon densirostris (assembly GCF_025265405.1). Taxonomy (NCBI): domain Eukaryota; kingdom Metazoa; phylum Chordata; class Mammalia; order Artiodactyla; family Ziphiidae; genus Mesoplodon; species Mesoplodon densirostris. The sequence goes on along the minus strand of NC_082664.1, from coordinate 55,867,645 downwards.
CTATACTTCTCATATTTGTAAAATGAGGATAATTATCTTCATCGTTGGGTTGTTGTGAGGATTAAATGATAACGTTTGTGAAACACCTGCACAGCTCTAGGCAAGTAAAGTTATATTCAACAAATATTAGTCATATTTAGAAGACATTTTGAAAGGACCTTCTTAACCATAAGAAAAAGTATCTACATGCCAGTTCTAGAAGAGTTGTCATTTAATTTATGTCCTTGCCCTCAAATCAGAGCTAAATTCATATTAACGTGGCCATATCTAATCCCTACTGTAATTGCTTCTGAGTTTTAATCCTATATTGAGTTTTAATCTTATATTACCATTTCTCATATAGGTGAACCTTTACATTTTAGAAAATAATTTGTTACATTTTTTTATTAGGACATATAAAATGACCGCCAAGAATAATATAATGTAGATATTTCCAAAGTAATGAGTGCTGTGCTTGTGCAGTTAGCTTTTTTGCCTGTGAGCATTTCAGGAGGAAATCAATATACTTGTTGAATTTCATATTTCTTAGGAAATAATATATTTTTAAAACATTCCAACATAGAGCTGCTTCACAGGACTTCTAAATGCCCTTTTGAGGTTATATTGTCTGTTTCAAAACAATTATAACTATAAAGAAAACCACTGTGTATTAAGTAGGACTCTTTAATATCAGGAACCAACATGAGGAAACCAAAAGAAAATGGAAGTTTATTATTAGAATGCCAAGGTGTTGATTACCGCAAATGCAGGAAGACTGTAAAGGGCCTGGACCGTGTGATGCCAAGTCATCAGCATGCTCTCTAATTCTGGCCTCTACTTCACTTGATCCTTTGCATTATTGTTTTCTCTTTGCAGAATGGCTTTCTCTACTATATAATCTACATGGTGTTCTGAAAATAGCTGCCACACAGTTTCATGTTTATATATTACCCATCGAGCCAGACAAGGGACTAACTTTCCATCTTAATTATAAATTCTTCAGAGAGAAAGTTAAATTAAGTCTCCTTGGGTTCCTTCTCTACTACTCAACTAGTCAACTATGGACACCTGGAGAGATTCATACAGCAGAAATGGCAAGGTCTTGACCTCTCTGAAACCATTGTGGTGAGGTTGGATATGGGGGAGAGAGCAATTCTCAGTGCAACAGTTCTCCACATGTGGTCTCAAGACCCCTGGTGTCCCCTGGGACCATTTCAGGTGGTCTGTCAGGTCAAAACAATGTTCATGATACTACTAATAAACTATTTTCATTTTTCACTTTTTCTCTTGTGGGTTTACAGAATAGTTTTCCTGAGGTTATATGACATGTAACATGTGACATGTACAGACTGAATGCAGAAGCAGGTATGAGATTCCAGCTATCTTATATTAAGCCAGACAGTAAAGAAATTTTGCAAAGATGTAAAACAATGCAACTGTTCTCAGTAAATTGCTATTAATTTAAATAATTTATTAATGTTAACATATAATGATTTTATTTTTTATTGATATATAATTGACATATAACACAGGTGTACAACATAATTTGATATTTGTATATATTACAAATTGATTACCATGATAAATCTACTTAATATAATCACCTTACATAGTTACAATATTTTCTCTTGTGATGAGAACTTTTAATATTTATTCTCTTAGCAACTTACAAATATATAATACAGTATTATAACCCTACATACTAGAACTTATTTTATAACTGGAAGTTTGTACGTTTTGACCACCTTCACCCATTTTGCCCACCCCCACCCCCTACCTCTGGCAACCACCAATCTGTTCTGTGTTTCTGTGAGTTTTTTTTTTTTTTAAGATTCTACATATAAGTAGGATAATACAGTATTGTCTTTCTCTTTCTGACTTATTTTACTTAGCATAATGCCTTCAGGGTACATTCATGTTGTTGCAAATGGCAGGGTTTCCTTCTTTTTTATGGCTGAATAATATTCTTATACACACACACACACACACACACACATATATATATATTAGAATATTATTCACATTTAAAAAAATCTCTTCATCTGTAGGTGGACACTTAGGTTGCTTCCAGGTCTTGACTATTGTAAATAATGTTGCAATGAACATGGGGATGCAGATATTTCTTTGGGATTGTGATTCTTTTTCCTTTGGATAAACACTCAGCAGTGGAATTAGTTCATCCTATGGTAGTTCTATTTTTAACTTTTTGAGGAACCTCCATACTATTTTTCACAGTGGCTGCACAATTTACATTCCCAACAGGAGTACACAAGGGTTCCCTTTTCTCCACATCCTCACCAACACTTCTTACTTATCTTTTTGATAATAGCCAAGAGGTGATACCTCAGTGTGGTTTTGATTTGCATTTCCGTGATGATTACTGATGTTGAGCGCCTTTTAATATACCTGTTGGCCATCTGTATGTCTTTGTTTGGAAAAATATCTATTCAGATCCTCTGCCCATTTCTAAATCAGATTGTTTGCCTTTTTTTATTGAGCCCTATAAGTTTTTTAATATGTTTTGGATATTAACCCCTTATCAGATATATAGTTTTCAAATATTTTCTCTCATTTGGTAGCTTACCTTTTCATTTTGTTGATGGTTTCCTTTGCTTTGCAAAAGCTTTTAAGTTTGATGCAGGCCCATTTGTTTATTTTTTACTATGTTGCCTTTGCTTTTGATGTCAAATCCAAAAAATCATTACCAAGACCAATGTCAAGGAGCTTACCATCTATGTTTTCTTCTAGAAGTTTTATGGTTTCAGGTCTTATGTTAAATCTTTAATTTATTTGGAATTAATTTTTGTGTGTAGTGTAAGATAGTGGTCTAGTTTCATTCTTTTGCATGTGACTGTCCTGTTTTCACAACACCATCTGTTGAAGAGATTGTCCTTTCCCCATTGTATAGTCTTGGCTCCTTTGTTGTAAATTAATTGACCATATATGTATGGGTTTATTTCTGAGCTCTCTATTCTATTCCATTGACCTATGTGTCTGTTTTTATGACAATACCACACTGTTTTGATTATAATAGCTTTGTAATATTGTTTAAAATCAGGGCCTGTGGTGCCTCCAGCTTTGTTCTTTCTCAAGATTGCTTTGGCTATTCAGAGTTTTTTTTGATTCCATACACATTTTAGAATTATTTGTTCTAGTTCTATAAAAAATACCATTAGAATTTTGATAGGGATCACATTTAATCTGTAAATGGTTTGGGGTTGTTGTTGGTCATTTTAACCATATTAATTCCTCCAAGTCATGAGCACAAAATAGATTTCTACTTATTTATATCTTTGTTAGTTTCTTTGTTTAATGTTTTACAGTTTTCAGTGTACAGGTCTTTCACCTCTGTAGTTATATTTATTCATAGGTATTTTATTATATTTATACAGTTGTAAATGGGATTGTTTTCTTAATATCTTTTTCTGATAGTTTATTAGTAGTATATAGAAATATAACTGATTTCTGGATATTGATTTTGTATTCTGCAACTTTACTGAATTTTATTTTTTTCCTAACAGTAGTTCTAGTGGAGTCTTCAGGATTTTCTATACATATTATGTCATTTGCAAGTAGTGACAGTTGTACTTTTCTTCTGACTTGTATGCCTTTTACTCTTTTTCTTGCCTGATTGCTCTGTAGGACTTCCAATACTACATTGAATATAAGTGGTAAGAGTGGGTATACTTGTCTTTTTCCTGATTTTGAGGAAAAGCTTTCAGCTTTTCACTGCTGAGTATGATATTAGCTGTGGGCTTGTCGTATATAGCCCTTATTATGTTGAGGTATGGTCTCTCAACTTTGTTGAGAGGGTTTTTTTTTTGTCATAAATATTGAATTTTGTTAAATGTTTTTTCTGTATCTATTGAGATTATTGTATCATTTTTATCCTCCATTTTTTTAATGTGGTGTATCACATAGATTGATTTGTGGATATTGAACTGTCCTTGCATCCCTGGAGTAAATTCCACTTGATCATGGTGTATGATACTTTTAATGTATTGTTGAATTTGGTTTGCTAATATTTTATTGACGATTTTTTCATTTATGTTCATTAGGGATATTGGCCTGTAGTTTTTGTTTCTTTGTTTGTTTTTGTTTTTGTTTTTTGTGGTGTCCTTGTCTGGTTTTGGTATCAGGGTAATGCTGGCCTCATAAAATGTAAGCTCTGTTTTCAGAATACAGAGGTTGTTATCTATTATTTAAATCTACCTCATGCATTATTATTTTGATCTATTGAAGACTGTCCATTTGATCTATCATGGACTGAGAAAGATTAATTAAAGCTTGCTATTATTAATATGTTGCTCTCTATTTTTTCCTAGTGTATTTGTAGCTTTTTCTTTATGTATGTTGATGCTATTTTACATGATATACAGATAATCATAACTTTTATATTCATTGCAAATTGTGTTCCTTAGGAATAAAACTGTCTTTTAAATTTTCATTTAATAGTTTTTTGCTCTGAATTAAACCTTATTTAATATTAATTTTTTTAACCTCTGCCCAGGCTTTTATTTTCAGTCATTTTTAGAGTCATTGTTTTTGAAGTATGTCTTGTGTCTAATGCATAATTTTTTCCTGATTCTTTCTGAAAGTATTTTTCTTTCAATAGATTAACTTAGCCTTTTACCTTTATAATTATGGATAATATGTTTGGTATTATGTCTGTCTTTTACTTTGTTATAATTTATATATTTTAGTCTTAACTTTTGAGATCTTTCACTATATGATGTACATTTTTAAAATTTTGAGGGAGTGTTTATTTTGTTAATTTGAAAGTTTTATATTTTTGTTTTAGTGGTCATCTTTAAAACTACAATTTCCAAAAACAAAACAATACAAAACAAAAAAATCCTATAATTTCATATAGTTTTTTCAATCCTCTGCTTTTTAGATAGTTTCTATTGGTTTCTCTTGATCAATGAGATTAATGTTGTTTTTTTATTACCATCCCCTTTCTTTCTTTCTCTGTTATCATATTTGTCCATGTTTATAACTTTTATACTTAATTTGCCAGTTTTAAATTGTATCATTGATCCTTGACATAAAAAACATGAACAACATTTTAAACTTTATTTCCCTTGCATCTTTTTGTTTGTTTGTTTGTTTGTTTTTGTTGTTTTTTTTGCGGTACGCGGGCCTCTCACTGTTGTGGCCTCTCCCGCTGCGGAGCACGGGCTCCGGGCGCGCAGGCTCAGCGGCCATAGCTCACGGGCCCAGCCGCTCCGCGGCATGCGGGATCCTCCCACCGGGGGCACGAACCCGTGTCCCCTGCATCAGCAGGTGGACTCTCAACCACTGCGCCACCAGGGAAGCCCCTCCCTTGCATCTTGATATATTTTTCTTGTATTCTAATTACTGTTATTTCAGCATATCTGCATTTTCTGTTTATATATTTGTGTGCTTTACTTGCAAATTCACCATCATTTCTGTGATACTTTAATTCTTCCCTCTTTCCTAAGCATTGTCAATGATGTTTCCTTTATTTTTGTTGTTATGGTATCTTAGTGCTGTGTTTTTTCATAACCTTTATTTGCTCTTGGAAACATTTGTCTCATGAGTAACTTTTTTGCTTACCCATCCCCATTTTTTTGTCACGTACTGTCTTTGTAAGTATCCTATCCTGTGTCTTTTTTTTTTTTTTTTTTTTGTGGTATGTGGGCCTCTCACTGTTATGGCCTCTCCTGTTGCGGAGCACAGCCTCCGGATGTGCAGGCTCAGTGGCCATGGCTCACGGGCCCAGCCACTCCGCGGCATGTGGGATCTTCCTGGACCGGGGCACGAACCCATGTCCCCTGCATCGGCAGGCGGACTCTCAACCACTGTGCCACCAGGGAAGCCCCCTGTGTCTTTTTTTATTACACATCTTTGAGTGAAGAGAGTTCTTCCTGGACTAGTTATTTGTAGGATTTTTCTATAGGGAAGATGCCAGGGCTGGGTTGCAAGCCAGAAGGGGATTTTTTTCTCTGTTGCTTAGAGATTTGTTATGTGTATTCTTTTAGCCTTGACTTCTTCCCAACCACAGGAAAGATGGAGCTGTGGGCTTTTAATGCTGTTTCTTTTTTCCCTTGCTGATCACCAATAGATACATTTGTGCAAATGTGCCTTATTTGTGTGATTCCTCTCCCAGAACTGTCTCTTCTTATTCTCAAAACCAAATTGCTTTCTTGAAAGCTCTTTCTGCCAGTCTGTTCAGCCCTTTCCATTGTTGGAAATAAGGGATTTTAGTTTTTAACTGAAAAGAGAGGACTTTAATCTTGGATTCCTCGCCTTTCTGAGATCAACAGCACCATGTATTTTCCCTCCATGCTTTTATGAACTCCTATTTGATCTTTACTGCTTTTAATAGTGATTTCATCTATTTTTTGACTTGTGATTTTACTTGTCTCTGATTTTTGTTGAATACAGATATGCATTTCTATTTCTTATTCTTCTTGTTGCTCCTAAGGGACTTCTGAGAGGTGAAGGGAGATGTTCTAAGTTTATTTTGCCTTTGGAAATTGGAAGGGTCTCATACTCCCTTATGAACGTACTGGCTCTGTTTTCAACCTGTGATGAAGGGGAAATCTGGGTGGTCATGTTTCTACCACATGATTTCCCTGCTTTTAATTGGTTGGATTTGGGACAAACAACTTACTCAAGGCAAACAAATCAATTAGAATGGGTTGAGTAAGTCAGATTTTCCAAGAATTTGAACTAAGACTGCAATTAGTTTGTCACAGGCACTTGAGATGAAGGGTCACAGAGATGCAGCTGAGGTAGCCATACTGAGCTAAAACTCAGATAAGTAAGTTGAGAGAAGGATGGAACATGGATATAGAGCAAAGTGGAGAAACAATGGAAAAGAGAAGTAATATCAAAGAAACCCTGTGATTTCTAAGAGTTAGTAAAAGCATCCTATTTCTAGTCCCTTTTCTGTTCCCATGTGGCCTGGCTCCAGTATGTGCTACTCTTCAATTCTGTGAGATCTCTGTTTTTCTACCATACCACCCTTGACTTGTGTGGTAAGTTCAGTATGTTTTCGCTATTTGCAACCAAGGGAAAAATACAAGTTGTCCATTTTATTGGAATATAGCTGCTTATAGTAGTCTCATATGATCCTTTGTATTTCTGTGCTGTCCACTGTAACTTCTCCTTTTTCATTTCGAATTTTATTGAGTTGAGCCTTCTCCCTTTTTGTCATGATGAGTCTGGCTAAAGGTTTATCAATTTTGTTTATCTTTTCAAATAACCAGCCTTTAGTTTCACTGATCTTTTCTACATGTAAAAAAAGTGAAATTAGAACATTCTTTAACACCATACACAAAAATAAACTCAAAATGCATTAAAGAACTAAGTGTAAGATTGAATACTATAAAACTCTTAGAGGAAAACGTAGGCAGAGCACTCTTTGACATAAATTGCAGCAATATCTTTTCCGAGCCACCTCCTAGAATAATGGAAATAAAACCAAAAATAAATTAATGTGACCTAATTAAACTCAAAAGCTTCTTCACAACAAAGGAAACCATAAACAAAACGAAAAGAAGACCCACAGAATCGAAGAAAATATTTGCAAACAATGCGACTGACAAGGGAATAGTCTCCAAAATTTACAAACATGTGTCTCAATATCAAAAAGACAAACAACCCAATCAAAAAATGGGCAGAAGACCTAAAGAGGCATTTCTCCAAAGAAGACATACAGATGGCCAAGAGGCACATGAAAAGATGCTCAACATCACTAATTATTAGAGAAATCCAAATCGAAACTACAATGAGATATCACCTCACACCAGTCAGAATGGCCATCATCAAAAAATCTGTAAACAGTTAATGCTGAAGAGGGTGTGGAGAAAAGGGAACCCTCCTTCACTGTTGGTGGGAATGTAAATTGGTACAGCCACTATGGAAAACAGTATGGAGGTTCCTTAAGAAACTAAAAATAGAGCTACCATATGATCCAACAATCCCACTCCTGAGCATATATTTGGAGAAAAACACAGTTCCAAAGGATACACACACCCCAATGTTCATTGCAGCACTGTTTACAATAGCCAATACATGGAAGCAACCTAGATGTCCATCAACAGATGAATGGATAAAGAAGATGTGGTACATATATACAGTGGAATATTACTCAGCCATTAAAAAGAATGAAATAATTCCATTTGCATCAACATGAATGGACCTGGAAATTATCATCCTAAGTGAAGTAAGTCAGACAGAGAAAGACAAATATCATATGATATAGCTTATATGCAGAATCTAAAAAATGAATGATACAAATGAACTTACTTACAAAACAGAAACAGATTCACAGCAAATGAACTGATGGTTACCAGGGGGAAAGGGTGGGAGGAAGGGTTAGATTGGGAGTTTGGGATTTACATGTACACACTGCTATATTTAAAATAGATAACCACCAAGGACCAACTGTATAACACAGGGAACGCTGCTCAATAATCTGTAATAACCTAAATGGGAAAAGAATTTGGAAAAAGAAAAAAAGAAATTGCCTAATAAGATGAAGAAAACATCCAGGTAAAGAAGAAAGGTTCGAAACATAGGACTGACAGCACTTAAGTTAGACATACGAAAATTAAAACAAAATCATATACACATTGGAATAATGGTTCATATAATGGAAATTTTGTTGCATAGACAAATTCTTGGAAATATCTGTTGTATATTGAAGAATATTTTTTTTTTCTTTTTGCGGTATGCGGGCCTCTCACTGTTGTGGCCTCTCCCGTTGCGGAGCACAGGCTCCGGATGCGCAGGCCCAGCGGCCATGGCTCACGGGCCCAGCCGCTCCGCGGCATATGGGATCCTCCCAGACCGGGGCACGAACCCGTATCCCCTGCATCGGCAGGCGGACTCTTAACCACTGCGCCACCAGGGAGGCCCTGAAGAATATTTTTAAAGAGTAAAGGCGGGTCATATATAGGCCATGTTAATATGAATTCATCCCAGAGAGGGCATGTTGATTTGTTGTGAGACAGTAAGATAATTAGTGCAGTAAATTAGTAGAGCACACAGGTGATAATACCATATCCAAAGCAATTTATTGGTGTTAATTTCTTCATTTGCAGAAGTACAAACTTCACCCGTTGAAATGGATGTTTTAATCTATACTATAAATTGTTTATGAACTTGCACATTTAAAAAAATTAGCTCTAGTTTAGTTAAATTTGTGAGAGTGCTGGAGAGAACCTTTCCCTCTTAACCTTGCATAACTGAGTATTTATGTTTTATATATAGGAAAGTAGACACTGCCAGGGCCATAGGCAGAATTGTGAAGGATTACTTGTCTTCTGGTGTCTTCAGACTTCCCTTTCCTTACATTTTATTTACTGCAGAGCTTACTTTCCTTTTCGCTGCTTTAAATGTTCAGGGTCCAGACTCTTTCTTCTTTTAAAAGCTACTCTTAGTATAGTATATAAAACCTGTTCATACTAAGATTTAAAGAACTGTTAAAAATGTTTTATTCTTTTTGTAAAATTTTTATGGGGGTATAGTTGTTTTACAAAAAATGTTTTATTCTTAATAACATGTCTGCCATTTATTTAGCATTTTATACCTTGCAAAAACACTTTATATACTCTGTAGCATTTAATCACCACTACAACCCTATAAAATAGACAGCATCTTAACTTTATGAATGATGAAACCAAAACTCAGATACTAAAACTGGGCTTTAAGTTCAGGTCTTTAAACTCTGACTTTCCATAGTTTTAGCTGTCTTATGAAGACATGACATGTTTGCAGAGATTAAAAAAACTCTGCAAAAACTAGTAAAATGAGTTTCTGATTGTAGAATTTCAGGTGTCACTTGTCACCGGTGGGTGAACTGACTTTCTCTGCTTAACCATTTCATTCTCTCCATGATCACAGCTCATGGAGACAGTAACAGGAATGGACAGATGACTGGGCTGAAGGCATGGAAATCCAACGTAAAGAGGACAAAGGAGATATCATTTAATTTAGGGAACAGTAACCCTCTGTACTTCAGTAAACAATAACCCTCTGTACTTCAGTAGGCTCTAAAGACTATTACAAGGAATGTATAATAATTAAGGCAACGTAGTATGGTGGAAAGGAAATGGGCTTTGAAATCCTGAAGACATGGGATTTGAGTCTAATTCCAGATCTGTCACCTACTAGCTACGTGACTTTCAGCAAATTCTTGTTTCATAGAACTATTGTGAAAATTCATTGAAAAACATGTGAAATTAAAATAATAGTAACCATTTATTGAGCACTAATTAACGTTCCCTTAATCTGTACCTGCAACCATGGGATAGGTATTATTGTTATCAGAATTTAATAGATGAAAAAACTAAGCCTAAATAAGTTTACCAATATACCCAAAGTTACACAGTTAGTAATCTTTGGAACCAGGGTGCATACCCAAGTCCACCTGATTCTGATGTCTGTGCTACATAGTACATTGTACTTAATACCTGGTACCTTTCCTATAATGATCAACATTTGTAATGATGGCTGGAGTGGACATCTGTTGTTTTGATTTGTCCAGAGACACTTTCCCCCTTCTTCTGTTAACAGCACTTCCCTTTTGTTGGAAAACTAGTTCTTAGTCATTTCAAATGATGGAACCGTGAACTAGCCACAGGAATTAGTTCAAAGGGTGGGCATGTGAGTTAAGTAAGGATAATCAGAACATGTCTTTGTGTTATGTACAAGGTAGTGAGAAGTCTTCTAGTTCCTTTAGGATTGCTATAGTAGGATAATTTAATATCCTGGAGGCTGAATAGTAATTGATAATGTAAGCCAGGTCATGCTTCCTCTGCAGACTTGGAGAAAGTCATCTGAAGTAAGAAAAATGAGGTCAATACAGAGATAAACTAAATGAGGAATGAAGAAAAAGTCTTGATGATAGAAAAAGTTCCTGAATCAAGTTTCATATAGTTCAGTGAGCCAATACAACTCCCTCATTTGGGTGAACTAATTTGAGTTGTATTTCTGTTACTTACAGCTGAAAGTAAAAAAGAAAGTGTAAAATGTCATCAGTTATTTCTTTTAGAAATACAGAAAAAAAGTGTTCTCTGTTGTAATGAGCTTCTACTATAAGGGGTTAAAATAAAATAATTTTGTACTTAAAGAGGAAAACATTAATTATATGAAAAAAATTTCAGTTATAATTTCTCAGAGAGGCTGAAAAGTGAAGTATCCTTTTATTTTAAGTATTTCCTGAAAATATGACTTAGCAGGTAGTGATAGTCATGATTCACTATTTATGAGAATTATCTAAAACATAAGGGAAAACTATTTTTGGCTGAGTAATTTGACACCTTTATAAAAATATATTATTTTTGTCGCTTCTGCTTGGAAAGCTCTTCCTCCAAGTACTCAGAACAGCTCCCTCTGCTTCATTTCACAGTCAGGCTCTCCCTGATTCTTCTATCTAAAAAGATACTTACTTTTTACCCTCTTCCTGACTTACTGTTTGCTCCATGGAATGTATAACTACCTCACACTGTACTCTTTATATACTGGTTTATTTGTTTATCACTATTTCCCACACCAAAATATAAGCTCCATGAGAACAAGGAATTTGTATCAATATTATTAATAAATGAATCTTTTTAGGTAGAATTTACTATGGAACTTAAGTGTGGTAAATAAAGAATAGCAAAGACAGGCTGCCTGACCAGCTTTGATCAAGCCTACGTCCTTCTCTTCCTGGGACATGCCGAATCCATATTTCTCAGTCTTTACCTTGCATTTGGGAGTGGTTATGTGAGAAATTGGGATGTGAGCAGGAATGAAGTATATCACTCCCAGGCCTGGTCCATAAAATTTCCCATGCATAGGGTTACCATCATCTTAGGGTGTCTAGGATAGTTATGGGTTACACTTATTGTTGTCAAGTCTGATTAGTGGCTCTTCTACTCCCTAAAGTATCCCAGTTTCAACAAATTTTATAGATGCTATAGCTATGCATGGCACGGTAGGCTTTTTCCTCTTCCATAGCACATGGCAGACAAGTCCTGTGACTCTGGAAGTCACACATTACAGATTGTGTAGCTGCAAGAAGGAAGGGTCCTGGATACTTGAGTCACCACTTGGGAGAGAGCTGCCAATCTGCCCACTTTAGACTTAGAGCAAGAAAAGGATTTATTTTGTGCTTGAGCTGTTATACATTTTTAGATTTGTGCAATTACAGTACCCTAACTAATGCAGAAACCTAAGTGTCAAATTGGTAGTATTCAGAATATATAAATTAGGAAGTATAGACGCTTATTTTTAACTGACACAAGTACAATTTAACTTCCTAATTATACATTATTTTCAAAGGCTTACTGAATCAAATCAGGTGTGATATTCCAGTATTTCATGATTTGTTTTATAATGTCAGTGTTGTTAGTAAAAATCAACTCAGAGTCATAATAAATTGAGTCTGGACTGCCTGTTCCCACAGGGATGGTTAATTTGGTTATTCTACTGTGGAACATTCTACGTGCATGTAGGAAAAGATTATATGATTGGTTGGAATAATTTGATTACTCTATGTTCACCAACTGGAAAGTATAGTAATAATATCCTTTTTGTCTTCATTTTGTCCCTTGATAACCAATTCATGAAGCTAATCAAGCTGAATCAAATCTTTCTGGAAGGCAAAAGTCTTGCAAACTGTCTCTTACACCATCTGCTGCACACAAAAAGAAAATATGGTGTACTAATTGGTATGTTATGAAATAGCCAAGGGAGTGAATGGTGGTGGTTTTGGAGTCAGTGGATTTCTGTGAGGTCTCAAATTCTGACAGATGTTAGAGAGTTCACAGTGTCTGGCCCTAGATATATGGAGAGAACTTCTTTCCTGAAGCTCGACTTGCCTCTCTTTCTAGCATTGTGGTCACCCATACAAGACAGCAAAAGCAGATTTCTTTTAAGCAATTATATACCCCTTAAATTTTAAACTAAACGAATGTATGCTTACTGAAATAATATCCAAATAATACAGAATTGCATATTGAAAGATAAAGTAAGTATACTTCATTCCCCCTCTATTCTTTGCAGGTAACCACTACTAAAAATTATTTGTTTTGGTTTCTGCTTTTTATTTTTGGATATTTTCACAAAGGTCTGGTGACATTCATCTTTGTTCATCTTTAAAAGCAAGTCACTAAAATGTTGGTTAGGAGTTCTTTGTGGGGAAAGCAGTTTCTTTTGACACGTGAGTTTAATTGTAGAATGATTGCATCTGGCATTTTCACTTTGGCAACCTCCAGTATCAATGTCTGGGAGAATATTTCCCTCCTGAAGTCATATGGGCCCCTGCCTAAAGAGTGTAATTGTGTACATCAGCCTTCTTGAAGTTGGACAAGGGGAAGGAGGCTGGCTCCCCAGCATTCAGTATGCAGATTTCTCTTTAATGCCCCTATTTCCAATCTTGAGTCTCAACTCCTCTCCCAGGCCAAAAGTCCTTGGGGTCCCAAGTTTAGATCCTCTCAGCTCAGTTTGTCCAGAACAAACCTCCCATTTCTGTGGTGGAGCTGGGCATTCTGACTGTAGGGTAGTTGCTGGTCTGTGGGGAGGGAGGCAGAGTTCTAGAACTTTGACCTTTGTCATCCTGTGCCTCATCCTCGCTTTCTGTGGTACCTTGTGGCTCCATGACACTTCAAGTGGAGAGAGATAGGGAGTTTCCCTCCAAATGTCTCTGAATAATCATGTTTTGTGAACTTAGGAACTTGCAAATTGTTTTACCTGATGTAACAAATATGGGCAAATATATGAACAAAAATGAAAAAAATTTGGTTAAAGTGTAACCTTTGTCATATATTAGTGACAGGCTTATTAAAATCAACCTCTGAATTCATTGAGTAGATATTTTAAAGAAATACTTTTGCTTAGTGATGATAGCCAGTATTCAGGTATTTTGGTGTTGTCCATGTGACTCCTTCAGCAGAAAATTTCTTTACCTTGATTTGAGTAGAAAATGGTATAACACGTGATACTTTCCTATTGAACTCGGAATATATGGCTCAGTTTTTTTCTTATGGTGACAGTTATTAGAAGAAGGTAATTACTAGGCAAAACTCCTGTGTTATCTTATTCTCGTGAAACAAAATACTAGAATATATTTTGGGAAATTGATATTACTAGAACAGTGGAATGATAACATTTATAGGCTATCATAAAGTTGACATAATAGTACAGAGTTTTTGTAAGAGTAGGATGAGATTTCACACCACATTGACACTCTATCTAAATCAGCCACATCCAGCAGGAGCTGTAAGGAGAAATTGGGAAATTCTGATTTGAACCAGGGTGATAGAGAAGATATATTTCTTTATGCATTTTAGTAATATGTATTATCCACACTAAAAACAAAAGAAATATCATGACATTTATAGAAGAAGGAAGATGGATCAATGTACTTTGTAGTCTACTAAATCTTGAAACAACTTTAAACAATTTATTTTTTTCAATCTAAATTAATCTCCCTCTAAAGTAAGTAGGATCAGCAGGTAAAGGTAGAGATATCTTATTCTGAGGAAAAATCTTCAGTCATTATTTGAATTTGTTGTTTAATATACCAAGATATGTACCAAAATAAAGAATCAGTACCTATATCAGTGTGCTTATTTTGGTTGTTTTATTTAAAAAAAAACTTTTGAAGTCATTTTATTATAAGCAACACCAGAAGTATCTAGAGATGCAGCCTCTGAGAAGGCAGCCTCAGGCTCTGTATTAGTTTCCTATTGCTGCTGTAACAAATTATTTCAAATTTAGAGGCTTAAAACAACAAAAATTTATTATCTTACAGTTCTGTAAAAGTCCTACATCGGTCTCACTGGGTCAAAATGTAGGTGTCTGCAGGGCTGTGTTCCTTTCTTGAGGCTCTACATGAGCCCATTTTCCTGTCTTCCAGCTTCTCGAGGCTGTCCAAACTCCTTCTTTTGGAACATCTTCCTCCATCTTAAAAGCCACCAGTGTAACATCTTTTGGATCCAGCTTCCATTGTTACATCTCTTTGTGACAGGAAAGATTCTCTCCTTTTAATGATCTTGTAGTTAGATTGGGCCAACCTGGATAATCCAGACTAATACCCTATTCTCAAGGTCCTTAAACTTAATAATGTCTAAAAAGTCCCCTTTGCCATGTAAAGTGACATATTAAAAACTCCTGGGGATTAGGATGTGAATATCTTTAAGGACCATTCTCCATATCACAGGTTCTAACCTTGAGTTTTCTGGCAAAGCAGGAATGTAGACTGAGTTCCAGGTATAATCTCATTTCTGCAGCATAGTTCCTGTACTGTTTTGCTGGAAGCATTGTCACCATACCACAAGAGCTATTGCTTTGTTTTGTATTTCCATGGGTTTGGCAAATATAGAATTTTTATTGTGTTCCACATACTGTGCTAGGTACTGAGGAAATAAAAGTTAAAGACAGAGGCTCTGTTCTCAAAGATGTTACAGTAGAGTACAAGACAATTACACAATGCCATAGGAGTGAGACAGGATGCTGTGGGATCTCAGGGATACCCTCCACGACACTGAAATTTCAAGCAAAATGTCCCAGAGAGAATAACATCTGAGCTGTTCTGAGTCCTTTGGAAAAAAGGACCGTTGTGGAATTGTAGAGGTTAATGACCGTTACATTTTCTGCTACATTCTGGAGATAATGGCATTACAAGAAGTAGACAAGACTTCTGCTTTCATGGAGCTCAAAAGAAAGGGATAGTCCAAACCTAAGGAATTTAGTGTCCTAATCTAACAGACTTAGCAGGAGTGAAAACCTTTACAAATCAAAGGTAGAACAAGTCAGGACAAAGAAAGAGTGGAAAAGAACTGAGGTGGTTAAGAGGGTTGACAGTCAAGAATGTAAGATGTTTGGAAGTGCCCACTTAAAAGCCGTATTTTAGATATTATGGATTATGGCACTAAGCAGTTTATGACCTGATTGCAGGGATCACTTGTCACTGCAATTCTCAGCAAACTTTTGCAGAATGTTTTTAGCTGTTTCCTAGATCCCCTTCCTGCCTTTTCTCCTCCTTAAGAAAAACTGGCAAATTTGGATGGTAACATTATCCTGCAAACTCAAAGGGACTGTGTGAATTCTGGACAAGTTAGGAGAACGTTACTGAAATTCATGTGGGATGGAAAGCATGATAGCATTTACCTGGAAAGAGAACCCCTTTTTTTAGTCCCACTATTACCTGTCCTGTTACACTACATTTTGCACTTTGTACTGCTTTCAAGTCTGGACTTCTGACTTGACTTATTTGTACTAAAACATCTTCTAGAAAAAGTGGATTGGGTCAAAGAACAGCAGAGTGTTATTGCTTCATCTTATCACAATATGTCTATCACTTTCAGATAAAAAACCTGAGTCCTTTTGTATGTTGTGTTAATTACCTAAATTAATCTAAATATCATATTGACAAAAATAAATAGATGAGTAAGTAGTTTCTTGGTATCTGAGGGGGATTGGTTCCAGCACATCATGGATACCAAAATCCGAGGATGTTCAAGTCCCTTATATAAAATGGTGTAGTATTTGCATACAATGTACACACATCCTCCTGTATACTTTAAATAATTTCTTGGTTATTTATAATACTTAATGCAATGTAAATTTTATATAAATGGTTGCTGGCAGGTGCCAAATTCAAGTTTTGCTTTGGGGGACTTTCTGGAACTTTTAAAAAAATATTTTTGATCTGAAGTTGGTTGTATCTGTTATGCGAAACCTGCAGATGTGGAATGCCATCTGTACATTTTAACTTAGGGTGGTGGGAGGCGAAAACACAGACAGATGTGCTTATAAGTAGTTTTGCATTAAGAACTTGGAATTCTTAAATTCTGTTCTCCTATTGCAATTTAAGAGGAGAGGAACTCCGGAATTTTCTATTGGAACAGGGTGTTTTTGTAATAAAATATGAAGAACATGCATGCTATTATATTATAAAGATTTGCAATTATGCCTTGATAGAAGCAAAGGGATTACATGCTTTTAATGAAGTGCGCATTGTCAATGTGCAAAGCAATAAAATGAAAAAAGTTACAGAACTGAAAATTTAATATATATGATAATACACATAAATCTATTAGAGAAAGAAAAGCAGAATTAATTATACTTCAGTACCCAGAGGGTGAATACAAATGGTAAAGAATTGTGAAATTAAAATTTTATTTTGTAATTAGTTTAGCAGAGTAAAATTAGAAAAGAAGTAAGTTTTTAAAGGTACTGATAACATAAAATATTTCATGAAAGGGAAGCAGGAAAAACGTTAATTATAAGTAGTTACCTGAAAGGGGAAAAAATGTTTTCTATCTTGAAATAACAAAGATTAAATTTTTAATTAATTCATGGTTTCATTTTAAAAACTGATCACAACAGAGTTTTGAATATTCTAAATATTCAAGTGAAATACAAAGATATGCTTAAAACATTTGTGAAGCTCAAGTGGTTTGAGCACCAATGATTCTCTCCAAGCCTTTTTGAAAAAGCAACATGAAGTTAAAGTTTTTCTTTTTCTCTTTGGGGCTAACAAAATTTTAGTATTTGTGAGAATTCTGATGGGCTGTTTGTCTATATATGAATTTGATTGTTCTTAATTTATGAGGAAGTACATTTTTTGTTATGTAGTGTTGCTGTTTTCACAGTAGGGTTATTGTGATTTTAAAAATATCTTAAAGAAATAAAGTAAAAAATACAACAATCAGAATCTATTCTTTCAGTCTTTATACGTAGTGAATACCTACAACAGTCTTAAAGTCATGTAGCTGATAACTCAGGCTGATACATGCACATGGTTTCTGAACCATCACAGAAGGGTGGAGTGCACAATTTTGGGTGAACTACAACCTTAGCCAGTGCACGGTTCAGAGAGATCAAAAGTTGCTTTCTGTAAATGCTCATCATTGATAGATTTGACCAAAAGTAATTCTTAGATTGTTTAGTAACTGTTCTGTCCCTGAGGGAATAGTTATATCTCAAAAGGACTCTTAGGAACAATTATTTTAATATACTATATTATATTTCAAGGCAATTGATACTGACATTTACTTGACCAGCTCAACTCAGACTGTCAACTAAAAATTCTAATTCAATTCACCAGTTCACTACATAGATGGCCAGTGGGCTTGGTTAGTATTCTTAGATGCCTCTCAAAGGCTCCCTGGCTTCTTGTTTGCCAGATACTGACATTTAGTATATTATTATTTTTTTAATAGATCTTTATTAGAGTATAATTGGTTCACCATACTGTGTTAGTTTTTGTTGTACACCAAAGTGAATCATCCATATGCATACATATGTCCCCATATCTGCTCCCCCTTGAGCCTCCCTCCCATCCTCCGTATCCCACCCCTCTAGGTAATTGCAAAGCACTGAGCTGATCTCCCTGTGCTATGCTGCTGCTTCCCACTAGCTAACTTTTACATTTGGTAGTGTATATATGTCAATGCTACTCTCAGCTCACCCCAGCTTCCCCCTCCCACCCATGTCCTAAAGTCCATTCTCTATGTCTACATCTTTATTCCTGCCCTGCAACTAGGTTCACCAGTACCATTTTTTTTAGATTACATGTGTATGTGTTAGAATACTGTATTTGTTTTTAACTTTCTGACTTACTTCACTCTGTATGACAGACTCTAGGTCCATCCACCTCACTACAACTAACTCAATTTCATTTCTTTTTATGGCTGAGCAATATTCCATTGTATATATGTGCCACATCTTCTTTATCCATTCATCTGTTGATGAACATTTAGGTTGGTTCCATGTCCTAGCTATTGAAAATAGTGCTGCAGTGAACATTGTGGTACATGTCTCTTTTTGAATTATGGTTAAAACAAAAAATAACATACAAAAGAATCCCCATAAGGTTATCAGATGGTTTTTCAGCAGAAACTCTGCAGGCCAGAAGGGAGTGACATGATGTACTTAAAGTGATGAAAGAGAAAAACCTACAACCAAGATTACTCTACCCAGCAAGGATCTCATTCAGATTTGACAGAGAAATCAAAAGCTTTTCAGACAAGCAAAAGCTAAGAGAATTCAGCACCACCAAACCAGCTTTACAACAAATGCTAAAGAAACCTCTGTAGGTGGGAAACGCAAGAGAAGAAAAACACCCACATAAACAAACCCAAAATGATTAAGAAAATGGGAATAGGAACATACATATTGATAATAACCTTGAATGTAAATGGATTAAATGCCCCAACCAAAAGACACAGACTGGCTGAATGGATACAAAAACAAGACCCATATATATGCTATCTACAAGGGACCCATTTCAGACCTAGGGACACATACAGACTGAAGGTGAAGGGATGAAAGAAGATATTCTATGCAAATGGGAATCAAACAAAAGCTGGAGCAGCAGTACTCATACCCAATAAAATAGACTTTAAAATAAAGACTATTACAAGAGAAAAAAGAAGGACACTACATAATGATCAAAGGATCAATCAAAGAAGAAGATATAACAATTATAAATGTTTATGTGCTCAATATAGGAGCACCTCAATACATAAGGCAAATGCTAACAACCATGAGTGGAGAAACTGATAGTAACACAATAATTGTAGGGGACTTTAACATGCCACTTTCACCAATGGACAGATCATCCAAACAGAAAATAAATAAGGAAACACAAGCTTTAAATGACACAATAGACAAGATAGATTTAATTGATATTTATAGAACATTCCACCTGAAAATGGGAGAATACACTTTCTTCTCAAGTGAACATGGAATAGTCTCCAGGAGAGATCACATCTTGGGTCACAAATCAAGCCTTGGAAAATTTAATAAAATTGAAATCATATCAAGCACCTTTTCTGACCACATTGCTATGAGATTGGAGATCAGTTACAGGAGAAAAAACTAAAACACACAAATACATGGAGGCTAAGCAGTGCACTACTAAATAACCAAGAGATCACTGAAGAAATCAAAGAAGAAAAAAAAAATACGTAGAGACAAATGACAACAAAAACACAAAAACCCAAAACCTATGGGATGCAGCAAAAGCAGTTCTAAGAGAGAAGTTTATAGCAATTCAATATCACCTTAAGAAACAAGAAAAGTCTCAAAGAAACAATCTAACCCGACACTTAAAACAACTAGAGAAAGAAGAACAAAGAAAATCCAAAGTCAGTGGAAGGAAAGAAATCATAAAATCAGAGCAGAAATAAATGAAATAGAAATGAAGAAAACAATAGCAAATATCAATAAAACTAAAAGCTGGTTCTTTGAGAAAATAAACAAAATTGATAAGCCCTTAGCCAGACTCATCAAGAAAAAAAGGGAGAGGATACAAATCAATAAAATTAGAAATGAAAAAGGAGAAATCACAACGGACACCGCAGAAATACAAAGGATTATAAGAGACTACTACAAACAACTCTATGCCAATAAAATGGACAACCATGAAGAAATGGACAAATTCTTGGAAAGGTACAATTTTCCAAGACTGAACCAGAAAGAATTAGAAAATATAAACAGACCTATCAAAAGAAATGAAATTGAAACTGTAGTTAAAAATCTTCCAACAAACAAAAGTCCAGGACCAGATGGCTTCACAGGAGAATTCTATCAAACATTTAGAGAAGAGCTAACACTGATCCTTCTCAAACTCTTCCAAAAAATTGCAGAGGGAGAAACACCCCCAAATTCATTTTATGAAGCCACCATTACCCTAATACCAAAAACAGAAAAAGATATCACAAAAAAAGAAAATTATAGACCAATATCACTGATGAACATAGATGCAAAAATCCTAACAAAATACTAGCAAACAGAATCCAACAACACATTAAAAGGATTGTACACCATGATTAAGTGGGATTTATCCCAGGGATTCAAGGATTCTTCAATATATGCAAGTCAATCAATGTGATACACTACATTAGCAAGTTAAGTAATAAAAACCATAAGATCATCTCAATAGATGCAGAAAAAGCTTTTGACAAAATTCAACACCCATTTATGATAAAAACTCTCCAGAAAATGGGCATAGAGGGAAACTACCTCAACATAATAAAGGCCATATATGACAAACTCACAGCAAGTATCATTCTCAGTGGTGAAAAACTGAAAGCATTTCCACTAAAATTGGGAACAAGACAAGGATGTCCACTCTCACCACTCTTATTCTACAAAGTTTTGGAAGTCATAGCCATGGCAATCAGAGAATTAAAAGAAAGGAATCCAAATTGGAAAAGAAGTAAAACTGTCACCATTTGCGGATGACAGAATACCATACATAGAAAATCCTAAAGATGCCACCAGAAAAATACTAGAACTAATCAATGAATTTGGAGGGGTTTCATGGTACAAAAAGCATGCACAGAAACCTCTGGCATTCCTATACACCAACAGCGAAAAATCAGAAAGAGAAATTAAGGAAACAATCCCATTTACCATCGCAACATAAAGAATAAAATACCTAGGAATAAACCTACCTAAGGAGGTGAAAGACTTGTACTCAGAAAACCATAAAACACTGATGAAAGAAATTAAAGATGACATAAACAGATGGAGAAATATACCATGTTCTTGGATTGGAAGAATTAATATTGTGAAAATGACTATACTACCCAAAGCAATCTACAGATTCAGTGCAATCCCTATCAAACTACCAATGGCATTCTTCACAGAATTAGAACAAAAAATTTTACAACTCATATGGAAACACAAAAGACCCCAAATAGCCAAAGCAATCTTGAGAAAGAAAAATGGAGCTGGAGAAATCAGGTTCCCCAACTTCTAGTAAACTTTGTGGTATAGCTTATTATATCACAAAGCTACAGTAATCAAGGCAGTATGTTACTGACACAAAAACAGAAATATAGATCAATGGTACAGGATAAAATGCCCAGAGATAAACCCACGCATATATGGTCACCTAATTTATGATAAGGGAGGCAAGAACATACAACGGAGAAAGGACTGTCTCTTCAATAAGTGGTGCTGCGAAAACTGGACAGCTACATGGAAAAGAATGAAATTAGAATACTACCTAATACCAAACACAAAAATAAACTCTAAATGGATTAAAGACCTAGATGTAAGGCCGGACACTATAAAACTCTTAGAGGAAAACATAGGAAAAACACTCTTTGACATAAACCACAGCAAGATCTTTTTTGACCCACCTGCTAGAATAATGGAAATAAAACAAAACAAAACAAAAAACCAAATGGGACTTAATTAAACTTAAAAGCTTTTGCACAGCAAAGGAAACCATAAACAAGACAAAAAGACAACCCTCAGAATGGGAGAAAGTATTTGCAAATGAAACAACAGACAAAGGATTAATCTGCAAAATATACAAACAGCTCATGGAACTCAATATCAAAAAAACAAACAGTCCAATTAAAAAATGGGCAGAGGACCTAAATAGACATTTCACCAAGGAAGACATACAGATGGCCAAGAGACACATGAAAAGATGCTCAACATCACTAATTATTAGAGAACTGCAAGTCAAAACTACAATCAGGTCTCATCTCACACTGGTCAGAATGGTCATTATTAAAAAATCTAAAAACAATAGATGCTGGAGACGGTGTGGTGAAAACGGAACCCTCCTGCACTGTTCGTGGGAAAGTAAATTGATACAACCACTATGGAAAACAGTGAGTAGGTTTCTTAAAAAAACTAAAAATAGAACTAACCATGTGACACAGCAATCCCACTACTAGGCATATACCCTGAGAAAACCATAAATCAAAAAGAGACATTTTTATGTAACCAACATTCTTTGCTCATGTGGAATTGGGTATGTGTCATGGACTGAACTGTGTCCCTCTAAAATTTATATGTTGAAGCCCTAACCCCCAATGTGACTGTATTTGGAGATAGTGCCTTAGACAGGTGCTTAAGGTTAAATGAGGTCATAAGGGTAGGACCCTAATCCTATAGGACTAGTGTCTTTATAAGAAAAGAGACACCAGAAATCAATCAATCTCTCTCTCTCTCTCTCTTCCCGCCTCTCTCTCTATTTCTCTTTCTCCCCCCTCCTCACTCTCTCCCTATGCAAACAGAGAAGAGACCAGGTGAGGATATAATGAGAAGGCAACCATCTACAAGCCAGGAAGAGAGGTCTCACAAGAAACCCAACCTGAAGACACCTTGATCTTGGACTTCTAGTCTCCAAAACTGTGAGAAAATAAATTTCTATTGTTTAAGTCACCCAGTCTGTAGTATTGTGTCATGGCAGCCTGAGCTGACTAATACAGTGCCTAAGTGGGAGAGTCGACTGGATTAAATTAAATATTTTGTGAACATATGTTTTGATGTCCTTGTGTAGGGATCTTGGAGATTAGATTGTAAATGCATTGAAGACCTAGGCCAAGAGACTAGGTCTAGACTAGCTCCCTGTATGTGGTTGCTTTATTATGAAGCTTGCTTTATTATGGATACCATGTAAATACTCAGGGAAAATAATGCAGTGATCAACTGAGCAGCCTCTTGTTTTCCGAAACTTTAATTTTATATGAATTATTGTTTTTAATATATATTGATTCATAAATTCTATGATTACTTCAGAGGAAAGTTCACCATTTTATATCACATTTTTGTAGGCTAGTGTTTCTAAATGGTTTCAGAGCTGTGTGATATGATCCTAATTTTAGTACTGGCCTGCCAGTACTGTTCAGACTTTTGTGCCTTTTTTATCTCTGAAGAGGGTTCACATATTTTAATGTGCATAATTCTGTGGGAGGGGTATGGGAAGGATATTATCTCCCTCCTCACATTAAATCTATTTATTTCACCATTTATTTTTATTAAGAGAAAGCAAAACTTCACATATTCTATTTTCCAGTACCTTTTTGGTTAAGAGCTAAACAGTTGTTAGTAATCATGTGTTTGTAAATTAAAAACACCACTCTCACCTTTTTTCCAATTCATTGGAATGTTTATTTTTTATTCTTGACAGATAAGTCAGCTGAGGTGGACTAGTTTTTTTTTTTTTTTTTTTTTGTGTGTGTGTGTGTGTGTGTGTGTGTGTGTGTGTGTGTGTGTTACGCGGGCCTCTAACTGTTGTGGCCTCTCCTGTTGCGGAGCACAGGCTCCGGACGCGCAGGCTCAGCGGCCGTGGCTCATGGGCCCAGTTGCTCCACAGCATGTGGAATCCTCTTGGACCGGGGCACGAACCCGTGTCCCCTGCATTGGCAGGCGGACTCTCAACCACTGCGCCACCAGGGAAGCTCTGGAATAGTTTTTAATTTGAGTGACATGCTCTCAAAAAGAAAAAAAATACTGCTATTTTCCCACTTTGCAAGAAATGAAAACATTTATTTTTACAACTCGTGACCTTGAAAAAAAGTACTACTATTCTACAGCATTATACCTTTTATTTGTACCAGTGTGAACTATGGAAAAATATGGGCAGACTGAGGCTTAAATCCTGGCTCTGCCACTTGCCCTTATTAAATTCACTTTACTTTTTCGATTTGGTTTCCTTATCTGTAAAATGTGGATAATAATTCGTATATTAAAGGGGTTATTGAAAAGACCGAGTGTAATTTGTATATGACAGGCACATAGACAATGAAAGTTATTTCTCTAAATAATGAAATTTTGAAGAGCTTCTGTTAATTCACTACAGAGTTGCTAGAAGCTAGGCATGAAGTCAGTGTGGATGTTTTTCCAGAGTGTCCTGTGTTTCCAGGTGGTGCTGAGATCAGTATTCAGGAAGGGACCAATCTCCTATATTGTGCTTGCTTTTCAGGATTTGTGAAAGGGTGAACTGAGGTAATGCATATGTGCCGAGAACTTTTCATAACCCTTGAGATGCAGTAGGTGGTCCCTGAAGAGTGCATGGTAGCCAGTGACATCATCATCATCATTAATGACCATTCAGGGATAGGTACTGTTCATTTCCCATTCTGACACTTCAGTGGTGGCTCTGGGCAATGACACAATGATTTGGGAATTGGATGCCTCTGTAATTCCATGGTTTTATTTTTAAGAGAGTCTACACTGAATCATGCAGTAGTGAGAGACAGAGAGAGAAGAGAGAAGGCTTCTTAGTATACTCTGTCTGTCATTATTTGATCTAATTTTTGACATGATTTAAAAGGTGCACACAAATTATTTGAAGGGAGATAAATGAAAAGTGCAGATCTCTTATTGTACATGAATGTCTTAATTTTTTTTTAGCACACTTGTTTGCAAACAGGGAAAGATTTCAGTAATATATAAAAGTGACAGGATATCCTCTACAGGATAATGATTGATAAAATACATGGATGGTAACATTTGAAAAATAAGAAGTATGCTAGAACTAGTCCAAGCAATCAGAAATATAACTCATTCATATAGCATTAA
This sequence comes from Mesoplodon densirostris, assembly GCF_025265405.1. Classification (NCBI taxonomy): domain Eukaryota; kingdom Metazoa; phylum Chordata; class Mammalia; order Artiodactyla; family Ziphiidae; genus Mesoplodon; species Mesoplodon densirostris. Next base: position 55,842,361 of record NC_082664.1, on the reverse strand, counting down.
AAATAGAAATAGTTTACCTTGTTGAATTTTTCATGATTCTGTGCATGTTATTCAGATGCTTGAATATGTAGATGTCTGCTGTATTTCTAGATGTATGTATACATATTCTAAAGGGAAATCAATGTTCTCCATAAATGACTGTTGCTTTTAGTAAGGTTTTAATGGATATGAGTAAATTACACACATAGAAAGAGCCCCAGTGTCAGGAAATATCACATATGGCTGATTAATATAATAAAAGTACTGAATCATCATAATGATAACATTTGATACTAGAAGGAAACAAAAATTAACACAGGACATAGACTAAATACATATTTATTAAATAAATAATTCCCTGGTAGACCAAAGCTTATGTATCTATGTATCTATCTATCTATCTATCTATATATACATATTTTGCGGTATGCCGGCCTCTCACTGTTGTGGCCTCTCCAGTTGTGGAGCACAGGCTCTGGACGCGCAGGCTCAGCGGCCATGGCTCACGGGCCCAGCTGCTCTGCGGCATGTGGGATCTTCCCGGACCGGTGCACGAACCCATGTCCCCTGCATCGGCAGGTGGACTTTCAACCACTGTGCCACCAGGGAAGCCCAAAGCTTATATATTTTAAGTATAACTTCTTAGGGGGTGACAAGCTTCTATTCTGTGAGTGTATTACTATGTGCATGTATGTTTTATGTTAACTGGTCTGTGATGTGACATAAATAATAAGAAGGAGATTGAAGAAAAAACTTAAAAATATCCAGAAACAATAAGGAACTGTTAAATGGACTTCTCTTTGATGCCATATCACCAGACTTCACAGTTTTCTCCTGTCTTTGATATGCCTTCATCCAGGCTTGTGTCCACTCATCCTTAGTAGCAGACCACTGTTCCTCAGGCAGTGTCTCCACTCTTCTCTTGCTCCACCTATCAGCATCTTGGATATCTTGATTGTCAAGGCCATGTACTTAGTCCTCTTTTGGAAGGGTGGAAGAGTCTGAGAACTCCCTAGCATGTAATTACACCAGTACTGACTTACTGTATTACTCTTTGGCATGGCAATGCTCTTGACATTCATTGAATGACAGTAAATAGTTGCTGAATTAATTTATGGTCAGAGGTTACCTAGGTGAAGAAAGAGAAGCAGAAAAAAGGGAAGGGTGTTTCTGCATCTGAAATAGCAGGGAAAGGATGTAGAACAGGTCATACATAGAATATTTTTCATGGTGTTCTGAATGACAATGGCTGAGTAGCAGAGGGGAGGGGACAATATATGGGAAGAACTGAGCCTGGAGATCAGGCCTAGATTACCAAGAGTTGGGCAAGACATTTCATCTTCCGTCCTCCCATTGATTCGTTTCCAGAGTGGGTGATTTGGACCTAGTTGCCTTTAAAGGGCTATTTCACATCTTGTTTTTTATAATTTGACAAATGATAGACTTGATATTTTTTCCATTAAGTTATAGGTGGCACTATTTTAATTAGGTTTCTAATACTTTGGAAAAGAGAGAATTCCATGTGTCACATGATAAATTAGTGTTTCACCAAATTAAGATTAATATTAATATTTAAGGGAGTATGATGTAATGTATCAAAGGTATTTTTAATTTATGCTTATATAAAATATCCAAAAAAACTTGACTAGAAAAATTTAGTCACTTAACCAGAATCATAAATTTAAGATGAGTAATTAACAGTATTGCTTTTTTAAAGGTATCAGAAATAGTTGATATTAGAGAGCTAGAAGTAACTATTCTAGGATATTTATTATTATTCAAGCTTTTATTAGGGAATTGCTCTAATTTTGATATTTGGGTTTCAGTAAACTTTTAGAGAGGTGAGAGTCAGTAATATATGTGAAATATAGTAATGCACATTTTGAAAAAATATTCCAAAAGAGGCAATATATTGAGAGTTTTTTTTAGTAGGATGGAGAAGATTCGTAACTGTCTTCAAGCATTTGAAAGGGAATTATGAAAAGGATTGTATTCAATTATCCTTCATCTGTACTGGGGATTGAAAGAAAAGCAGGGGGATTAATTTGCAGCAAGAGGAAGAATTCATTTAGAAATCTTTTTTTGGCCCATTATAACAGTCAGCTGAGAACTGTTAGGAGTCCCTACTTATTTCTTTTTTTTAAAGTGTGAATAGAGACAAACTTAAATCCTAATTCCTGTGAATATACATTCTCACTTCGTGATTCTTTGATAATCCTATACGGACCCTATCATTTCTACAGAGTTAAAAGCATTAAGGGGAGAGATATTTGCTGGAAGTTTTTTTTCCCTCCAAACATATGATTTTTGTTTTAAGTTGAGACCCAGCATACATTGCTTTGATGGCTAAACAAGTCTATGAATGTTCATGCTAAAAAGAAATGTGAGAGGCCAGGTAAAGGCCAATTAATTATTTTTCGCCTTTCCTCATTCCCTCTGGTCACAGGGTAGATGTAAAATTCATTTGAGAAGTTGCTGTGAAGTTGTGTGGGCTGCTCCTTTCTCTGTCAGCACAGTCCATGGCCTGCCAGCACCTCTGAAGGGAGACTGCTGGACTTGTGGCCCTTTTCAGGTTTGTTTCTTAAACTCACTTCATGGATAAACAGCTTCAGTGAGCTTTTCAAGTGATTCCCAGGAGGCAGAGCACCTCCCTACTGCTCTACATTAGAGTAAAATTTAGCAGACACTTAAAAGCATTTTAGTCTCAGAATGGAAACATAAAATAAATTCAAGTATTTAGATTTTTGCTAAGTCCTTCAGAGAAAACTCGAAAACTCAAAAAGACTCTCTTTTTCTGGTGGGCATATATTGAAATTTCCCTTTAGATTATGTTTAAATAGATCTGTGGCTCACATCTTTCCAAGTTCAGACATAGGAAATTATTGCCCTCCTAGAGTGTTTGCCTGGTATCAACCTAACCCAGGGTTGGGAACCAGTTAATAGTTGCATGGTGTGTGTGTGTGTGTGTGTGTGTGTGTGTCTGTGTGTGTGTGTGTCTGTGTGTCTGTGTTTGTGTGTCTGTGTGTGTCTGTGTGGTGTGTGGTGTGTGTGGTGTGTGTGTGTGTGTTGTTCTACCCTTGTACCAGTCAGAGAGCAGGTAGTAGCTTAAAGAGAAGGACAAAAGATAATAATTAAATATTTGGAAATTAAAAAAAGGTCACAGAAAAAGCTAGGAGCCACCATGATTTTGAAGGCAGATCCTAGAGATGTGAGATTCTAATTCTGGTTCTGCTGCTTACTTTCCACCTTGCAAATCCTTGGGCAAATTACTTAATCTCTCTAGTCTCAGTTACTCCATCCATAAACAAGGAATAACAAAAATAACCATCTCACAGAATTGTTGTGAGAATTAAATCAGACAATGAATGCAAAATAACTATTACATAATAAGCGTTCAATATGTTAGCTGTGTTTTCTAACATTGAGGAGAAAGGTCAAAGAATACCATGAATGACAAAAATCTGTGGCTGAATTACCTGGTTTCACAAGAAGTTTCTGATCTTTTAGCCTTCTGCAGAACAGTGCTGGATAAATGCAACTCCCTGGTAGGCTGGATGTTTGCTTCAATGCACTTTGCTCCCAGAGGGCTCTTGTTCTAGACTCGCTGCTTTGCAGTGCACCTGTTGGCAGTCTCTTGAGGATACAGGGTTTGGGTCTAGGGCTTTAACTGAGCCTTGCCAGATCAAGTGAGACAGAGTCTCCTGTCCCCATGAATATGCAACACTCAAGGGCTTCCAGCTGCTTCCTTGCCATTTACTCCTGGATTCATCCCTGGGAGGTAGATGGGTAATTAACATGGATTTTATAGCCACCTTAGGAGAGAAAAGGAACTAACCAAGCAAATATGAATGTGGTGGAGTATTTAATCATCTGCTGCTTCCTTCTTAGCAACCTACATGCATTGTGCAAATATTTTTCAGTTCCTAAAGTTCACCTGTGATGGAATTCAAGTTCTTTCTCTTTTAAATAAACATTTATCCCAAAGGAAGTTTTTCACATTAACAACAACAGAAATACACAGACTTGTCAGTTGTCTATGTTGATATTTATTCTCTTTCATTTATTTAAGTAGTTGTAGTTGGAAAACAAAATGAGAACTATCAAATCTTGGGTTTCTATGTATCAGGCTGTATAAAGGATTCTCTTTGACCTTTTGGGAAAGTTAACATAAAGTGCCAGTATTCAAATAATTATGTTGTTAAATGCTCACCACTCCTTTCTCTCTCTGCCCTCCCCCTCAATTCCTGCACATTAGCAGAATCTGAATTTTTGATTCATGTGCACTCTGAAGAAATAATAATAATAATAATAAACAACATTTATTGGGTGCTTACTATATGCCAGACTGTTTCCTAAACTCTTGTACATCTAGGCTTGTAGAAGACATCAGGAGAAACAAGGAAAAACAAAGCTGCATGCTTTTTTTTTTTTTTTTTTTTTTTTTGCGGTACGCGGGCCTCTCACTGTTGTGGCCTCTCCCGTTGCAGAGCACAGGCTCCGCGGCCATGGCTCACGGGCCCAGCTGCTCCGCGGCATGTGGGATCTTCCCGGATCGGGGCACGAACCCGTGTCCCCTGAATCGGCAGGCAGACTCTCAACCACTGCGCCACCAGGGAAGCCCTGCATGCTTTTTGATATTTCTTAGAGTGAAAGCTCAGTGACCCACTTTATCTTTTTTTGTGGAGGGATCCAGACTTGCAAATTTACTTCTGGTAAAGTGAGAGCACTCCTGGTCTGGATGTGTGTTGATGTTGCTTTGAAAACAAGGTACCAGTTTATCACATCAGTCAGTTATTTTTATAAGTGACTGGGTCCTCAGTGGCTTATTTTAAATCTTGCTCAAGTTTCTTTTCTCTTCCACACTAGGGCTCCTATTTTAGGTTTGGATCACATAGCCTAATATGATTATTAGTTTAATTAATGTACATTTTGAAAATTTATCTCATTAAATAACTAAAATGTATTTCAAAGGCAAATGTAAAGTGACTTTAAGATTGTCTGAAGTTTCCTTTAAAAGGATAATTGTCTATAGTCCTAAAATGAGGGAAAAATATACTACTTAGCAAATATATGTATTTTTTTAGTGTTTTAAGCTTTATTTTTGGCAGCTAATATGAACAGAACACCATTCTAGAATCCAAGAGAGGGTAGAGGTAGTTCTCCTCATTACTAATCCCATTTAAAAATTCTGTTGTTCAGTCCCTTTTAAAAATATCTCGAGACTTCCGGGTAAGATGGCGGAAGAGTAAGACGCGGAGATCACCTTCCTCCCCACGGATACACCAGAAATACAGCTACACGTGGAACAACTCCTACAGAACACCTACTGAACGCTGGCAGAAGACCCCAGACCTCCCAAAAGGCAAGAAACTCCCCACATACCTGGGTAGGGCAAAGCGGAGAGATCCCCACACAGAGGATCGGTGCCGAGCGGCACTCACCAGCCCGAGAGGCTTGTGTGCTCGCCCGCCGGGGCACGCAGCGCTGGAAGCTGAGGCTCGGGCTTCGGTCAGAGCGCAGGGAGAGGACTGGGGCTGGCGGCGAGAACTCAGCCTGAAGGGGGCTAATGTGCCACAGCTAGCTGGGAGGGAGTCGGGGAAAACTCTGGAGCTGCCGAAGAGGCAAGAGACTTTTTCTTCCCTCTTGGTTTCCTGGTGCGCGAGGAGAGGGGATTAAGAGCGCTGCTTAAAGGGGCTCCAAAGACGGGCGCGAGTCGCGACTGAAAGCGCGGAGCCCAGTGACGGGCGTGGGACGCTGGGGCTGCTGCTGCCGCCGCCAAGAAGCCTGTGTGTGAGCGCAGGTCACTGCCCACACCGCCCTTCCGGGAGCCTGTGCAGCCCGCCACTGCCGGGGTCCCGGGATCCAGGGGCGGCTTCCCTGGGAGAACGCACGGCACGCCTCGGGCTGGTGCAACGTCACGCCGACCTCTGCCGCTGCAGGCTCGCCCCGCACTCCATGCCCCTCCCTCCCCCCCGGCCTGAGTGAGCCAGAGTCCCCGAAGCGGCTGCTCCTTTAACCCAGTCCTGTCTGAGCAAAGAACAGACGCCCTCCGGCGACCTACACGCAGAGGCGGAGCCAAATCCAAAGCTGAGACCCAGAAGCTGTGAGAACAAAGAAGAGAAAGGGAAACCTCTCCCAGCAGCCTCAGAAGCAGCGGATTAAAGCTCCACAATCAACTTGATGTACCCTGCATCGGTGGAATACATGAATAGACAACACATCATCCCAAATTGAGGAGCCAGGAGTCAGTGCTGTGCCTCTGAGGTGGGAGAGCCAACATCAGGACACTGGTCCACAAGAGACCTCCCAGCTCCACGTAATATCAAACGGCAAAAATCTTCCAGAGATCTCCATCTCAGCACCAGCACCCAGCTTCACTCAACGACCAGCAAGCTACAGTGCTGGACACCCTATGCCAAACAACTAGCAAGAAAGGAACACAACGCCACCCATTAGCAGAGAGGTGGCCTAAAATCATAAAAAGTCCGCAGACACCCCAAAACACACCACCAGAGGTGGACCTGCCCACCAAACAGACAAGATCCATCCTCATCCACCAGAACACAGGCACTAGTCCCCTCCACCAGGAAGCCTACACAACCCACTAAACCAACCTTAGCCACTGGGGACAGACACCAAAAACAACGGGAACTACGAACCTGCAGCCTGCAAAAAGGAGACCCCAAACACAGTAACATAAGCAAAATGCGAAGACAGAAAAACACACAGCAGGAGAAGGAGCAAGATAAAAACCCACCAGATCTAACAAATGAAGAGGTAATAGGTAGTCTACCTGAAAAAGAATTCAGAATAATGATGGTAAAGATGATCCAAGATTCTATTTCCCAGATCCAAAATCTTGGAAATCGAATAGACAAAATGCAAGAAACAGTTAACAAGGACCTAGAAGAACTAAAGATGAATCAAGCATCGATTAAAAACACAATACATGAAATAAAAAATACTCTAGATGGGATCAATAGCAGAATAACTGAGGCAGAAGAACGGATAAGTGAGGTGGAAGATAAAATAGTGGAAATAACTGCTGCAGAGCAAAATAAAGAAAAAAGAATGAAAAGAACAGAGGACAGTCTCAGAGACCTCTGGGACAACAGTAAACGCACCAACATTCGAATTATAGGGGTTCCAGAAGAAGAAGAGAAAAAGAAAGGGACTGAGAAAATATTTGAAGAGATTATAGTTGAAAACTTCCCTAATATGGGAAAGGAAATAGTTAATCAAGTCCAGGAGGCACAGAGAGTCCCATACAGAATAAATCCAAGGAGAAATACGCCAAGACACATATTAATCAAACTGTCAAAAATTAAACACAAAGAAATCATATTAAAAGCAGCAAGGCAAAAACAACAAATAACACACAAGGGAATCCCCATCAGGATAACAGCTGATCTCTCAGCAGAAACTCTACAAGCCAGAAGGGAGTGGCAGGACATAATTAAAGTGATGAAGGAGAAAAACCTGCAACCAAGATTACTCTACCCAGCAAGGATCTCATTCAGATTTGATGGAGAAATTAAAACGTTTACAGACAAGCAAAAGCTGAGAGAGTTCAGCACCACCAAACCAGCTTTACAACAAATGCTAAAGGAACTTCTCTAGGCAAGAAACACAACAGAAGTAAAAGACCTACAATAACGAACCCAAAACAATTAAGAAAATGGGAATAGGAACATACATATCGATAATTACCTTAAATGTAAATGGACTAAATGCTCCCACCAAAAGATACAGATTGGCTGAATGGATACAAAAACAAGACCCATATATATGCTGTCTACAAGAGACCCACTTCAGACCTAGAGACACATACAGACTGAAAGTAAGGGGATGGAAAAAGATATTCCATGCAAATGGAAACCAAAAGAAAGCTGGAGTAGCAATTCTCATATCAGACAAAATAGACTTTAAAATAAAGACTACTAGAAGAGACAAAGAAGGACACTACATAATGATCAAGGGATCGATCCAAGAAGAAGATATAACAATTGTAAATATTTATGCACCAAACGTAGGAGCACCTCAATACATAAGGCAAATACTAACAGCCATAAAAGGAGAAATCGACAGTAACACACTCATAGTAGGGGACTTTAACACCCCACTTTCACCAATGGACAGATCATCCAAAATGAAAATAAATAAGGAAACACAAGCTTTAAATGATACATTAAACAAGATGGACTTAATTGATATTTATAGGACATTCCATCCAAAAACAACAGAATACACATTTTTCTCAAGTGCTCATGGAACATTCTCCAGGATAGATCATATCTTGGGTCACAAATCAAGCCTTGGTAAATTTAAGAAAATTGAAATTGTATCAAGTATCTTTTCCGACCACAATGCTATGAGACTAGACATCAATTACAGGAAAAGAGCTGTAAAAAATACAAACACATGGAGGCTAAACAGTACACTACTTAATAACGAAGTGAACACTGAAGAAATCAAAGAGGAAATGAAAAAATACCTAGAAACAAATGACAATGGAGACACGACGACCCAAAACCTATGGGATGCAGCAAAAGCAGTTGTAAGAGGGAAGTTTATAGCAATACAATCCCACCTTAAGAAACAGGAAACATCTAGAATAAACAACCTAATCTTGCACCTAAAGCAATTAGAGAAAGAAGAACAAAAACATCCCAAAGTTAGCAGAAGGAAAGAAATCATAAAAATCAGATCAGAAATAAATGAAAAAGAAATGAAGGAAACGATAGCAAAGATCAATAAAACTAAAAGCTGGTTCTTTGAGAAGATAAACAAAATTGATAAACCATTAGCCAGACTCATCAAGAAAAAAAGGGAGAAGACTCAAATCAATAGAATTAGAAATGAAAAAGGAGAAGTAACAACAGACACTGCAGAAATACAAAAGATCATGAGAGATTACTATAAGCAACTCTATGCCAATAAAATGGACAACCTGGAAGAAATGGACAAATTCTTACAAATGCACAACCTGCCAAGACTGAATCAGGAAGAAATAGAAAGTATGAACAGACCAATCACAAGCACTGAAGTTGAAACTGTGATAAAAAATCTTCCAACAAACAAAATCCCAGGACCAGATGGCTTCACAGGCGAATTCTATCAAGCATTTAGAGAAGAGCTAACACCTATCCTTCTCAAACTCTTCCAAAATATAGCAGAGGGAGGAACACTCCCAAACTCATTCTACGAGGCCACCATCACCTTGATACCAAAACCAGACAAGGATGTCACAAAGAAAGAAAACTACAGGCCAATATCACTGATGAACATAGATGCAAAAATCCTCAACAAAATACTAGCAAACAGAATCCAACAGCACATTAAAAGGATCATACACCATGATCAAGTGGGGTTTATTCCAGGAATGCAAGGATTCTTCAATATATGCAAATCAATAAACGTGATACACCATATTAACAAATTGAAGGAGAAAAACCATATGATCATCTCAATAGATGCAGAGAAAGCTTTCAACAAAATTCAACACCCATTTATGATAAAAACCCTGCAGAAAGTAGGCATAGAGGGAACTTTCCTCAACATAATAAAGGCCATATATGACAAACCCACAGCCAGCATCGTCCTCAATGGTGAAAAACTGAAACCATTTCCACTAAGATCAGGAACAAGACAAGGTTGCCCACTCTCACCACTCTTATTCAACCTAGTTTTGGAAGTTTTAGCCACTGCAATCAGAGAAGAAAAGGAAATAAAAGGAATCCAAATGGGAAAAGAAGAAGTAAAGCTGTCACTGTTTGCAGATGACATGATACTATACATAGAGAATCCTAAAGATGCTACCAGAAAACTACTAGAGCTAATCAATGAATTTGGTAAAGTTGCAGGATACAAAATTAATGCACAGAAATCTCTGGCATTCCTATATACTAATGATGAAAAATCTGAAAGTGAAATCAAGGAAACACTCCCATTTACCACTGCAACAAAAAGAATAAAATATCTAGGAATAAACCTACCTAAGGAGACAAAAGACCTGTATGCAGAAAATTATAAGACACTGATGAAAGAAATTAAAGATGATACAAATAGATGGAGAGATGTACCATGTTCTTGGATTGGAAGAATCAACATTGTGAAAATGACTCTACTACCCAAAGCAATCTACAGATTCAATGCAATCCCTATCAAAGTACCACTGGCATTTTTCACAGAACTAGAGGAAAAAATTTCACAATTTGTATGGAAACACAAAAGACCCCGAATAGCCAAAGCAATCTTGAGAACGAAAAATGGAGCTGGAGGAATCAGGCTCCCTGACTTCAGACTATACTACAAAGCTACAGTAATCAAGACAGTATGGTACTGGCACAAAAACAGAAAGATAGATCAATGGAACAGGATAGAAAGCCCAGAGTTAAACCCACAGACATATGGTCACCTTATCTTTGATAAAGGAGGCAGGAATGTACAGTGGAGAAAGGACAGTCTCTTCAGTAAGTGGTGCTGGGAAAACTGGACAGGGACATGTAAAAGTATGAGCTTAGGTCACTCCCTAACACCATACACAAAAATAAGCTCAAAATGGATTAAAGACCTAAATGTAAGGCCAGAAACTATCAAACTCTTAGAGGAAAACATAGGCAGAACACTCTATGACATAAATCACAGCAAGATCCTTTTTGACCCACCTCCTAGAGAAATGGAAATAAAGACAAAAATAAACACATGGGACCTAATGAAACTTAAAAGCTTTTGCACAGCAAAGGAAACCATAAACAAGACCAAAAGACAACCCTCAGGATGGGAGAAAATATTTGCAAATGAAGCAACTGACAAAGGATTAATCTCCAAAATTTATAAGCAGCTCATGCAGCTCAATAGCAAAAAAACAAACAACCCAATCCAAAAATAGGCAGAAGACCTAAATAGACATTTCTCCACAGAAGATATACAGACTGCCAACAAACACATGAAAGGATGCTCAACATCTTTACTCATTAGAGAAATGCAAATCAAAACTACAATGAGATATCATCTCACACCAGTCAGAATGGCCATCATCAAGAAATCTAGAAACAATAAATGCTGGAGAGGGTGTGGAAAAAAGGGAACACTCTTGCACTGCTGGTGGGAATGTGAATGGGTACAGCCGCTATGGAGAACGGTATGGAGGTTCCTTAAAAAACTACAAATAGAACTACCATATGACCCAGCAATCCCACTACTGGGCATATACCCTGAGAAAACCATAATTCAAAAAGAGACATGTACCAAAATGTTCATAGCAGCCCTATTTACAATAGCCCGGAGATGGAAACAACCTAAGTGTCCATCATCGGATGAATGGATGAAGAAGATGTGGCACATATATACAATGGAATATTACTCAGCCATAAAAAGAAACGAAATTGAGCTATTTGTAATGAGGTGGATGGACCTAGAGTTTGTCATACAGAGTGAAGTAAGTCAGAAAGAGAAAGACAAATACTGTATGCTAACACATATATATGGAATTTAAGAAAAAAAATGTCATGAAGAACATAGGGGTAAGACAGGAATAAAGACACAGACCTACTAGAGAATGGACTTGAGGATATGGGGAGGGGGAAGGGTAAGCTGTGACAAAGTGAAAGAGCGGCATGGACATATATACACTACCAAACGTAAGGTAGGTAGCTAGTGGGAAGCAGCCTCATAGCACAGGGAGATCAGCTCGGTGCTTTGTGACCGCCTGGAGGGGTGGGATAGGGAGGGTGGGAGGGAGACGCAAAAGGGAGGGGATATGGAAACATATGTATATGTATAACTGATTAAATTTGCTATAAAGCAAAAAATTTAAAAAAAAAAGATATCTCTTTAAGGACCTGTATTTTATCCCTCATCACCTTCATGCCCTCATTGGATAGTTTATGCTCATTTTGAGCTGCTGCCCCTACAAACTGGATTCGATTTGAAGATGATTTTATCCAATACCTAGTTTCATGAAAACACTGTACTGAAAACTACCTGTAGAGGAGACTACAGATAGCCATAATTTAATTTGAGTAGACACAAAAATTTTTCTTTTCATGTACTTTTTGGAGCCTCTTCCTATACTAGAAAGTAAACTCTGCATTTGTAGGGTTCATATTCCATGCTTCATTTCCCTGCAGTGACATGAGCAGGCAACCAGTAGACTATGCTCAGTCTCATCTTCAGCACAACCTCTGGAAAAACATCCTGTGTGACTTTGTTTTATATACAACAAGTAGATATTTAATTTTCACTGTTTTCTATTTCCCAAAATATGATGTGAATCTCAAATAATATGCAGCTAAGAAAGTAGATTTATATAAAGTACAATACCTAGGTAAGTAGATAAGAATAATAGGATGATAATTATTTAAATTAATTTTAGTATAAGGGAGAGAGGAACATAGTGAAAAAGACAAAGACTAAAATGTTCAAAATGTTCAAATAATTGATATAAAAATGTATCACTTTTGGGTTTTGTACTATATGAAAATGAAAAAATATGATTAGTAAATGTAAACAATAAATTTTAAAATAAGCCTTCATTCTACATTTGAGAAAAATAGAAAGAAAATGTTACAATTTATTCAAGTTTCTATCAGGTCTAAATTATTTCAAATTATGGATTTGATTGGTCCAGATCAAGAGGTTAAGGGTTACTTGAATTTATTTTTATATGAAATATGGAATAAAAGGAAAATAAAAATTTCTTTGGCATGTTAGTTGCTGTTATAGACACTGTATTCATGCTTACAATTGCAAGAGCATTTTAAATCATGTAAAGCATGAAACTTTGAACCTAATCATTTGTTATATTTCCAAATTCCCACAAGATGGCAGAATTTCAGAGCATTTTAGACTATGTGCCTGGTGGGGTAGCTAGAATTATTTTAAATCTTGTAACTAGGTTAAGCACAAATACTGTTTTCTGATCACTGATGCAAATAATACTCACCCAGAGCATGGTCCAATTCTTCCTCTTGCTATTTACAGCTTCTACTAAACCGAAGTAATGAAACAATGGATTGCATGGTGGATTGCATGGGGTTTACAATACTCCTCAGGTAGAGAACCACTTTCTTGTTTTATAACTCTAATTTGAGGTCATTCATAACCACTTAGGAAAGTACTGCCTCCTTTATTTTATTCATGAGGTTCAGAGATGAGCTGGGATGCAGTCTTTTACAGATGGAACTCCACATCTTGATATTTCAGAGGTTCTGACCACATGGCTGTGTGGCAAGCAGTGAGCAGCAGTTAGTCCTGTCCATCACCAGGCTTGCCCCTATAAATACTTAAATGACTGGGTTTTACTTGTTAAAGGTTTGATATGCTCTGGATGATACACTCTTGTTGTTGGAATCCTTAGGGAAGCAAACTCTTGTTCTTCCTTTATTCCTACCTTTCCTCCTCCCTCCCCCTCCTCCCCCTTTGTCTCTCTCTCTTTCTCTTTCTCTCTTTCTTTCTCCTTCCCTCCCTCCCTCCCTCCCTTCCTTCCTTCCTTCCTTCATTCCTCCCCCCCCCACCACATGCTAGTAGTACTGCAACTGTTAGTGACTCACCAAAGAGAAACCTCTAAGAAACCATTATACTTCCACAGCCTAACAAAGGAGATGAGGTTACTGGAACCACATTAGAATGAGCTACTCTGAGTTATAGCCTAAGAGACAGAGGTTTGAAGTTAACACCTGTTTCAAATCTTGCCTGAGTTTATATTTGTCTCCTTTTTGTTATCATAGATCAGGCTTTTATATTCTTTAATTTTTTGCATTTCTTTATCTATGGATATGGTCATCTGGGGATAAATGGCATTTCTTTTTTGAAGTCACCTTTCAAAATTAGAAACTTAGAAGCTAAATTAGACAGCTAGACAGTTCCTTCATTTGACAAGTAGGATATACATAATTTTGAAAATCATTATATCTCAGTGATAATCTTGGTGCTAAGATTATAATTCAGACTGAATTCACCTGAAATTTACTAATGCTAATGGGAGGTTGTTTATATTACAAGATACCAAAACTCATAAGAAAAAAGAATTACTGGATTACTGATGGCAAGCATCTCTCAACTGATGATGAGGAATTTGTTATCTCATAATGTTGGGACTGTTAATCATGGGATTTGGTTTTTATGGTGTTAAGTGGGGGTATCTGAACCCAAAAAGTGATTGAGTTAGTTAGGTGGTTAGGTGGAGGCTTATGTTTATAACTGATACACATTTGGGGGGAAGTTTATTTATGCGAGCTGAATTTGAGCTGTTATACATACTGCTCCCAAAATGCTTATGGGCACCATGAGGGCAATATTTCTTTTAAGATGCTGCAAGCCAAGTTGTTTTGGCTCCCCAGACAATACATGGAGGCGCAGCCACTGAAAAGGGGTACCTCAGTATCAATAACAAATAGCAGCTTTGAAAGCTGCCTAACTGTATAATAATAATGCCAGAGACTACCTTGAGGGGATACAAGATTCTTCTGCATTCTACTTTCCCACATCTGGCGCGCAGACTGACTGACACCTTTCCTGTTCCATCTCAACATGCTCTTGAAAAAAATTCAAAGCGATTCTGTTTTGTAAGAGAGAACTCTCAGTATGAAATGATTATCTTCTGGGAAGAAAAGTAAGCTCCTGAATGTAGAAGATTTCTGTCAGTTCTTTTCATTTTGAGTTTTGGAAAAGCAGCTAGCAACATAGGAAGTTAACCATGTTTAAAAATATTTCAGAAATGGTCTTTATATCCTACCCTAATGGTTAAATATACAGATAAAAAATTCAGTTGCAGAGAATTGAATCAACAGTTCTAGTTTATAAAGAGGTTTACTACTGAATATTAAATAGCTTACAGAATTATTGTGAGGAATAGACTCCCAGAGTCACGCCACAGAAACGGGCTGTGAAGTTGCTGCTGTTTCTGCTTCTGTCAAGTGGTTTCCTGTTATCTCTACTACAATCCACCCCAGCAAATGAATGTGTTCTGCCTGCCTTTCTCCAACTCAGTTCAGAAATCAAGTCTCTTGTAAGTGTGTCTAGTGGAAAACACTAGCTGCAAGGGAGTTAGGCATATTTTTCACAGTGAAAATTATGGCAATAAAAATAATAAATGAATTTTTAGGATTAATTTTATCATTATCTGGATAAAATGTAACCCTTGGAATGCTGAATTATATACTGTCTCAAATATTTACTCAAAATGTTCTTTATGGTTTTCTTGTACCTACTTTCTTTTAGGTTTACCCTTGTATAAAATGTGGCAGAATATTATATGCAGTTTGGGCCCTAATATGTAATAAAAGGCAAGCAAAACTTATGAAGGAAAATGTACTGAAAAGAATAGAGCGGTTTCAGATAAGGTTGCATTGAAAATCTAGGACTCCTCAGTCTGGGAAAGGTGAACAGACATTGTTTTTGGCAACTGTAAACTTGAAGGAATGGATAGGAAAAAAAGACAGAACTAGGATTTGGTTTTAAATCACTTTGAATAGGTGACTTTAAGATAAATACAAGGAGGTGGTACTCAGCCAACCAACACGTGTCATTTCATTCTTACTATGTAGGCAGAACTGACCATGCCCTGTGGGAATTTTTACCATTAGAAAATGAATTTGCATACCCTGAGGCTCATGGGCATAGTATGTGCTCAAATATGTCTTTAACATGAATACATTAATGAAAATATAAAATAAAAAATTGTTCGACTTGTTAAATTAATTCATCAAAGGTAGATTATCAAAGGAAGTAAGGAGATTAATATCTCTAAGCCTTTGGACTAGGTCATGGGAAGGAAATGTGGCACAATGGAAAGACTTTGGGTTTAAGCCAGGAATTTCATCCAACTTTGCCATTTGCTAGATGTGTGATCTTGAGCAAATAGCTTAATTTCTAGTAGCTTAGGCTGCTTTCTCTGTAAATTGGAAACAATATATCTAGCATTTTAGCTTGTTGTAAAGGTTAGAGATGAAAAAGTAAAATGTCTAGCTACATGCTCTGGTACTTAGCAAACACAAGAAAGTGGTTATTTTTTATTGCTACTTTGTTAGAGGCAGAATGCCAATGGGGTGGACAATTGATACAACCCGTATGACAATGCTCATCTCCTGATGTATGTGTGTAATCCCTGTGGCACTCCTCATATCCTGAAATATGTGAGCCACATAACAGACTTTCAACTCTTGCACGTCATACATTCTTCATATTACCTTGTGCTTAATCAGTTGCAGTACAGATCTTTTGGTCTCTCCTACTCCTACTCCTGTCTTCATTCCAGCCCACATACTGCTCACATACTAATTTTTATCATGACAGTCCCCCATCGGATATCTGCAATGGCTTCATATTGTGCTTACAATTTTTTAAGATGTACAATTCCATTTCACCAAAACTTTAAAGTCTTACTTTTGGGAATTGCGGGGGAGGATGGGAGAGGACTGGGAGAGAACGAAGATGGATAGGAAAGGTGCACAGTTTGGAATATAGGTAAAAAGCCCAGTGGATAGTAGTAGGTAGATAAGTAGGTATTTTGATGATAGCTAGATAGATGATAGGTGAAATGAATTAGAGAGAATAGGAGCTGGAGGGTAGGACAGGAGTATGGTGAAAGAGTCTGTATGGTATAGAGTGAACAGATCATTCAGTGAGGGTTGGGAGACCCAGGTTCTGTATCTTGTAACCTAAGTCTCTTAAGTCTCTCTCTGCTGTAGTACGAGCTTCTTGGTTCATGTGACCCAATAATACCACATGATTCTAAAGGAAGAAGGGCTATATATTTTTGAAGGCACATTTATAAATATTATGCCCTGGTAACAAATCTAAGATTTGAGGAAGAACTCATGCAGGATGCTTTTTGTTTTTGTTTTTCTTTGCTTCCTTCCTTCCTTCTACTTTCTTTTGTTGTAATTTTTGCATTAACTCTATATTTCCATCATACTTTTGCAAAGAAATCAATATTTTTTTTTCTGGATAGGAAAATAACATGTTTGTTGCAAAAATAAATACTAAGAATATAAAGAAGCTCATATTTTCACATTGGGCATTTATGTTGTTTCTGATTTTTGTGTTATTATAAAAATCTTATAACATTGGACATTTGGAAATGTGAATGATCATTTCCTTTAGATAAATTTTTAGAAATGAAATTCTTGAGGAAGAATGCACATATTTTTAAGGGTTTGGTCATGTATTTCCTTTTCCGTTTCCCTTTGTCCCTCCCGCAGGTAGGTACAGGGATGAGAAGACTTTTTTATGCACACCCTCACCAACAACTGGATTTACTGATCTTTTAAATGTTTTCTAATCTGTTGGGTGAAAATAGTATCTAATGGATATGTTCGTTTGCATTTCATTGGTTAATAGTGAATCTGAAAATATTTTCTTATGGTTTTGGCCATTTGTAGCAGGCAATATTATACCATAGCTTATCATATTCTTTTTCAAGAAATGCCATTATCAACTCCTTTGTAGCAAAAGTAGTGAGTCCATGCTAAGTATGTTCCTGTGTATGTGTTATTTTATATGAAGAAGAAGAAAAACTTTTAAACTATGTTATTTGGTAGTGGTCTAATATATGATCTCTAAAATAAAAAGGACTCCAAATCTATGCTTTATATCCTTAAGCCAAATTGATCTAATTTTGGGTTTTCTGTTTTATTCTGTTTTGCTAGTAGGGGTACTATGACAGAAATATGTGTGGCATATTTCTAGTGATCTGACCATTTTCACTTTGCCATAGCTCTATTTCCCAGCATGAGTTAAACTTGGCCAACTTTCCTTTTCCATGTTTGCTGAAGTAGGGCCTTGTCTGCTTTAACATGACCATCTTTATGAGGGAGTTCTCTATGGATAATGTTAGAGAGTGACATGGGTCGTTGCCCAAATAACAGTAATGTTCACTTTAGAATTGTCTTTCAATAAAATCCTCACAGTGCTTCAGTGGCATTAACTGGTAGGTGTCCTTACTATCCCTTGTTTTATAGAGCTGGGCTCCTAAAGTTTGAAATGAAACAGGCAAGAGCAAGTCAAACATTTTCCATAATAATGTTGAAATGAGTGAGGAAAGAACCCAGGACTTTTGTCAGTGTTTCTTTTTTAATCTCAGTTTTCCAACTTCCATTTAAAGCCACCTTTTCTTCACTGATGAGTTCTGCATGCACAGTCGGCTAATGTGTGACTAATACACTAAGTGTTTCTTCCCCAGTGTAGAGAACAAGATCATTTGGAAGAGATTCAATTCCAAACCTCCTCTTATCAGGTTTGCCTTATTAGCTTTGGTGTCTGGGTATACCCAGTATGCCTTATTCCTGCTGCAAGTGGAATTGTTTGCTAGGAGAGGAAAACATTATTTGCCCTTGAGAAACCTTCAATGTGAGTGAAAATTGCTGTGATGCAAATTCTGGGAAGCAATTTGTAAACCTTTGAGCCACCGGCATTGCTATTTCACATCTTAGTGTCTGTCCTCCCTATTTCATCACATTTTTTGTCTGCCTTCTTATATCAGAAGAATTATTTTGTTTGCTCTAGTAGGCCCAGGGATATGATCTGAAGAGAAAATCAAGATGCCAAGACAATGTAATCCAGCAAGTGAGGACAATGTTGGAATTTAAGGAAAATTCCATAGAAAAGAAAGAAATTTCATTGTCTAAGTTTTTCCCCTTTCCCCCTTTTTCCTTCAGTCATTTATCTAGCAACCTACTGGCTAATGTCCTTTTTACTTCTACACTTCAAGTAACCATCATCCCTCACTATTATTCCACTGTGGATCACTTGTACCCTCTCCAGAAGCATATCTGGTTTAAGGGCAGCATTCTGTGTCTGTTAAATAGTGTTGAGTAAATGTTTAATGAATTGCACTGAGTAAAAACTCCCTCAAGATTCCTGGGCACAGACTGTTTAGCCTTGGAGTTCTTAGTTCCCTAGTACAAATGCTCTGTCCAAAGTTTTCACCTTAGGATGGAGTCTTTTTTATTTTATCAAGAAAGAGGGGAGGTAAATAGCCACTGCATTGATTTATTTTTTTTATTTTTTATTATTATTTTTTTTTCTTTTTGCGGTATGTGGGCCTCTCACTGTTGTGGCCTCTCCCGTTGCGGAGCACAGGCTCCGGACACGCAGGCCCAGCGGCCATGGCTCACGGGCCCAGCCGCTCCGCGGCATATGGGATCCTCCCAGACCGGGGCACGAACCCGTATCCCCTGCATCGGCAGGCGGACTCTTAACCACTGCGCCACCAGGGAGGCCCAGCTGCATTGATTTAAAGAAGGCAAATATTCTACCTTACAAAGTAGTCTAAGACATAAAGCAATGTAGCAAACTTTGAGAGATTAAAATATTGAAAATCAGAAGTCAGAATTGTCTTTGCAAATATAAGTGAGAAGGGAAAGGAAGTTGCATAAAAACACACAGGAGTCATATTTTCCAATCTTCTCATACAATTTAAAGGAAAAGGGAGCACTAATATTGCCAAATATCAATCAATAGGTAAAATTAAATTTTTGGAACAATAAGGACTAAAATCTATTGTGGCAATCAATATCTGCCAGATGGAACTTGGGTGAGACAAGTGAGATGAGCCATGTGATACAGTGTGGAGAGTGAACGGCACAACGGGCTGTAATTGTGCAGGAAAGAAAGGCTGAAAGAGACAAGCAACAACCAAAGAAGTATAACGTGGCCACTGAAACATGTGAAACTTACCCCAAAAGCTGCCACAGCCCTGCCCTCAATCCTAACTGCTAAGGTCCTGTGGTAACAAATGAATTCTCTTTGGAAGAGTTTTAAGAGATTTTACTGGAACTCTGTTGCATCCCATGAATGGGAGGTAACATCCCAATGCCAGCCTGAGCTAGAGGTTTTCCACAAAAAAATTATAATCTCCAGAGTTGTAGTTCTCTGAAAGGCTCCATCTCCTTTCTAACACATCTAGTCACCTTCCTATGATGGAAAAGGGTGCACTGAGGTGAAACTTAGTGGGAAAAATTTGAACACTCAACTCTTTCTCCTTGGATATTCCAATAAGTCAAGACTACACTCAATATCTGGTTATTCTCTCTTTGTCTGTTCCCACACCCTTGATCCATTTTACTTTTTTCTGCCCATTTCTGTGCCCCACCAAGAATGACCTCTTTGTATACTGCTTCCCTTCCGGGGTTTCCTTGTTGGATGCTTCCAACTGTATTTCACCAATGAGAGGCATTGGCAGGAGACTAAAGAGCAGAGGGAGAGAGTCTAGGATATTTCTCCCCTCCTCCTCCCTCACCGTCTCTGGCAATTGTTGTTTCCCCACCACTGCCTCCTCAGGTGGCCCCTCCTCTACAGTTCTAGCTCTCCATGGGTTCAGGTAAAGCTCTTCTTTCAGTCCCTTCAGTCCTGGTGGTAGTGATGACTTTCCATTAAGTTGGACTCTGAGCACCTCTCCATTCCTTGTTTATTCTCTTAACCCTGCTCACATTTCTCACCTTCTTAAGGAGTCCCTTTACCAAAGTCTCTTTATTTGAATCACCTGGAGGTAAATTCTGTTTCCTGCTTGGGGACCTGACTGGTACAATATCCAGCCTGGAAGGTCTTTTATTCTTTAGTTTCTGTATGAAGAAAAAATAGGGATTTTTCATTGTTCTAATTATATCCTTGCTTATAGGAGGCTGTATCATAAAACTATTGTTTTGGTTCAATTAAATAGGTAAAAAATGGAAAAAAGAGGCATTGGGCAGATTCTAGGTCTTCTTAAGTCATTCTGCCTTAATGTGGTATGTTCATCAGTAAATGGTTTGGGAAATTAAATTGGAATATTTTGCCCTCACTAGGTTCACAAATATTTAGTATTGCACCTTTTGTTATTAATAATAATTATTAAACCGAGAGTATATAGGAGAGCAGAGTCACAGAAGTAAATTCTTCTCAAATCATGACACAGGGATGAGAGGTGAACTATAAATACTGCTGGTGGAATACATGCTTTTAAAGATATGGGAAAACGTTGTAATGTGACACTGGAGATTGTGCTATAATTACTGCTGGCTAATTTAGTTATTTTGTGAGTTTGAAACACTTTGCATGTGTCAAGAATTGTGCTATTTGGAATGAGCTTTTAACACAGAAGCTGAAAACCTCTGAAAAGCTACATAAGAGAACGGAAGACAGATCTATTTAGTTTTTTGTATGATATTTTGCCTGGGATGGTGCACCCTTAAATACTTTCAGAGAAAAGTAATTAGATATGGCCATAAAACTGAAAGAAATACATGGTTGTGGATTTTTATTATACTTATGAATTAATTTGTTGACTGTTCCCTCAGATTTCCATCTAATGAATTGTAGTTTCTATTGCAACTATAGGAATTAAAAAAGAGATCAATGACACAATATCTTTGCCTCAAAGGTATTACTGTTTAGTCAGAAGGAATGTATGTATGAAAAAACTAGAAAACATTTGTAAGGTGATATGTAAGCACTGACCAAATGTGTTACTCAGGATACTTAGTTGCAGATGACAGCAACCTTAGTTTAATGAGATTACATAAAATGGATTTATTGGTCCACATAACTGAGAAGTATAGGGAATAGAGCTACCTTTTGGTTAAATGGATGCCATTAGGTCACTTATTCTCTCCCCATTCATCATATCTTCTTTCTTCTGTGTTGGCTTTAATCTCAGGCAATGTCTTCCTCATCTGTGGTAGAGTTGGCTATTGGAGGAAATTATAAACTCAATTATCTTTATAGCTAGCAGTTCCAATCAAAAGAATACACCACTTTTCTGATACTTGCAGCTAGAGTCCCAAGAAAGGTTGTGATTGTTCTGAACTAGATCATGTGCCGTCCCTGAATATCCTTGTTGCCCAGTATTAGGGTGCTTGATTGGCTCATCTTGGATCATGTGGTTATCCCTGTGGAAAGTGAAGATGGGATGTAAGGGGTCATAAACTTAGATTTCCATGAAAAAGGCTGTATTACAAGAAGAGGATGAAAAAAAGCAGAGTGAACAGACAAAAACTATGGTTACTACAGTCCACTACCATTTATTTCTTGACTACTCAATAACAAACTCTCTTCCCATATGCATCATTTCAAAATGCCACTGCATGACAATGGGAGTATTAGACTTAAAATCAATAATGCACTCATTCCCAAAGCAAAGAGAAGAAAGTTAATGTCTCATCCAGGTGCTGTCTTCACCTCCCCTGTCCTTACCTGTGTTAACTTAATCCCTTTACATTTTAAATTTTATCACTTGCAACATTCTACTTCCTGATATTTCTGGATTAGTCAGGGATCTCTTGTATAAAAGTGACAGAAAAATAGTGGAAACTATGTTAACCCAAAAGAAATTCATTGATGCTTATAAATGAAAAATTTACAGTTGGATCTCAGGCATAATGGATTCAGGGATTAAAATGATGCTATTAGGACATCATCTTTCCCCACTTGAGCCTCATTTTACACATAGTTGTTTTAATTTGAGGGCAAATTTTTCTTAAATGGTAGCAAAACTGACCACTAGGCTCTCTAGGCTTACCTCAATGGCACAGCCAGCAATTACCATGATTAGTGTCCACTTCTTTAAGGTTCAACAAAATTTCCAGGTATTGATCTGATTGACTTGGGGAAAATACCCATCCCTGAGCCAGTTGCTGCAGTTTACTGT
This sequence comes from Mesoplodon densirostris, assembly GCF_025265405.1. Lineage (NCBI taxonomy): Eukaryota > Metazoa > Chordata > Mammalia > Artiodactyla > Ziphiidae > Mesoplodon > Mesoplodon densirostris. Next base: position 55,819,755 of record NC_082664.1, on the reverse strand, counting down.
GGGGTGTGCATGTGTGTGTTGGAGGTGGCGGTGGGGTAGATGGAGTACTCTAAATTGCTGGCTATCCCAGTGGTCGTGATGATAGCAAAAGGTCAGCTCCATCTGGACAACATGGAATGTGTTTCACATAAAAATGAGAACGTACTTCCAGCAGAAATAGTTTACACAGGAAAATAATGCAGACAAAGACCATAACTACCACACTACACAATAAATGATAGAGTGAAGAAAATAAATAAGTCTTTATTGAGTTCCTGTAAAGTTCCAGGTATCTGGTATATTATTTCACATTTATCAAATAAATTTGTTCTAAATCACAGTAGTGAGTGGTACTACTAGGATTTTTAAAATCTGTCTAGTAACTCATGGCATTTAAGTATATTCCCTACCATTTTAAAGAAGGTGATTCTGAATTTCCTTCTTGGAAGAAGTATCAGATTTTGGAAGACTAGGGAAAGCATTAGGTGGATGATAAGTGGAGATGGAAAAGAGGAGGACATGCAAGAAATAAGGTTGTCCTTAATCTGATCAGCCAAAGCAATCTTGAGAAAGAAAAACAGAGCTGGAGGAATCAGGCTCCCTGACTTCAGACTGTACTACAAAGCTACAGTAATCAAGACAGTATGGTACTGGCACAAAAACAGAAATATAGATCAGTGGAACAGGATAGAAAGCCCAGAGATAAACCCACACACATATGGTCACCTTATCTTTGACAAAGGAGGCAAGAATATACAATGGATAAAAGACAGCCTCTTCAATAAGTGGTGCTGGGAAAACTGGACAGTTACATGGAAAAGTATGAGATTAAAACACTCCCTAACACCATACACAAAAATAAACTCAAAATGGATTAAAGACCTAAATGTAAGTCCAGACACTATAAAACTCTTAGAGGAAAACATAGGCAGAACACTCTATGACATAAATCACAGCAAGATCCTCTTTGACCCACCTCCTAGAGGTGGGTCTCTTCAAAAAGAGTCATGCACAACAATGTTCACTGCAACACTATTTAAAATAGCCAGGACATGTAAGCAACCTAAGTGTCCATCGACAGATGAATGGATAAAGAAGATGTGGCACATATATACAATGGAATATTACTCAGCCATAAAAAGAAACGAAATTGAGTTATTTGTAGTGAGGTGGATGGTCCTAGAATCTGTCATACAGAGTGAAGTAAGTCAGAAAGAGAAAGACAAATACCGTATGCTAACACATACATATGGAATCTAAAAAAAAAAAAAAGTTCTGATGAACCTAAAGGTAGGACAGGAATAAAGACGCAGAGAGTAGACTTGAGGACATGGGGAGGGGGAAGTGTAAGCATGGACAAAGTGAGAGAGTAGCATTGACATATATACACTACTAAATGTAAAATAGCTAGCTAGTGGGAAGCAGCTGCATCACACAGGGAGATCAGCTCGGTGCTTTGTGACCACCTAGAGGGATGGGATAGGGAAGGTGGGAGGGAGATGCAAGAGGGAGGGTATATGGGGATATATGTATACATATAGCTGATTCACTTTGTTATACAGCAGAAACTAACACAATATTATAAAGCAATTATACTCCAATAAAGATGTTAAAAAAAAGAATCCATACTAGAGAAGAGCGGGGGGAATTTAAAAGCAAGATTCAGATGGATTATTTTGAAACTCTGGAGTACAGATGAGTACTAGAAGAGTGTTCTAAAATGCAAATTCCAGGGATTTCACATGTTCAGATTTGATAGGTCTGGAGTGGGGCACAGCAATATATATCTAAACAAGGACTCAAGATGATTCAGATGCAGGTCATTCACAGACCACAGTTTCTTTCAGAGGTGGAATAGACAGGTGTTTGATTAACGATGAAGGGCAATCAAGCTGGAGGAGAAGGGAGTCTGCTGCAGATGGTAATTGGAGGGCTGGGAAAGGGCCTTGATTGTAGGGAGAGTTGATGAATTCTGTTTAGATAATTCTTATTCACAGTTATTTTTGAACTTTCAGTGTGTAAATTTCAGTTAGTATTTTCTGTGTATATAAAGCTGTTGATAAAAAGATGTCCTGGAATGAAAACTAATAGGCACTTGTCCTTGATCAACAATACTGGAATTGCACTAGGAACTTACTGGCTTTGGCTGGTTTGGTGCAGAATTTGACATGGACTAGGGATGTGACTATAATAATAAGCCATACTGAAGCTGTTGTGTTTTTCAAAATGTCTGGTTGGACATTATTTTCTTGTCTAGAAATTATGACTGTGAAAACTAATCTAGTGTTATCTGAAAAATTGAGATGAGGAGATTTTTGTTAGTATAACACACAGATTCTCACTTTCTCTTAACATATCTTACAGTGGCCAAGACGTTAATAATGCTACTAATGAATTTTTACCCCATTAAGGCAATGGTACCTCATGGGGCAAATTATTTATTTTATGCTAAGCCTTCCTGTCAAATTATATAGTACTCTCTTAATTTGCCACAATAGTTTTAAGAAAGGCCCACTACTCTGAGAAAATGCGACGTTGGTAGTTTTTCTTTTCTCTTTTATTTTCAGATCTGGACTGTCCCTTTCTGGAGCTCTGTGAATCGTGCTGGGCAACCAAGATATTTTGTGACATGATCATGCTTAACCTCTCACAGCTCCTTGATACAATTTCAGTTATTTTGGTGAGGGGAGGAGAAGTTGTCTTCATAAGTTATTCAGTGTTTCTAAGTATTTTCTGAGGAAGGCCTTCACCTAAAGTATTTTCTCTCCATGATATTCTGGGTAGTTTCATGAAAGGTGATTTATATAGGTTTGCTTATAGAGAAAACGCTTTTTTACACAGCTTCTCTTTCTTGATGCTCACTCAGCCAAGATACCTGTCTGACCTAGTGAGGTTATGAGTTCATTTCTTTCATCTCAGTTTATGGTGACCCAGGTCAATGTATACATTTGTACAGGAGTAAAGGAGGATTAAATGAAAATTTAGCCCCTTCCCCCAGTATTTATTACCTTGATAGACTTAGATTCAGTCAGAATCTACTTTTATATATATATATATTCCTATAAATGCATATAGTTTTAATCCTTTGAGAATTTCTCCCTAATTCTGCTACATTTTGCTGTATGCAATCCATACCACTGTTATTTACCTTTCACAAAAGGAAAAAACTTCACTAAAACCATAGTGATTCAAGTATTTATAGCAGCTATAGATTATTCATAGAAGCTTTCCATTGCCTTTCCCCTCCTTTTTTTTTTTTTTTTGCGGTACGCGGTGGCCTCTCCCGTTGTGGAGTACAGGCTCCGGACGCGCATGCTCAGCGGCCATGGCTCACGGGCCCAGCCGCTCCGCGGCACATGGCATCTTCCCGGACCGGGGCACGAACCCGTGACCCCTGCATCGGCAGGTGGACTCTCAACCACTGTGCCACCAGGGAAGCCCTCTCTTCCTTTTTGTTAAGGAGTTTATTCTGTGCAAGAAGATACTTTATTTTAGTGCAAGTATCAACACCAAGGGGATAATAACTTAAAAGTTACAAGATCTGTTTCCTTCTCTGTTACTTCTCTCTCTCTCTCTAATGTAAGATCTAGTGCTGCTTTTCTAGGATATCAGGAAGGTAAATCAGATTATTTTTTTTCTTATGCCATACATAAACTAAAATCCTTTCCCCACAAAATCCATGGATAATTATATAACTTGTATGAATCCACCGCTGTCAGTGGTTGATCTCTCTTTCTGACCATCTTTCAATTAACTGGAGAGTGGGAAGGTTAACTTTAATTATGCATTCTGGAAGAAAGCAACCATCATAAAGTGTTCATATTGTTTCCTCTGCTGCTTTGTTCAGGTCCCATGGGTAACTTTTGAGACCGATTAGGAGAGTTGCTGAAGTCTCCAACAGGATCATAAAAATATTCATAATTATGACTTGACAGAAAATGCTGCCCTACTGAATTGTTATCTTAGGCAGGTTGGTTCCCCTTGGTGTCATCTCATGTTTATAGATCTGGACAAGGGTGCATTTGGTTATGTCTCTAATATCTACTATGACATCCAAGAGTGGTTGTTTACAACTTTAAAATAACATACACACATACACACACATACACAGAGCCCAGAAAAACTGAAGGTAACATAGCTATTAGAATAGATTATGATTTAATTTTCATTTTATATATGAGGGTATATTCTGTTTTTTTACTGGTAAGGAGAGGATGGGCAATAAATGTTTGTATTTGTATCTGAAATGAAAATGTACCTGATTCAGCAGCAGAAAGGCAATGTACTAAGGGATATTGGGTTTGATATTCTTAACTAAGAAACCACTAGAGTCATGTTTGGAAATTTGTTCCACTTCTCTGAGCTTTAGTTTCCCTCTTCCAAAACAAAAGTGCTAGAACTGTTTATCATTTGACTTTGTGAAAACTAATGAGGAAAAACTGTGATAGAGGAAAATAGGAATAAAATTAGGGAAATGACTGGATCTTAGCACCAGTATTTTATGAGTAGTTTCAATAAATAATGATCATACAGGAGATGTAATATATTCTAAAATAGTGTTTGAATACAGTGTTTCAAAGTTTTGATACTTTTTTGGAAAATTATAGAAAAAACATTATTTACACATACTGTGTTTGTTTAGATATTAATACTGTGATCTGAGATTTCTTTTGGTATAGTATTTTCCTGGTATATAGTTATTTTTCCCTAAGATTTTACTTTTAATCATTTTTGTTCCCGTAATTTTTTTAGCTTTAATTTTCACACTATAAAAGTCATCTATTGGGCTTCCCTGGTGGCGCAGTGGTTGAGAGACCACCTGCCGGTGAAGGGGACGCGGGTTCGTGCCCCGGTCCGGGAGGATCCCACATGCTGTGGAGCGGCTGGGCCCGTGAGCCATGGCCGCTGGGCCTGCGCGTCCGGAGCCTGTGCCCCACAACAGGAGAGGCCACAACGGTGAGAGACCTGCGTACCGCAAAAAAAAAAAAAAAAAAAAAAAAAAAAAGTCATCTATTATAAGTATACAATTCAGTGAATTCTAATGAATTTATAAGTTCTGCAGCCATCACCACAATCCACTTTTAGAGCAATTTGATCAGTCCCAAAAGTTCCCTCATGAAGGTGAACTCTGGTTTCATTGTTGTTCTGCTTTTTGTCTCTATAAATTATCCTTTTATAAGCATTTCATATAAGTGGAATCAATATGTAGCCTTTATTCCTGGCTTTTTTCACTTAGCAAAATATCCTTGAGATTCATCTCTGTTGCTGCATGTATTAGTAGTTCATTTCTATTTGTTGCTGAATAAAATTTACCAGGTAAGCCACGTGGGCCTGGAGTTACTTTTTGGGGACTGTTTTCAAATTGAAATCAATTTTCTTAATACCTGAAAGGTGAATTTCTTCCAGGTGAATATTTCCAGGAGAATTTCTTCTTGATCAGTCTCTACTCCAGCCTCAAGAAAACACTGATCAGCATTCTGTCATGATAGATTAGATTTGTCTTTTATAGCATTTAATAAAAATGGAATTATAATGTAGGTATACTTTTGTGCCTAGATTTTTTTTCTCTGCATAATGTTGTTGAATGTGTCCACAGTTTGCTTGATATGTTATATGCTTTTTATGTTATATGTTAATGTGTGGATATACTGCATTTTGTTTATCCATTCAACTCTTGATAGAAATTTGAATTGTTGCTAGTTTTTGGTAATTATAAATAAAGCTGCTAAGAATATTAATATACAAGTCTTTTTGTGGAAAAATGTTCCATTTCTCAAGATCACCTTATTTCCTGTGACCTTGCCAAACACGGTTATTGGTTCTAGTAACTTTTTGTTCCATACGGTTTTCTACATACACCATCATTTTGTTTGCAAATAAACAGAACTTTACCTCTTTCTTTCTAATCAGTTTGCCTTGTCTTTACCTTACTAAATTACACTGGTTAGTACTTTGAGCACATCATGAATAGTAGTGATGAGAGTAGACACTCGCTTTCTTCCTAATTTTAGGGGAAAAGAATTCAGTATTTCATATTAAGTATAATGTTAGCTGTAGGTTTTCTTGTAAATGCCCTTTATCAGGTTGTGGAACTTTCCATTTATTACTAGTTTTCCAGAATTTTTATAATGAATGCTTATTATAATTTGTCATATGACTTTTTTGTATTTATTAGATGATCATGCAATTCTTTTTCAGTATGTTGATAGAGTGGATTATATTGATTGATTTTCAAAGGTTGAGGTAACCTTGATTTCTTGGAATAAACCCTAACTGGTAATATATTATTCTTTTTATATATTGTTGAATTTGATTTGTTAATATTTTAAGGACTCATGTCTATATTTGCGTCTGTATTGGAGGTGTTTCTCTACAGTTTTCTCTCTTATGATGTCCTTGTCTGGTTTTGGTTTCAGGGTAACATTGTCTTCATAAAATTAGTTGGGGATTTTCCCCTTCTTTGAAATTTTGGAAAAGTTGCTATAAAATTGTATTATTATTATTCTTTAAATGCTTGTGAGAATTCACCAGGTAAGCCATCTGGATGTCCTGTGTTAGTTTTGGTGACTTGTGCCTTTCATGAAATTTTCCTATTTCATGTAGGTTTTTGAAACTATTGCCATGAAGTTGTCCATAAATTTGTATTTTCTTTTAATATTGGCTGCACCTTTAGTGATACCCATTTTATCTAAACTGTTGAATTTATTGGTACAAAGCTATTCATAATATCCCCTGATTATCTTTTGTCAGTCTGTAGGTTGACTAGTGATTTACTGTCTTGTTAAAATTGACATTGAAAATTCGTGTCTTCTCTTTTTTTCTTATTCTAACCAGAGTTTTATATCTCTTGATTGTTTTCGAAGAAGAAGTTTTGGGATTTTTTTTCTCTATTTTTATTCTATTTAACTAATTTCTTCTCTTATTTTGATTATTTTCCTCCTACTTATTTTTGATTTGCTTTTCTCTTTAAAGTTTTTTTAAAGTAGGAGATTAAAGCTTTTAGATCTTTATTTTTTACTAACGTAAGCAATTATAGCTATAAATTCTTCTCTAAACACAATCTTAGTTGCATCCTATACATTTTAATTATTATGTCTTAATTTTCATCCAGTTCAATATATTATCTATGCATACTTGGAGGAATTTTCATTTTGCTTTTGTTGAGTGGCATGCCCTGTAAACACCAATTAGGTCAATTTGTATCATAGTATTTTAAAGTGTTCTACATTTTTATTGGTTTTCTACTTATTCTCTTAATTACTGAGAGGAGTGTATGGAAATTCTAACTGAAATTTTGGATTTGTCTCTTTTTTTTTTCATTTGAACTACAAACTGTGCTTAGTAATGAAATTGGCTTTCATTCTGGTACAAACTCCTTATCCTGTTACTTAGTGGTTATAATCAGTTATCAGATAAACACCAGTATATAGATCACATTTTTAGTATCTGTTCTGGAATCACCAGTATATTATTATGGGTATACAGAAAGCCTTCAAATACCTATGTGTTTGAAACTTCAAAATGAAAGGATTAAATCTTAATATGAAAATGAGACTCTTTAAATAACTAAAAGAGACTGAAAGTTATTTGAGATGTCACTAAGAGAGCCCAATATCTAGTCGGAATACAGAGATATAACAGATTGCAGTTATTTCAAAAAATAGCCAATTTATTTTTACAGCCTAATTAGTTAATACTTCCTACTAAAACAATTACACTTGGTATAGCAAATCCTCAGCTTAAAGTGTTTTAAATTAAAGCCAACTCAGTTGTTACCTAAAAACATAATTTTCAGAAAACTGAGGCTTAGAGTTCAAGTTCACATTGAGAGAACATGGTCAAAATAGGATCTGAGATCACTTTGCCTTTCTCAAAAGTGCATGTTCTTAACCACTTCACTGTGGCTCACTGTTTCTCTAAAATTCTGAGATCCTTGGCAAGGCTATTTCTTTCTTACAGTGTATAAGAATGCCTAAAGATACCTTAACTGAGAGCCATTCCTTAATATTAAAAGTGTTCCTTTTTCTGATTCCATGAAAACCAAGCAAGCTTTTGATAATTTGGCTCCCTCTGTAGTTTTCCTACAGGATGGAAGTCAGCTGGTCATATTAATATGAACATTTGGTATAAATGACAGATTTATTTATTACTGTGAATCAATACACTGCCATTCTACTTTACATTGATATCTGGGAACTTGTCCTGGAAAGACAAATCCATTTTTAGTGGACTGATAAAAATCAGTTTTATGAATTGACGAGGCTGAAGACTAGACTAAATTGTGTTGGATTCACTGAGATAAATGCTGCCCTCATTGTACCCTTTTGGAGCTGGTACCCAGTCTTCCCTAAACCACACTATTGATGAAGTGCCATGATATTTGAAACCACAGCACTTATACAAGCATAAAAAAGATAAGAAGATAAAATGAGTTGAAGGAACCAGGATGAAAACAAAGTTTAAAGATAATATGGGGCCTCCCTGGTGGCGCAGTGGTTGAGAGTCCGCCTGCCGATGCAGGGGATACGGGTTCGTGCCCCGGTCTGGGAGGATCCCATATGCCGCGGAGCGGTTGGGCCCGTGAGCCATGGCCGCTGGGCCTGCGCATCCGGAGCCTGTGCTCCGCAACGGGGGAGGCCACAGCAGTGAGAGGCCCGCATACCGCAAAAAGAAAAAAAAAAAAAAAAGATAATATGAAGCCAGATATAAGGTTAGTACACAAACTGTACACCATAGGATCTGATATATTGCTAGTGACAGGCTTTAAATTTGAGTCTGTGCTTCTTAGAAGGCAAATCAAAGGGGGGAAACATGATAAGCTAAGGATTAATAACAGTTCTTTTTTTTTATTTGTCGCTTTCTGAAATAACACAAGTAAAACATGTTTATTATAGAAAAATTTAAAAATGGATAACAATTCTTTATGAATCATACATAATCCCTCCACTCAGAATTAATCACTTTTAACATTTCAATGTGATTCGATGTTGGAAAACCTTCATTTTTCCTGACCTCCATTTATATAAATCTACATTAAAAATATAATTATATTTCCCATACTCTTTTTACTTACCAATATTTTGTGACTATTTTTCTAAAGGATATCAATCATTATTTTTGCTGACTCTACAGTGGTTGTGAATGAATAAGTCACAATTTATTTAGCATTATAATTCTGTTTGACTCAGGTTTATTTTTACTTTTACAGACAATGCTGTGATGAACACCCTTGTACATCTCTACACACCTGACCAATTATTTCCTTGGGATAAAGTTCAAAAATGGAATTGCTGGATCTAGATAAGATTTTACAGAGAATTTTTTTTTTTTTTTTGCGGTACGCGGGCCTCTCACTGCCGCGGCCTCTCCCACCACGGAGCACAGGCTCCGGACGCGCGGACCCAGCGGCCATGGCTCACGGGCCCAGACGCTCCACGGCATGTGGGATCTTCCCAGACCGGGGCACGAACCCGCATCCCCTGCATCGGCAGGCGGACTCCCAACCACTGCGCCACCAGGGAAGCCCGAGAATTTTGTTTTTGAGCTGGGTTTTAAAGAATAAGATTTCGTCAGGTGGAGACTCACAAGTGAACAACAATAGTACATTTCCTAAAACCTAAGTTAATGTGATATTAAGGTATTTGAAATATCGAGAACATTAAAAATCCCAGGGGCCTCCCTGGTGGCGCAGTGGTTGAGAGTCCGCCTGCCGATGCAGGGGATGCGGGTTCGTGCCCCGGTCTGGGAGGATCCCATGTGCCGCGGAGCGGCTGGGCCCGTGAGCCATGGCCGCTGGGCCTGCGCGTCCGGAGCCTGTGCTCCGCAACGGGAGAGGCCACAACAGTGAGAGGCCCGCATACCGCAAAAAGAAAAAAAAAAAAAAAAAAAAAAAAAAAAAAAATCCCACAAGGCCCAATTTGTGAACCTCTTTTAGCAAATAGTAGTTATACATGTTAAAACCATATGAGTGTGAGTGTACAAGGCTAGGCCATTTTCCCAGGCTATCATAGCTCAGCCTAGTTAAAAAGCAAATGACATGACTCATTCATTTCTTCATTTATGCATCACTTTACTTAATAGAGATTTACTGAGTAATTAATAAGTTCAAGGTGCTGTGATAGGCCAGTGAATACACTGAAAAATGTGGGGAAAGGCCATGCTGCAAACCTCCACAAATATTTGGCTTATGTTTTCTATGCTTTTGTTGCTACATATTTTCTGAATCAGAATATTTTTATATGAGTCAGGTATATCTGAAAATGTGCCAATATGATAATTTTGAAAGCAAGTGATCTAAGAGACTGCTTTCTCTAATATTTCGTTTAATCTCTGTGAAACATTTTTGCCCTTAGTTTGGATTTTAATCACACTTAATTTATGATCCATGGTATGATCCAGGGTTTTTATGGACACCAATAAAATGTTGTTTAAAGTAGTAGTTCTTAAGTGGGGTTCAGACTCATTTTTTGAACTTTTTGTAGTACATTGACCTCGGCCATGTGTATGAGTCCACCAATGAATAACAGAAAGGCAGTTGTGGCTGGAGAGGGGAGAGTGCTGGGAGTTGAGGACTGAGAAGTAGGAGGGATCAGATTATATATGGTCTCTGGGCCTAGTTAAGGAGTTAAATTGTGAATTTGTCTTTCTTTATATTTAAATATTTAGTTCAACATATGTTTTCTTTCATAATTCTACCCCAGACTATTCCAGTTCATATGGATATCTCCTGTGTTGGAAATCCTATTACACTTTTCACCATGGCATATGATCTAGCCCTTAATCATTTTGTTTTTACCACTTCTGTTATGTTACTATTGTTTCAACAAGATGTCTTTTGAGGGGAAGTTCTGCATTATGGATAATTTTGACTAGCATAATTCTAGACCCATAGTAGATATTCCATAAATACTGGTTGATTATAATTCCTGAGAGGTTGGTGTGGAAAGGGAAAAAAAAAAGAAGATGGATGACATGAAAGTATGTGTCATTACCATTGAGAAAATGAAGTCATTAATTTAAAGATTGGAGAATCAAACCATTTCAAAATTTTTTTCTGATCATTTATATCTCATCTTTTAAGCCATGTTTTAGTTTTTTTATCAGTTTTTATTTTTAAATACATCTGTCATTAATTTTTTATTTCAGTAAGAAAAGTCTGTCTTCTTGTCCTGACTTAATATTCATTCTTGTCAAAGAGTTTGGTCACAGCTCAGCTGTTACTGTGAAATTGAGAAGAGTACAGCATTGTTCCACTAGGCTTTTGAAAAACTGCTGTATCTTTTATATTAAGTAAATAGACACAGTTCCAAAAAGGGATATACATTTCCATTCTAATTCTTTTCATGCTGATATTACATAAAGCATGTCCTGACAGCCAAGAATGAACAAAAACTGCTTCTTAAAGAAGAAAGGCTAAAACAACATAAAGACATCAAAGCTGTTGCCAATACATTTTATCCTGAAAGAAACAAGAAATTACCCGGAAGGATCAGAACTTAATGGAAAGGGGTTACTGTTACAAATCCTCCTGAGAATTTCAGAAGGGAGTAGGAAATTTTCAGGGGAGGTGATTGATGTATTTAACCAACTGACAATGGTCCTGTGAAATTTTCTAGTTAATTCAAACAAAAGGCAAGAGCTTTAATATAGCTACTGGGTAACTGATGTTTTTTTTTTTTTTTTTTTTTTTTGCGGTATGCGGGCCTCTCACTGTTGTGGCCTCCCCCGTTGCGGAGCACAGGCTCCGGACGCGCAGGCTCCGGACGCGCAGGCTCAGCGGCCATGGCTCACGGGCCCAGCCGCTCCGCGGCATATGGGATCCTCCCAGACCGGGGCACGAACCCGTATCCCCTGCATCGGCAGGCGGACTCTCAACCACTTGCGCCACCAGGGAGGCCCCTGGGTAACTGATGTTTTAAAAACCAGGGAAACATCTAAAAATGGTTAAAGTGAAAAATGTCTAGGGCCAGATTTTGAAAAACCTTTAAAGACACTTTGAAGATTTCTTAAAGCACAATTTCAAGTTCAATATAAATTCCCTGAAAACTGGTTTCACTAAGAGCCAGCATCAGCTGATTGTTAGGTCTAAGGTTTCGCATGGTGCCAGGTACTGAAGAAGAATTTTTTTGTAATTTTGTAATGTATCATTTGTTCAACAAGTACTCTAAAGCTCCCACTTCCTGCAAGGCACTGTGTGCTAGGGAATGTAGAGGATTCAAAGATGTTTGAGGTAATTATTATGCCCTTAAGGAGAAAAAAAAAGTTGTAGAAAGTAACAATTGCTGACACCTTTAAGAAAGCTTATAAAAATTAATTTAAACCAATCTGACGACTTGTAATGAGAACTAAAATATCCCAGAGCTTTAGTTTCAAGGAATATTTTATTCTAGGTATACATTTGATTTCTCTTCTGTGAACTGTGTGAAAATTACCACTTTCCCCTTTGGCCCTATTCAACTGTATTGTGTGTGTCCTGAGGAACCTAACGCCATTAGGAGGGTAGGACAGTTGTGAGTCCAGGGTCTATAATGGAGAACTTAGGTTAGAATATCTGTCCCAGCACTTGGTATTTTTGTAATTTGAGTCCCATAATTGCCTTCTACCTCAATTTTCTATTCTGTAAAATGGGAATAGTAAGATTGACTCTATTGGAATGATATAATTATTAAATAATATTTGTATATCATTTAGCAAATTACCTAACAATAGTAAACACACATTAAGTGGTATTAAATCATATAATATTACTTCTCTGTTTAGAACTCTCTAATTGCTTCCCATTGCACTTAGAATCAAAACTGCCCCTTACCACTTAAGATGGCCTAGAATCAAAACTGCCCCTTACCACTTAAGATGGCCTACAGGGGCTTCCCTCATGGCACAGTGGTTGAGAGTCCTCCTGCTGATGCAGGGGACACGGGTTCATGCCCTGGTCCGGGAGGATCCACATGCCACGGAGCGGCTGGGTGCGTGAGCCACGGCCACTGAGCCTGCGCGTCCGGAGCCTGTGCTCCGCAACGGGAGAGGCCACAGCAGTGAGAGGCCCGCGTACCGCAAAAAAAAAAAAAAAAAAAAAAAGATGGCCTACAATGCCTTACAAAATCTGTCCTCCACTTGCCTTAGTGCCTTCTTGCACAACTCTTTCCCTATATTCCATATTTCTAGTCACCCTGGGCTTCTTGCTATAACTGGATGATGCTAATCATCCTCCCTCCAGGGATCTCTAAACTTGTTTTCTCTTTTATCTACAAAAACTCTTCAACAAATTCATTGAGCAGCTTACTCACTCGCATAGCCACATAGAGTATTTTTAATGAAGTTTCAGTATCAGTGCCATTTCCTTAGACATGCTGTACTTTGTTATCATATCTAGTGGTAATTCCCCTCAGTAGTGTCCTAGTTGCTTTTTATCCTCCTATACTAATTAGCACTTAAATTATTTGTTTACTTATTTATCTTTGTCATCCTTACTGGAATATAAGTTATAGAAAAGAACCTGTAAAGGAAGGACTTTGTCTCTCTGCTTAACTGTTCTATCCCCAGTCCCTGTAACAATGCCTCACATATAGAGCTACTCAAAAAATTTTAAATGACTGACAGCATTTATTTCTATAGATAACAACTCCTGTGCTGCCAAAAGCTATTTCTAAAGAAAAAGAACACTATTAGGAATTAAGTTCTTTATCAATGGCTTCTTGAATTAACATATTCCCTTTAAAATTATAAAATAAAAGTTTTGAATTTTGAAGAGTATAGCAGTGGTAGATGAGAACAATTAGCAAATATCAGGTAAGATCTGCTCACACTCATTTGTTATACCTTAATTATAAACTTTAATTTTTAATTTTAATTTTGTACCATAATTATTAGCTAGTGACTTTTTTTTTTTTTTTTTTTTGCGGTCCGCAGGCTTCTCACTGTTGCGGCCTCTCCCATTGCGGAGCACAGGCTCCGGAAGCACAGGCTCAGCGGCCATGGCTCACGGGCACAGCCACTCTGCAGCATGTGGGATCTTCCCGGACCGGGGCACGAACCCATGTCCCCTGCATCGGCAGGTGGACTCTCAACCACTGCAACACCAGGGAAGCCCTAGCTAATGACTATTAAAAATAAAAATGCATTTAGAGTTTTAAAATCATGAGTCCTGCACTTCATGTTAACAAACAAGATAGGTTACTAGTAATCAAAATATTACTTACTTTTAAATCCAAAGACTAAGTCGTAGTTTTATAGTCATTAGACCACAATTTCACAATAGAGTCTGTGCTGTTGTGTCTTGTTTTCTATCATCTTTGTGAATTCTCCTGGTGCAAGAACATATTTCTTTGATACCTCTCATAGTTGGTGCAGTGTAAAACAAGGGAAAGTTTTTCCTAAATAACTTCAGTAGAATTGGACTAAAGGATTAAAAAAATATTCATCTGTTGGTGTTTAGCTGGCAGTTAGACTTAAGATAGAAGATATATAAAACTCTTTGTGTTTTAGGATTGACTATTTCACTTATAGGGTCTTTTGGACTAACTTCTGAGCTTTATAAGTTAGCTACTCTGCACTGAAGAATGTGGGAAAAGTTTAAAAGGTGTAGAAGCTGTTTGTAAATTTAAGATACCAAAACTATTCCCACTTCCTGTTACCATGAATAATAAGTTTAATGGAGTCAAGAAAAGTCATGAAGATTTTGACATAATAGATTTTTAAACATTTATAGTACATGGTATTTGTAATATACATCAGATGATTAAAGTGTCCCCCATTAATTTAAGAAAAGTGTGCATTTATTCATTCAGCAAATATATGTGTACCTACAATGCATGAGGCACTAGAGATACATGAATGAACAAAACAAACAAACAAAATATCTCTGCCTGTAGTAATTATTAGTTACTTTTTTTTTTTTTGCGGTATGTGGGCCTCTCACTGCTGTGGCTTCTCCCATTGCGGAGCACAGGCTCCGGACACGCAGGCTCAGCGGCCATGGCTCACGGGCCCAGCCGCTCCGCGGCATGTGGGATCTTCCTGGACCGGGGCATGAACCCGTGTCCCCTGCATCGGCAGGCGGACTCTCAACCACTGCGCCACCTGGGAAGCCCAAGTTACTATTTTAAATGAAGTTTAACTTGGGCAAAGTTTCTTCAATGACCCCTACCAAATTTCCCACTTTGTAAGTCTACCATGAGTGAATTTAAATATATTGATATTTTTTCAAATTTCCAATCTGTATTTTACAAGCATCTGTTGCTTTTAAAGCATAGAATTGGCTACTTGAATAACTAAATAAAGAAATTAAAGACCTTATTCTTAAGGAACTGCTACTAATTGAGGGAAGGGAGCCTACACTTAAAATAGACTAAGTAAACGTACCCATATGCATGTCAAAGAAGAGATTCAAGATGACTGATGACCATCTTTGATGTTTACAGACAGGTCACTAGATTTGAAATCAAGGGGACTAGGTTATTGAGTAAATCAAATGCTCATTAGTGCTTCCAGTGACTCTATATTTTCATTTACCTTGCTGTTTCTTGGGAGGCAAAGCTTCAGATAGTATTTTCACTTCATCTTAGGCAAAGGATTCATATTTAAAATAGTTGAAGTTTCTATAGTGATGGTAGCCTTCTCTGTATAGCAAGATCATGAATACAGTAAATTCTAGACATTTATAGATTTAAGATTCATGGTTTTAACTTTGCCAGTGATGTGGAAAATTCTTAATATTTTACTGAAAGAAATTTGATTTACTCAGCTAAGTGAGTTTGTCTAGCAAGCACACAGTCTTTTCATGTTTTTGTTTTAATATCCTAAAATGATACAAACTTGCTTATTTTGTGAATATTTTCCATTAACTAAGAGAGAACATTATATCAAAATTTGAATAGACAAATTATTATGTGGAATATGCCCAGGAGATATAGGACTGGTTGGAAATAAGATTCAAAAGAAAGGAGGCTGAATAAATATTATATAATCAAACTTGGAGATTTTTCTAAGGCATATTATTATAACATTATGTACCCCAAACCTATTATTTGGGGCCCATTCTTTGCATCTTGTTAATATTAAATCCTAAATTATTTGGATTTAGATAAATATATTTGTATTTTAATTTTTAAGCATATTTATATACTATGCTTACCATGAGGATGGGTACTGAAAGTATTAAATTCTTACTAATGACTTACTTATTATTTTATTTATATAACTTCTTTGAAGTGCAGGGATCTGATGAAATTTTATCACAAGCATTTTGACTGTATTTACATATCAGTTAAAAAAAACCTTTCAAAACCTTTCTGTTTCTACTTCTGGTCACATTGATAGTGGCACGTTTCACAGCTGTGGAAGTATTTGCAGCAATAGTCTCATTAATTACTTAAGAAGAAAAGGTCAAATAAAGAAGTATTCATTGCGTTCTTGCTAGACTGCATCTTAGTGTGCTGCACATGGGGTATTTTATAATTGCCTTCTATGATCTTACAATCTTGTTAGAGAAGGGGAATTTGTGTATATCAGGCAATTAGAATACAGTCCAAGAAGAATGACCACTTGAATTTAACCAAGCACCAACGTGTATGACTAGTACAGTAAACGTTCAGGGAAGGTTTAATAGAACATTTTAATCCAAGAACAGATCTTAAAGGCCTGGCTCTTCTCTAGAACTTGATAAAATGGAATAGACAAAATGGTTAATAAAATAAGTGAAACTGTGAGTACTGAACTAGTGTGATTATTGTAAGAAACTGAAGAGGTCAACTGGGCTATAGAGAAGGTATAGGAGAGGGAAGCTTCAACCAATTACTGGGACCTGATGATGCCTGACCTGCCATGCATATCCTTGTCCAGGAAGGAGTCTGATCTCTATCCATTATAGAGTGGGAAGTCAATAATGTTTTCAAGTACAAGACAGTTATAGCCCTGAGAATTTTTTTTCATAACATGTGTGCAAATAACTTTAAATAAATCCACATGTGTATTTACCCTGATCCAAACAAATATTTAAAGGACAAGAAATTCTGAGTTTGGATACTGTTTAACTGGAATTTCTTCTTAGTCTAACATTTTATAAAAATTCTGAGATAAATGTATAGCCTTTATGTAAGTCTTATAATATTTTCATTTTTAAAAGAATATGTGCTAAAATTAGAACTTTTGGATGTTTATAATTTGGATAAAAATGCAGTTTTCCAGGATGATTGAAGATCACCAGATTTTGACCCCAGAACTGTAAAATATAATCCTGAGATGGTCTCTATATTAAGAATAGGAATTTGTTTTCTTGTCAGTGTGGATGTATATATTTGAAAAATAACATGCACACTGTGGTCAGAGCTCTATAAGTAAAAATAAACTGGAGGTTTTGGCCAATATCTACATAATTAATAAAGGATTTTTAAAAATCTGATTAGCTTAAGAAAACTCTGGTAATTGACTGTCTATATATAATTTATGAAATTCTTATTTTTCTGGAATCACAAAGAGGGAACTCTCTGAGGAAAGTAATGTTAAATAACAGAATTCTGCATAGGTAGTGTGACATTTACCCAGAAAAATTAAATCTAGGACAAAAGTTGAGAAAAACAGTTATCAGCTGGAAAGATTATAAATATAAAGACTGGGAAAGTATTTTAGAGGACAAAGTCTTTGTCCTTATTCCCTACAGGGGATCCCTTATGTTCTAAAATCTGTGTGATAGAAAGTCATTTGAATATTGTGTTATAATACTTCCTACATATTCCCTAAAGGATCTGTTTATTTAAATATGTCTACAGGATGTTTTCAAGGAATGCTTAATGACATGAGGAAATGATCACAAGGTGAATGGAAAGTGGAAACAAAATTATAAATACAATATCATTTCCATTCTGTAATTACATTAATTAAACAAATATATAAAAATGAATTTCAGGGCATATATCACAATGCTTGTGGGGGTTCTTAAGTCATAATTTGTTGAAAATTTTCTCTGCATATATATGTATTTTCCAAATTCTTAACATTGAGCATTTACTCTTATACTTGCAGGGCAGGGCATGATCTACTTATAGTCATGGCTCTTATTTTTTTACTGAAACTTCAGTTTTTGTTTCATAGATTTGTATGAGTTTTCTGTATATCAAGAAAAATAATCTTGGAATGTTATATTAATTTCATAAATTAGTTTTCCATTATACTGTTAGGAAAATTTTTTTTTTTTGCGGTACGCAGGCCTCTCACTGTTGTGGCCTCTCCCGTTGCGGAGCACAGGCTCCGGACACGCAGGCTCAGTGGCCATGGCTCAGGGGCCCAGCCACTCTGTGGCATGTGGGATCTTCCCGGACCGGGGCATGAACCCGTGTCCCCTGCATCGGCAGGCGGACTCTCAACCACTGCACCACCAGGGAAGCCCAGGAATGTTTTAAATCACCCTGACCTGAATGATGAATCTTTTTCAATTTCAGGAGTTTGTTTTGCCCATTCTTATTGCAGTATACATGGTGACAAATTTTCATTCATGATTGATCTTACTGAAAATGTAGATCTATTTTATTAGTTCAAGTTTATAATTTATATCTGAAAGTACAACATGATGAATGCATTAAAATTACAAACCAGTAGATAGCTACCAACTCAGCAACGTGTACCAGGGTGGAAGAGAAGTATATGTTGCTTCACTTAAGCTGCAAATGCTGTTATCATTCAATGGGTAATCATCAGTTTTCAATGGGAGGATGGAAAGAGTTTGAAATCCAGGTTGCTGCTTACTTTATCAGAAAGTTAGAGACTCAGTTATGATTCATTTTAATAGGTGAATGCTGGGAGCTGGCTGGCTAGATAATTTCATCTTTCTTGAAGGCCTAGATACTTATTCCCTGAGGATTAGTTGGCTTTGAGTACAGTGTTTGTGAAAACATATGAGGTTGTTCACATAAAAAAGCCAACGGTGTAAACTCTACGTTGCTGAACAATCCTGTTTTTTTTTGTTTTGCTTTGTTTTTTTTTTTCATTTTTTTTAAGAACCTGGGAGTAAAAATAAGTAGCTCATTGTTTAAAATAGAAAACAAAACAAAACATTGTTGAGTGACTGCTGAATTTTACAATGGACTTAAAATGGATTCAAATGCATTTTTAATGTCTTTATCATTTATATTTGCTCTGAGGATCTTGGTGATAGAGAATAAACGTCTAAAAACACAGTAAGCTATTTAATATGCTTTAAATACTCTCTTGGGAGTCGGGATGGGAAATTGGACCCATTGTGAGTTCCAGTGTAGTCTATTTTATGGGAATGGTTGTGCCATATAAAAAAACTTGGTGCTCCCCCGCTTGCCACAACTAGAGAAAGCCCTCACACAGAAATGAAGACGCAACACAGCAAAAATAAATTAATTAATTAATAAAAACTAAAAAAACAAAAAACAAAAAACTTGGTGCTGTTGTGTAATTCAGGTAAAGTCCAAAAAGTAAGGGGCTGTAAATTCAGATCATGGTTTTCAGTTAATATTTACATAATCCTAGAAAAGTTGTTAGCAGGACAGTATGATGGAAAGACTGTCAAATTTTATCTTTTCAGATGTGTGACACTGCCTGTGTCATTTACTCTCTTTACTTTTTTTATCTATAAAGTAGTGATACTACTGTATATTACAGGAATTATTGTGAGAATTGAATTAAATATATAAAGTGCCTGAGACAGTACCTGGTATTTTTTGCAGATTCAGCAAATAAATAGTATTTTATACAGATCTTTGTATGTCTTCTTTCTGTTTAGCCATGGGTTTCATCTGGGATCCACTGACATTTAATGGAGGTTCTCCATTTAGAGAACTCCCTAAGTTCTATGCCAAATTTTAAGTATGTGCTTATTTCTGAGAGGGTATATTGCTTTCATCAGATTTAAAATCTCTCTGTTAAAGCCCTTGATTACAAACATACATGTTAAACTTTGTTCAGTTTAACAGCCAACTTATTTTATAGTCTAGTTTAACAATTTAACTGTAGACAATTTAGTAGAATGACTATGTTAAATTAGAAGCCAGACCTGTGAGTGTAGGCCTGGTTGTGGTAAAAAATTGCAAAAGGAACTAATTTTAAAGTGAAACATTTAGTCCATAGATAGATTCTTTAAAATGTCAAGAGTAAAATACATTTTTATAAAATTTTCTCAGGTTTGAATTCAATTGATTGGTTGTTTTGTACAAAATCATACAAAATGAGACTTTTACTATGGTTATGGGAACAATGAGAATCTTCAACATTTCATTTTAAATGCATAATGTGAAATTTATCTACAAAATATTTTATCTTGCATGGTGGGTTTTTTTGTGTGTGTCTTTAAATTGGGATATTTGAGTCTTTGGTTTTGAGATGTAATATTTAAGTATTTGCAATTCATGTTATACCTAATAATTTGAGACCCAAGCGTATGCTAGATATTTGCTATTTTATTTTTTTTCCAGCTTCGCTGCGATATAATTGACATTTAAAATTGTATAAATTCAAGGTGTATAATGTGATGATTTGTTACATATATATGTATCAAATGTACATACATATGTATGTATGATTACCACAGTATCATTAATTAACACCTCCATCACTGCACATAAAAGTTACCTTTTTTGTGTTTGTGAGGTGAGAAAGTTTAATACATATTCTCTTAGCAACTTTCGAGTATATAGTATTGTTAACTAAATTCACCATGTTTTACATTAGATCACCAGACATTATTAATCTTATAGCTGGAAGTTTGTGCCTTTTGACCAATATCTCCTCATCACTCTGACCCCACACCCGTAGCAACCACCATTCTACTCTGTTTCTATCAGTTCAACTTTTTTAGATTCCATATGTAAGTGTGATCATGCAATATTTGTCTTTCTCTGACTTATTTCACTTAGCATAATGCTCTCAGCTTCATCTGTGTTGTCTCAAATGGTAATATTTCCTTCTTTCTCATGGCTGAATAATATTCCATTGTATATATGTAATACATCTCTTTATCTATCGATAAACACTTATGTTGTTCGCATATCTTGGCTATTTTGAATAACGCTGCATTGAACAAGTGAGTTCAGGTATTTCTTTGAGATCCTGATTTTATTTCCTTTGGATATATACCCAAGAGTGAGATTGCTAGATCATATAGTACTCTATTTGTAGTTTTTTGAGGAATCTCCATACTGTTTTGCATAGTGGCTGCACCAATTTACACTTCCAAGAACAGTGCACATAAGTTCCCTTATTTCCACATCTTCACCAACACTTATCTTTTGTCTTTTTGATAATAGCCATTCTAGCAGGTGTAAGGTGATATATCATTGTGGTTTTGATTTGCATTTCACTGATGATTAGTGGTGTTGAACACCTTTCAGAGGACCTTTCAGGTCCTCTCCCCATTTTTTAATTGGGTTATTTGTTTTTTGTTATTGAGTAGTAAACTTTCCTTACATAATTTTGATATGAACTCCTTATCAAATATATAATTTGCAAATGTTTTCTCCCATTTCATAGGTTGCCTTTTCATTTTGTTGATGGTTTCCTCAGCTGTGTAGAAGCTTTTTAGTTTGATGTAGTCCCACTTGTTTACTTTTGATTTTGTTGCTTGTGCTTTTCATGTCATTTCCAAAAAGTTGTTACCAAGATGAGTATCAAAGAGCTTTTCCCTATCTTTTCTTCTAGGAGTTCTATGGTTTCAGGCTTATGTTTAAATCTTTAATCCATCTCAAGTTAATTTCTGTGTATGATGTAAGATAGAGGTCCAATTTTGTTTTTTTGCATTAGATTATCTAATTTTCCCAACACTATTCACTAAAGAAACGATCTTTCCCCATTAAGTATGTTTTGCTCTCTTGTCAAATATTAGTTGATCATGTATATAAGTGTTTATATGTAGGCTCTTGATTCTGTTCCATTGGTCTACACGTCTGTTTTTAGACATACCATACAGTTGTATCATATTGTTTTAATTACTATAGCTTTGTAATACTTTGAAATCAAGAATGTGATGCCTCCACTGGACAGACATGTAGCTGTCCAGTTTTCCCAGCACCACTTATTGAAGAGGCTGTCTTTTCTCCAATGTATGTTCTTACCTCCTTTATCAAAAATATGGTGAAGATATGTCCATGGGTTTTTCTCTGGGCTTTCTTTCCTGTTCCATTGATCTATATTTCTGTTTCTGTGCCAGTACCATACTGTGTTGATTACTGTAGCTTTGTAGTATAGTCAGAAGTTAGGGAACCTGTTTCCTCCAGCTCCGTTTTTCTTTCTCAAGAGTGCTTTGGCAGTTTGGGGTCTTTTGTGTTTCCATACAAATTGTGAAATTTTTTGTGCTATTTCTGTGAAAAATGCCAGTGGTAGTTTGATAGGAATTGCACTGAATCTGTACATTGCCTTGGGTAGTATAATCATTTCCACAATGTTGATTCTTCCAATCCATGAACATGGTATATCTCTCTATCTGTTTGTATCATTTTTAATTTCTTTCAGCAGTGTCTTAGAGTTTTCTGCATACAGGCATTTTGTCTCCTTAGGTAGGTTTATTCCCAGGTATTTTATTCTTTTCATTGCAATGGTAAATGGGAGTGTTTCTTTAATTTCTCTCTCAGATTTTTCATCATTAGTGTATAGGAATGCAAGAGATTTCTGTGCATTAATTTTGTATCCTGCTACTTTACCAAATTCATTGATTAGCTCTAGTAGTTTTCTGGTAGCATCTTTAGGATTCTCTATGTATAGTGTCATGTCATCTGCAAACAGTGACAGTTTTACTTCTTCTATTCCAATTTGTATTCCTTTTATTTCTTTTTCTTCTCAGATTTCTGTGGCTAAAACTTGCAAAACTATGTTGAATAATAGTTGTGAGAGTGGACATTCTTGTCTTGTTCTTGATCTTAGAGGAAATGGTTTCAGTTTTTCACTGTTTCGAACGATGTTGGCTACGTGTTTGTCATATGTGGCTTTATTACGTCAAGGTAAGTTCCCTGTATGCCTATGTTCTGATGGGTTTTTATCATAACTGGGTGTTGAATTTTGTTGAAAGCTTTTTCTGCATCTATTGAGATGATCATATGGTTTTTCTCCTTCAGTTTTTTAATATGGTGTATCACATTGATTGATTTGTGTATATTGAAGAATCCTTGCATTCCTGGGATAAACAACCCTTGATCATGGTGTATGATCCTTTTAATGTACTGTTGCATTCTGTTTTCTAGTATTTTGTTCAGAATTTTTGCATCTATGTTCATC
Source organism: Mesoplodon densirostris (assembly GCF_025265405.1). Classification (NCBI taxonomy): domain Eukaryota; kingdom Metazoa; phylum Chordata; class Mammalia; order Artiodactyla; family Ziphiidae; genus Mesoplodon; species Mesoplodon densirostris. The sequence continues at coordinate 55,796,553 of NC_082664.1, read as the reverse complement.
AGTGATATTGGCCTGTAGTTTTCTTTCTTTGTGACATCTTTGTCTGGTTTTGGTATCAAGATGATGGTGACCTCATAGAATGACTTTGGGAGTGTTCTTCCATCTGCTATAATTTGGAAGAGTTTCAGAACGATAGGTATTAGTTCTTCTCTAAATGTTTGATAGAATTCACCCGTGAAGCCATCTGCTCCTGGGCTTTTGTTTGTTGGAAGATTTTTAATCACAGTCTCAATTTCAGTGCTTGTGATTGGTCTGTGTATATTTTCTATTTCTTCCTGGTTCACTCCCAGAAAGTTGTGTTTTTCTAAGAATTTGTCCATTTCTTCCAGGTTGTCCTTTTTATTGGCATAGAGTTGCTTGTAGTAATCTCTCATGATCCTTTGTATTTCTGCAGTGTCAGTTCTTACTTCTCCTTTTTCATTTCCAATTCTGTTGATTTGCATCTTCTCCCTTTTTTTCTTGATGCATCTGGCTAATGGTTGATCAATTTTGTTTGTCTTCTCAAAGAACCGGATTTTAGTTTTATTGATCTTTGCTATCATTTCCTTCATTTCTTTTTCATTTATTTCTGATCTGATCTTTGTGATTTCTTTTCTTCTGCTAACTTTGGGGTTTTTGTTGTTCTTTCTTTAATTGCTTTAGGTGTAAGATTAGGTTGTTTATTTGAGATGTTTCTTGTTTCTTGAGGTAGGATTCTATTGCTATAAACTTCCCTCTTAGAACTGCTTTTGCTGCATCCCATAGGTTTTGGGTCATTGTGTTTTCATTGTCATTTGTTTCTAAGTATTTTTTTATTTCCTCTTTGAATACTTCAGTGATCTCTTGCTTATTTAGTAGTGTATTCTTTAGCCTACATGTGTTTGTATTTTTTACAGATTTTTTTTCCTGTAATTGATATCTACTCTCATAGTGTTGTGGTTGGAAAAGATACTTGATATGATTTCAATTTTCTTAAATTTACCAAGGCTTGATTTGTGACCCAAGATGTGATCTATCCTGGAGACTGTTCCCTGAGCACTTGAGAAGAAAGTGTATTCTGTTGTTTTTGGATGGAATGTCCTATAAATACCAATTAAGTCCATCATGTTCAATGTATCATTTAAAGCTGGTGTTTCCTTATTTATTTTCATTTTGGATTATCTGTCCATTGATGAAAGTGGGGTGTTAACATCCTCTACTGTGATTGTGTTACTGTCGATTTCCCCTTTTATGGCTGTTACCATTTACCTCGTGTATTGAGGTGCTCCTATGTCAGGTACATAAATATTTACAATTCTTATATTTTCTTCTTGGATTAATCCCTTGATCATTATGTAGTGTCCTTCTTTGTCTCTTGTAATAGTCTTTCTTTTAAAGTCTATTTTGTCTGATTTGAGAATTGCTACTCAAACTTTCTTTTGATTTCCATTTGTATGGAATATATTTTTCCATCCCCTCACTTTCAGTCTGTATGTGTCCCTAGGTGTGAAGTGGGTCTCTTGTAGACAGCATATATATGGGTCTTGTTTTTGTATCCATTCAGCAAACCTGTGTCTTTTGGTTGGAACATTTAATCCATTCACATTTAAGGTAATTATCGATATGTATGTTCCTATTCCCATTTTCTTAATTGTTTTGGGTTTGTTATTGTAGGTCTTGTGTTTCCTGCCTAAAGAAGTTCCTTTAGCATTTGTTGTAACCCTGGTTTAGTGGTGCTGAATTCTCTTAGCTTTTGCTTGTCTGTAAAGTTTTAATTTCTCCATCGAATCTGAATGAGATCCTTGCTGGGTAGAGTAATCTTTGTTGTAGGTTTTTCCCTTTCATCACTTTAAATATGTCCTGCCACTCCCTTCTGGCTTGCTGAAAGATCAGCTGTTATCCTTACGGGGATTCCCTTGTATGTTATTTGTTGTTTTTCCTTTGCTGCTTTTAATATTTTTTCTTTGTATTTAGTTTTTAATAGTTTGATTAATATGTATCTTTGCATGTTTCTCTTTGGATTTTTCGTGTGGGACTCTCTGCACTTCCTGGACTTGATTGACTATTTACTTTCCCGTATTAGATAAGTTTTCAACTATAATCTCTTCAAATATTTTCTCAGTCCCTTTCTTTTTCTCTTCTTCTTCTGGGACCCCTATATTTCGAATGTTAGTGCATTTAATGTTGTCCTAGAAGTCTCTGAGACTCCTCAATTCTTTTTAATCTTTTTCTTTATTCTGCTCTGCGTTAGTTATTTCCACTGTTTTATCTTCCAGGTCACTTATCTGTTCTTCTGCCTCAGTTATTCTGCTACTGATTCTTTCTAGAGAATTTTTAACTTCATTTATTGTGTTGTTCATCATTGTTTGCTCTTTAGTTCTTCTAGGTCCTTATTAAACGTTTCTTGTATTTTCTCCATTTTATTTCCAAGATTTGGGATCATCTTTACTATCATTACTCTGATTTCTTTTTCAGTTAGACTGCCTATTTCCTCTTCATTTGTTTGGTCTGGTGGGTTTTTACCTTGCTCCTTCATCTGCTGTGTGTTTCTCTGTCTTCTCATTTGCTTAACTTACTGTGTTTGGGGTCTCCTTTTCCCAGGCTGCAGGTTCGTAGTTCCTGTTGTTTTTGGTGTCTGCCCCCAGTGGCTAAGTTTGGTTCAGTGGGTTGTGTAGACTTCTTGGCGGAAGGGACTGGTGCCTGTGTTCTGGTGTGTGAAGCCGGATCTTTTCTATCTTGTGGGGAGGACCACATCCGGTCATGTATTTTGGGGTGTCTGTGACCTTATTATGATTTTAGGCAGCCTCTCTGCTAATAGGTGGGGTTGTGTTCCTCTCTTGCTTGTTGTTTGGCATAGGGTGTCCTGCACTGTAGCTTGCTGGTCATTGCCTGGAGCTGGGTCTTGGCATTGAGAAGGAGATCTCTGGGAGAGCTTTTGCCGTTTGATATTACGTGGAGCTGGGAGGTCTCTGGTGGACCAATGTCCTGAACTCGGCTCTCCCACCTCAGAGACACAGGCCTGACACCTGGCCAGAGCACAAAGACCCTGTCAGACACATGGCTCAGAAGAAAAGGGAGAAAAAAAGAAAGAAAGAAAATATTAAATAAAGTTATTAAATAAAATTTTTTTAATTATTAAAAACAAAATAAATTTTTAAAGTAATAAAAAGAGCAAGCAAGAAAGAAGAGAGCAACCAAACCAAAAAACAAATTCACCAATGATAACAAGTGCTAAAAGCTATGCTAAGAAAAACAGAAATAAACAAAAAACAAAAAGAAAAAAAAAAACATGGGCCAATAGAACCCTAGGGCATATGGTAAAAGCAAAGCTATACAGACAAATCACACAAAGAAGCATACACATACACACTCACAGAAAGAGGAGAAGGAAATATATATATATATATCTATATATAAAGAAAAAAAAGGAAGAGAACAATCAAATCAATAAACAAATCCACCAATGAAAATAAACTCTAATTACTAAACTAAGATAAACATAAAACCAGAAACAAATTAGATGCAGAAAGCAAACCCCAAGTCTACATTTGCTCCCAAAATCTACCACCTCAATTTTGGGATAATTCATTGTCTATTCAGGTATTCCAGAGATGCAGCGTACATCAAGTTGACTGTGGAGATTTAATCCGCTGCTCCTGAGGCTCCTGGGAGAGATTTCCCTTTCTCGTCTTTGTTCACACAGCTCCTGGTGTTCAGCTTTGGATTTGGCCCCGCCTCTGCAGGTAGGACGCCTGAGGGTGTCTGTTCCGTGCCGAGACAGGACAGAGTTAAAGTAGCAGCTGATTGGGGGGCTCTGGCTCACTCAGGCTTGGGGGAAGGAGATGTACGGAATGTGGGGTGAGACTGAGGTGGCAGAGGCCACCATGACTTTGCAACAGCCTGAGGTGTGCTGTGTGTTCTCCCGAGGAAGTTGTCCCTGGATCACGGGACCCTAGCAGTAGCGGGCTGCACAGGCTCCTGGGAGGGGAGGTGTGGATAGTGACCTGTGCTTGCACACAGGCTTCTTGGTGGCTGCTGCAGCAGTCTTAGCGTTTCATGCCCATCTGTGGTGTGTGGGCTGATAGCACAACTAGCGCCGGTCTCTGGATCTCGTTTAGGCGGTGCTCTGAATCCCCTCTTCTCATGCACCCCGAAACAATGGTCTCTTGCCTCTTAGGCAGTTCAAGGCTTTTTCCCAGACACCTTCCCGACAGGCTGTGGTGCGCTAGCCCCTTCAGGCTGTGTTCACACAGCCAATCCCAGTCCTCTCCGTGGGATCTGACCTCCAAGGCCCAAGCCTCAGCTCCCAGCCCCCACCTCCCCAGCGGGGGAGCAGACAAGCCTCTCAGGCTGGTGAGTGCTGGTCAGCACCAATCCTCTGTGCGGGAATCTCTCTAATTTGCCCTCTGAACCCCTATTGCTGTGCTCTCCTCTGTGGCTCCAAAACTTCCCTCCCACCACCCCCTGTCTCCACCAGTGAAGGGGCTTCCTACTGTGTGGAAACTTTTCCTTCTTCACAGCTCCCTCCCAGAGGTGCAGGTCCTGTCCCTATTCTTTTATGTCTGTTTTTCTTTTTTCTTTTGCCCTACCCGGGTACGTGGGGAGTTTCTTGCCTTTTGGGAAGTCTGAGGTCTTCTGCCAGCATTCAACAGGTGTTCTGTAGGAGTTGTTCCACGTGTAGACGTATTTCTGATGTATATGTGGGGAGGAAAGTGATCTCCACGTCTTACTCCTCCACCATCATGAAGGTCTCCTCTGCTTGTTCATTCTGATGTTGATACTAAGATACACACACACACACACACACACACACACACATATTTATTCATTCATTGTATTCTTCAGCTCCAGAACTTCTGTTTGATATCTTTTTATAATTTTCATTTCTTTGTTAAACTTCTCATTTTGTTGTATATATTTTTTTGGTTTCATTGAATTGTCTCTTTGTGTTTTCTTGTAGCTCATTGAACTTCTTTAAAACAGCTAATTTGTATTATTTGCTGGGTAAGTTGCAGATATCTATGTCTTTGGGTTTGGTGCTGACAGCAGAACCAAAGCCAAATGTGTCTGTAGCTGATATTTCAGAAGTACAGAGATGTTTCTGGGACTATGGCTGGGACCATGTTTGGTGATTTATTTGTTTGGTTCAGGCCTGTCTTCTCAAAGCAGCCCTCCTTGCTCTTGGTCTGCACTAGGGTTTCATAGTCACCTATCTGGGTCTCACATTTCCTACAAAGCATATTAGTCCATGGATGGATACCAAATTACTGGTGTTTGTGGGGGTGAGTGGGATATAAGAAAGAGATATCTTATTTGTCCATTGTGGTGATGTCACTGAAATATTTTGTTTTTAATGTGTGAATTTGGTATTTATACTTTTCTGTTAGTTTCATTTGTATATTTCCTTTTAAAAATGTAAACATTCAAGGGATAAAGTCATGAGATGAAGAGTATCAAAATTTTTATATTATTTTTATTACAAAATTGAGCTACTACATGATTTTATCTTTTTAAATAATTTCTGAGTTACTCACAAAGGGGATTTATCAACCCAGAGAAATGATGCTGAAGTGCAAGGCAGGAATTCAACTACAAACTGAAGTTGTATGAAACTCCACAGGATGATTTGTTACTTAAAAATGAATAACTAATGTTAGTCATCTTTGTCACAAATTGGCATATTCCTTCCCATAGTTTTATTTTTACTTTTATCAAGGGCTTATTGTATGCCTGGAGTTCTACATATATAAATGCATTTAATCTTCATAATAATCAGGTATTATTTCTCATTTTATAAATGGGAAAACTGAAAAATGTTTACTTTTCTGTCATTTAATATTATTAAGAACATACTATGAGGATAAAATAATGAATAAAAGAAACAATATCTGCTATAATGAAACTTAATTTGGAGGTAGATAGCAAATAAACAAATATCATTTTAGGGCAATAAAGACAAGGTAAAGTATAGTAATGAGTTAGATAGTGGTGAGACTGGGGATGGAGGTCTTGGGATTCCTTTATATAGTATAATTGAAGAACACCTCTCTAGTTATGTGGCTTTTCTACCTGAATGAAAAGAATGAGAGAGCCAAGATAATATTTGGGGAAAGAGTATTATTCTAGCAAGGGGGAATAAAATAAATTCAAAGACCCTAAAAAGTTTTGAAACTATTTTGCTTGGGGTAGAAAGGACAGTCTGGTTGGAAAGGCATGACTGTGGGTGAGAGTGATAGCAAACAACTGCAAGGAGCAGAGTATTAGGAAGGTACAGGAGTGGGGTTAAGTATGTCAGGCCTCTGAAGGCTTTGGTGAAGATTGCTGATGGGATAGCTCTGAATGAGATGGAAGCCACTGGAGGATTTGGAGCAGAGCAGTGACATACTCTGATTTACATTTTAAAAATATCATTCTCATTGACTGTAGTAGAAACAATGATGGAAATAGGTAGCCTGCTAAGATGAATCTCAGTAGTATAGGCAAGAAACTCACTAGGTTAATAATGTTGGATGATATGAAAAGTGGTTGGGTCCTAGGTTTATTTTAAATATAGAGAGCAAGAGATGAGTTATAGAGGGGTTCAATGACTTTGATCTGGATAATTTTAAAAAAATGAAAGTGCCATTTTATTAAGATTAGGGAAAAAGCATCTTTTAGGGTATAATTAGATCACAACTTTTCTTTGAAGTATACTAAATATGGAATTTGTGTTAGATATTTAAGTGGAGATGTCAATTAAAAAAACTGAGCATTGACATTTGGATTTGCAATGTGGAGGTCATTTTTGATCTTGATGAGATGGTGGAGAGATGAAGTTATCTCTGGTGTTCCTGTTTTCCCTATAGAATTGAGTGCAAAGAAATTAGGTAAGAGTTAGGAGGGAAGATGGGGTTTTGGATGTTATCACAGGTGAGAAATTGTCATCAAAGAGAATGGGAGGATAATTTTACTATGGTACTTTCATGGAATTCCAGGCAACATTACCTCTCCCCTTGAGGTCTGTGGTCATGTACTTAAGCTGAGACCAACATGGCTCTAAGATTTTCCTTAGCAAGATTCAGCTGCTCAGGTAGTTGGGAAGTAGGTGAGAACTAGAAGTTAACCAGAGTTGGAATCTTGCCAAGTTTGTATACTGAGGGGAAAGATTAAGAAAAAAGTGAGTATTTTGATGAATCATGGAATCTAAATAGAGTAAGGATAAAAAAATATTACGAAGGGGGTGATGGAGAAAAAAATCAATAGATTAGAGGTTCCAGTGAAGCAAATAATTGTTGGAGTTGGGATAAAGAGGATCCAACAATATCTTAGTTGTGGCGAGGGGGATATTAGAAACTGAGACTGGAATGCCTGAGGTAGTAACAAGTTGTGGTTACTGAGTCAGGTGATTTTGCTGATGACAGACTGTGAGTTTCCCAAGGGCAAAGTGCAAGAATATCTGGAAATGAGAGAGGAGTGGGTAAATGTGTTAGTTGACGGATTGTATGGAAATGTATCACAGGGATCACAGTTAGGGCTCAGAATCATAGGCTTCTTGTAATTTCTGAAGGCAACCAGGACCTAAGGAACTAGTCTTAATAGTGTCTTTCGAATAGATAATCAGATCTAATTAGAGCCTCCTTCTAAGTCAGTTGTTTTCAGCCTTGGCTGTATATTAGAATCACCTGGGGGAACTTAAAAATATCCAGTACTCAAGCTTCACCCTAAACCAATTAAACTAAAATCTCTGGAGGTGGGACCCAGATGTCAGCATTTTTTAAAGTTCTCCAGATGACTCCAATCTTCCACCAAGGCTGAGAGTCAGTTTTCTAATTTGTGAGGCCAGAAGAAGCAGCAAGAAGTTGTTTTTTGTTTGTTTGTTTGTTTTGCGATACGCTGGCCTCTCGCTGTTGTGGCCCCTCCCATTGTGGAGCACAGGCTCCGGACGCGCAGGCTCAGCAGCCATGGCTCACGGGCCCAGCCGCTCCGTGGCATGTGGGATCTTCCCGGACCAGGGTACAAACCTGTGTTCTCTGCATCGGCAGGGGGACTCTCAACCCCTGCGCCACCAGGGAAGCCCCAGCAAGAAGTTTTGACTCTGGAGCCTGGGCTCTGCATGGTAAGATAGACCCCCTCCAGCACTGTCTGCGTGTAAGGGTGGAGACAGATCTGCCTTCCTCCTGTGTCTGATCATCTAATGAACTAAGGTTTATGCGAGAAGCAAACCAAATGACTCAAAACAGTCTAGTAGATGTGTTTGTGTATATTAGCCAGGAAAAAGTAAAAAAGTTTCCTCCCCAAGAGCAGAAAAATCACAGTTTGAGACCCTGTGAAATGGCAATTGATTACAAATACATTGCTCTGAGCACTCCTTAAGAACTTTTGCTCTTTCCGAAAGTCAGGTGAAAGGTTCACAGCACAACTTTTCATGTTTAATTAGCAGTTAGAATTGCTTCAAGAAATTGAATAGGGAAGAGCAGATGGAGTTGCAACTCACCTTGGGGCAGTAATTTGTATATCCCACCCATTAGTCTTTTTTTTTAAATAGATCTTTATTAGAATATAATTGCTTCACAGTACTGTTGTGAAGCCAAAGTGAATCAGCCATATGCATACATATGTCCCCATCTCCCCTCCCTCTTGAACCGCCCTCCCATTCTCGTATCCCTCCCTTCTAGGGCATCGCAAAGCACCCAGCTGATTTCCCTGTGCTATGCTGCTGCTTCCCGCTAGCTAACTATTTTACATTCGGTAGTGTATATACGTTGATGCTACTCACACTTTGCCCCAGCTTCCCCCTCCCACCCTGTGTCCTCAAGTCCATTCTCTATGTCTACATCTTTATTTCTGCCCTTCAACTAGGTTCATCAGTAGCATTTTTTTTTTTAGATTCCATATACATGTGTTAGAATATGGTATTTGTTTTTCTCTGACTTACTTCACTCTGTATGACAGACTCTAGGTCCATCCACCTCACTACAAATAACTCAGTTTCCTTTCTTCTTATGGCTGAGTAATATTCCATTCTATATATGTGCCACATCTTCTTTATCCATTCATCTGTTGGTGGACATTTAGGTTGGTTCCATGTCCTGGCTATTGTAAATAGTGCTGTAGTAAACATTGTGGCACATGTCTCTTTTTGAATAATGGTTTTCTCAGGGTATATGCCCAGTAGTGGGATTGCTGGGTCATATGGTAGTTCTATTTTTAGTTTTTTAAGGAACCTCCATACTGTTTTCCATAGTGGGTGTATCAATTTACATTCCCACCAACAGTGCAGAAGGGTTGTCTTTTCACTACACCCTTTCCAGCATTTATTGTATCTATATTTTTTGATGATGGCCATTCTGACTGGTGTAAGGTGATACCTCATTGTAGTTTTGATTTGCATTTCTCCAATAATTAGTGATGTTGATCATCTTTTCATGTGCCTCTTGGCCATCTGTAAGTCTTCCTTGGTGAAATGTCTATTTAGGTCTTCTGCCCATTTTTAAATTGGATTGTTTGTTTATTTGATATTGAGCTCCATGAGCTGTTTGTATATTTTGGAGATTAATCCTTTGTCTGTTGTTTCATTTGCAAATATTTCCTCCCATTCTGAGGGTTGTCTTTTTGTCTTGTTCATGGTTTCCTTTGCTGTGCAAAAGCTTTCAAGTTTAATTAAGTCCCCCCGTTTGTTTATTTTTGTTTTTATTTCCGTTACTCTAGGAGGTGGGTCAAAAAAGATCTTGCTGTGGTTTATGTCAAAGAGTATTTTTCCTATGTTTTCCTCTAAGACTTTTATAGTGTCTGGTCTTACATTTAGGTCTTTAATCCATTTGGAGTTTATTTTTGTGTATGGTGTTAGGTAGTGTTCTAATTTCATTCTTTTACATGTAGATGTCCAGTTTTCGCAGCGCCACTTATTGAAGAAACTGTCCTTTCTCCATTGTATGTTCTTGCCTCCCTTGTTGTAAATTAGGTGACCATATGTGCGTGGGTTTATCTCTGGGCATGCTATCCTGTACCATTGATCTATATTTCTGTTTTTGTGCCAGTACCATGTTTTCTTGATCACTGTAGCTTTGTGGTATAATTTGAAGTTGCGGAGCCTGATTCCTCCAACACTTTTTTTTCTCAAGTTTTCTTTGGCTATTCAGGGTCTTTTGAGTTTCCATATGAACTGTATGAATTTTTGTTCTAATTCTGTGAAGAATGCCACTGGTAATTTGATAGGGATTGCATTGAATCTGTAGATTGCTTTGGGTAGTATAGTCATTTTCACAATATTGATTCTTCCAATCCAAGAACATGGTATATTTCTCCATCTGCTTATGTCATCTGTGATTTCTTTCGTCATTGTTTTATAGTTTTCTGAGTACAAGTCTTTTGCCTCCTGAGGCAGGTTTATTCCTAGGTATTTTATTCTTTTTGTTGCAGTGGTAAATGGGGTTGTTTCCTTAATTTATCTTTCTGATTTTTCATTGTTGGTGTATATGAATGCCAGAGATTTCTGTGCATTAATTTTGTATCCTGCAACCTTACCAAATTCATTGATTAGTTCTGGCAGCTTTCACTTGGCATCTTTAGGAATTTCTATGTACCGTATCATGTCATCTGCAAAGAGGGACAGTTTTACTTCTTCTTTTCCAATTTGTATTCATTGTATTTCTTTTCTTCTCTCATTGCCATGTCTAGGACTTCCAAAACTATGTTAAATAAGAGTGGTGAGTGTGTGCATCCTTGTCTTGTTCCTGATCTTGGTAGGAATACTTTCAGTTTTTCACCATTGAGTATGATGCTTGCTGTGCATTTGTCATATATGGCCTTTATGATGTTGAGGTAGGTACCCTCTATGCCCATTTTCTGGAGAGTTTTTTTATCATAAATGGGTGTTGAATTTTGTCAAAAGCTTTTTCTGCATCTATTGAGATGATCTTATGGTTTTTATTACTTAATCTGTTAATGTGGTATATCACATGGTTTGATCTGCATATATTGAAGAATCCTTGCATACCTGGGATAAATCCCACTTGATCATGGTGTATGATCCTTTTAATGTGTTGTTGAATTCTAGTTTGCTAGTTTGCTAGTATTTTGTTAGGATTTTTGCATCTATGTTCATCAGTGGTATTGGTCTATAATTTTCTTTTTTTGTGGTATCTTTTTCTGGTTTGGGTATTAGGGTGATGGTGGCTTTTTAGAATGAACTTGGGAGTGTTTCTCCCTCTGCAATTTTTTGGAAGAGTTTGAGAAGGATTGGTGTTAGCTCTTCTCTAAATATTTGATAGAATTCGCCTGTGAAGCCATCTGGTCCTGGACTTCTGTTTGTCAGAAGATTTTTAACTACAGCTTCAATTTCATTTCTTTTGATAGGTCTGTTTATATTTTCTATTTCTTCCCTGTTCAGTCTTGGAAAATTGTACCTTTCCAAGAATTTGTCCATTTCTTCATGGTTGTCCATTTTATTGGCATAGAGTTGTTTGTAGTAGTCTCTTATAATCCTTTGTATTTCTGCTGTGTCCGTTGTGATTTCTCCTTTTTCATTTCTAATTTATTGATTTGCATCCTCTCCCTTTTTTTCTTGATGAGTCTGGCTAAGGGCTTATCAATTTTGTTTATTTTCTCAAAGAACCACCTTTTAGTTTTATTGATGTTTGCTATTGTTTCCTTCTTGTCTATTTCATTTATTTCTGCTCTGATTTTATGATTTATTTCCTTCTACTGAATTTGGATTTTCTTTGTTCTTCTTTCTCTAGTTGTTTTAAGTGTCGGGTTAGATTGTTTATTTGAGGTGTTTCTTGTTTCTTGAGGTGAGATTGAATTGCTATAGACTTCCCCCTTAGAACTGCTTTTGCTGCCTCCCTTAGGTTTTGGGTTTTCGTGTTTTTGTTGTCATTTGTTTCTAGGTTTTTTTTTTTATTTCTTCTTTGATTTCGTCAGTTATTTCTTGGTTATTTAGTAACACACTGTGTAGCCACCATGTATTTGTGTTTTTTTACAGTGTTTTTCCTGTAGTTGATTTCCAATCTCATAGCGTTGTGGTCAGAAAAGATGCTTGATATGATTTCCATTTTCTTAAATTTACCAAGGCTTGATTTGTGACCCAAGATATGATCTATCCTAGAGAATGTTCCCTGAGCACTTGAGAAGAAAGTGTATTCTGTTGTTGTTGGATGGAATGTCCTATAAATACCAATTAAGTCCATCATGTTTAATGTATCATTTAAAGCTGGTGTTTCCTTATTTATTTTCATTTTGGATGATCTGTCCATTGGTGAAAGTGGGGTGTCAAAGTCTCCTACTATTATTGTGTTACTGTCGTTTTCTCCTTTTATGGCTGTTAGCATTTGCCTCTTGTATTGAGGTGCTCCTGTGTTAGGTGCATAAGTATTTACAATTGCTATGTCTTCTCTTAGATTGATCCCTTGATCATTATGTAGTGTTCTTTTTTGTCTCTTGTAATAATCTTTATTTTAAAGTCTATTTTGTCTGATTTGAGAATTGCTACTCCAGCTTTCCTTTGATTTCCATTTGCATGGAATATCTTTTTTCTGTCCCCTCACTTTCAGTCTGTATGTGTCCCTAGGTGTGAAGTGGGTCTCTTGTAGACAGCATATATATGGGTTTGTTTTTGTATCCAGTCAGCCAGTCTGTGTCTTTTGGTTGGGGCATGTAATCCGTTTACATTCAAGGTTATTATTGATATGTATGTTCCTATTACCATTTTCTTAATTGTTTTGGGTTTGTTTTTGTGGGTCTTTTTCTTCTCTTGTGTTTCCCACCTTGAGAAATTTCTTTAGCATTTGTTGTAAAGCTGGTTTGGTGGTGCAGAATTCTCTTAGCTTTTGCTTGTCTTAAAAGCTTTTGACTTCTCCATCAAATGTGCATGAGATCCTTGCTGGGTAGAGTAATCTTGGTTGTAGGTTTTTCCCTTTCATCACTTTAAGTATATACTGCCACTCCCTTCTGGCCTGCAGAGTTTCCACTGAAAAATCAGCTGATAACCTTATGGGGATTCCTTTGTATGTTATTTTTTGTTTTCCCCTTGCTACTTTTAAAATATTTTCTTTGAATTTAATTTTTGTTAGTTTGATTAATATGTGTCTTGTTATATTTTTCCAAGGGTTTATCCTATATGGGACTCTCTGTGCTTCCTGGACTTGGGTGACTATCCTTTCCTATGTTAAGGAAGTTTTCAATTATAATCTCTTCAAATATTTTCTCAGTCCCTTTCTTTTTCTTTTCTTCTTCTGGGGCCCCCCCTGTAATTCGAATGTTGGTGCATGTAGTGTTATCCCAGAGGTCTCTGAGATTGTCTTCAATTCTCTTCATTCTTTTTACTTTACTCTGCTCCTTGGCAGTTATTTCCACCATTTTGTCTTCCAGCTCATTTATTTGTTCTTATGCATCATTTATTCTGTTATTGATTCCTTCTAGTGTATTTTTCATTTGTTATTGTGTTGTTCATCTCTGTTTGTTTGTTCTTTAGTTCTTCTAGATCTTTGTTAAACATTTCTTGTATTTTTCAATCCATGCCTCCATTCTATTTCTGAGATTCTGGATCATCTTTACTATCATCACTCTGAATTGTTTTTCAGGTAGGTTGCCTATATCCTCTTCATTTATTTGGTCTTTTAGGTTTTTACCTTGCTCCTTCATCTGTGACATATTTTTCTGTCTCTCTTTTTTTTTTTTTTTTTAAGTGGAATTGTGTTTCTGTCTTACTGGTTGTTTGGCCTGAGGCTTCCAACACTGGAGTTGGGTGGCAAAAGAAAAAAAAAAAAACGGAGGGAACAATAACAAAATAAAAAATAAAATTACACTAGAAAACTAACAGATATGTTAGAAAGAATATAAAAATAAAAATATAAATGAGTGAAGAACCAGAAATTATAACAGTACCACAATAGTTAAAAAGAGGTGGAGGAAAAGGAGAAAAAAAAAACCAGAGAAAAATCCTTGGCTGTAGAGGATGGGGCCTATGCAAGGGCGAGGTGTAGTTGGTAGGTGGGGTCTATCCTTAGGACCCATAGGACTGGAAAAGGCCCTGGAGTCTGTGAGTAGTGGGGCTTAGGCTGAAGGAACAGAAGGGGCCCAGGCATGCCCCCCAGTGGTCTCAGAGGGCAGGGGACCTCACATGGGAGCCCAGCAGGCTTCCTGGGCTCCAGTGGGCAGGGCAAACGCCCTCCTCTCCTCTCCTGCTCCTCTGGTCCCAGAGGGCCCCTCCCACCTGCCTCTCCTGATCTCCCCGGCCTTCTTCCTATGCCCCCATGACCCACGCAGCCTGGAGGGGGCTTTGGAGGGCAAGGGACTGGCCTGGGAGCTCAGCAGGCTTCTCAGGCCAAGTGGGCTGGGAGATCACTCTCTCTGATCCTCTCCTGCTCCTCCTGGAGGGCCCCGCCTGCCTACCTCTCCTGATCTCCCCAGGATCAGAGGCATGGATCCTGTCTGGCCTCCACTTCTCCTTCCCCTCTGTCCTTCCACATCCTACCTGCTCACTTGGGCATTTCTCCCATCTCCTTGGGTGTCAGGGTCTCCCACCAGCGGCAGGCAGGCACCCTGGTTGTGTGGAGACGCTAACTCAGTGTCTTCCCACACCACCATTGACTCCGCCCCCAGCCATTAGTCTTGGTTGCTAACAACATCATCTAGAGGTAACACAATCTTATATTTATGCTTATTCTCCATTGCGTTGCTAAATAATTTAACTCCAAAATCTAATTTCTGTTAAAAAGAAAAAGAAAAATTAAATAAAATCTTTATTTCAGAGCTATTTAATTTGTAACATGTTGCCATTATAATCTCCTGGAATTTGTGTAATATCTAAAACATACCTGATTGCTTTAAATACACAGCACTGATATGCCCTAGTAAGTGAAGAATTTCCACTTGCAAATGACAAAGAACACATTATATTTTATTGGCGTCTCAATATAATAAGTTACAGAGGAGTAAAGTTTTGCTTTTGGAGTTTAGAAAGAAAAATTCTTTTACTCAACTTATCTCTTTAAATGGCCCTGATTTAAAAAAAAAACTGGTTGTAATATTTTAGAAAGCCAATGTTGTCCTTTTGTTGTGAAAGCAGTTTTGCTATATTTTTAAAATAAATATTTACTCCACAAACATGTATAGCACTCTGAAAATGTTTTAAATTTTATTTACTAGTGCCATAGTTTTTGAAATTGAAATGTAGAAGTAGGGTCTGCCATAAACTCTTTTGTATTTTGTTAAATCTGTGGGTTTAAGTGACCTAGTGGAGAGTGGTAATTCTTCCACCTTCCTCAACTTGGAAATGTGTGTTAGTTCTCTTTGAAAAGAAGGCATTGCTTAAACTTAACTTGTTATTATTTTCCCTATTGGAGTGACAGTGAATGCTGGCTGACCTTTGCAGGGTTACTTATTGTCTTCATGAAAATTTTCTCCATCTGAGGTAGAGAAAATACCTGCTGAGCTAAGGACTATGGTGGAGACAATGCTTGTCAAACATTTTTTGTGCTACTTCTCAGAAAGAAGTCAACCATGAAAAACAGACTGTCAGAACAAGTTTTCTAAAATTCACCTGTACCAAACTTTTCCAAGTCCATCTACTCTTCATCAGGCTTTTGCACTCTAATTAAGCCATGATGATGAGTCAGAACTGATTCTAGGCAAAATATTGCAGTGAACAGTTTAAATTTCTACCTTGTCCTTTGCATTTTTCTCCTCCATACCTCTATAATGTGCCTATGGATTTCATGTTCTGTTTACTCTGACATACATAGGACCAGATATAATTCTACATTCCTCCATAAAGACTGCCTGTGCCCAAATCAGCTGCATTTGAAGTCTTTGTTTGTTACTAAAAAAGAAATATTTTTTGCACCCTACCCCAAACCAGTTAAATCAGAAACTCTGAGGATGTAGCTCAGAGAATATTTAGGTTTAAAAACTTGACAGATGAGTCTAATGTAAAGCTTTGGTTAAGTGTCACTGTCTTAAGCCAAAAACCATGGATTCTTAAGGATGTAATTCTAAAGGGTTAGCTGGTGAGTAAAGAAGATATTTGTTAACCAGAAATCCTTACAAGCTATTTATGAGCCTAAAACTAACAAGAGAACATTGTCTCAACAGCCTGAAGGATGACAGCATCTAAGCTAACAATGATATATTATATTGCCATGAAATTCCTCAGTGGCCATGACCACCGGGTGGCCATTATTTTCTTTGTCTCAGGCACTGAGTTACCTGTAATCACCTATCACATGTTGAATGTATTATTATTCTTCTTGTATCTGATAGCATAATGTCCACTAACAAGAAACTGACTTCCTAATTTGTGGGTGTGGGGAGAACTGCAAACTCATTTGCCATTGTGTCACACTGAATTTCTGATTCTAAGAAACATCTTCAATCACCACAATGACAGAGTTATCTGTTTTCCTTACATGCTTTAGGTAATTTAGTGAATCTCTGCTTGCTTGGAGTTGGCCTCTCTGTTCAGAATGATTAGGAGGATGGCCTCAGAATTGTAAGAATACTGGGACATTGTTCATGGCCATGGAGACACTGGGTCCAAAACCAGTTTCCTAAAGCTGATTGCTTTTTGAATGTTGGACCAGGTATTAGAAAATAAATGACTAAAAATTGCAGTTTCTTGTATCCTTGAAGTAATAATTTACATTTACACATATGGTGAAGATAGAAGCCTTTGATGAAAAGTTATCCTTAGATCAATATGCTCATTTTTAATTTCAGTTTTTGAGCCCTTTGAACTTGTACCCTGAGCCTGATCATAACAAATAAAACCTAATTTGTTTCAGTTTAATCAATTTAGTAAAATGGAGAAAGTTGAAACATCTGGCTTTTGTTCAGGCGCATATCTTTTCCACTAAACTGCAGTTTAGAAGACATCTTTTTAATACATTTTAAGGGCATTCATCCTGCCTCACTCTCACTATACCCTTTGAGAGGAGTGCTAATGGGTCAAAGACAAGGATACTATTGCTTAACAGTTTTGAGGAGTTAAGTTTTTTGTATAATGCCGGAAGAGATTAAAATCTATTTTAAGACTTCACTAGGGAGATTTACCTCCAGGAGCTTGATCAGGTTCCCACAGTAAATATGGGAGAAAAATACCCTCAGGCTTCTGGCAGGAGGTGGGGGGGAGTGGGAGGAATCATTTTGAAATACCCAGAGCATTCTGTTCTTCTTAACAAGGCCTGCCCTCCGGTGAAACTAGATAACTAGAGACTCACTGACTTGGGGGAAGGGAAATACTCAACTTCAGTACCCTCTAGCTATCCTGTCCCACCTAAGGGTTGGGGGAAGCTGTGGCCAAGAAACACTCCTGAAGTGCAGAGGCATAGGCTCACTGAAAGATTGAGACTTAATCATAAGACCAAAAAATGCTTTCACTCCCATGGACACCTCACCACCATATTACTAAGGGCCTCTTTATATCATTTTCTTTTACTCGGTACCTTATATCTGGCTGTCAAGAAAAAATTGCAAGGCATATTAAAAGGCAAAAAACACAATTTGAAGAGACAGAGCAAGCAAGCATCAGACATGGCTGGGATGTTTTATCTATTCAGTGGTCCTGTTTGTTGTGGTTCTATGATGTACATTTTTGGAATATTATTTCCCAATTAATTGTTTCAATAAGACTATCTTATGGATGTCTCCTGAGAATGTAGGCATTGTGGCTATCTCTTACCTGCTCTAGGTTTGAAAAGCTTTAGTCAAATGCTTTATGCTTTGGGGAAAAAACGGGTTTTCTCCTTAATGTGTTACTACCATTAAAAAGATGGAATACTGCTAACAGAAGAACATTGTAGCCTTAGGGTCTGACTTGACGGACTTTGGCCTGAATAAACAAGATGATCCATGATTTACAGGTAGTTTAGCTCACTTATCAAAGCTGATGGGCCCCAACATCATTTAGGGCCAAGTTCTTTTTAACCATAAATATTGTTTCACTTGGATGTTTAGCATATGTGATTCATTTGTAATCAAAGAATAATTTTATTTTTATCTTCTATGAAAATTTATTCAGAGGGACAGTGTTCTTGACCCTTGATTAAATCTTGGCAGGCCCAAGACATTTCTTGCTAATCTCTGGTAACAACAGTCTTATGGTTCTAGTCCTTCTAAGTTACAAATACAGTGTTAATTCATTAAGTAAAAATCTCATTCGGTATAAAAATATTTTAAGCTTTGATGAAGATTATAACTCTGTCTCCCTCTACAGGAAGGTCCAGCTAGCTATTCATAGTATCTCCCTTCCTTACCTAAGACCTGTAGCAGGTGGAATCCTTTGATCTAATAAGGAGAAGATAATATGCTCAGCTTCTTTTTTTTCCATCCCCCTTCCTACCTCACTTCTTCTCCTACTCTCTAACTTCAACGAATGGAAATAAGTGGAGAGAAGGGAAAAATGACATAGAACAGAGAAGTATCTTACTTGGGAGATACCTGGTGATGTCATAAGCTGACTTTAAGCTTTTAGGACCTGGTAGATGTTACATGCTGATTTTTTTTTTTGCAGTACGCGGGCCTCTCACCATTGTGGCCTCTCCCATTGCGGAGCACAGGCTCCAGACACGCAGGCTCAGTGGCCATGGCTCACAGGCCCAGCTGCTCTGCGGCATGTGGGATATTCCCAGACCGGGGCACGAACCCGTGTCCCCCGCATCGGCAGGCGGACTCTCAACCACTGCGCCACCAGGGAAGCCCTGATTTCTTTTTCTTATGGGTGCCTGTGTGTGTGTGTGTGTTTCCTGAAGATTCCATCACTGAAGACTTGTCCAGCTCTGTCTCTCAGGATATGTGCAGTGCAATCCATTTCCCAATCTACTGCTCTTCCTTTAGCCCCTGGTTTTCTGGTAGTCCACTCCACAAATAAGCTATTGGTGTTTCCTACCTTTTCTCCTGGACTTAAAACTTGGACTTACAATGGCTCCAGTCTTGCTTTTTCTCTTTCTGGTATGGCTCACCACCTTGAACCTGACAGTCTCTGGCTATGAAGGCCAGTCCCAACAGAGCCACATTTATTCTGCTGCCACAAGCCTCCTTAAGACCCTGAGGCATTCTCTGTAACTTCAAACTTTAGGGAATGGACATTCTAGGATCTGGGAGTAGTGCAATGGAAATGCCCATTCTAAGGCTTTAGATGGAAGAGTTAGGACCTTCCACACTTACCCTATCCCTCTTGGGAGAGGCTAGGGATTTCTACCAATGGGTCTTCTCAGAAATCTACTCTCTCCATACCTTGCCTCAGTTTATTATTTCTGATTTGCTTGAGGAGTCCAAGAATTGTTGCTGTTGCCATTTTCTTTATAAATGTTGTATATGGTCATCTGTCTTGCACTCATTTCTATATTTGATGTGTATCATATCTTTTGTCTCAATTGAAATTGAAACAGAAGGACTTAATATTTTAATATTCTATTACATGTGCATTTGCCCGGAGTGTCTCCTCTTCACACCTCCTCAAGAACAAGCGATAGGCAGGTTCTTTCAGATAATTCTTTCAGAGAATTCAGTTACAGTATTGGGAATTATCCCATTTCATTATGACCAACTCTCTTATTAATTAGAAAACCATGGCTTAGCTTGCCAAATGCAATTTCGTGTAGATTTTGGATTATTTACTAGAATGAGGAAAAAGGTGTTTGAAATAACTACTGTAAGAAAACAAAAGTCTAGTGGAAAACACTGAGCCCTCCTATAGGAATTGAATCACAAGAGTTGCATTTACTTTGTAAGGTCTCCAGTAGGTCGGATAATTTAGATAAGCTTTAGGAACCAAATGACAATAGAGTGCATAAGGCTGGAAAAATACTTCCTAACTCATCTTTAATTGGCCTTCTGTACCCAAACATCATAGCTCACATTAAATGGACTATGTGAATTAAAGTATTGCTGTGCTATCTGGACATTCATACTAGTGTATCAGACTTTACTAGCTTTGTAGGATTTACAGTTAGAAAATTTGAGGGATTAATAACTATGATTACATTTTATACAGTTAATTATTTTTGGCCACTGTGGTATGGTGAAATAAAGTATTGTTCCTTTCCTGCAAGGATGTACATGTTTTTGCGCTATAGATAATAGCCCTCTTTTACCCCTTAAATGTGAATTACTATCAAAATTTAGACTACAGTTTTATACATTTATGCCTATGTTTACCTTATTTGCATACTAAGAAGTTATTCTATAAAGAGGTTTTCTATTAAAGTTTTTCTGTTTTATTTAGATTCAGTGATTTTCTTTTTCAGAAAGATGCAATCTAATACTTCATATGAAATGGAAATAGAATCTGAGGGCTGTAGGGACTCATTTAAAGAATTGAATACATATACTGCTTTTATAAAAAGAGACTCCTAGAAGACGGTTGACCCAGGAAGGCTCCTGGGTCTCATTGTGAAGTGACCATGTGAAGCAGATTACCACACCTTGCCCCCAACATGCAGTTAGCTATGACATGTTTCATGTGTATGTCTATTAACTATGATATGAGAAGGAGAAAGAAACTATTAATATATTAAGCTACTGATATTTTGGGGTTATTGATTTTAATTTTATTTAACTTAATGTGTCTCTACTTGTTTAAAATTGGTTGCCTCTATGTTCAGAATGATTTAGAAGGATTTTCTCAGAATTGAAAACATACTATAGTTACAATACAACCAATATCACTTATAAGCTATATTTTAAATTAAAAGGCCAGAGTTTTTAAATATGTAAGAATATATGGACAGTGTTGCATTATCCACTGTAAAACAGCTTAACTAGTTGAGTATATTTGGAAATAATATGGCTATGTGTTACCAACGTTCTATTCTAGTGAACTGAAGGAGCTGAAAAAACTTTCTCAGCAGAAAGTACAGAATTTTAACAGTGGAGAAGGATTGCAGTTGTAAAGAAAAGTAGAAATATATAGGGAGGGAGTTGGGTCATGAATTAACATAGTAATAATAGGAATTGAAAATTAGTGGCACATTAAAGAGATTCTATAAAACAGTGAATCTAATGCCTACATGCATTAAATTTTTTTGAATATTTTTAAAAAATATAGATTCTTGGGCCTCAAACCAGACTTACTCTATCAAAATCTCCACTTTTAACATGCTTACATGAGAATAACTTTACCTTTGTGATGCTTAAATGAAATAACTGTAGAAAGTTCTTACTTATAATAGTGCCTAGCATAAGTAAACATTCAGTAAATACTGTATTAGTCATTGGTGTTATTGAAATTCCTGTTCACACTAAAGCTTGAGAAACACTGTTATAGAAATGGATCATATGGTGTGATTACCATTTCTGTAAGTTAATATTATTATATTACAAGGAGAACAGTTGATTAGTCAAACAGAGGATTAAAATACTTTAAAAATGATGGTCTCATTTATCCTTGGGAAAATTTCAATGGGCAAAGGAATGATATAAAGTTCACCACTGCCTTTTCTTTCCCACATACAGCTTAAGTTGACAGTGGATCAATTGGCCTGATATTAATCAGTATAAAAAATACAAGAACTACTTTTTCTTTTTTGGTAATTTAAATTTGGTTTTAGTTAACACTCGAGTGCTTAGTGAGCTGTCTCTCTGGAGATATTTGAAGGTATTATTCTGGAGCTCCCAGCTAGATAGGCAGGCAAATTTAGGTGTCAATCAAATAGAAATGACTGTAGACATTCGATACTTGAAATAACAGCCAGAGAAAATTTGTAAAATTGTGAAGTTGAGAAATAGCTTCTAAGATTAAAAACTGGGGGACACCTACTTTTTAGGGTAAGGGGGAAGGTAACAGAATTAGATTAAATGACTGAGAAAAGCCTAATCTGAGATTGAAGAAGGGAACAACAATTAGAGTGTATGTCCTGGAATCCAAGAAAGAAAGTTTCAAAATAGAGACTGGGCAGTGGTAAGAAAATTTACAGATATTGAACATGAAAGTACTGATATTTTCACTCTGTAGTGAAAAGTTCTCTCCTTGAACTTGTATAGTCCCTTTCCTGTGCATAAGACAAAGACTTAATTTATTTGGCATTTTCTGTGCCTAACACGATATCTTGTATTATTTAATTTCTTCAGGATTCATCAAGGCTTTATTGTGGGCCAGAAACTATAAGTCTTAGGGAAGCTGGGATGACTCATAGTATTCCTTTTTACATAATTTCTTGTTATGTCCCTCAGTATCTGCAATATTCAAGTTAATTGGGAAAGAAACTGTCTTGTACATTTTAATCTGGCACATAGTAAGTAAACAGGACAAAAAAGTTTATTGTTGAGCTGATGGATCCGTCTGACAGTTGATCAGACATGTCAATTATTTCCTTCATCTGTAGTCTTCCGCCTTCATTACTCGAATAACTCCCCTTTTGAGATCTTAGACTTGACATTGCTGTCTGTGATCACACTCTTAGTTCCACTTACAGAAACTTCTCTTTTTTTGTATTCCCTCTGTTCACTGAGTGCCAACATAGTTGTGTGTTAAACATCTTCCTTCTGGTTTTCTGTTTTCTGTCTGATCTGGATCTTCTGTAGGTGTCTCCACTAATACAACATTACTCAGTGCTGTGGTAACATGCTATTCTGGATCACTCACTATTTCTCCTATTTTATAGGTAGTCTGCTAAACATTACTGAAGAAAGCTGTGTAATTGTACTGCTTTTTGGTTACTTCTGAGTCATGCTTTCTAATGTTGACTTGTTTCCTTTTCTATTTAAAAGTCATTTTATTCATCTCTTACTATTCATTATAGCAACAGTTTTAAAATCTGTTCAGCCTCCTTAAGAAGGATCCAGAAGAGGACTTTTATTTAACATTTTTGAGAATATTCAGGCCACTTGATGTGAAAGTTCTCAATTTCTCTTCCTTATATTTCAAATTTTTATCTTCACTCATTCTCTGCTTCTATATTAAAGAAGCACCTCTCTTCCTTTATAAAACTAATTGCCTTGCTCTGCTTTTAGTCATCCAGTCACTTGTTTAATACCAAATATTGTTTCATTAATAAATCCTTTTTTTTTGAATTTTCATTCTCATAAACTCATTCCTTCTTCTCAGACAACTAGTATGTTCAAAATTCTTATAACCAACAAATTCCCAAATTTTCTATCATTCCTGTGACTGTCTTAAATTATAATTCTCTCTAGTTTCATCTATAGAATTCTTTATACTCTATTTGCTGCATTTAGTCTCTTACTGTTTTACTCCCTTAAAATCTTCGTACTTCTTACCATTTTCCCCCTTTACTTAACTATTCAGATATCATCAATGACTTTGTCACTTTTAAAACCAATATTAATTCTTATTATTAGTAACCCTCTTTTTTTTTCCTGGCTTGTCAGGAGCTTTCTTTTTCTTGACACCCTGGCCTTCCTTAGTGTACTTGATGCTTTGTTTTATCTGATTTGCCTCCTGTTTCTTTGCTTAATTCTTTTGTCTATTCTTACTCTTAAGATGTTTTTATAAAAGGAATTCCCCAAGATTCTGTTCTTTCCTCTCATTATTTTTCCTTTATCTGTCTGGGAACTAATTTACTCACATAAAGACTTGCCTTAGTTTAGAGATCCTTCAGATATTCCTCTCTCACTTCTGATCAATGTGCTGACTTCTATATCTTTACAACATACTGTTAAGTATATTTTTTCCTGTTTTTTTTTAACTTAACTGTCTTCTCAAAAATACTATTCATTCCTTTTGATGTTGTTTCTGTTAATGTTTACCATTTCCCCCATTTAAATTCATTCAACAATTTTTCATTCTATTTTCACTCTGTTCTTCAAATTGGACAATTTGTATTGATCTATGTTTAAATTTGTTGACTCTTGGTTGCTAAGCCCATCCAGTGAATTTTTATTTAAATTATAATTTTCAGTTATTTAATTTTTATATGGTGTTTTAAAATAATTTCCATTTCTTTCAGAGTCCCTGTCTTCTCATTCATTATGGTTATATTTAATTCTTTGAACAAAATTTTAACAGCTGTTTAAAATCCTTGAGTGTTAAGTCTGACACCTGGACCATGATAGGTTTAGATTGTATTCATTGTTTTGATTTGTTTTGTTTTGCTTGACCCTGGGGCACATTTCCTATTTCTCTATATGTGACTTTTATTTTATACTTGACATTGTGAACGATATATTATATATCTATATTCCTCTGAAAAGTGTTGCTTTTTTTTTCTATTAGGTGATTTAATTACTGGATGATCTCTTTAAACTTATGTAGGATTTATTTTACACTTTGTTAGTACAGATTTATGAAAAGTCCAAGTTGTTTCCCAAGCCTCTATATCTTGGCAGAACTAACCTCTAAACTCTTTCTCCTGAAGATCTTTCATGGCTTGGTTTTAAGATTTGTTATGTCATGCTGCAAGTAGGCTCTACTTTATGGTGTGGTTCTTACTCTTGAAGCACAAGTTTTCTGATGTCTCACTGGTTTGTTCAAGGTATTAATGAACTATTAACTTGGTCATTCCTTTATTTTTTTATTTTTTATTTTATTTTTTATTATTTAAAAAAATTTTTTAAACTGTGCCATACACTGCAGACAGTTTTGTAAGGTTTGGATTGTAGGCCCTAACACTTGTCTTATGCAGTTGATATGTCTGAGTTCTTTCCTAGTATAATAGAGCTACAGGGGTAACACTTTTTTTTTAAATTTCTTTATTTTATTTATTCATTTTTGGCTGTGTTGGGTCCTCGTTGCTGCACGCAGGCCTTCTCTAGTTGTGGCGAGTGTGGGCTCCTCTTAGTTGAGGTGCTTGGGCTTCTCATTGCGGTGGCTTCTCTTGTTGTGGAGCACAGGCTTCAGTAGTTGCAGCACGTGGGCTCAGTAGTTGTGGCTCATGGGCTCTAGAGCACAGGCTCAGTAGTTGTGGCACACAGGCTTAGTTGCTTCATGGCATGTGGGATCTTCCCGGACCAGGGCTCGAACCCATGTCCCCTGCACTGGCAGGTGGATTATTAACCACTGCACCACCAGGGAAGCCCTGGTTATTCCTTAATGGTTGACTTAAACTCCAGTGTCCCCTTGCGTTGCTTGATCTCTCATACCTCTCTTCACTTTTAACCCATGGCAGAGGTACTCTGATAAACTTTAGTCTTTCCCTGTGTATGTGCCGCCCATTCTTCAGCCAAGGACTATGTGGAAGTCCCACATGGAATTCTGTGTTCCATTTTATGCACAGGTCCCTCCTCTCAGATGCCCTGTCCCACAAATTCTGGCCACTCCCCAGCTGCCATGAACTTTGATCTTTATCCTTAGCTCAGTGGAATTGCTGTACTCTGCTTGGCCTCTAGCTCATTATGTTGTGATTGGGAAATTGTCCCTAGACGGAGAGAGGGCAATTGTAGTTTCCCAAATGAGTTTCCCATCTCTCAGGAAGCATAGGATTGAACTGACTGTTGTCCAGTGTCTGAAAAGAGTTGTATGTATTTTTCTAATTCTACAGTTTTACAGGAAGAGGTAGTTTATAGGAGGAGGGCTAGTTTGGTAATAGGTATTCCATCAAAGCCAGAAGTCTTAAAACCTTAAAATCTTTTTTGACTCCTTTCTCATATTCAGGCTTCCAATCCAAACTAAATCCTTTTATTCTTCCTTCTCAAAACTGTTTATGTCTATCCAATCATTTCTGTGATCATTGTCTACCATCCTGACACCATCATTTCCCCAAACTTCTGTGACATCTGTATCTTTCTAACTAGTCTCCTACAGTTGACATGGCTTTAATTATATCATTTTTTTACATAAGTTCTTTATTCATTACTTAATCTGTACTGTTTAATCAGAAAACTCAGTTCTTCCTCAAATTATTTCTACGTGATATTATAGCTTTTTCTACTACAATTCCCCCATATATACCATAGTTGCTAGAATACCTATATGTGTGATTCCTTAGTTTGCTTATATTATTTATCTTACATAGAATGCTTTGATTCTTCAAAATTATTTTTTTCAACAAATATTTATTAAGTGCCTAAGGTGTGCCAGACTTCATTTTAATTTATAGGATTACAGGAATGAATAGTTTAGACAGGTTCCATCACATTACAGAACTTAAAATTGAGTGGAGGAGATAGAAATTGATGGAAAAATTCACATAAATATTAATTATGCTTGTGTTAGGAGCAACAGTAGAGAAGTACACTGTGTCTTAAGTGTATTTACTATGCAGCCTTCACCTAGCCTTTAGAATGCATTTACCTGGGGAATTAGATTTGAGTACCTAAGCAGTAGTAAAAGTAAGCTGGATGAAATACAGGTGGAGGACATCTTTCTAGGCAGAAAGAACAGCTTGAGAGACAGCCCCAAGGAAGGAAGGAACATGATTTTGCAGTAACCGAAAGTAGCCAGTGAGCCTAGAGTACACTAACAAGTAAGTGGTGAATGATGGGATGGTAAATTACCATAGAGTCAAATGCAGGCCCTGTAGGTTATAATGACACTTTTGGATTTTTTCCTAAGAGCAAAGAGAAGCCTGCAGGTTACCTCAAATCTGTCACCCAATTTGCTAGCAGGCTCTAGGACTGTTAGACAACCTCTCTCTCCACTCTTCAAACTGTTATTCCTGGAGGTGGAACTCTAATGGTATAACAGAGCTTGAAAGGGGTCATAGATTCTGCTCATATTGCTCTTGTCCTTATAATTGACAGAATGCCAGTTATTTGTGGACATAAACATGTAACAATGCAGAATTGTGGGACTGTGTTAATCTTTCTTTTAATTCTTACCTACTTAACATAGTCATACAAACTTATTCGTCTTATGGCCCACAAAGCTGATAGTTGTTTTAAGTAGGAGGTAATATTAGAATCACATTTTATTAAGATATCCCTTATTGAACTTAGGGGAAATTTTTGAAGGGTCAGGAGGCAAGAATGAAAGTTAGAAGGTTAGTTAAGATGCTTGAGTGCAGGCTAGACTCTTGCAGCTCTGAATAGAATGTTTGATCTGGAAGGGACTAGGACAAGGGACCATTTACATTGCACCATTTCCCTCCTTTGATCACCTTACTAAATTTTTTCTATTTTCTTTCTCCATTTACAAATATTGTCTATTTATGTTTCAGTAATGTATATGTACTTATTTAATCTCTGAAGTAGAATTCTCTTAAGGAAACACTATGTATTTTATTTACCTTCTTATCTGCTATGTTATCTAGGACATTGACTACATTCATTCATTTATTGGTTCATTTGTTCATTTACAAATACTTAGCTCTTAACATGTTTCAGGTTATTTAAGCACTGTAGAGTAACTACCAAGAACAAAAGACATAATCCCTGCTTTTGTAGAGTGTCTCATCCCATAAAGGCATTTATCTGACATTAATGCAAATCAATGCCAGCTATGAGTGTAATGGGCTCCAGGTCATAGAACATCCATAGTACTATGAGAGCATGTAATAAGATAGGCTTCCTATTGAGCTGAGATAAGAATTAGCTTTAAACAAGGTAAAAGGAGAGAAGACATTTCAGGCAGAGAGATGTATTGATCTTGTGGCAGGAACAACTAGATGCATCTGAGCAATGGAAAGAAGGCCAACATAGCTGGAGCTCAGAGAAGGAGACGTAAGGTAAAGCTGGGACAGTAGGCCAGTTCTAGGCAATTTAGGGCTTTTATAAGTCATGTTAAGATTTTAGTCTTTCAAAAAGTCTACAAATAATAAATGCTGGAGAGAGTGGAGAAAAAGGGACCATCCTACACTGTTGGTGGGAAAGTAAATTGGTACAGTCACTATGGAGAACAGTATGGAGGTTCCTTAAAAAGCTAAAAATAGAGTTACCATATGGTCCTGCAGTCCAACTCCTGGGCATATATCTGGAAAGAACAACAAGTCTAATTTAAAAAGATGCATGCACCCCAGTGTTCATAGCAGCACTATTTACAATAGCCAAGACATGGAAGCAACTTAAATGTCCATTGACAGATGAATGCATAAAGAAGATGTGAGATATATATGTATGTATATACATATATATATATATATTCATTTATTTATATTTATATATACACAATGGAATATTACTCAGCCATAAAAAATGAAATAATGCCATTGAAGCAATATGGATGGATCTAGAGATTATCACATTAAGTGGAGTAAGTCAGACAGAAAAAGACAAATATCATGATATCACTTATATGTGGAGTCTAAAAAATGATACAAATGAACTTATTTACCAAACAGAAATAGACTTACAGACATAGAAAACAAAGTTATGGTTACCAAAGGGGAAAGGTGGGGAGGGATCAATTAGAAATTTAACATTAGTAGGTACACACTACTATATATAAAATATATAAACAACAAGGACTGACTGTATAGCACAGGGAACTATATTCAATACCTTGTAATAATTTATAATGGAAAAGAACCTGAAAAAGAATATATAAATGAATCACTTTGCTGTACATCTGAAACATTGTAAATCAACTATATTTCAATAAAAAATAAAAATACTTTAGTCTTTATCCAATTAATATATAATTAATAAACATATATAATACGTTTCTAATAGGTATTTACTTAAAGAACAAATCTGAATATTTTAGTAAGCAATGAGGATAGAACTAACCCAGTAAAAAAGGTTAACTAGGTGAGATTTAGGGAATTAGATTGAATTAGAAATGGGATCCATGATGTAAGGTGGTAAGAAGGTAGGCAGTGTTTGAAGGGCAAGGTTTGAAAATAGAGCAGAGATTTGCAGTGAGAAAAGTGAAGACTCTCAAGAAGCTATAATTTTGTTAAACACAGATGACTGCTAGTGCTATTGGGTTGCAAAGCTGAAGGATGTTTGCATTAACCAAACTCAGTGCCTGGCTTTTCTCCATAATTATTTTATACATTATGACTGTGAATGACATGTCAGGGGTCCCCAAGAATATTCCCTAGTTTGGTGATTCTCTAGGAGGACTCACAGAACTCAACATAGAGTTGTACGCACAGCAACATTTTCTTATAGCAAAAGGATTTTAAAAAACAGCAGAGGGGGGGCCTCCCTGGTGGCGCAAGTGGTTGAGAGTCCACCTGCCGATGCAGGGGATACGGGTTCGTGCCCCGGTCTGGGAGGATCCCATATGCCGCGGAGCGGCTGGGCCTGTGAGCCATGGCCGCTGAGCCTGCGCGTCCGGAGCCTGCGCGTCCGGAGCCTGTGCTCCGCAACGGGGGAGGCCACAACAGTGAGAGGCCCGCATACCGCAAAAAAAAAAAAAAAAAAAAAAAAACAGCAGAGGGAAAGGTGCATGGGTCTAAGTCTCAATGCAACCAGATGTAAGCTTCTAAAGAGTCCTAGTAGAGTCACAGAGGAGGCATTTAATTCCCCAGCACTGAATTGTGATGACTAGTTTGAAATGCTGTCTACCAGGGAAACTCATTAGTGACTCAGTGTCCAAAATTTTTACTGGGAGCTGGTCATTTTGTCACCTTCTGCCTAGTCTGTACCAAATTTCTAGTCTCCCAGGAGTGACGTAGATGTTCAGCATAAACCACATTGTTTTAACAGAGTTTAGGCATTATGAGTGACTCTTATCAATTCTCCGAATGGTGGAAAAATATCCTCTTTAAATCAAGTTACCAGGTGCCAGCCAAGGGTCAACTTCACAGGCAGGCCTTTCTAAGGATATATAACTCTTCTGCACAGTGGCAATAATAGAATTTGTAGATCATCCTTTGTTTCCTGGTTCTTTGTGCTAATTTATTCTTTATGTAATATATTCTGAAGCAACCTATTATCTGTATAGGTGTGGCTGTCATTTGATTTATACATGGTGTCACAGACTCTTGACTTCTTGTACTTTTGGGTCATCATATTTTTTCACTCTTTTTCAAACAGTGCTCTTGTTTCAGGACATATTTGGCCAAGCTTGGATTGTGTGGAATTATATTTTGTGTTCCATTCTTTCTTCTATTCTCTTCTCTAGTCACTACATATTGATTTTATGTCATATCTAAGTTTCCTTGAAGGTTAATGGGAAAATCATCCTTCACTTTGAAATGCCTTTTTATATAAGGTTGTAATTTACCTTCCTAACAATGCATAAATCTACCAAGAGTTTACAATATTTCTGATTGGAGTTAAAAGATAATATTAATGGGAAGTTATAAAATTTAATGAAAGCTCATAAAGAATTATTTTTAGTTAAAATAATTCTAGTGTGGAAATGTATTATTCAATAACAACTTACACTGTAAAGAAATGTACACAGGCATTTTTTTCTTTTATTGGACCAGTGTTGCATTGCTGTGCATTGATTTTCCCATACTAATAGAAATTGCTTAGAAGGTTGTGGTGGCCAGAACTGTGATGCATCAGACTATTGTTTGGCTGTAGTCTTGCTGTATTTTATCAAAAGAGTTTGTATATTGCCCTATCTTATGTATTATTCCATACTCAAAGCCAAGAATTGTTTATCTTTTTTATTCCTAGAAATTGTTTCTATTCTCTGAGCCCATATTATTGAAAATGTGTACCATGGACCAGTAATATTGGGATTACCTGGGAGTTTGTTAGAAACACAGAATCTCAGGCCTATCCCCAGAACTGCTGAATAAGAACCTGCTTAAGTAGATTGTGTGTGCCGAGAGCCTGGAGCTAGCATGGATGCCTCATGCTGACAAAATCCCCTTTATTCGGATTATCAGAAAATGTTGGAATTCTATTACTTGCTGCTGAATGAGCCCAGTCTAACACAAAAATTAACCGGGTAAGAGGAGACCAACACTGCCCACTTCTTGAAACCCTCTGGGTCATAGGTCTGCATCTGGGTCAGTTTGCACTTTATCCTCGAGGCCATCCATGCCCAGCACTTGCTGCTGCTTGGGTCCCTTCTCTTTCCACTGCTGCCTGGCTGAGGGTCACAGAGATACTGCTAGCATCAGGCAAGAAGGATCATGCAACTCACTTTTCCAGTGAAATAATCCATTAATCACAGGGAAATTTAATTGGAAAGGAGGAGACAAGATGGCGGAATAGAAGGATTTGAGCTCATCTCCTCTCATGAAAACAGCAAAATCACAACTAACTGCCAAACAATCATCTACAAAAAAGACTGGAGCCTACCAAAAAAGATATTCTACATCCAAAGACAAAGAAGAAGCCATAATGAGACAGTAGGAGTGGCACTTTTGTGATATAATTAAATCCCATACCCACTGGGTGGGTGACCCACAAACTGGAAAATAATTATATCACAGAGGATCTCCCACAGGAGTGAGAGTTCTGAGCCCCACGTTAGGCTCCCCAGCCTGAGGGTGTGGCTTCAGGAGGAGGAGCCCCCAGAGCATTTGGCTTTGAAGGGCAGTGAGGCTTGAGTGCAGGAGCTCCACAGGACTGGGGGAAACAGAGACTCCACTCTTGGATGGTGCACACAAGTTTTCACATGTACTGGGACTCAGGGTAAAGCACTGACTCCATATGAGCCTGGGACAGACCTACCTGAGGGTCTTGGAGGGTCTCCTGTGGTGACAGGGGTTGTGGCTCACTGTGGGGCAAGGACACTGGTAGTGGAGGCCCCAGGGAATGTTCATCAGTGTGACCTCTCCCAGAGGTCACCATTGTGGCACTGAGACCTGGCCCCATTCAACAGCCTGGAGGACCCAGTGCTGGGACATCTCAATCCAAAAAACCAACAAGGTGGGAACAAGACCCACCCATCAGCAGACAGGCTGGCAAAGTCGTCCTGAGCCCACATCCACCTCTAAACATACCCCTTGACATGGCCCTGGTCACCAGAGGGACAAGACCCAGCTCCACCCACCAGGGAGCAGACACCAGAAGTAAGATGAACCACGATTCTGCAGCCTGCAGAACGGAGACCATAAACACAGAAAGTTAGACAAAATGAGATGGCAGAGAAATATGTTCAAGAACAAGGAACAAGATAAAACCCCAGAAGAACATCTAAATGAAGTAAAGATAGGCAATCTACCTGAAAAAGAATTCAGAGTAATGATAGTAAAAATGATCTAAGATCTCAGAGAAAGAATGGACGCACAGACCAAGAAGATACAAGAAATGTTTAACAAAGAGCTAGAAGATTTAGAGAAAAAAACAAATGAGATGAACAATACAGTAATTGAAATGAAGAATACACTAGAAGGAATCAGTAGCAGAGTAAATGAGGCAGAAGAACAAATAAGTAAGCTGGAAGACAGACTGCAAGAAATCACTGCCACAAAACAGAATAAAGAAAAAAGAATGAAAAGAAATGAAGACAGTCTCAGAGACCTCTGGGACAACATTAAATGCACGAATATTCACATTATAGGGAGCCCAGGAGGAAAAAAGTGAGAGAAATGGCCTGAGAAAATAGTTGAAGAGATAATAGCCAAACACTTCCCTATCATGGGAGAGGAAATAGTTACTCAAGTCCAAGAAGCACAGAGAATCCCATACAGGATATATCCAAAGAGTAACATGCCAAGCCACATATTAATCAAATTGACAAAAATTAAAGACAGAGGGGATTGGTTCAAGATGGCGGAGTAGAAGGATGTGCTCTCATGCCATCTTGGGAGAACACTGGAATCACAACTAACTGCTGACCAATCATGGACAGGAAGGCACTGGAACTCACCAAAAAAGATACCCCACATCCAAAGACAAAGGAGAAGCCACAGTGAGATGGTAGGAAGGGCACAATCACAACAAAATCAAATCCCGTAATTGTTGGGTGGGTGACTCACAAACTGGAGAACACTTACACCACAAAAGTCCATCCACTGGAGTGAAGGTTCTGAGCCCCATGTCAGGCTTCTGAACCTGGGGGTCCGGCAGTGGGAGGAGGAATTCCTAGAGAATCAGACTTTGAAGGCTAGCATGATTTGATTGCAGGACTTCGACAGGACTGGGGGAAGCAGAGACTCCACTCTTGAAAGACACACACAAAGTAGTGTGCACATTGGGACCCAGGAGAAAGAGCAGTGACCACATAGGAGACTGAATCAGACCAACCTGCTCGTATTGGAGGGTCTGCTGCAATGGCAGGGAGTGGCTCTGTCTCACCGTGAGGACAAGGACACTGGCAGCAGAAGTTCTCGTAAGGAATATTTGGCATGAGCCCTCCCAGAGTCTGCCATTAGCACCACCAAACAGCCCAGGTAGGCTCCAGTGTTGGGTTGCCTCAGGCCAAACAACCAACAAGGAGTGAACCCAGCCCCAACCATCAGCATTCAATCGGATTAAAGTTTTACTGAGCTCTGCCCATCAGAGCAACACCCACGACCAGTCCCTCCCATCAAGAAACTTGCACAAGCCTCTTAGATAGCCTCATCCATCAGAGGGCAGACAGCAGAAGCAAGAAGAACTACAGTCCTGCAGCCTGTGGAACTAAAACTACATTCACAGAAAGATAGACAAGATGAAAAGGCAGAGGGCTATGTACCAGATGAAGGGACAAGATAAAACCCCAGAAAAACAACTAAATAAAGTGGAGATAGGCAACCTTCCAGAAAAAGAATTCAGAATAATGATAGTGAAGATGATACAGGACCTCGGAAAAAGAATGGAGGCAAAGATCGAGGAGATGCAAGAAATGTTTAACAAAGACCTAGAAGAATTAAAGAACAAACAAAGAGAGATGAACAATACAATAACTGAAATGAAAACTACACTAGAAGGAATCAATAACAGAATAACTGAGGCAGAAGAACGGATAACTGACCTGGAAAACAGAATGGTGGAATTCACTGCTGTGGAACAGAATAAAGAAAAAAAAATGAAAAGAAATAGAGACAGCCAAAGAGACCTCTGAGAAAACATTAAACGCAACAACATATGCATTATAGGGGTCCCAGAAGGGGAAGAGAGAGAGGAAGGACCAGAGAAAATATTTGAAGAGATTATAGTCGAAAACTTCCCTAACATGGGAAAGGAAATACCCACCCAAGTCCAGGAAGCGCAGACAGTGCCATACAGGATAAACCCAAGGAGAAACACACTGAGACACATAGTAATCAAATTGGCAAAAATTATAGACAAAGAAAAGTTCTTGAAAGCAGCAAGGGAAAAATGACAAATAACATAAAAGGGAACTCCCATTAGGTTAACAGCTGATTTCTCAGCAGAAACTCCACAAGCCAGAAGGGAGTGGCATGATATACTAAAAGTGATGAAAGGGAAGAACCTACAACCAAGATTACTCTACCTGGCAAGGACCTCATTCAGATTTGATGGAGAAATCAGATTTACAGACAAGCTAAAGAGAATTCAGCACCACCAAACCAGCTCTACAACAAATGCTAAAGGAACTTCTCTAAGTGGGAAACACAAGAGAAGTAAAGGACCTATAAAAACAAACCCAGGGCTTCCCTGGTGGTGCAGTGGTTGAGAGTCCGCCTGCCGATGAAGGGGATACGGGTTTGTGCCCCGGTCTGGGAAGATCCTACATGCCATGGAGCGGCTGGGCCCGTGAGCCATGGCCACTGAGCCTGCATGTCCGGAGCCTGTTCTCTTCAATGGGAGAGGCCACAACAGTGAGAGGCCCACGTGCAGCAAAAAAAAAAAAAAAAAAAAAAAAAACCAAAACAATTAAGAAAATGGTAATAGGAACATACATATCGATGATTACCTTGAACGTGAATGGATTAAATGATCCACCAAAAGACACAGGCTTGCTGAATGGATACAAAAACAAGACCCATACATATGCTGTCTACAAGAGACCCACTTCAGATCTAGGGACACATACAGACTGAAAGCAAGGGGATGGAAAAACATGTTCCATGCAAATGGAAATCAAAAGAAAGCTGGAGTAGCAATACTCACATCAGATAAAATAGACTTTAAAATAAAGAATACTACAAGAGACAAGGCAGGACACTACATAATGATCAAGGGGTCAAACCAAGAACAAGATATAAGAATCATAAATATATATGCACCCAACATAGGAGCACCTCAATACATAAGGCAACTGCTAAGAGCTCTAAAAGGGGAAATTGACAGTAACACAGTAAGAGTGGGGAATTTTAACACCTCACTTACACTAATGGACAGATCATCCAAACAGAAAGTTAATAAGGAAACACAAGCTTTCAATGACACAATAGACCAGATAGATTTAATTGAGATTTATAGGACATTTCATCCAAAAACAGCAGATTACACTTTCTTCTCAAGTGCTCATGGAATATTCTCCAGGATAGAATACATCTCGGGTCACAAATCAAGCCTCAGTAAATTTAAGAAAATTGAAATCATATCAAGCATCTTTTCTGACCTCAGTGCTATGAGATTAGAAATCAATTACAGGGAAAAAACCGTAAAATACACAAACACATGGAGGCTAAACAATACATTACTAAATAACCAAGAGATCACTGAAGAAATCAAAGAGGAAAATACCTAGAGATCAATAAAGATCAATAAAGCTAAAAGCTTTTTCTTTGAGAAGATAAACAAAATTGATAAACCATTAGCCAGACTCATCAAGAAAAAGAGGGAGAAGACCCAAATCAATAAAATTAGAAATGAGAAATGAGAAGTTACAACAGACACCACAGAAATACAAAGCATCCTACGAGACTACTACAACCAACTCTATGCAAATAAAATGGACAACTTGGAAGAAATGGACAGATTCTTAGAAAGGTACAACCTTCTAAGACTGAACCAGGAAGAAATAGAAAATATAAACAGATCAATCACAAGTAATGTATACAAAACTGATTAAAAATATTCCAACAAACAAAAGTCCAGGACCAGATGGCTTCACAGTTGAATTCTATCAAACATTTAGAGAAGAGCTAACACTCATCCTTCTGAAACTCTTCCAAAAAGTTGCAGAGGAAGGAACACTCCCAAACTCGTTCTGTGAGGCCACCATCACCCTGATACCAAAACCAGACAAAGATACTACAAAAAAAGAAAATTACAGACCAATATCACTGATGAATATAGATGCAAAAATCCTCAGCAAAATACCTGCAAACAGAATCCAACAACACATTAAAAGGATCATACACCATAATCAAGTGGGATTTATCCCAGGTATGCAAGGATTCTTCAAGATACGTAAATCAATCAATGTGATACACCAAATGAACAAATTGAAGAATAAAAACCATATGATCATCTCAATAGATGCAGAAAAAGCTATTGACAAAATTCAACACCCATTTATGATAAAAACTCTCCAGAAAGTGGGCATAAAGGGAACCTACCTCAACATAATAAAGGCCATATATGACAAACCCACAGCCAACATCATTCTCAATGGTGAAAAACTGAAAGCATTTCATCTAAGATCAGGAACAAGACAAGGATGTCCACTCTCACCACTATTATTCAACATAGTTTTGGAAGTCCTAGCCATGGCAATCAGAGAAGAAAAAGAAATAAAAGGAATCCAAATTGGAAAAGAAGAAGTAAAACTGTCATTGTTTGCAGATGACATGATACTATACATAGAGAATCCTAAAGATGCCACCAGAAAACTACTAGAGCTAATAAATGAATTTGGTAAAGTTGCAGGATACAAAATTAATGCACAGAAATCTCTTGCATTCCTATACATTAATGATGAAAAATCTGAAAGAGAAATTTAAAAAATACTCCCATTTACCATTGCAACAAAAAGAATAAAATACCTAGGAATAAACCTACCTAGGGAGACAAAAGACCTGTATGCAGAAAACTATAAGACACTGATGAAAGAAATTAAAGATGATACCCACAGATGGACAGATATACCATATTCTTGGATTAGAAGAATCAATATTGTGAAAATGACTATACTACTCAAAGCAATCTACAGATTCAATGCAATCCCTATCAAATTACCAGTGGCATTTTTTACGGAACAAGAACAAAAAATCTTCAAATTTGTTTGGAGACACAAAAGACCCCGAATAGCCAAAGCAGTCTTGAGGGAAAAAAACAAAGCTGGAGGAATGAGACTCCCTGACTTCAGACTGTAGTACAAAGCTACAGTAATCAAGACAATATAGTACTGGCACAAAAACAGAAACATAGATCAATGAAATAAGTTAGAAACCCCAGAGATAAACCCATGCACCTGTGGTCAGTTAATCTATGACAAAGGAGGCAAGGATATACAATGGAGAAAAGACAGTCTCTTCAGTAAGTGGTGTTGGAAAAACTGGACAGCTACATATAAAAAAATGAAATTATAACACTCCCTAACACCATACACAAAAATAAACTCCAGGGCTTCCCTGGTGGTGCAGTGGTTGGGAGTCCGCCTGCCGATGCAGGGGACACGGGTTCGTGTCCCGGTCTGGGAAGATCCCACGTGACACGGAGCGGCTGGGCCCGTGAGCCGTGGCCACTGAGCCTGCGCGTCCGGAGCCTGTGCTCCGCAATGGGAGAGGCCACAACAGTGAGAGGCCCGCGTACTGCAAAAAAAAAAAAAACAACAACAAAACAAACAAACAAACAAAAAACTCCAAATGGATTAGAGACCTAAATGTAAGAGCGGACAGTATAAAACTCTTAGAGGAAAACATAGGAAGAACACTCTTTGACATAAATCACAGCAAGATCTTTTATGATCCAACTCCCAGAATAATGGAAATAAAAGCAAAAATAAACAAATAGGACCTAATGAAACTTCAAAGCTTTTGCACAGCAAAGGAAACCATAAACAAGACGAAAAGACACCCCTCAGAATGGGAGAAAATATGTACAAACGAATCAACGAACAAAGAATTAATCTCCAAAATATATGAACAGTTCATTCAGTTCAATATTAAAGAAACACGCAACTCAATCCAAAAATGGGCAGAAGACCTAAATAGTCATTTCTCCAAAGAAGACATACAGATGGCCAAGAAACACATGAAAAGATGCTCAACATCACTAATCACTAGAGAAATGCAAATCAAAACTACAATGAGGTATCACCTCACACCATTTAGACTGGGCATCATCAGATAATCTACAAACAACAAATGCTGGAGAGGGTGTGGAGAAAAGGGAACCCTCTTGAACTGTTGGTGGGAATGTAAATTGATACATGTTCTCTATGGAGAACAGTATGGATGTTTCTTAAAAAACGAAAAATAGAATTACCATATGACCCAGCAATCCTACTACTGGGCATATACCCAGAGAAAACCATAACTCGAAAAGACACATGCACCCCAGTGTTCATTGCAGCACTATTTACAATAGCCAGGACATGGAAGCAACCTAAATGCCCATCGACAGACAAATGTATAAGGAAGATGTGGTACATATATACAATGGAATATTACTCAGCCATAAAAAGGAACGAAATTGGGTCATTTGTAGAGGCTTGGTTGCATGTAGAGACTGTCATACACAGTGAAGTAAGCCAGAAAGAGGAAAACAAATGTCCTATATTAACGCATTTATGTGGAATCTAGAAAAACGGTACAGATGAACCGGTTTGCAGAACAGAAATTGAGACACAGATGTAGAGATCAAACGTATGGACACCAAGGTGGGAAAGTGGCGGGGGGTGGCGCTGGTGGTGGGATGCATTGGGAGATTGGGATTGACATGTATACACTGATGTGTGTAAAATGAATGACTAATAAGAACCTGCTGTATAAAAAATAAATTTAATAAATACATTATGGAAATAGATAAGTACAAGCAAAATAGCTTTAATCTTGGGATTGTATTATTACCTGTCATCACGCAGCATTTTGTTAAGGCATAAGACTTCCACAAAGTGTTATCAGAGATAAATAATACCAGAGGCTCAACACTGTTAAGCAGCATTTGTTTCTACAACAAATGACAGGACCAATTTATATCATCTTCCTTGTCAAATGCTGTATTTACTTCTACAATGTTCCAACTTCGTTACTGAAAGCTTCTGTACCCATTTTCTTCTTGGGGAATGAATAACTGTAAAATAATAAGTTGTTTAACTCTTAGAACTGTTATAAATAAAGTAATTTCAATGATCTGTACTCAAATATAGTCATGTTAAATATTCAAAAAAAAAAAAGAAACAGAAAATATTAAAAGCAATAAGGGGAAAGCAACAAATAACATACAAGGGGAACTCCATAAGGTTATCACCTGATTTTTCAGCAGAAACTCTGCAGGCCAGAAGGCAGTGGCATAGTATATTTAAAGTGATGAAAGGGAAAAACCTACAACTAAGAATACACTACAGAATAAGGCTGTCATTCAGACTCAACAGAAAAACCAAAAGCTTTTACAGACAAGCAAAAACTAAGAGAATTCGGCACCACCAAACCAGCCTTACAGTAAGTATTAAAGGAACTTCTCTAGGCAGAGAAGAAAAGGCTACAAATAGAAACAAGAAAATTACAAAATGAGAAAGATCACCAGCAAAGGCAATGCACAGTACAGGTAGGAAATCATCCACACACAAATATGATATCAAAACCAGCAATTATGAGAAGAGGAGAGTACAAACGCAGGATATTGGAACTGCATTTGAATTTGAGACAAGAAACTTAAGACAATCTTGTATATACATATAGACTGTGATATCAAAACCTCATGGTAACTGCAAACCAATAATCTACAATAGATACACACACACAAAAGAAAAAGCAATCCAAACACATTACTAAAGAGAGTCATCAAATCACAAGAGAAGGGGACAAAAGAGGAAGGGAAAAAAAAAAGATCTACAAAACAAATCCAAAACAATGAACAAAATGGCAATAAGAACATACATATTAATAATTACCTAAAATGTAAATGGATTAAATGCTCCAACCAAAACACATAGACTGGATGAATGTATTCAGAAACAAGACCCATATACATGCTGTCTACAACAGACCCACTTCAGACCTAGGGACACATACAGACTGAAATTGAGGGGATGGAAAAAGCTATTCCATGCAAATGGAAATCAAAAGAAAGGTGGAGTAGCAATTCTCAAATCAGACAAAATAGACTTTAAAATAAAGACTATTACAAGAGAGAAAGAAGGACACTACCTAATTATCAAGGGATGAATCCAAAAAGAAGATATAACAATTGTATATATTTATGCACCCAACATAGGAACACCTCAATACATAAAGCAAACGCTAACAGCCATAAAAGAGGAAATTGACAGTAACACAATAATAGTTGGGGACTTTAACACCTCACTTTCATCAATGGACAGATCATCCAAAATGAAAATAAATAAGGAAACACCAGCTTTAAATGACACATTAAACAAGATGGACTTATTTGATATTTATAAGACATTCCATCCAAAACCAACAGAATACACTTTCTTCTCAAGTGCTCATGGAACATTCTCCAAGATAGATCATATCTTGGGTCACAAATAAAGCCTTGGTAAATTTAAGAAAATTGAAATCGTATCAGGTATCTTTTCCGACCACAACACTATGAGACTAGATATCAATTACAGGGAAAAAACTGTAAAAAATAAAAAACACATGGAGGCTAAACAATACACTACTTAATAACGAAGTGATCACTGAAGAAATCAAAGAGGAAATCAAAAAATACCTAGAAACAAATGACAATGAAAACATGATGCCCCAAAACCTGTGGAATGCAGCAAAAGAAGTTGTAAGAGGAAATTTTATAGCAATACAATCCTACCTCAAGAAACAAGAAAAATCTCAAACAACCTAACCTTACACCTAACGCAATTAGAGAAAGAAGAACAAATAAAAGAAAATCCCAAAGTCAGCAGAAGGAAAGAAATCATAACGATCCCATCAGAAATAAATGAAAAAGAAATGAAGGAAACAATAGCATAGATCAATAAAACTAAAAGCTGGTTCTGTGAGAAGATAAACAAAATTGATAAACCAGTAGCCAGACTCATCAAGCAAAAAAAGGATCAAGGGATCAATCCAAGAAGAGGATACAACAATTGTAAATATATATGCATCCAGTATAGGAGCACCTCAATATATAAGGCAAATGCTAACAGCCATAAAAGGAGAAATCAACAGTAACAATAATAGTGGGGGACTTTAACACCCCACTTTCATCAATGGACAGACAGACAGAAAATCAATAAGGACACACAGGCCTTAAATGACACATTAGACGAGATGAACTTAATTGATATATACAGAACATTCCATCCAAAAGCAGCAGAGTACACATTCTTCTCAAGTGCACATGGAACATTCTCCAGGATTGATCGCATGCTGGGCCACAAAGCATGCCTCAGTAAATTTAGGAAAATTGAAATCATATTAAGCATCTTTTCTGACCATAAGGGTATGAGATTAGAAATCAACTACAAGACAAAAAAAACAACTGTAAAAAAATGAACATGTGGAGACTAAACAATATGCTCCTAAACTACTAATGGATAACTGAAGAAATGAAATGGGAAATTAAAAAATACCTAGAGACAAAAGACAACAAAAACATGATGATCCAAACCGTATGGGATGCAGCAAAGTAGTCTAAGAGGAGTTTTATAGCAATACGGTGTTACGTCAGGAAACAAGAAAAATCTCAAAGAACCTAAACCCACACCTAAAGTAACTACAGAGAGAAGAACAAATAAAACCCAAAGTTAATAGAAAGAAGGAAATCATAAAGATCAGAGCAGAAATAAATGAAATAGAGATGAAGGAAACAGTAGAATAGATCAATGAAACTGGAAACTGGTTATTTGAAAAGATAAATAAAATTCATAAACCTTTAGCCAGACTCATCAAGAAAAAGAGGGAGAGAGTTTAAATCAACAAAATTAGAAACGAAAAAGACTTTACAACAGACACCACAAACATACAAAGGATCATAAGAGACTACTACAAGCAACTATATGCCAATAAAATGGACGACCTAAAAGAAAAGGACAAATTCTTAGGAAGATACAATCTCCCAAGACTGAACCAGGAAGGAATAGAAAATATGAACAGACCAGTTACAAGTGTGAAATTGAAACTGGTTAAAAAAACTTCTAACAAACAGAAGTCTAGGACCTGAGGGCTTTACAGGTGAATTCTATCAAACATTTAGAGAAGAGATTACACACCCTTCTGAAACTAATGAAAACAATTGCAGAGGAAGGAACACTTCCAGACTCATTCTATGAGGCCACCATCACCTTGATACCAAAACAAGACAAAGATAACACACACAGAAAAATAAAATTACAGGCCAATATCACTGATGAACTTAGACGCAAAAATCCTCAACAAAATACTAGCTAACCAAATCCAATAATACATTAAAATGACCATACACCATGATCAAGTGGGATTTACCCCAGGTATACAAGGATTTCTCAATATCTGCAAATCAATCAGTGTGATACACCACATTAAGAAATTGAAGAATAAAAACCATATGGTCATCTCAATAGATGCAGAGAAATCTTTTGACAAAATTCAACACCCATTTTTGATAAAAACTCTCCAGTAAGTGGGCATAGAGGGAACCTACCTCAAACATAATAAAGGCCATATACAACAAACCCACAGTAAACATTATTCTCAATGGTGTAAAACTGAAAGCATTTCCTCTAAGATCTGGAAGAAGACAAGATGTCCCCTCTTGCTACTATTATTCAACATAGTTTTGGAAGCCCTAGCCACAGCAATCAGAGAAGAAAAAGAAATAAAAGGAATCCAAATTGGAAAAGAAGTAAAACTGTAACTGTTTGCAGATGACATGATAGTATACTTAGAAAATCCTAAAGATGCTACCAGAAAACTACTAGAGCTCTTCAATGAATTTGGTAAAGTGGCAGGATATAAAATTAATACACAGAAATGTCTTCCATATCTATACACTAACAATGAAAGTTCAGAAAGAGAAATT
Source organism: Mesoplodon densirostris (assembly GCF_025265405.1). Lineage (NCBI taxonomy): Eukaryota > Metazoa > Chordata > Mammalia > Artiodactyla > Ziphiidae > Mesoplodon > Mesoplodon densirostris. The sequence continues at coordinate 55,753,905 of NC_082664.1, read as the reverse complement.
AAAGAAACCATCCCATTTACCATCACACCAAAAATAATAAAATACCTAGTAATAAACCTACCTAAGGAGGCAAAAGACCTGTCCTCAGAAAACTATAAGATACTGTTGAAAGAAATCAAAGATGACACAAACATATGGAGAAATATACCATATTCTTGGATTGGAAGAATAAATATTGTGAAAATGACTATAGTAACCAAAGCAATCTTCAGATTCAGTGCAATTCCTATCAAATTACCAATGATATTTTTCACATAATTAGAACAAAAATTTTACAATTTGTATGGAACCACAAAAGACCACACACACATAGCCAAAGCAATCTTGAGAAAGAAAAACAGAGCTGGAGGTGTCTGGCTCCCTGATGTCAGACTATACTATAAAGCTACAGTCATCAAAATATTATGGTACTGGCACAAAAACAGAAATATAGATCAATGGAACAGGATAGAAAATCCAGAGATAAACCCACACACCTCTGGTCAACTAATCTATGACAAAGGGGCAAGAATATACAATGGAGAAAAGACAGTCTCTTCAATAAGTGGTGCTGGGAAAACTGGACAGCTACATGGAAATGAATGAAATTAGAACACTCCCAAACACCATATACAGAAATAAACTCAAAATGGATTAAAGACCTAAATGTAAATCTGGCTATAAAACTCTTAGAGGAAAACATAGGCATAACACTTTTTGACATAAATCACAACAGCTTTTTGGATCCACATCCTTGAGTAACGAAATTAAACCAAAAATAAACAAATGGGGCCTAATTAAACTTAAAAAGTTTTGCACAGAAAAGGAAACCATAAACAAAAAGATAACCCACAGAATGGGAGAAAATATTTGAAAGTGAAGCAACCGACAAGTGATTGATCTCCAAAATACACAAACAACTCAATATAAAAAAAACAAAGCAACCCAAACAAAAAATGGGTAGAAGTTCTAAATAAACCTTTCTCCAAAGAAGACGCACAGATGGCCAAAAATCACATGAAAAATGCTCAACATTGCTAATTATTAGAGAAATGTAAATGAAAACTGCAGTGAGGAATCACCTCACACAAGTCATAATGGCCATAATCAAAAATTCTACAAACAGTAAGTGCTGGAGAGGGTATAGAGAAAAGGGAACCCGCCTACACTTTTGGTGGGAATGTAAATTGGTACAACCATTATTGAGAACAGTATGGGGGTTTCTTAAAAAACTAAAAATAGAACTACCAAATGATCTAGCAATCCCACTCCTAGGCATATATCCAGAAGAAGCCATAATTCGAAAACATACCTGCACCCTAGTGTTCAATGCAGCAGTGTTTACAGTAGCCAAGACATGGAAGCAACCTAAATGTCCATAGACAGAGGAATGGATAAAGAAGATGTGGTACATATATACAGTGGAATACTACTCAGCCATAGAAAATGAAATAATGCCATTTGTGGCAACATGGATGGACCTAGAGATTATCATACTATGTGAAGTAAGTCAGAAAAAGACAAGTATCATTTGATATCACTTATTTGTGGAATCTAAAACTGATACAAATGAACTTATTTACAAAACAGAAGCAGATCCACAGACTTTGAAAACAAACTTAGGGTTACCAAAGGGGAAATGTGGCGGGGGTGGGGCTAGGAATAAATTAGTAGTTCAGGAATGACATATACATACTACTATATACAAAATAGATAATCAACAAAGACCTACTGTATAACACATGGAACTCTACTCAATATTCTCTAATAACCTATATGTGAAAAGAATCTGGAAAAGAATGGATATACGTACAAGTATAATAATCACTTTGTTGTATACCTGAAACTAACACAATATTGTAAATCAGCTATACTCCAATATAAAATAAAAATTAAATTAAAAAAAGAATCTGCTTTCACCAAGATCTCCAGTTGATCCATATGCATATTAAAGTTTGGGAACTGCTGCTCTAAATCCTGCTATTATCCTTGCCTTACTATGTTTCATTATCAACCTGTGCCTGTCTCATGTTACATATTTGCTCATGGTGGGAACTATTAGCATGTTAGGAGTCAGGGAATTAAAAAGGTCTCTGACCTAATTAATTGATTATACCTGGAATCTGTGGGGAACAGTCATAAATAACAAAAATTCCATAAATTGCATTAATTTGGCAAGTGCTACTGCAGTGTTAACTATTAATAAATATATTATTTCTCTCGTAATGCTGTTTGCATTCTTAGCTTCTAGCTATTGCCCCAGTTGAGGGCCACTTTCCTCAGTGCTCTAGGCAACTGCCTGAAAGATCCCTTTAGCATAGTATCATCAGCCCCAACACTGATGCCTCCTAGCGAAAATCTTCCGGCTTCACCTCTGTTGATTTTAAGCAAGCAGCCTCTGAGCTGGGCCATTGTTTTTATTTTATTCTTTTACATTTTTTTTATTGATGAATAGTTGATTTACAATGTTGTGTTAGTTTCAGGTGTGCTATACAGTCAGTCCTTGTTTATCTATTTTGTATATAGTAGTGCGTATCTCTTAATCCTAAACTCCTAATTTACCTCTCCCCCCGCTTTACTCCTTTGGTAACCATAAGATTGTTTTCTATGTATGTGAGCCTGTTTCTGTTTTGTAAGTGCATTTAAATCGTTTTTTTTAGATTCCACAGATAATGACATCATATGATGTTTGTCTTTCTCTGTCTGACTTACTTAGTATGATTATCTCTAGCTCAATCCATGTTGCTGCAAATGGCATTATTTCAGTCCTTTTTTATGGCTGAGTATGGGCCATTGTTTAAACTGGAGTAGTCAACTTTTTCTTTTTTTATATTTTCTTCTTCCTATTCTTCATCACTAGCTGCTTGTGCCCAGATTCTAGGACAGAACAAAGAGGACCCATTGCCTTAGCCAAGTTAATGATGCTCTTGGCTTTGTGCATAGTGTATATTTTGCTCAGGAGTAAGGAATTTAAAACTATCCCCCTCTCATAGTCCCTCTGCTGGGCAACCTGCATGCATCTCTAGTTCTTTTTGTCTCTTACCAAAAACCTCTGTCTGTTTCTCTCTCTCTTTAATCCTTCTACTTCTAGCCACTCATCGCCTCCCTTAGTTAATTCAACTTAAACCTTGTACTTCTCTTTTATGTTTTAAGTTTTAGTGGTTCAGTTTTCCACAGCTAAAATTCTTGGTTACATAAAACCATTATCCTCCCAATTAAAATGCAAGTTGCTATGAGAAAATGATTTATCAAAATAGAAATCAGTGTTCATATAAATTATAATTTAAACTCTGAATAGTATTATTCAGGGTTTTCTAGAAAGATGTTAATTAACATTGGAATTTAATCTGCATGTTGAACAAATTTACTTATTAAAATGGAGTTCATAAGTATTGAGTTGATTTATACTGGAGGGAAGTGCTCTGTTTTGTAATTTGAATTCTATTTCTAAGATAAATAGTTTTACAGTTGTCTAAGACTAGGTGAATATATGCAAAGTGATAGAATTACAACAGCTGATAGAATGGATGGGTCTGATTTTTTTCCACTATGAATTTATACTGTTCTCTAAATAACAGGGTACTTTTTGTTACTTCTTTCCCTTAAAATGCTTTTCTGTTGAGGGTAACTGGATCTACTCAGTGTAATTTTGCTGAATTCACTAGTCCTAACCCTAAGCTCCTTCTTATTTAAAATTTATCAGGAGTGTTTGATGAAATTGGACAAAAATGTGTTTAACTGCTATTTCATTCTGGATTTATATTGAGAACTCACTATGAGAAAAATAAATTTTATTAAAAGTAACTGAATTCATCTCAGACATGTCAAAGTCATTTTTAAAAGCTTTGAAACATGCTATACTTTAAATTTTTAATATGACCATTTATACCGATTCTTGCTATTCTAAACCATTCTAAAGTTCATGCTTTAGCTTTATATGTGTAAGATAGTGAAGTCATTAGATATGGCAAATGTATGTCTAAAAAAGAGAAAGGAAAGAAAAAATTTCGTAAAACTTTTTTTTTCTCTTGGGGTCTAGTTTTGATAAGAGTGCTCCACTAAGTCTGACTCTAATCTCAAGTCAGATAATATAATAAAATCGCTACCCTGGATGAAAGACAACTTGTAATGGCAAATCCAAATTCCTTCAGGGTTGGGCAGTTCTCTAGATCAGATGAGACTCTGAGCTGGAGTGTCGTGTGGCACATGTGACATGCCTAATTATGAGAACCAGAACATGCCTAAAATTATGGCTTTCCACAAAGTATTTATAGTTTATAAAGTCCAGATGCAATCTACCAGTCAGAGATCATTTTTACTACAAGTAAAATATCCTAATAACAATGTCAATATTCTATATTTATCAGTTTAAAAAAAACCTGAGCTAGAAAGTTAACCAAATATCAGATTTTCATGCAGAAGGGGATGGGTTTTATTAACCCTTACCCACACTTAATCAAAATTAACCATAATGACAATAAAACAGTAATTGCAGCAGTTGTGGAAACTTTTCTTGGTAAGAATTGCAAACCTTACCCTTTAATAATCTGAAGTGAGCACTGAAGAGGAGATCTGAAAGCTCCTGTTGACTATCATCAAAAGTTAGCACGTGGGGGCTTCCCTGGTGGCGCAGTGGTTGAGAGTCCGCCTGCCGATGCAGGGGACACAGGTTCGTGCCCCAGTCTGCGAAGATCCCACATGCCGCGGAGCGGCTGGGCCCGTGAGCCATGGCCGCTGAGCCTGCACGTCCGGAGCCTGTGCTCTGCAACGGGAGAGGCCAAAACAGTGAGAGGCCCGCATACTGCAAAAAAAAAAAAAAAAAAAAAAAAAAAGTTACCATGTGGTTCAATAAGCAGACAGTGCAAGTCAGAGACAGAAGGAGAGTGGGATCCAGGAGCTTGGATAGAAACTCCACTCTAACCGTATTGACTAGATGTGTTTATTAGTTGTTAGTGAAGAGGGCTATGCTTTGTGATGAAACAAGACTGCTTTTCAGTTTTATGTAGTAAATTTAATTAATTACCTCGGTGCCCAAGTTAATTGTTAGGTATGTAACATTGTTAATAAGTATTATATAAATTGAGGCAGCATCTTATGAGTATGAGCCCTGGCATCAGACTGCCTGGCCCTGTCATGCCTTAGTTATGTGACCTTGGGGCAGTTTCTTAATTTTTCATGTCTTTGTTTGCCATTTGTAATGTAAAGATAATAAATATGGCTTGGTCATAGGGTTGTGTGAAATTTAAATAAGGTAGTATAAGTAAAGCTCTTGATTAAAGTGCCCTGAATATAGTAAAATCATTAAATAAATGAAAGTAATTATTAGTAAACAGGCAAATGTAGCTTATCCATATACTGTTTAAATTATTTTAAGTTTATTCTCATTTGTAATGCCCAGAGTTAATGAGCTGTGAAATAATAAGAAATATTTATTGGTCTCTGCCCCTCATTTCTGATATAGCTCTCCTAAAACCGTATGAGTAGGGGTACTAGGAGAATCTTTTGTTCTAACATTTGATCTTGACATAGAGCTCCTAGAACCCTTATAATTTCCTATATTATAGGCACATCTGACACAGGGCTCCTAAATCCCTTGACATTTTCTGAGTGATAGAATTTTTTGTTCTAATGAGGCAACTCTTGGTGGGATCCTAGACTGGGGCTGATGACCAGAAAGATTAAGCCATGATTTAGCTTCATTTGGGAAGTTCAAACCAGGTAAAAGTGAATGAAATGAGTCCAAGTGACCACAGTGATTTCCTAGGCCAGTGATATGCAAACATGGCTACACACTTGAGTCACTTAGAAAATTTTTACAAATATAGAACCTCAGGGCCCACTCTACATTTACCCAAACTGTATGTCTGGGAACAGTTCTCTTAGAGTCTGCTAGACATGAACCTACAGATCTATTAATTAAGAAATGATTGTCAAGGCTGCTGGTTAGCACCTACTATATCACAATTTCTCTAACTAGAACTGTACAAAGTTAGGTTTTGACATATTATTATATATGTTTACCATTGAATATACACCATGATTTATTTTTTCAGGCATTATTTTCATAATTCAGAATAGAAGTATCAAGGTGACAAATGTCCAGACTTTACAAAGGTGTAGATTACTGTCACTTACTGTAGGTTAGGTCTCCACATTCACTTAGAACACTTCTCCATGCATTAAAATGAGCAGGCAAAATGCTATCAGTTTCCAATGTGTGGTGGTGTGGTGTCATATGTGTGTACATGTGCAAACACACATAAATATTTATTGTATCAGATATTCAATAGTGCTCAGTAACTCTTCCTCACAGCCTCTCTGTTCAGAGAAGAGGTCCTCCAGTATGATTTGGGCAGTGTTGGTCACGGGTGGACCAAGAATATGGACTTTACCTTAAGGCAGACTATATACTGGACAGTGATTTGTGAGGTATTCTGGTATGACAGGTCCTAGATACATGACATTGGTTGAGAACTTTCCAGATGTGAAAAAGCAAAAATGTTTCTTATACAGAATCATTGTAAGAAAAATGTAGTTGAAAATATTTCTTTTTATTTTAGAAATACCACCTAACCTATCAAGAATTTGTATTCCTTCAAATATTTTAAGTGTGGAACATATTTAGGTAAATCAATCAGCCTATTTTCCCTTGGAATTAAGACTGGAAAGTGCAGAGAAGACTGGCTGGTTGGTGGAGAAGAGTGTAGAGAGAAGTATCCAGGAATGTAGTGGAAGCAGTTAATGGTAAAGTCAAAGACTGCAGCAAACTCTCCTCACTCTTCCCACTGGCCAGTCAGTCCAAAGAAACCCAAGACCTGACAGCATCTGAACCAGTAATGACAGAAGAAACCAAGCAACCTCAACATCAATACATACAGAGAGGAGTAAAAGACAACGCTGCTAGCAGTGTCACTGACCAAAGCACTGTGAGAGGGATAGATGTAGAGGGAGATACCTGGATGGCCAAGTATTAGAGGAGAGCTGCTGTTTACTCTTTCAGTAAACCCCTATTATTTATCCAGTCTTTCTCTTCATTTCAACTCAAAGGATTTAACAAACACATGCACTCTTTCCAATGTAAAGCAAGAGTTAAAAAACATGAAGCCTTAGGCTAAGATCATACCTTTTCCACTAACATTATACCATTTTCAATCTGCATCCTATTTACCTGGGGTCACGGTCAGGGGAGGTGATTGACTCTAAGGGACAAAGGAAATGTTTTATGGTGCTGGAATTATTCTGTATCTTGATAGGGATGTTTACATAACTGTGTGCATTTCCCTAAATCCATCAATTTATACACATATAATAAGTGAATTTTATTTAATGTAAGTTATACCCCAATAAAGCTGTAAATAAGTCCAGCAAGAAAAAGAGGGTAGGGAACCCCTTCACCTGTAGGAAAGTAAAAGTTTGGGTCAGATAGATGTTTGTGTCTCAGTGGAAGGGCTAATTACACCTTAACCCTTGAAGAGGAGGGACCCTTCAAATTTTTGGTTGAAAAAAATTGGATACAACCTAATAACCTAAGTATCTTATGGAATTAATACCTCAGGAAATTTGTGAAGGAGATTGAAATTCTTTATGGGCTACATAGAGAGATTAACTCTGAGAAGGAATAAGCAATCTGCTTGAGGTTACAGAAAGAAAAAGACAATGAAACAATAAAACAGACAAAAGTTCTTTAAAAGTTAAGGGTAATTTGGGGAAAATATAATTTTTTCTGGTTCTCTGGTAGATTAGATAAAGTTGTTTACCTTCTTATTAACTGGAGATAAGTATTAATAGAATTTCAGTTTCCAAACTTTAATATTTCAAAACCACCTAGCACATTACATTTGCTACTGACTTCCATTTCACAGGTTAACTTACAGTTTCTGTTTCATGATTTCCTGCTTTCTTACCAGCACTCAAAATTAGTTGTATAGTTACTGCAAATTTCAGTCTAGCTGGTAGGCCCAGTAAGTGCATTTAAAAATAGCAAATGGTCAAATCTGACCTTCGGATTCTGACAGCTGAGGGGTAATTGCATTGAAATCATTACCCTTCCAGGGAGGAAAAGCTTGCTGAACATTGACCCCCTGCTTAAATAAAATGGAGTTATTTTTTCCTTCTCAGGTGAATCTTTTGACACTTTGATGCCAAGTGTCATTACTTCTGTCTGGCCTGTGGATTGCTGAACCCTCTGTAAGTGTGATTTAATAGCGTAATCTGTCATGAAATATTTATAACTTTTTTTGTGCTTTGAAGATTTTGAATTTTACTTGTAACCATATTAATGAAATGGCCTATATAGAAGATGCCACAGTGTATCATACTTATCTTGTGCAAGTACAGTTATTCTGATACAAGTGTATATTTTTTATCTTTTTATGGAACTTAGATTATATCCAGTGGAAAGTCAGATATTTGGTCAACCATGTGGGTATCATCTTTTATAAGCCTTAAGAGGATGATTCAATAGAAAGAAGTATTTTTAAGTCAGTTAAATTAATATTTTTAATAAAGTTTTCTTTTTGGTTTGTTTTATAAATTTATTTATTTATTTTTGGCTGCATTGGGTCTTGGTTGCTCTACGTGGGCTTTTCTCTAGTTGTGGAGGGTGGGGGCTACTCTTTGTTGTGGTGTGCTGGCTTCTCATTGTGGTGAATTCTCTTGTTGTGGAGCACTGGCTCTAGGTGCGCGGGCTTCAGTAGTTGTGGCACGTGGGCTCAGTAGTTGTGGCTCGCGGGGTCTAGAGCACAGGCTAAGTAGTTGTGTCGCACGGGCTTAGTTGCTCCAAGGAATGTGGAATCTTCCCAGACCAGGGCTCAAACCCGTGTCCCTTGCATTGGTAGGTGGATTCTTAACCACTGTGCCACCACGGAAGACCAATAAAGTTTTAAATTAAAATTTAAGAGCAAAACTGAGTCAGATTATGAGAATTATATATACAAATATATACTTGTTATACATTTTGTTCAATAATTGCTATTGAAGAATAACAATTATTCTACATATTGTACTAAGTGCATACACATTAATGAAATTGTACTTTCTAGTTCAAAGGAATATTCCTCCATTCTTATTTACATATCTTACTATTTATGTGTCATAGACATACATCACATATATGTATATGCCATGGACTGAACGTTTATCCACCTCAAATTCATATGTTGAAGCCCTAATTAGCAATGTAATTGTATTTGCAGGTGGGGCCTTTGAGAAGTAGTTAAGGTTAGATTAGGTCATGAAGGTAGGGCCCTCATGATGAAATTAATGCCCTTGTAAAAAGAGAAAGAGATAGGGGATCTCTATCTCTTCCCTCATACCAAGGAAATGATACATGAGGATGTAAGGAGAAGACAGGCCTCTGCAAACCAGGAAGAGGGCCCTTACCAGACCCCTAACCTATGAGCACCTTGATTTTGGACTTCCCAGACTCTGGAACTGTGAGAAATAAACTCACAGCTGTTTCAACCACCCAGTCTGTCATATTTTGTTACAGCAGCCTGAGCTAACTAAAACAGTATATGTATATGTTTGATACTATTTTTATTGAGTACTTACTATGTGCTGAGGCACTAATCTAAATGTTTTACATGTAATAACATATTTCATCTTCACCACAAATAGATGGAATAGGTGCTATTATCATTCAGTGCATTTAATTCCTTTTAAACTTTGGCTACTTCTGTTTGCATTTGTTAAGGAACCATTTCTATTTTTAGGTTATACACTAATCTTTTACAATAAATATTTCACAGTTTATCTAAATGGACATTCCATTAAAACTAACGAATTCTTTCTTTTTAATAGAATAGCATTTTCCCTGCTCAATATTCTCTTATTACTGTTACCTAAGAACACTATAAAAAGAGCAGAAATTCCTTAACTATTAGCATGTATCCAAGGAGTGCCATGTTATTTCCATATTCAGAAACTAGTAATATCTTTTCATTATTCTATTATAAATAATAATCAGTTATTAGCTTAAATTAGTCTTAGCACCTTGATTATGGCTGCTCAAAATATGACCAGTCCTTTTCTGTTGTAGAATATAAGATGTGGGAATTTCAATTGCATAATGTTTAGTTAATAATAAAAGCAGATTATTCAAGCAAACATTCATGTTTAGACTTGATATTAGATGTATAAATAGAGTAACTCTTTACTAAAATATATAATTGAATTTTCCTTTGAGAGAATGCTTAGCTGTCAATTATTCATGATACTTATCTTGATACTTATTTTATGGAATAACATTTTTCTGGGAGAATTTTCTTTCTTGTAAGAAAAAAAACCTTCTGATATTGGTAAAAGGCTTAAGAGAAAGAAGGAAAATATTTGTGAATCAACGAGTCTATTCCTTTAGACTTTTAGTTGTCAAGATTAGTATTGTTTATCTAAACTTTTATCAAATGGGGTTGTACTTACTCAGATTCTTTCCTTGGTGTTAAGGTGGAAACTTAAAACATCAAGATGAACTTATAAAATACAAATACAACTTATAAACAAAAGCTATCAAGCAAAAACTTAAACTATACAAAATTCATGAAAATTTCAATTATTCTTAAAACATTGCATCTTAACATTGCATAGTTTGAAATATGTTACATATATTTTAAATCTGGCTGTACTAAGAGTAAAAATTTACTAAGGGGAGCTTATTGGAAAAATTTTGGTTTTAATTTTGCTAAGAAAAGAATAAAATAAGAGTAGCAAACTAAATTAGTTGTACTAAAATTATTTCTGCAATGTAGAACTTAGAGCAATTACTAATAAGACAAAATGTAATGATGTTCTTTGAAATTTTGTTTTAAATATTGCTTCAATCTATTTCCCAATAGCAAATTTAAAATATTGTCAAATAATTATTAAGCAAATAATCTGACTAGTGTAGTTACAATGAGAAATTACCTAAATAGAATAATATGCTGCAATTTTAAGAAACTTGGCATAAAGCAGCCAAGAGCAAGTGAACTGACTCCTTTCACAGGAACATTGCAATAAGAAACAGAATGACATCCTTTTTGTTTCTTTTTTCTTTTTTTTTTTTTGACCAAGACAAGACCCTCTTGAAGTCAGCAGAATATTTGCTAATGTAAATATTAAACTTATAGACTATAAGTTCCCTAAGTGGCTGGAACCATGTCTTATTTATCTTTGTATTTAATGCTTCAGGTAGTTCCTGCTATTCAATAAGTTTATGTGGAATAATTGAAATAAAACTGCATCATATATAGTACTATACTAACCCTTATTTTAAAAAGAGAATTATGGAATAATGGAAAATTACCATTGGAAAATTTCTTACCTTTGAAAAGTACACTAACTCTTGTGTTCCACCAAGTTTCACTCAACTGGCAACAATAAGAGGCAAAAGTTAGTATAAGAAGCAGCTAAAAAATACATCATACTATCCCCTGAATACATGTTTTCCTTGCTTATGCATCTGGGGACTTTTGAAATGGCGTTGGATCTGTATTTCTACATACCTTAAGATTTGTGTTAACCATTCGCTTTTCTACTTTTGTTAGGTATGTAACCCTGACTTACTAATTGGATCAGTAATTACCACAGAAATTCAGTACATCTCTTTGTGAGAAACAGTTTAAAGGGTAGATAGTCTTAAAAGAGAGCACATCAAGTGTCTGCATTTCTGGTAATTCATGTCAACTTTTCCTCTAAAATATATATTTTTTAAGTGAATCTGGTATAACAAGAAAGGAGCAGTTAAAAATTTCTGGGATATATAAAGTGGAAGAGCAGATTGTTTCCAGAGTCTTCAAGAAAGTAACAATTGACTGTGCCTTGAAGGGCAGTTTTGAGTATAGTAGAAGGATTTTACACTTTCTTCCAGGCTCAATCATTCATGCATTTAGTTGTCTATGTATGCAGAATTTTTAACAAAAGATGTATCTAAAATTCTCAGTCACACAATTAAACAGGCAAGAGTTAAAACTTGAAAGTTTTCAAGACTGTCATCAGAGTAAAATACTTGCTTAGCTAGGTCATCAAAATTCCATCATATAATCATTAAATGTTAATTAAAAACAGGCAATAACTTTTCCTTATTAAATTATCAGTGATTTTAAAAATACATAATTTTAAGGAGAAATGAGTACTTTAATTTCTGGTGGGAATATAAACTGTTACAGTCTTTCTGTTTATCTATCTGTCTACTTATTTTTGGAGACGGACCATGTGTATGAATAACTTCGCAAATATTCACACTCTTCATAATAGAAATCCCACTTTTAGAAAATTTTCAATGAAATCAGAGCCTGCTATGTTGTTATACGACTATTAAAAATAAGGTTTGAAGCATGTTTAAAGGCATGGGAAAAATGTTTAATATATGACATTAAGGATAAAAATATAGTAGGATTAAATTCTAGTTATTAATATTACCAAGTTTTATTCAAAACATAAAACGTGGAAGGAAATACTAGTTTTCAGAGTGATAATATTATAGGAATTGTTTAAAAAGCTTTTCAATTTTTGAAAAATGTTCTATAGTAGAAAGTAGTAAAAAACGTGTTATTTTTAAAACTAAAAACTGTCTTTTATTTAAATATCATTCTATTGGGCAAATCATCTGAAAAAACTGATTTATGTTTTAATCTGATACCTTTTCACAATGACAATGGCAGTTGCAAGTGCAAAGTGGCCATTCCTACCGTATAACATTAAGTTGGATTTTAAAGAATTTTTGTCAGTGGTATTACATCAAAATGTACAGTAGACAATGATATTCTGCTTTCTGTCTCTACAGATTTGGCTTTTCTAGACATTATATAACGGGAATCATATAAAATGTAGTCTTTTGCATTTGATGAATTTGGATGGGCTGTTTACCCATGTTTTAGCATGTATCAGTATTTTGTACCTTTATATCTCTGAATAGTATTTTGTTTATCCATTCACAAGTTGTTGGACATTTAGATAGTTTCCAGGTTGGGATTATTATGAATAATGGTGCTGTGAATATTCATGTACGTGTCCTTTTATGGACATATGTTTTTAATTCTTTGACTAGATCCCTAGGAGTGAAATTGCTACGTCATACTATTAAGTGTATTTTTAAATCCTGTAAGATACTGATACACTGATTTCCAAAGTGACTATGCCACTTTACATTCTTTACCTCGTAATATCATATCAGCAATGAACAAGGATTTAGTTTTTTTGTATCCTCTCTGACACTGGGTATTATCTATCTTTCTGTTATAACCATTAATGTGGGTGTGTCATGAAATTTCACTGTGGTTTTAATTTGCATTTCTCTAATGACTAATGATGACTAACATCTTTTCTTGTGCTTACTATCCATTCATATATCTTCTTCTGGTGAAAAGTCTGTTTAAATCATTTGCCCATTTAAAAAATTGAATTGTTTTCTTATTCTTGAGTTGTAATAGTTCTTTATAATTTTTTGTACAAATTTTTGATTAAATATTTGAGTTGCAAATATTTTTTTCCAGTCTTTGACTTATCTTTTAATTTTCTAAATGTAGTATTTTGAAGTATAGAAGTTTTTAATTTTTATGAAATCCAATTTATTAATATTTTTTTGTTATGAATTGTGTTTTTGGTGTCTTACCTAAGAACTTTTTCTCAAAGCTCACAAAACTTTTCTCCTGTTTTTTCTTCTAGAAGATTTTGTTTTATGTCTTACATTTAGGTAATTATCCATTTTGAATTAACATGTATATTGTGTGATCCATAAGGGTCTAATTAAGTTCGCTTTGTTTTTTCATACAGACATGCAATTGTCTCAGCACTGTTTGTTGACAAGATTGTCATTTCCTGCATTGAACTGACTTGATATCGTTGTTGAAAATCAATTAATCTGTTCCTGGACTCTCATACCTATGCCCTCATTTCTGTTCTGTTGATCTGTATGCCTTTTCTTTTGCCGATACCACACTGTTTTGATTAGTGTGACTTTATAGTTAATTTTGAAATTGGATAGTTTGTCATCTAACTTTATTATACTTTTTCAAAAATTTTTGAGTATTCTGTGCTTTGCACTTCTACATAAATTTTAGGATTAACTTCCAATTTCTACCAAAAAAACCCCTGGTATTTTGATAGAGATTACATAGTTTTTTTTAATGGATCAAGTTTAGAAGAATTGCCATTTTGACTATATTGAGTCTTCCAGTCTAAGAACATGAAATGAGTCTTTATTTATGTAGATCTTCTTTAACTTCTTTCAGCAGTATTTCATAGTTTCAGTGTTGAAACCTATACTTGTTTTTAAATTTTTTTTTTCCTAAGTACATTTTTCAGTGTTACTGTAAATGGAATTGCTTTCTTAATTTCAATATCTTTATTTTTATTTTACTTTTTATTGAAGTATAGTTGATGTACAATATTATGTAAGTTTCAGATGTACAACAGTGTTTCACAATTTTTAAAGGTATATTCCATTTGTAGTTATTATGAAGTATTGGCTATATCCCTGTGTTGTACAATATCTCCTTGTATCTTATTTAATTTATACATAGTAGTTTGCACACCTTATTTCCTTACCCCTACTTGCCTCTCCACCCTTCTTTCTCCCCACTAGTAACCACTAATATGTTCACTGTATCTGTGAGTCTGTTTCTTTATTGTTATATTCACTAGTTTTATTTTTTAGATTCCACATATAAGTGAAATCATACAGCGTTTGTCTTTCTCTGTCTGACTTATTTCACTTAGCGTAATACCCTCCAAGTCCATCCATGTTGTTGAAAGTGGCATTATTTCATTCATTTTTATGGCTGAGTAGTATTCCATTGTATGTATATTACCACACCTTCTTTATTCATTCATCTGTTGATGGACACTTAGGTTGCTTCATATCTTAGCAATTGTAAGTAATGCTGCTATGTATCTTTATTACATGGAGTGCATGTCTATTTTTGAATTACTGCTTTTGTTTTTTCAGATAAGTAACCAAGAGTGGAATTGCTGGGTTATATGGTAGTTCTGTTCATTGTATTTGAGAACCCTCCGTACTGTTTTCCACAGTGGCTTCACCAATTTACATTCCCACCAGCAGTGTAAGAGGGTTCCCTTTTCTCCACATCCTCTTCAACATTTGTTATTTGTATACTTTTTGATGATAGCCATTTTTATAGGTGTGAGGTAATATCTCATTGTGGTTTTATTTTGCATTTCTTTGATCATTAATGATGTTTAGCATCTTTCCATGTGCCTGTTATCCCTCTGTATTTATTCTTTGGAAAAATGTCTGTAGAGGACTTCCACCCATCTTTTAAATTGGGTCCTTTGTTTTTTTGATGTTGAGTTGTTAGAGCTGTTTGTATATTTTGGATATTATTTCCTTATTTGTTTCATCATTTGAAATTATTTTCTCCCAGTCTGTAGGTTGTCTTTTTGCTTGTTGATGGTTTCCTCTGCTGTGCACAAGCTTTTAAGTTTAATTAGTTCCCATTTGTTTATTTTTGCTTTTATTTCTTTTGCCTTGGGAGACAGATCCAAAAAAAATATTGCTATGATTTTTTTCAGGAGTGTTCTGCCTATGTTCTAGGAGTTTCATGGTTTCTGGTCTTACATTTAGGTCTTTAATTCATTTTTAGTTTATTTTGGTATAAGTTATTAGAGAATGTTCTAATTTCATTCCTTTACGTGGAACTGTTCAGGTTTACCAGCACTACTTATTGATGAGACTGTCTTTTCTCCATTGTATATTCTTGCCTCCTTTGTAGTAGATTAATTGACCATAAGTGCATGGGTTTATTTCTGGGCTCTCTATTCTGTTCCATTGATCTGTGTCTGTTTTTGTGCCAGTATTATACTGTCTTGATTACTGTAGCTTTGTAGTATAGTCTGAAGTCAGGGAGCATGATTCCTCCAGCTGTTTTTCTTTCTCAAGATTGTTTTGGTTCTTCAGGGTCTTTTGTGGTTCCATACAAATTTTAAAATTATTTGTTCTAGTTCTGTGAAAAATGCCCTTGGTATTTTGATAGGGATGCATTGAGTCTTGGGAAGTCTGGTCACTTTAACGATATTAATTCTTCCAATTCAAGAACACAGTGTAGCTTTACATCTGTTTGTGTCACCTTTAATTTCTTTCATGTTTCTTATAGTTTTCTGAATGCAGGTCATTTACCACCTTAGGAATGTTTATTCCTAGACATTTAATTCTTTTTGATGCAATTGTAAATGAGATCATTTTCTTAATTTCTTTTTCTGATAGTTCATTGTTAGTGTATAGAAATACAATAGATTTCTGTTTATTAATTTTGTAACCTACAACTTTAATTCATTGATGAGCTGTAGAAGTTTTTTGCTGGTGTCTTTAGTATTTTCTATGTATAGTATCATGTCATCTGCAAACAATGACTGTTTCCACTTCTTCCTTTCCAATTTGCATTCTATTTATTTCTTTTTCTTGTCTAATTTCTGTAGCCAGGGTTTCCAATCCTATGTTGAATTAAAGTGGCAGGAGTGGGCATCCTTGTCTTTCTCCTGATGTTCGAAGAAATACTTTCAGATTTTCACCATTAAGTATGATGTTAGCTGTGGGCTTGTCATATGGCCTTTATTATGTTCAGGTATGCTCCTTCTATGCCCATTTTCTGGAGAGTTTTTATCAAAAATCGATGCTGAAATTTGTCAATGTTTTTCTGTATCTATTGAAGTGATCATATGGCTTTTATTATTCAGTTTTTTAATGTGGTATATCACATTGATCTTGATCTATTTGTGGATATTAAAAAATCTTTGCATCCCTGGCATAAATCCCACTTGACATGGTGTATGATCCTTTTGATCTGTTTTTGGATTTGGTTTGCTAATACTTTGTAGTGGATTTTTGAATCAATGTTCATCAGTGATATTGGCCTGTAATTTCCTTTTTTTTGGTGATATCTTTGGTTTTGGTATCAGGGAGATGCTGATCTCACTGAAGGAGCTCAGAAGTGTTCCTTCCTCTGCCATTTTTTGGAATAGTTTGAGAAGGACAGGTGTTAACTGTCCTCTAAATGCTTGGTAGAATTCACCTGTGAAGCCATCTGGTCCTAGATTTTTGTTTGTTAGGAGTTTTTTGTTACTGGTTCAGTTTCATTACTGGTAATTGGTCTGTTCATATTTTCTGTTTTTTCCTGATTCAGTCTTAGGAGATTGCACATTTTTCAGAATTTGTCCATTTCTTCTAGGTTGTCTATTTTTTTGACATATAGATGTTCTTAGTACTCTTAAGATCCTTTGTATTTCTTTGGTGTCAGTTGTCACTTCTCTTTTTTCATTTCAGATTTTATTGATTGTGGCCCTCTCTTTTTTTATTGATGGGACTGGCTAAAGGTTTATCAATTTTGTTTATCATTTCAAACAATCACTTCTTAGTTTCATAGATCTTTTCTATTGTGTGTGGGGGTTTTTTTGCCTCTATTTCATTTCTTTCTGCTCTGATCTTTATGATTGCTTCCCTTCTACTAACTTTGGGGATTTTTTGTTCTTTTTCTAGCTCCTTTAGGTGTAAGTTTAGGTTGTTTGAGATTTTTCTTGTTTCCTGAGGTAACCTTGTATTGCTATAAATTTCCTTCTTAGAATGGCTTTTGCTGAATCCCATAGATTTTGGATCATTGTATTTTAGTTTTCATTTGTCTACAGATATTTTTTGATTTCTACTTTGATTTCTTCAGTGATTCATTGGTTGTTTACTAGCATATTGTTTAGCCTCCACATGTTTGTGGTTTTTTGCATTTTTTTCCTTGTAGTTGATTTCTAGTCTCATTGTGGTCAGAAAAAATGCTTAATATGATTTCAAATTTCTTAAATTTACTGAGGCTTATTCTGTGGCCTAGCATGTGATCTATCCTTGAGAATGTTTCATGTGCTCTTAAAAAGGATGTGTATTATGATGCTTTTAAGTGCAATGTTCTTTCTCTACATATCTTTTAACTCCATTTGTTCTAATATGTCATTTAAGGCCAGTTTTCTTATTGATTTTTCTCTCTGGATGATCTGTCCATTGATGTAAGTAGGGTGTTAAAGTTGCCTGCTATTACTGTGTTCATATTTATCTCTCCCTTTATGTCTATTAATATTTGCTTTATGTATTTAGGTGTTCCTTTGTTGGATATATATATATATATATATATATATATATATATATATATATTTATAATTGTTATATCTTCTTCTTGGGTTGATCCCTTGATCGTTTTGTAATGTCCTTCTTTGTCTCTTGTAACAGTCTTTATTTTAAAATCTATTTTATAAGAGGATGAATCCAGGAGGTCCAACATCTGAATAACAGGAATTCCAGAAAGAGAGAATGGAGAAAACTGAAGAGAGCAACTTCTCAGTTAAATAATCCAAGAAAAAATTCTTGGAAGTAAGACATGACTTTCCAGATGGAAAGTGCTCAACAAATATCTAGCATATTAATGAAAAGAAATCCATTCATACATACATATTATCAAACACATAAAAACACAGAAAGGATTCAAACTTCGGAGTGGTTACTTCTGAAGTATGAGAGGTGAAGAATAGAAGTGGGGAGGGATAAAGAGTGAGTTTCAACTAAATCTGTAAACTTTCTTTAGAAAAAAACTGAATATGGCAAAATGTTAACTTTTATTAAATATGGGTGGTGATACATGAATGTCAGTAATAATCCCTGAACTGTTCTGTATATATTTTATACTTAAAATATAAATGCATTGGGGTTTAGGAAAATATATAAGAATAATCATAACAGACTTATTCATAACAGCCAAAAACTGAAAATAAATCAAATCTCCATCAAAAAAAATAAAGTCTATTTTGTCTGATATAAGTATTGCTATCCTGGCTTTATTTGATTTCCATTTT
The DNA here is from genome assembly GCF_025265405.1 of Mesoplodon densirostris. Lineage (NCBI taxonomy): Eukaryota > Metazoa > Chordata > Mammalia > Artiodactyla > Ziphiidae > Mesoplodon > Mesoplodon densirostris. Next base: position 55,735,107 of record NC_082664.1, on the reverse strand, counting down.
TATGGAATACATTTTTCCATCCCCTCACTTTCAGTCTGTATGTTTCTTTACATCTGAAGTCTTTTGTAGGCATTGTATGAATGGGTCTTGTTTTTATATCCATTCACCCACTCTTTATGGTTTTTTTTTTTTTTTTTTTTTTTTTTTTTTTGCGGTATGTGGGCCTCTCACTGTTGTGGCCTCTCCCGTTGCGGAGCACAGGCTCCGGATGCGCAGGCCCAGCGGCCATGGCTCACGGGCCCAGCCACTCCGCGGCATATGGGATCCTCCCAGACCGGGGCACGAACCCGTATCCCCTGCATCGGCAGGCAGACTCTCAACCACTGCGCCACCAGGGAGGCCCACTCTTTATGTTTTGATTGGAGCATTTAGTCCATTTACATTTAAAGTAATTATAGATATACATATGTTCTTATTGCCATTTTTTAAATTGTTTTGGGTTTTCTTTTTTAGGTCTCTTTTGTTCCTTTTATTTATTTATTTATCTATTTATTTTTTGCGGTATGCGGGCCTCTCACTGTTGTGGCCTCTCCTGTTGCAGAGCACAGGCTCCGGACACACAGGCTCAGTGGCCATGGCTCACGGGCCCAGCTGCTCCATGGCATGTGGGATCCTCCCGGACTGGGGCATGAACCCACATCCCCTGCATCGGCAGGCGGACTCTTGACCACTACGCCACCAGGGAAGCCCCTGTTCCTTTCTTCTTTTGTCCTTGGATGTGATGACTATCTTTAGTATTATGCTTGGATTCCTTTTTCTTTTGTGTATGTGTATATATTATAGATTTTTGGTTTGTTGTTACCATGAGGTTTATATATAGCAATCTGTATATATATGTGATTGTTTTAAGCTGCTCTTAATTTCAAATGCATTTTAAGAAACATGCATTTTTACTCTCCTCCCTTCATGATTGCTATTTTTGATATCATATTTTCCATCTAATTGGTTTCTGTATCTCTTAACAGCTTATTGTGGATATAGATGATTTTACTTCTTTTGTCTTTTAACCTTCTTACTAGCTTTGTGAATGGATGATTTTGTACCTTTACTGTATGTTTGCATTTACCAGTGAGTTTTCTCCGTTGTGATTTTCATGTTTCTTGTTGTGTTCTTTTCTTTTTCACTTAGAGAATTTCTTTTAACATTGGTCATAAAGGTGGTTTTGTGGTGCTGAAGTCTTTTAGCTCTTGTTTGTGAAGGTTTTGATCTGTCCATCAAATCTGAATGAGAACCTTGCAGGGTAGAGTATTATTGATTGTAGGCTTTTCCCTTTAATCACTTTAAATATATCATTGTCACTCCCTTCTGGCCTGCAGAGTTTCTGCTGAAAAGTCAGCTGATAGCCTTACAGGAGTTGCCTTGTATGTACATGTTGCTTTTCCCTTACTGCTTTTAATAATCTCTCTTTATCTTTAATTTTTGCCATTTTAATTACAATGTGTCTTGGTGTGTTCCTCTTTGGGTTAATCCTATATGGAACTCTTGCACTTCCTGGACTTGAACGTCTGTTTCCTTTCCTAGATTAGGGACATTTTCAGCTATTATGTCTTCAGTTATGTTCTCAGCCCCATTCTCTGTCTCTTCTCCTTCTGGGATCCCTATAATGCTAACATTAGTGTGGTCTATGTTGCTTCAGAAGTCTCTTAAACTGTTCTCATATCTTTTCATTCTTTTTTTCTTTTTTTGCATTCAACATCAATGATTTCCACTACTCTTTCTTCCAGCTCACTGATCCGTTCTTCTGTATCATTTAATCTACCGTTGAGTCCTTCTAATGTATTTTTCATTTCACTTAGTGTATTCTTCACCTCTGTTTGGTTATTCTTTTTATTTTCTAACTCTTTGTTAAAAACTTCTATCTTCTCACTCTGTGCATCCATTCTTCTCCTGATTTCTTTAAATGTCTTTACGATCACTGCCTTGAACTCTCATGGGTAGATTGCCTATCTCCACTTCACTTACTTCTTTTTCTGGGTTTTTTTCTTGTTCCTTCGTTTGGAACATGTTTCTCCGTCGACTCATTTTGCCTAACTTGCTGTTTTTATTTTTATGTATCTGGTGGGTTTGTTAGGTTTCCTGACCTTGGAGAAGTGGCCTTTTGTGGCCTATGCATTATAGCACACATTCCCCTCATCACCAGAGCTATATGCTCTAGGGGTTGCTCCAGTGAAGGCTGCTTGGGTCTTTCTGCTGTGGCAGGCTGACTGTGTGGTGGAGGGAGGGATTTTTTAGACTTGTTGGTCCCCAGTCTGGTTGGTTGCCAGGTCTTGCCTTGTGTGGAAGCTGCCAGCTGCTGGTTGGTAGGACCAGGTCAAGAGTCAGCTGGGTGAAGAACCCTGGGGGGCTGTGGGTCTAATGCTAGGATACTGGTGGGTGGAGTCTGGGTCCAGGAGATTCTGATGCTATTTCCTGCCCACTGGTGAGTTAAGCTTGGTACTGGGGCTAGTGCTGGCCTACTGGCAGCCGAACTGGGTCCTGGGCTTTGTTTGTAGGGACCAGGGTTCCCAGAGCTGGTACTGGATTGCTGGTAGGTGGGGCTGGTTCCTGACATAGTTGGCTATAAGTCCTGGGGTGTCTTGAAAGTTGTATTGGCCTTCTGGTAGACAGGGCTGTGGCCCAACCTGTCCTGGGGCAGGATCTGGTGTGCTAGTGGGTGGGCTGGTTCTGCAGGCTGCAGGACTGTGGTTTTCTTGTGGCTGGTGTCTGCCTGCTGGTGGGTGAGTTGGCTTGCTGGTGGGCATGGCCAGGGCCCAGCCAGTCCCAGTCAGAGTCTGGGCTGCTAGTGGTTGGAGGTGGGTCCGAGGGTCTCTAGCTGGAGAGCCCTGGGGTCCTCGGTTCTAATGCCTGTGTACTGGTATGTGAGGCCAGGGCCTTGGCCCTCTAGTGGGCAGGGCTACATCAAGAGGTGGCTGGGGCCTCAGGGAGTCTGAGCACTGGCACCTACAGACCACTGGACAGGATGGGGCTGGGTTCTGGGGCTAATAAGCTAGAGGGAGGATTCCAAAATTGTGCTTGCCAGCACCAGTGTCCACGTGGTAGAAGGAGCTCCCCAAACTGGCTGCTGCCAGTGTCTGTGTCCCCAGGGTGGCCTCCAGTTGCCTCCTCCCTCTCTGGGAAGCTTTCCAAGGTTAGCAGGTAGGTCTGACCCAGGCTTTTTTCAAATTGCCGCTTCTGCCCTTGGTTCTGGAGTATGTGAGAGTTTGTGTGCACCCTTTAAGAGTGAAGTCTCTATTACCCTCAGCCCTCTGGAACCCCCGAAAATAAGTCCCTCTGGCCTTCAAACTGGATGCCTTGGGGGCTCATCTTCCCAGTGTAGGACCCACAGCCTGGAGAGCCTTATGTAAGGCTCAGACCTCTCACTCATTTGGGTGAACCTCTGCAGTTGTAATTATTCCCCCATTTGTGGGTTGCCCACCTGAGTGTATGGGACCTGACTTTGCCCCTCCAGGCTGTCTTGTGGTTTCTTCATTATATCTTTAGTTGTAGATATTTTCTTGTAAGTTTCATTGTTTTTCATCAATGGTCATTCTGCAAATAGTTGGGATTTTGATGTGCCTGTGAGAGGAGGTGAGCTTAGGGTATTTCTACCCCACCATCTTGGCCAATCTTTCAATTTCTTTTTTTTTTCTTTGTTTGTTTTTGCTGGAACATAGAAATACAATGAAATTTCATATATTGTTCTTATACCCTGCAATCTGCTAAATTTTTTTATTAGTTCTAGTAGTGTTTTATAGATTTCTTGGACTTTTCTATATAGATGATCATCATCTATGAATAAAGACAATTTTACTTATTCCTTCCTGATTTTGTTACTGTCCCGCACTAGCTAGAACTTTCAGTAAAATGTTAAATTGCAGTTATAGGAGTATAACTTTGCTTTTTTCCTGATCTTATGGGAGAAAGAACTCAGTCTTTCATAATTAAATATGAGGTTAGTTGTGGGTATTTTTTTCTTTTAAAAAGAAGTCTTTTATTAGATTGAGAATATTTCCTGCTATTCCTTGACTTTTTGAGAGTTTTTATTTGTGAATGGGCATTGGATGTTGTCAAATGCCTTTTCTGCATCTTTTGATACCATCATACAGTTTTTATCCTTTATTAACTTAGCGTGCTACATTAGTTGATTTTCAGTTGTTAACCAACCTTGTTCTTTTGGGAAAATGCCTTCGTGGTTATAGTATATAATAAAATTTATATGTTGTTGGATTTCATTTGTTGATATTTTGTTAAGAATATTTGTATCTATGTTCATGAGGAATGTTTGTCTGTAGTTTTCTTGTGAACTCTTTGTTAGGCTTTGGCACTAAGGTAATACTGGACTATTAGAATGAATTGTAAAGTGTTTTCTCCTTCTCTGTTCTTTGGGAGAGTTTGTGAAGAATTGATATTATTTTTCCTTTAAATATTTGATAGAATTCACCAGTAAAGCCATATGGCTCTGGGCTTTAACTTATGGAATTTTTTATTGACATATAGTTGTGTTACTTTCAGGTGTACAGCAGATGTATAGCATAGTAATTCAGTATTTTTACAGATTATACTCCATTATAGATTTTTACAAGATAATGGCTATAATTCCTTGTGCTATACAGTATATCCTTTTTGTTTATCTATTTTATAAATAGTAGTTTGTATCTGTTAATCCTATACCCCTACTTTGTCCCACCCCTTTCCCTTGAAACTCGTGACCACGAGTTTGTTTTCTATGTCCGTGAGTCTGTTTCTGTTTTGTATATACATTCATTTGTACTATTTTTGAGATTCCACATGTAAGTGATATATAGTATTTGTCTTAGTCTGTCTGACTTATTTCACTATGCATAATATTCTCTAGGTCCATCCATATTGCTGCAAATGACAGTATTTCATTTCTCTTTATGGCTGAGTAATATTCCATTATATATATGCCACACACACACCCCACATCTTCTTAATTCAGTCATCTGTTGATGGCACTTGGGTTGCTTCCATGTCTTGGCTATTGTAAATAGTACTTCTATGAACACTGGGCTGCACGTATCTTTTTAAATTAGTGTTTCTGTTTTTTTCTGGCTATATACCCAGGAATGAAGTTGCTGGATCTTATGGTAGTCCTACTTTTAGTTTTGTGAGGAACCTCCATACTGTTTTCCATAATGGCTGTACCAATTTACATTCCCACCAACAGTGTATGAGGGTTCCCTTTTCTCCACATCCTCTTCAGCATTTGGTATTCATAGATTTTTTTGATGATAGTCATTCTGACAGGTATGAGGTGATACCTCATTGTGGTTTTGATTTGCATTTCTTTAATAATTAGGGATGTTGAGCATCTTTTCGTGTGCCTCTTAGCCATTGGTATGACTTCTTTGGAGAAATATCTATTAAAGTCTTCTGCCCATTTTTTTATTGGATTTTTTTTATATTGAGTTGTGTGAGCTGTTTGTATATTTTGGATATTAACCCCCTGTCAGTCACATCATTTGTAAATATCTTCTTCAGTTCTGTAGGTTGTATTTTTGTTTTGTCAATGATTTCCTTTGCTGTGCAAAAGCTTTTAAGTTTAATTAGGTCCCATTTGTTTATTTTATTATTTTATTTATTTATTTATTTATTTTTGTGGTACGTGGGCCTCTCACTGTTGTGGCCTCTCCTGTTGCAGAGCACAGGCTCCAGATGCGCAGGCTCAGCGGCCACGGCTCACGGGCCTAGCCTCTCCGCGTCATGTGGGATCTTCCCAGACCGGGGCACTAACCTGTGTCCCCTGCATCGGCTGGTGGACTCTCAACCACTGTACCACCAGGGAAGCACCATTTGTTTATTTTTGCTTTTATTTCTTTTGGGAGACTGATCCAAGAAAATATTGCTGCAATTTATGTCAAAGATTGTTCCTCCTATGTTCTTTTCTAGGAATTTTATGGTTTCATGTCTTACATTTAGGTCTTTAACCCATTTTGAGTTTATTTTTGTATATGGTGTAAGGGAATTTTCTAATCTCATTGTCTTAACTATGGCTGTCCAGTTTTCCCAGCATCACTTGTTGAAGAAACAGTCTTTTCTCCATTGTATATTCCTGCTTCCTTTGTTGTAGATTAATTGACCATAGGTACGTGGGTTTATTTCTGGGTTCTCCATTCTGGTCCATTAATTGCTGTGTCTTTTTTGTGCCAGTATATTTATGGAAAATTATATAATTCCTAATTCAATTTATTTCTTTTAGGTCTGTTCTTTTCATTCACTCCTAATTTTGGTAATTTATGTCTTCTCTCTTTTTTTTCAGTCTAGCTAAAGGCTTGCCAATTTTGTTGATCTTTTCAAAGAGACAACTTTTGGTTTTATTGATAGTCTTTATTACTTTTATTTTTTTAATTATTTCTTTCTGACCTAATCTTTAATATTTCTTTTTCTATTTATTTTGGGTTTATTTGCTCATCTTATTTAACTTTTTAGGTGGAAACTCAGGTTATTGATTTAAGATCTTCCTTTTCTAATATGGGTATGAAAAACTGGAAATTTTCCACTAAACACTGCTTTAGCTGCAGTCAATAAATTTTGATATATTGTGTTTTCATTTATTATTTATTATTTATTGTGTTTGTTTATATATTGTGCTTTTATTTTTTCAGTCCAAAATATTTTCTAATTTTCTTTGTGATTTCTTCCTTGACACATGAGTTATTTGGAAGTGTGTTGCTTAATTTTCAAATATTTGGTGATTTTCCAGATTTCTTTCTGTTTTTTTTAAATTTAATTCTGTTGTGGTTGAAGAACATACTTTGTATTATGCCAGTCCTTTTAAGTTAACTGAGACTTGTTTTATAACTTAACATATGTTCCTTCCTAAAGAATAATCCATGTGCACTTAAAAATAAAGTGCATTCTGCAGGGAAAACAAGGTTAGGTGATAGTCTTGTTTCAGTTTTCTTATACTTGCAGTGTTCTCTCTAGGTGTTTTATTAATTATTGAGAGTGAGGTATTGAGATCTCAAATTAAAATTGTTGAATTGTTTTATCAGTTTCTGCTGTGTTCAAGTTGATATTATTAGGTGAATAAACATTTATAGTTGTTATATTTTCCTGATATATTGAGTCATGTTATTACTATTATGAAATTCTCTTTTTTGTCTCTATTTTTTGCTGTAAATTCTATTTTTGCCTTACATTACTCTAGCCAGTCTGTAGTTCTTATTGTTACTATCTGCATAGTACATATTTTTTCTTCCTTTTGATGTCAACTCATTTGTATCTTGAATCTAAAGTCTTTTCTCTTGTAGGCAGCATGTAATTGGGTATTGCATTTGTAATCCAGTCTGAATGTCTCTGCTTTGTCTTTGGAATGTTTAGACCACTCACATTAATGTTATTATTGATATCTCTAGATTTACCTTTGCCATTATGCTATTTCTCTATGTCTTCTTTCTTTTTTATTATTGTGTTACTTCTTGACTGCTCTCTTTTGTGTTATAAACACTTTTTAATTACTTATTATATTAATTTTTTTAGTGGTTGTTCTGTGGAATATAATACGCATCTTAATTTATACGATTTACCTTAGTTTGATACTAACTTAATTCCAGTAAAATAGAGAACCTTTCTCCAATATAATTCTGCTTCTTTCACATTCTTTTATGCTGTTATTGTCATATATGTTACATCAAGGTCTGTTAAAATTTGGCATTATAGTATTATAATTGTTGCTTTGTGCAATCTTATGTTTCTTTTTGAAGTTAAGAGAAGAAATGAAAAAAATACTTATAGAGTCTTCTAAATTAACCCACGTATTTACCATTTTTGGTGCTCTTCATATTCCTGTGGATTTCTGCCATTTCTACCTTTCAGCCAGTGAGGTTTCCATCATCTGACAATGGATTTGTGTGTTGGTATAACACGTTAATAGTTCAGGCTGTTTTTGGATCTGTTCTGGGTTTTACTTTATACTCAGTCATTTCAAATCCCTATGTGAATGTTTACAGCTTTATGGGAAACCAGGAGTGTGAGAATAGCTTGGGACCTATCTGACACAACTGTGCATGTGCAGAGCTTCATCCAAGAAAATACTTAGTTGAATCAGTACCACAGCTTCACCTAGTAGAGTAGAGCTAAAACTCACACTGACAGAGCTTGGGCAGGAGTGAGTGTATGAGAGCTTCCCCCAAACAGAGTGTCACAAATTTTTACTGTTCTTACCTGAATTTCAGCAGTTTTTCAAACATAAATGCTTCTTAGATTATTGTATCCCTGTGGTTGGATTCCAGGAACACTGGTTTTCTTACATTCTTCTTTTTTTCTTTCTTTCTTTTTTTTGTGGGGGGATCATATTTGACTAGGTTTATAGTGCCTTTAGAAAATGAAATTGCTATTCTCATTACTTTGCTGTAGCCAGAATTCTCACTGAGGTACTATTTTTTGAGGAATAGGGGAATACCTACTGGAAAAAATTATCCAAATTAGAATATATTTCTTTCCAACATTTATAGCTAAATAATTTCTGTCAAATGAAACCAAACTGAATGATGTCAAATCATTACCACAGGAGGTAGAGCCTAACAAAAAGAAATACTGATTATAAGAGAGATAAAGAAAATAGCTAAGGTGAGGTTAAGAAAGGAGTATCAGATTAAAAATCCTGTGTATACCCCAAGTCTAGTGTAAAGAATTCAAGAAAGTATGTGGATGGGTAATTTGGGGGCAGATTAATAGTGAAAAATGATTCCTTGTTGAAATGAGAGTCAAATTAGTCATAACCATAAATGCTGTTAGATGTCCTGGATTTGTGTAGTGATTTAACTTGTGTGATAATGTATAAGTATTGCTTTTAATAATGAACTGCCTGGTTTGCCTTTTTAGTGAATCTAAGCCTTGGAAGGAATCTTATTCTAAATTAGTTTATGTACTTCTTAGAGGTATTTCGAAGGTTAATGCTTATTTTGCAGTTTAGTGCTTCATTAAGCCCTCTTGGAAGAATGTGCAACTCTATTGATAATATACTAAATAGGTAATGCATTCTAGAAACATTTCTAAAGTCTTAATCCTAAGAGAAAAAACAAATTCAATTACCTTTTGGGAAGTAAACCAAAAGGAAGGGAGTATGTAGATGTTAACTAGATTTTTGTGTTTTTCTTTCTTTCTTTCTTTCTTTCTTTCTTTCTTTCTTTCTTTCCTTCCTTCCTTCCTTCTTTCTTTCTTTTCTTTTCTTTTTCTTCTTTCTTTCCTTTCTTCTTTCTTTCTTGTTACTTGATATTATAGTGGAGTTTTTAAAAATTTTTATTGAAATACAGTTGATATACAATATTATGTTAGTTTCAGATATACAGCAAAGTGATTCAAGTATTATATAAATATATATATTCTTTTTTTGCATTCTCTTCCATTATAGGTTATTACAAGATGTTGAGTATAGTTCCCTGCTGTACAGTAGGACCATCTTGATTTTTGGTTTTAAAAGCGAGAATATTTTACATTAACTTTGAAGTTTCACTAAGTAGTAGAGGTAGTCTATTTACAGCAATAGAAGCTAGGTGAAATGAAGTTGAAGTGAGAATTTAGAATGACTGGAGAAGAATAAGGACAAAAATGGCACCTAAGCCAGGGGAGTTGAACATTTCAATAAGGGAGTTAAATGTCAGATACTATAAAGGGGCTGAAAACTGAGAAAAGGACTTTGGATTTGGCTAGTAGAAAGTATGTGATAAATCTCCAGTTCTGTTATCTTGTTTTTACATTACCAACATATGAGGGACTGTGTCCCAATGCCAGCTTTACAAGCTGAATCTAAATTTGAATATTTTTCAAATTACAGGCCAGCACTGAAAGATGTTATGTGTGGACTTTTTTACTTGTCACTGGAAATGAAATTTCATAGAGTCCTATTATGGTACCATGTAATCTTTTGTCAGGTCTAAAAGATTATTTAGCCTTTCACAGTGATTGGGTGCTTGGAAAACTATGGTTTATATGTCTATTTTTAGTTTTTGCATGTCACTGTATTAGTTATCTGCTGCTGTAAAACAAATTACTGCAAACTTAGTGACTTAAAACAATACACATTGACTTCCTATTCCTCTCCAACATGCTGAAAGGTTGGAAATTGTCTCTCCTATATTTACAACAAGAAAAAAGCTGTGCAAATTGAAAACCAACAACTTTTTTTGGACTTTTTAGAGAACTGAGTTCATTCAGTAAACTGCCACTCAGAAACTTGTAGTGACAGGTGAATCCAGAGAGGCATACCCAAGATCTGCTTTACCTGGAACAGAAGGTATAAACTGTTAGGAACATTTAAGTGGTGATTTTGTTGAATTGCTAGAGGTTTAGTGTGGACCAGCATGAAAGTGAGAAACTTCTCGTTTTAGAGGGGTTCTCAAACTTACATGGACTTTACTTCCAGGAAGCCTACCATATTTTCATGATGAAGATCTGAGAAATATCCCTTGTTGCTCTGGCAGTGGGAGAAGAAGGAAGTGTAATCTTTGTGAAAAGCAATCCTAACCTTCTCCATATAGAGGTCCAATCTCCAAGGAAAAAAATTTAGCAGAGACATGTCCCAGAGCTGTGAATAAAGAGCATTTACCTCATTCCAGCCCTCAAAAGCTTCCTGTCTCACCTGAGGGGAAGCTACACAAAAAGAAACATTTGTGAAGGTCAGTGACCAGACATACACACCCATGAAAGCACTGAGATCTAAATGGAAGATTGCAGAATTGCCCTCTCCCCAACACTTTACCATTATCACCCCAATAGGGCTCCAGAATAATAATAACAGATTATATTTGATTGAGCTGAGACACAGACTGTTTCTGAGGAAGAGTACGTAGGGAATCCCCAAAACAGGAGACAAAAACAAAAATGCTAGGGAAATGGAAACTTCTGGCACCTACAGCTATATAAAAAATTAAACAAAGCCCAATTATTAGCCAGACGAATGTAAATCTTTACGTTAGAGGTCTGTTTACCTCAGTTCCTATTGCCCAATAACATGCCTAGCTTTCAACAAAAAAACACAGGGCACCCTAAAAGGCCAGAAAGAACAAAGTTAGAAGACATAAAACAAGCATCAGAAGTCCGACTCAGATATGACACAGATGTTGAAATTAACAGACAGGAAATTTTAAAATCTATGATTACATGAAGGGATCTAATGGAAAAAAACATACAAAATGCAAGAACAGATAATGTAAATAGATAAATGGAAATTCTCAGAAAGGATCTGAAGGAAAATGGTAGTAATTATATATATATATATATATATATATATATATATGTATATATATATAAAACAAATGAATATATATATTTTATATATATATATAAATAAATATAATGAATCATGCCAATGATGAGTTCATTAGAAGACATGATACAGCTGAGGAAAGAATCAGTGTGCTTAATGATGGGTCTAAGAAACTTCCCAAAATGAAATGTGAAGAGGAAAAGAATAAAAAAATAAAATAAAATACGCATGCCAGAACTGTGGGAACATTTCAAAAGGTGTAACATATGCATAATTGTATACTATGTGGAGAAGAGGGAAAAGAGCAGAAGAAATATTTGAAGTAATATTGTCTGAGAATTTTCAAAATTAATGGCCGACCTAAAACCACTGATCCAGGAAGTTCAGAGTACAGCAAAAAGAATGCATACCAACAAAACAAAATTATACCTAGACGTATCATATTCAGACTGCAGAAAACCAGAGATAAGAGAAGATCTTGAAAGAAGTCAGGGGAAAATAATACCTTACTCATAGAGGGACGAGAATTAATTCAGAAGCCATGCAAGTGAGAGGAGAGTGGAGTGAAATATTTAAAGTGATGAAAGAAAAAATACAACCTATCTAGAATTCTATATCCACTGAAATAATCCTTCAAAAGTGAAGGAGGGGGCTTCCCTGGTGGCGCAGTGGTTGAGTCCGCCTGCCGATGCAGGGGACACGGGTTCGTGCCCCGGTCCAGGAAGATCCCACATGCCGCGGAGCAGCTGGGCCGTGAGCCATGGCCACTGAGCCTGTGCATCCAGAGCCTGTGCCCCGCAACGGGGAGGCCACAACAGTGAGAGGCCCACGTACCGCGCAAAAAAAAAAAAAAAAAAGTGAAAGAGGATTAAGACGTTCTCAAACAAAAATTGAGGGACTTCATATCTAGCAGACCTGACCAGCAAGTGTTGTAAACAGAAGTTTCTGAGGGAGAAGGAAAATGATATATTACAAACTTGGATCTCAAAACAAGCATCAGAAGAAATAAATGGAGATAAGATAAAATCTTTTGGGTTTTTAATTCTTTTTTTTTTTTTTTTTTTTTTTTTTTTTTTTTTTTTTTTTTTTTTGCTGTACGCGGGCCTCTCACTGCTGTGGCCTCTCCCGTTGCGGAGCACAGGCTCCGGACACACAGGCTCCGCGGCCATGGCTCGCGGGCCCAGCCGCTCCGCGGCACGTGGGATCCTCCGGGACCGGGGCACGAACCCGTGTCCCCTGCATCGGCAGGCGGACCCCCAACCACTGCGCCACCAGGGAAGCCCGAGGGTTTTTAATTCTTGATTAATCTGAAAGATAATTCTTTACTTAAAGTAATAATAGTAACAATGTATTGGGTAATTAGTGCAAGGGATAGGAGGGAGGAACTGGAACACTCTGTATTAGCTACTTGCACTACATGTGGGGAAGAATAGCATTATTTGAAAGTGGACTTTCATTAGTTAAAAATGCATACTGTAGCTGTCCAGTTTTCCCAGCACCACTTATTGAAGAAGCTGTCTTTTCTCCATTGTATATTCTTGCCTCCTTTTTCAAAAATAAGGTGACTGTATGTGTGTGGGTTTATCTCTGGGCTTTCTATCCTGTTCCATGACCCAGCAATCCCACTACTGGGCATATACCCTGAGAAAACCATAATTCAAAAAGAATCATGTACCACAATGTTCATTGCAGCTCTATTTACAATAGCCAGGACATGGAAGCAACCTAAGTGTCCATTGACAGATGAGTGGATAAAGAAGATGTGGCACATATATACAATGGAATGTTACTCAGCCATAAAAAGAAACAAAATTGAGTCATTTGTAGTGAGGTGGATGGACCTAGAGTCTGTCATACAAAGTGAAGTAAGTCAGAAAGAGAAAAGCAAATACCTTATGCTAACACATACATATGGAATCTAAAAAAAAAAAGGGTTCTGATGAACATAGGGCCTGGATGGGAATAAAGACGCAGATGTAGAGAACAGACTTGAAGACACAGGGAGGGGGAAGGGTAAGCTGGATAGAAGTGAGAAAGTGTCATGGACATATATACACTATGAACTGTAAAATAGATAGTGGAAGCAGCCACGTATCACAGGGAGATCAGCTCAGTGCTTTGTGACCACCTAGAGGGGTGGGATAGGGAGGGTGGGAGGGAGACGCAAGAGGGAAGAGATATGGAGATATATGTATATGTATAGCTGATTCACTTTGTTATAAAGCAAAAACTAACACACCATTGTAAAGCAATTATACTCCAATAAAAGTATACTGTAAGCTCTATGGTAACCACTAAAATAATTTTCAAGGAAGTATAACTGATAAGCTAAAAGAGGCCACCCTTAACAAGTGGGCGTCTCCATAGGGCAGCTCACCAAATGGTAGGTTTTTTCATTAATGCCAACAAGGGAGACAGACTGTTAGAATGATGGAAGTTATAGTCTTGTGTAACGTAATCACAGAAGTGACATCCTGTCCACCTTAGTTATATTCATTAGAATCAAGTCACATGTCCTATCCACTCTCAAAGGGAAGGGATTACACAAAAGTGTAAATACTAGGAGGTGAGGATCATTGGGGCCATCTTGGAGTCTCTCTTCCATAGTTATTTCTTTTCATATGTAAGGGACTTTCTCTATGGAAAAAGTTACTATTACAGTGTGATATGTCAAGTTGATAAGGAATATTTTAAACTATTTTTGCTCTCTTCAATTCCCTTTCCTATCTTTATTTTTCTTCTTCAGGTTTTAATACCATCACACAAATTGTTAAAAGTAACTATTTCAAAAATAATGAAATTACTCCATAATTGTACGTATGGTATTCTTTGCCCTTTGGCGCCCATTGGCTGTTGTAGAGGCTCTAAAATAAATAAAATTTCTTCACTAGTATAATCAAACTTTTTACTCTTCTGACTCTAAAATTAACTAGCCATATTTCTTCAGATAACACTTCTCTACTCCTCGCCTCATCCCTTATCTGTAAAATAAAGAAATTGCTTTATTTGATCTTAAAGCGTCTTTGTCACTCTTAAAAACTACATTTTTATCACTGAAACTGCTATTTTGTTGCATTTGATCCAAATCCATTATGAGTCTATAAGGTAAAAACTCAAATGCATAAGTATGTAAACTCTGACCTGATTTTATCAGATAAACCTAGTGCTATAATTGACTGAGCTGTACCATTTTTTCCCCCAAATTAGAGGTAATGCTGACTTTCTCAAAGAAATACATTTGATATTAAAACATTCACTCAATTTTAAATACAGGACATTCTCCTGTTCTTTATACTAGTGTTGAGAGTTTAGAGTAGCTGTACAGACATGATCTTCTGTCAATTTGAACAGAATCTGACTAATCCACCTGACATTAATTCATTTAACTCCTCTACTTATCTGCAGTAGAGAGGAAAGCTGTCAGAAAGTTCTTGTTTCATAGATGAAATATAGCTGCCAAAGTTTATTCTTCATACTGTCATATGTAGAAAGAATCTTATTCTTAGTGTGCCAAATATACTTCCACTGTTCTTGGTTTACAAGCATAGTGTATGGTGTTTGCTTTAATGAAAGTGGAGTAGATTCTTGTGGCTTACAAAAGTGTCAGTGCATAGTATTTTCAGAATTGGGAGAATTTGTAATTTCAATATTAACCAATCTTTGATATTTTTCTTTATAGATAATAACATTTAATTTTTAGATAATCATTGTGAAAATAATGTCCTCAAAAAAACACACTATATTCTTAGTCTTGTACAAGCTAAACAGAATTCTTAAGTTCTCTTTACATGTTGATCACCTACTTAAGTTCTTTTTACTGAGTTAATTAAATGTTTGTGGTGGTTTATGCCTCATATTTTTTAAGTATCAAAAATATATGGTGTTGCATTCAATCTTTTCTTATATCAAATTACTGACCTTGAGCTAATTGCCACAAAGATTTTGTGGTGAACATCTTGTGTGGTGAACATCAGAGCAATAGGGAATTCTGGGAAACTGTAGAGAGAAAGGAGACACGAAAAACATTGGTACTAGGGATAACCAATAAGTTATGAGTTTATTTATTCATTGAATAGCTATTTACTGAGTATCACAGAGCTAACATTGAATGAAATTTAAAGGGGCATCTTCCTCAAGATACTGTATAGCCTTGTGCTTGATCACTGTTGTAATAAATATACAAATTTATAACAGCTACGATATGAATGTTCCTCCTATAATTGTATAGTGCACAACCTGTTCAACACTGAAGGTGATCAAGAACAATTATGTCCTTGCCCTCTTGGAGAAACACAAAAATAAAGATATATAAAGAAATAGTTACATGGTCTGATTAAATATTTGGGGGAAGAAAAAAAGCACATGAAAAAGAGAATAATTTCAAAAGAGCTATTAGAGAATGTCCCTTTTGCCAGGGGATATTGACATTGAGATCTCAAAGATGAGAAAAAACCAGACATGAAAAGTGTAGGAAAGAAGAGTGAACCATATGTATAAAGGCTATGATGCGTGAAAGAAGCAGTTATATGTGAGGACTAGAAGAAAGCTAGATTGGCCTAGGAAACAGGAGAGAGAATAGAATAACTGGAAACAGTTACATGTCTAATGACGAGAAACAGTTTTATAAATTATGGTCCATTTGTGTAAAAGAGCACTATTTAGCCACTAGTGAACATGTTTCTGAAGGCTATTTTATGGTATTTGGAATTATTCATAATAAGTAAAAAGCAGGATATAAAATCACCATATGTGTATGTATATGTGTTATATAATTTCCCAATTTCATTATGTCTGAAAAAATAAGCTATATAGATATATTTAAAGCAATTACCTGTAGTGAGATTATGAGTGATTTAAATTGTATTTTAGTGCTATTTATTTTTTTTAATTTTTGAGGTATTCTAACATGTATGCAAGAGACATGTAAAAATTTTGATGCTGCATTGTCATAGCAAACAAGTAGAATAAAACTAATTATTGCTCAGTAAGGGAATGGATTAATAGACTGTTTTATTGGTGCAATAGAATATTCTGCATCAAATCAAATGGAAAAAAGAAATTAGAACATTCATTAACATACATAAATATTAAAAGTATAATTTGGAAGCAAAGTAAAGTTAGATGCAAAAATGTAGCTATAATGTGATAGCTTATATAAATTTAAAAAAACAGTATTCTATATTATTTATAGTTAAAACTATATATATGAATTTTTAAAATTACCTGCTATAATGATAATCCCTAGTTTCAGAAAAATGATTATCTTAGGGGAGGGAGGGAAGAGAAATGGATAAAGCAGTAGCTTTAGCTACATTTATAATTTTATTTATTTATTTTTTTTTTAAAGAAATGCAAATGTATTTATTTATTTATTTTTTGGCCATGCCCCAGGGCATGTAGGATCTTAGTCCCCCAACGAGGGATCGAACCCCCGCCCCGTGCATTGGAAGCGCAGTCGTAACCACTGGAGTGCCAGGGAAGTCCATATGATTTTATTTTTTAAACAGATTAATCTGAAGTAAATATGATAAAAAATTAACAGTATTTAATCTTGTACCCTTTATACTATTCTGTATGTTAAAATATTTTTTAAAGTACATTTAAAAATTCTTATATTAAAAATGTTGACTCATAACCACATGGGTATTATTACTTAAGGAATAACAAGGAAGACATATATTGGAGCATCTGAAGTCAACGTAATTTAAAAGTTTTACAGTGAAATAAAATATGCATACTGAAAAGAATATAAAGTACATATGCACAGTTTAGCAAGTAGTTATTAAGTAAATGCCCAGAAAATCACTGTTCAGGTCAAGAAATAGAACATTATAGCAGCTAGAATTAAAATGAGCTTAGGCTTTCCTATTTTTGAATTTTTTGTTAATGAAATTATATTTTTGTGTATATACATGTATGTATATATACATGTATTCTTTTGTTTCTGCTTTAGTTCAATATTTGTGTTTGTACAATTATCTATGATGTTGCATTAGGTGTCATTTAATTTCTATTGCCAAATGGTATTTATCCATTCACCTGTTAATGGACATTTGGGTTGTTTTCATTTTTGGCTACATGAGGAATGCTGCTCAGCAAATTTATATAGTGTATAAACATATGTGTTCATCCTAGTGTACACATGAAGGAGTTTCTTTAAGGCAAATGCTTAGGAATGAGATTAAAGGTCATAGAGAATACTTATCTTCAACTCCACTATTTTACTAAACTGCCTGCCAAGCTGGTAATACCAGTTTGTACTCCTACCAGAAGGTTATCAAAGTTACAATTTCTTTTTTTTTTTTTTTTTCTTTTTGCGGTATGTGGGCCTCTCACTGTTGTGGCCTCTCCCGTTGCGGAGCACAGGCTCCGGATGCGCAGGCCCAGCGGCCATGGCTCACGGGCCCAGCCGCTCCGTGGCATATGGGATCCTCCCAGACCGGGGCACGAACCCGTATCCCCTGCATCGGCAGGCGGACTCTTAACCACTTGCGCCACCAGGGAGGCCCCAAAGTTACAATTTCTTTACATCTTCACCAACATTTGTTGTAATCATATTTAAAAATTTTCACCAATGGAGTGAGCATCTAGTAGTATCTCTTTGCAAGCAAAATTACTGTATCACTGGTTAGTAATGAGGTTGAGTCCAATTTCAAATGTTTATGGGTCACTTAGATTTACATGTTTTAAATATTCCCATGCATGTCTTTTGCACATTTTTCTTTTGGGGTGTTTGGATTTTTTTTTTTTTTTTTTTACTGACAAAGTATTTTGATGTTTTCTGATTACTAGGGTCTTTGTTAGATATATATCTTGCAACATTCTTTTCCCATTGTGGTGCTTGTTTTTAACTTTTCTTTAAAGTGTATTTTAATGAGAAGTCCTTAATTTTTATCCCAATTTATTAATTTTTTTGTTTGTGGTTTATAACTTTTTTGTCTCGTCTAGAAATCTTTCCCTACACAGATGTTATGAAAATACTCTCCTGTATTATCTTCCAGTACTTTGTAGTTTTGAGGTACTTATATTGGTTCTACCTTTGATCCATCTCCATTTGAAATTGATTCATTTCAAATTAAAATTTTCCTTCCCCCATCCTTATTTACCTAAGAGTTTGATGAAAAAAAAAAACAAAAATCAATAAACAAAGTAGGATTTCTGGCAACGATCTTTGAGGAAATGCTGAAGACATTCTTAGGAATGGAGATTTAACACTGGATGGGCCAGAAAGCTAGATTTACAATGAAATATAAATTCAAGTCCATTTCATTTGAGATTGTGCTCATCTGCACAGTTCAGGAAGAAATAAATGAGTTAATCAAAGACAATTTAGAAATCAATAAGAAAAGGATGTGTCTGAGTTTATTGGGGATTGAGCCATGTTTTAATGATTAATGGTATTTAACCAAATTTGGGGCTGCAAATAAAAGCACCCCAAGAAAGAATAAATAGATAAATATGTGGAGGAGTAGGGAAAGGAAAAAGTGTACCCACAGAGTTTAGTTAATTTTCCTGTTTTCCTTGAAGATAAATAGAAACAGAAATATGGTCAATTATAAAAGGTGGATAAGGACTTTTTTCATTAGGATTCTGACTACATTTAAAATAAGCAGAAAATAATAGGTGAACCACCAGCAATTCAACTGGGGTAGAATATTCCAGTTTCTATAGTAAACTGGAAAGCAGAATTTATCATCAATGTGGTTTATTTTAACTTTTATTTATGAGTGACATGATATAGCTGAGATTTGCTTTGCTTTAATGTAAAAAGTGATGAGGATAGATAAAGAATGGCAGCAACGTAGTGCTTTTGACTTGGGTGATGGGTATGTGGACACTCATTGTACTCTTTTTTTTCTTTCCCTCTGTGTTTAAATTCCATAATAAAAAGTTTAAAATATATAAAGCTGTATTTGAGGAAGTTAGGTGTTAAGGGATAAAAAATATAAAAGCTAAGTTAATATACATTTATTCTGGGAAAGAAAACTACTTTGTAAATAAATATGTTTCCATCTCTCTATCCACCTCTATTCATTTATTTTTGCATTCAAACATCTATTTGTCCAACAATGCAATATATACTGAGCCCTCACAACTCTAAGATGGTGTGCAGATCACTGGAGAATATAGTGTTTAAGGCAAGGTCACAAAAACACAGAACTGTGGAACTCAAAAAAATCTTGAGGCTCATTTACCCTAACCTATTTTTTATAAATGATTACCCTGAGTCTCAAGAGATTAGGCAATTTACCTTAGATCACAAAGTTGTTTTTTTTTTTTTTTTTTTTTTTTTTTTGCGGTATGCGGGCCTCTCACTGTCGTGGCCTCCCCCGTTGCGGAGCACAGGCTCCGGACGCGCAGGCTCCGGACGCGCAGGCTCAGCGGCCATGGCTCACGGGCCCAGCCGCTCCGCGGCATATGGGATCCTCCCAGACTGGGGCACGAACCCGTATCCCCTGCATCGGCAGGCGGACTCTCAACCACTTGCGCCACCAGGGAGGCCCGATCACAAAGTTTTTAATGACAGAGAAACATATCCAAGATTTTAGAGTTTTCTCATGTTGTATGTGATGGGTCATATGGACAGACTTGATATAACAGAATTATTCATTGGGCTCCATCTACTGCAATAAGTGAACGACTGCCATGTGAGTGATAATAGAATTGTGCTTCCCTATATTTATAAAAAGTCATTTTCTAGCCACAGTGGACTGAATCCATTGAATTTTTCAGTAACATCAAATTCTGCTACATTCAGGTCCATCCTTAAGTGCTGTGAGAAAAAAGGTTTTACAGATGGGGGAGTGGTAAGAAAGCATGCATTAGAAACCTAAATAACTGGCAGTTTCACCTGGGGGATTTTACTAGAAAAGGCAATTTCTGTGGGATAAAAAGTATTTTGACATGCAAATATCTTAATAACTGTAAAGTTGTCAGTTTTTCTTAGGGGAATTTTCTCTATCAAGATAAATTACAGTTTTGCCTTTTTGAGATTTCAAAATGAGAGTTTTAAGGCAGCAAATAGCCAGTGACTAGAAAAGCAGTAAACTTACTCTGTCTTAGTTATATGAAAAATACTCAAAACTTTTGCAATGCCTGTCATAAGAAAAATGTGTGTAATTTGGAAATAAAGTAAGTGAAGCTGTGTAGTTTGATAGATATCTGAGGCCCTGGCCTCTACGAATTACTAGCTGAGTGATCTGGGATATGTTACTAAACCTCTCTGTGCCTTTTTCCTCAGCAGGTAAATGAGGCTAATATTGGAAGCTATTTCATAGGATTTGGGTGAGGATTAAATGACATCATGTAAAGTTCTTAGGCCAGTACTTGGCAAACTGGTCAGTACTAGTTAGTAAGTGTTTATTACTACTTAGTATTGTCTGATTCAACAATATAACAATTTATGATAAAAAAATCCATTAGCTAATCACTATTAGCTAAGTGAACTAGAGCACTAATTTTCTTTTCTCCCTCCAGTTTTATTGAGGTATAATTGACAAACAATTGTAAGATATTTAAAAAGTACATTGTGATGATTTGACATACGTGTACACTGAGAAAGGATTCCTCCCATTTAGTTTATTAATGCATGTATCACCTCACATATTAATCTCTTTTTTTGTTCTGAAAACATTTAAGTTCTACTGTCTCAGGAAATTTCAATTTTACAATAAAGTGTTATCAACAATAGTCACCATGTTATACATTAGATCCTTAGACCTTATTTATCTTATAGCTGAAAGTTAGTACCCTTTACCAACCTCCCCATAATTCCCCTACCTTCCATCCCCTGGTAACCACCAATCTACTCTCTGTTTCTATGAGTTTGGCTTTTGTTTTTTTCCAGATTCCACTTATGAATGATACTATGCCGTATTTATCTCTGGCTCATTTCACTTAGCATAGTGCCCACAAGTTCCGTCTGTGTTGTAGTAAATGGCAGGATTATCTTTTTTCTCATGACTGAATAAATCCATATATATATATATGGCACATCTTCTTTATCCATTCATCTGTTGTCGACATTTAGGTTGTTTCCACATCTTGTCTACCATGAATAACACTGTAGTGAACATGGGAGTGCAGATATCTCTTCAATATCTTTCCTGTTTTCATTTCTTTTGGATATATGCCCAGAAAAGGGATTTGATGGCTCATAGGGTAGTTTTATTTAAAAAATTTTAAAGACCCTCCATAGAGGTTTGTTTCCACAGTGGCTGCACCAGTTTACATCTACCAGGAGTGCACAAGTGTTCCCTTTTCTCCACATCCTCCCCAACATTTGTTATTTCTTTTCTGATAATAACCATTCTAACAGGTATGAG
This sequence comes from Mesoplodon densirostris, assembly GCF_025265405.1. Classification (NCBI taxonomy): domain Eukaryota; kingdom Metazoa; phylum Chordata; class Mammalia; order Artiodactyla; family Ziphiidae; genus Mesoplodon; species Mesoplodon densirostris. The sequence goes on along the minus strand of NC_082664.1, from coordinate 55,713,573 downwards.
GCAATATCTCATTATGGCTTTGATGTGCATTTCCATGATGATTAGTTACGTTGAACATCTTTTCATGTACCTAATGGACATTTGTAAAACTGTCTGTGCAGTTCTCTGCCCATTTTTAAATTGGATTATGTTTTTGCTATTGAGTTCTATGACTTTGTTATATTTTTTGGATATTAACCCACATCATATATACAGTTTGCAAATGTTTTCTCCCACTTGGTAGGTTGCCTTTTTATTTTGTCATTGATGGTTTTGTTTGCTGTGCAGAGCATTTTAGTTGGATATAATCCCATGTATTTTTTTCTTTTTTTGCCTTTGCTTTTGATGTCAGATCCAAAAATCATCTCCAAGACAGATGTCAAGGAGCTTACCACCTATGTTTTCTTCTAGGAGTTTTATGGTTTCATGTCTCACATTCAAGTTTTTAATTTATTTTTGGTTGATTTTTGTGTATGGTGTAAGATAGGGGTCCAGTTTCATTCTTTTGCATGTGGCTATCCTGTTTTTCCAACACAGTTTATTGAAGGGATTCTCCATTCCCTGTTGTTTGTTCTTAGTTCCTTTGTCATAAAATAATTGATGATTGGGTTTATTTTTGGCCTCTCTATTCTGTTTCACTCATTTTTTTATTCAGGTATAGTTGATCTATAGTACTATATTAATTTCAGGTATACAGCATAGTGATTCAATATATTTACAGGTTATACTCAATTAAAACTTATTACAAGATAATAGCTGTAATTCCCTGTGCTATACAGTATCTCCTGTTGCTTATCTATTTTATACATAGTAGTTTGTATCTCTTAATCCCATACCCCTAATTTGCCCTTCCTCTCTTCCCTATCCCCATTGGTAACCACTAGTTTATTTTCTATATCTGTGAATCTGTGTCTGTTTTGCATATACATTCTGTTTTGCATATACATTCCACATATACGTGATTATCATACAGTATTCTTTTCTGTCTGACTTCCTTCACTAAGCATAATACTCTTTAGGTCCATCCACATTGCCGCAAATGGCAAATTTTCATTTTTATGGCTGTGTAATATTCCCTTGTATATATTTACCATATCTTTTTATCCAGTCATATGTTTATGGGTACTTGTGTTCTTTCCATGTCCTGACTATTGTAAATAGTGCTGCTATGAACAATGGGGTACATGTATCTTTTTGAATTAGTGTTTTCATTTTTTTCTGGCCATACCCAGGAGAGGAATTGCTGAATCATGTGATGATTCTATTTTTAGTTTCTTGAGGAAACTCCATACTGTTTTCCTTAGTGGCTGTCCAATTTACATTCCCACCAAGAGTGTACAAAGTGTTCCCTTTTCTCCACGTCCTTGTCAACACTTGTTATTTTCTTTTTGTTTTTGTTTTTTTGCTTCTCTGATTGAATGAATTCTACTTCCCTGCCTTTGACTTTGCTGCTCCTTTCTTCTGCTTGATCTAGTTTGCTCTGAATCCCTCAGTTGAATTTTTCAGCTCAGTTATTCTGTTCTTCAGCTTGGTGTTTACATTTGGTACTTTCTTATATTTTCCATCTCTTTGTTGAAATTCTCACTTTGTTCATGCCTTGTTCTCCTGACTTCAGTGAGTATTTTTATAACTGTTATTTGAACTCTTATTAGGTAAAAGATTTTCCCTTTTCATTGTCTTGTTTTTAGAATTTTATCTTGTTCTTTTTTTGGGAACATATTTCTCTGTTTCTTCATTTTCCTTGACTCTTTGTGTTGGTTTCTGTGCATTAGATAACATACCTATCTCTCTCAGTCTTCATAGAGCAACCTTGTGTAGGAGATGAACCTTATCAATTAGTCTAGCCCAAACTTTTGGTTATCTCTCAAACCTCTATGATTGTCAAAGATGCCTTCTTTGTTCTTAGTGGCTTCCAGTAGTTGAGGAGGGTGTGCTAAGACCTGTCAGTGTCCCAAAGGGGAGGATTTCAGTCAGCATTTTGCTACAGGCTGATGGAAGCTGAACCCTCAGGCAGCAGCAGGGAAAGTATGTAATTAGTGCCCTTCCTAGGAGAAACTGGGAGATGGGCTTTTTTGCGACTCTGTGCTGGGCCCAGGAGCACATGGAGAGGTGCTCCTGTGTCAGTTAATAACTTATTTTTTGTTATATTCCTGTGGGACTCATGAATGTAAGCCTTTTTGTTATTAGAGCCAGGTAATCCAGGTGCTGTCCTTTTGCAGCAGTCAAAAAAGCTTGGTTCCCAGACATCTGTACAAGGTCCTTTCAGTATGATATTGGCAATTTGTAGTGGGCTTAAATAAAAAGGGGGACATAGTGTCTGCTGCCTTCCCCAGTCTCCAAGGAGGATCACAGTTAGTCTTTAGATGCCTGTTAAATTAGAACTGATTTTTGTTTTGTTTTTTTGATATAGTCTTGTGAGTCTTGTGGACTTCAAGCTCCATTGGCTTTCAGAGCTAGTTGTTTTGGGGACCCATCACTCAGGAGGAGTCTTTAAAGTTGGAGTACTAGATATGAGGTTCAAACCCCCTTTACTCCTCAGGGAGAAGCTGGGAGTTGGGAGTTCCCTCCAAATTGTACGGCAATATGCTGGGGACAGTGTTTTTGGTGAGAATGTGTCTCAGTGTTTCCTACTGGTTTTGTTTTGTGAGTGATATGTGTATTTTCTCTTTCACTTGCTTTGTAGGGTCCACTCAGCTTGTTTCTGGATTTCTTTCAGAGGGAATTGCTTCATGTATAACTGTAGATTCAGTGTGTCCGTGGGAGGAGGTGATTTCAGGAAGCCCCTTTGTCATCATCTTGGACTGGAATCTCCTCTAATTTTCAAATCTGCTAATAATTTGGAGGAGTGATTACTAATTGCCTATCCAGTATTCATTCTCTTTGTCTTCCCTAGAAAGAGGACCCAACATTATTTGGGATTTAAGAGTGGCCAGGTGTGACAAAATGTATCCTAGGTAAAGTCCCTTGTATAAATTCTGTGGTTAGATGTATGTATAAATATTGTCTGGAATACTGGGAGGGATACTTAAACGGAAATTCTCAACTTGGAAGTGCTTCATTTTTTCCTCATCTCTTACTCTCCTGTTTCTTGCCTGTAGTAAGAAAGAGTTTGAGTTGCTGTTTTGATCGTCTAAGTGACTTTGAGGATGGAAGCCATGATTAAAACTGGCAGAGCAGGAGGAAGGAGCCTGGGGCTCTGCTGACTTGGTGGTGCTTCTATACCAGCTTGGCCTTGCCTTTTTCCTAACTTCTAAAAGAAAAACAGAAAAAAGTAAACTTTCATATTGTTTAAGTACAGTTATTTCAAGTTTTTATTGCTAGAAGCTATATATAAATTTTAACTGATAGATCACCTCTTATGTAGAGTTTTGCAGATATAGGCCCCCAGCTCCAGAGATTTTCATTCACTGGACAATGTCCAAGGCCAACTAATTTTAGAACAACTCTGCTAGAGTATAATGCTTTAGGTCTCTGGGTCATGGAATTTTATTCCCAGGATACAAATTAGCTTTGTCAGTTGCAGTGACAAATTCCTGTCAAGTGTCAGAGGGACAGTGAAAGGAACTAGTGTGTGGAACATCATGTATACATTACTCAGAGAGAAAAACCATTTCTGTTCCACCACCAATGGGTCAATAGCTACATTTTAAAGAAGAAAATTTGTATTTGGAGGAAAAAAATATTGGATGGATTTTCAAAGTTTTATGAGATGGGAGTTGGGCAGGAAAGAAAAATAAGGTTTCATTTTGCCAAAATAATGGAATATTCCTGAAATTTGGAAACCTATTGGCAAATGTCAAACCTACCCAAAGAAATTCATTTAATACGGTTAGTTTGTGATTATCAACAAAGTCAGAGGGCCAACTGGCTAAGTTATTTTAATAGTAAGATACGTACTAAATCAAAGTAATTTCAGATCAAATTTGCCAATAGATACTGCAAAAATCAGTACTTAAGGCAAGTTTATGTTAAATAAAAGAAAATAACTATTCATGGCTTAAGAAAAGCATATTCTTGACAATCATTTACAGACAAACATTTCTTGGTTTGTATCAGAGAAAATATCCTCAGAGCCAGTATTGTACATGAATATAATAGATGAGCCTAAGAAGTCAGCCAGTCTCAACTATGGCAGTTTCATTCAGCAAGATCAAAAAGCCATTTGCCAGCATGATGAAACCTTTTCTGTGAACATGATCTACAAAGCTCAGAATGCCCCAGCAATTCAACCTTCATTACCTCTCTTTCTTTAAAGTAGAAACCCACTTGGCTCATATTTTAACAGTAGATCTCTATAATAGGATGGCTACATTGAGATCCTAGGTAGTAAAAAAGTATGCCAAGGTGATTTGGATCCATTTTGTTACCTTCTAAACCTGAGTTCCATAGCTGCAAGGTCAATTTTCCCTACCACTCAATATATTGTTTCTGCCTAGAGTGGGACACAAAAGCTTACTTTTGATGCATTGGCACCCTTCTACAGAGATGGAAATCCAAGGTTATATCACTCCACATGGAAAATAAAAAGCTTATGATATCTCTTTTAGATAAGAGTTTGTGCTGCTTTCCTTGATGATCATTTTCTGAGCTTTCTTTACTCTGCTGAGTGTCATCACCCTTCTTAGAGATGACTGCATTTTTTAGTCTGAAGCACTTGTGGGCCCTTTGGGATGAAAAACACTTTCCTTGCTAAGTGCTAACCATTTTTATTGTTATCATTGTTATTAAGTCAATTCCCAAAGTCATATCCACTAACATGGGATTTTCAAAAATGACACATTGCATCAGTGTACTGGGAAATGCTTTTCAGCTGACTTTCTGACGCCAACCTCATAAGTATTGCTATTGTTGTGGTACTTTAGGGAATGACACTTGTCTTTGGTGGCTCATAGTGCCCACAGGTAGTAAGCTGTTAAGGGAATAATGATGGGCAAAAACAGGTGGCAGATACTTTTCGACAAGCTCATCTTCCACCTAAGGCATCTGTTGTTTAAGAATGTATGTAGTCACTGTACATAAAGACTGGCTCTTGAGAATAAAGCAGAGTGATGATATTCAAACACATTCTTTGAGAACCATTAGAGTAATTGGCTTAAAATGCAGTGTGTTAGTAGACATCAATTCCATGAAATATGCCAAGTTTGTAGAAGCACAGCTTTTCTCTTTAACTTCCAGAGGGAACTTGTGTAGTGCCTTTTCGTTACATGATGGAGAAAACTGCCATGCATATAGACCAGAAATTAGGCAACTATACAGAATGAGAATCTAGGGGACAACATTATCATCCAGATTTTCATAGCTCTAAGGTAAATCATAAGTACATCTCAAGTATGTAACTCAAAATATGCATTTGATGGTAATGATAACTAACGTAAAGAAATAGAATAGTACTTTTGGGGAAGATTTCTGAGGACCTATATCTACGCATTGACTCTAGTATGATATAATTTAGAGTTCTAGTATGAAATAACATAGAAGAAGCTGTTTTTGATTTTTTTGTCCATTGCACTTGGTAAGCTCTGCCTATAAGAGGCTAAAAGGAAGCCATAGATCAATTATGGGCAGAGTGCTTAGTCTCAGTGCAGGCTTTGTTTTATAAGCAATTAGCACATACCCCCCACAGCATTTCTCCAGCCATGCCTTACAGATCAGAAATCATAGAGGTGGCCAGGGACTCCACTCCCCCATTCAACCAATACCTTTCTTCAGGAGTCACATGCAGACATTGTATGATGGTCTTCATAAAACTAGATATTGAGCCCCTGAGGGGCAGGCCCTATGGTATAGTTATCTTAATATAACTCACCATGTCTCAGAGAGTGACTTGAACAAGGATTCAAAGTGTATCTCCTCAGTTTGATCCTGATTGAGCTATAGAAGAAGTAAGGTTGTATTTCAGGTGTTTTGTATACTAAAATTTGATTTAAAAATGTCTCTTTAAAAAGTGCAGAACAGTTAACGTATATTTTTCATATTGTTTTCTGGTTCCGTCATTGAATACAAATAGGCCTAGCCCAGATGTTCTCTCTCAAGAGAAAAATTAAAAGGAAGAGAGAGTTTGATCACAAATTCCTTATGGAAAATTTCAGTCTCTGTTATTAAAAGAATTCTGAGCTTGATATTTGTTCTTATTGGGGCCCAGAGATAGCTATGTCTGCTATCTTAAGGAATAATCTCCTGAAACTCTTGAATAACTAATTGCTAAACATGTTTTCAAAAAGTTGCCCTCTGCAGAAAAGAGAAATATAACCTATGTATCTGAGAAAAGGATAAAACCAAATTTTATGTAACATAAAGGATTGAAAGCACTTATATCCTCAAGATTCGTCTCGCTTTGAAGATTATTTCAGAATAATTATAAAACCAAGGATGACATGTTTCAATGTTTATGAAAGACAACCCTTGAGTTTTCCTGTCTTCTCTTCCTCAGATCCAGGCCAGAGAGGCATCATGGTAAGACACTGTCTCCAATATCCTCCCTTAGACAGTCAATAAATGTGACAATGTCTTTGTTAATAGTCACAATTTGTAAATAATTTCACTTAATTAGTTATGCTTTTGAGAAGCCAAAATCCTCTGAAGTCTCTTCCTTCTTATCTTAGAATAATTGAGAAAAGTTGGTTCTAAATTCAGTTACAAAATAAAACTGAAACTGAGAGTTATGACTAAAATTGATAAATACTGACAGCCTATAAGATTCTAGATTGGCCAAACTGTCACTTCCATCTCTCTACAAACGGCAAGAATCCATAAATTAATATGAAATACTGACAGTATCAAATTTGGACTCGTGCAGGCTATCCAATGAGCAACAAAAGTTGAAATTCTTATAGTAGTGTAGTAACAACTTGTAGAAATAACCATGACTTCTCATCAGTAAGTTAAATATGATTTATTTGTATTTCTATTTAGGTTTAATAAAAATGAGTAAAGTACATGTTTTATAGAACATGTATTAAATGAACCATAAATTAAAATTTTTTATTATATTCTCTTTGATAATGATTTTTATTTTCAATGAGAAGTCAAGATATTTATATATAGCTGTAATTTCTTTTTCTCAGCAATGTCACTTTGTTGCAATGGATGAGTAGAATATTTTTTTTATTTTTAAATATTTATGTGGTAAAAAGATAGTTTCTTATTCCATATAATATATTTATTCATCTCTCAACTGATTGCCTTCGATTCAATTTCCTTTGATCAAACGTATTTTAAAAATAAAATTTTCTCTTTATTTCTGGACTATCAATTACTACTCTCAGTTTTTTGTCTTGTTATTGCTTTCACTATACTAATCCACCTTTCATTTTCTTTCCTGCTTTGGTTAAATCATTTTGAAAACTCAAAGCTTACATGTGATTTGTACCATTGATATGAAATGTATTATCTTTCATAAGTTGCCCTTGACACTAGTAGTGGAGGCATTAAATATTCAGTAGAAATTACATTAAAAGAAACAGATGGAACTAGTTAGCTAAGATAGTAGTATTTTTACATTGGGCACTTAAATCATATTATGGTAGTCTATGTTTCTCAGAAATATGCCAAAAGAGATAAAGAAGAAATACATGGATAGATAGCTATTCTTTTGTAAAGTTGTAGCTATACAACTTTTAAATGATCTTTCTAAGTGCTTTTTAAATTTATCATTTACAAAAGCACATATTTCTCTGGGATATAGGTGATTCACAGTATATTTTGAACATCTGAAGACAGGACTGGCCTATCACACTGAAATATAGAAGACACTGTTACTAGTGCATAAAGGAGAATCATGAAGTTCCAGTGTACCAGAATTATACAATTACAGGCTTATGGCAATTTATTTAAATTGGTAATTTAAAAGTCATTTGAATATATGTTTTAAGGTAAGAAAGAGGATGCATACTGGAGAGGAGAGAGTATTTAGGCTTTGAAGTGATTTCTGTGATTATGAATCTCTTTGTCTGTTATTAATTATGCTATTATAGGTAGATTACATAGTCTTTCTGAGCCTCAGTTCCATTTTATATATAATTGATATAATAATGCATACCTGATAGATTTGTTATAATAAATGTGATATCATGTGTAGGTACCCAGTACAAAGTTCTTTTGTATGTTTTATCCTGACAAGTCAAGAATCAATATCAAGAGAGAATGAGATCAAATTTCCATGATGCTAAACCATCAGGCAGACACGCAAGAGTGCTTCTCTGATGTTTAGTGAAACATACAATTTTGTCTCAACTCCATCTTCAAGGGCTATTTTAATTAGTTTTAGTTTGTTTTGTTTTGTTTTAAGAGACTAAGTATCTTGACCTGGATTTAAATGGAATTTTTTTTTCTTTTAATTTAATTTTTATTTTATATTGGAGTGTAGTTGATTTACAAAAGTTTGTTAGTTTCAGGTGTATAGCAAAGTAATTTAATTATACACACACACACACACACACACACACATATATCCATTTTTTTCAGATTCGTTTCCCATATAGCTTATTACAGAATACTGAGTTCCCTTTGCTATACAGTAGGTCCTTGTTGATTATCTATTTTATATGTAGTAGTGTGTATATATAACAACATTATTTCTAATAGCCCCAAGCAGTTGCATAAATGTCCATCAATAGTAGTATGAATAAATTAATTGTGGTATATTCACACAATGTAATACTATACAACAGTGAGAATGAATGAACTATATGCAATGATGTGGATGAATGAATCTCACAGACATACTAAAAATACAGGAGAAACTAATCTATGATGTTAGAACTTAGGATAGTGGGGGCAGGGGAGGGACTGGAAGAGAGGATGGGGAGGCTGCTGGGTGCTGATAATTTTCGTTTTGTTGATGTGAGTGCTGGTATACATGCTTTCCCTTTGTGAAAATACTTTTTTTTTAAAAATTGGGGTATAGTTGCTTTACAATGTTGTGTTAGTTTCTGCTGTACAGCAAAGTGAATCAACTATATACATATGGTACAAGTATACAATAGAATATTACTCAGCCATAAAAAGGAATGAAATTGGGTCATTTGTAGAGATGTGGATGGACCTAGAGACTGTCACACAGAGTGAAGTAAGTCAGAAAGAGAAAACAAATATTGTATATTAATGTATATGTGGAATCTAGAAAAATGGTACAGATGAACCTGTTTGAAAGGCAGAAAGAGACACAGACAGAGAGAACAAACGTATGGACACCAAGGGAGGAAGGGAGGTGTGGGATGAATTGGGAGATTGGGATTGACGTATATACACTAATATATATAAAATAGATAACTAAGGGGAACCGTCAAGATGGCAGAGGCGTAAGACAAGGAGATGACCTTCCTCCCCCACAGATATATCAAAAATATATCTACATGTGTAACAACTCCTACAGAACACCTACTGAACGCTGATAGAAGACCTTAGACTTCCCCAAAGGCAAGAACTCCCCACGTACCTGGGTAGGGCAAAAGAAAAAAGAAAAAACAGAGACAAAAGAATAGGGATGGGACCTGCACCACTGGGAGGGAGCTGTGAAGGGAAAAAGTTTCCACACACTAGTAAACCCCTTCACTGGCAGAGACAGGGGGTGGGGGTGGGGGAAGCTCCGGAGCCACAGAGGAAAGTGCAGCAACAAGGGTGCAGAGGGCGAAGTGGAGAGATTCCAGCACAGAGGACCCATGCTGACCAGTACTCACCAGCCTGAGAGGCTTGTCTTACCTGCCGGGGCAGGTGGGGACTGGGAGCTGAGGCTCTAGCTTCGGAGGTCAGATCCCAGGGAGAGGGCTGGGATTGGCTGCGTGATCACAGCCTGAGGGGCTAGTGTGCCACAGCTAACCAGGAGGGAGTCCAGAAAACAGTCTGGACCTGCTGAAGAGGCAAGAGACCATTGATTCAGGGTCTGTCACAAGGAGAGGGGATTCCTGCTCTGTGCACCCACGGACAGCAGAACACCGCCTAAATGAGCTCCAGAGATGGGCACGAGCCATGGCTATCAGCTCGGACCCTCGAGACGAGCATGGAATGCTAATGCTGCTGCAGCAGCCGCCTGGAATCCTGTGTGCAAGCACAGGTCACTGTCTACACTTCCTCTCCCAGGAGCCTGTGCAGCCCGCCACTGCCAAGGTCCTGTGATCCAGGGACAACTTCCCCAGGAGACCACATGTTACGCCTCAGGCTGTTGCAACATCATGGCAGCCCCTGTCGCCACAGGCTCGCCCTGCATTCCAGTTATGACTACCGTACCCCTCCCTCCACTGGGCCTGAGTGAGCAAGAGCCCCCTAATCAGCCGCTGCTTTAACCCCGTCCTGTCTGGGTGGGAATAGATCCCTGAGGGTGACCTACACACAGAGATGGGGCCAAAACCAAAGCTGAACCCCAGGAGCTGTGTGAACAAAGAAGAGAAAGGGACACTTCTCTGTGCAGCCTCAGGAGCAGCGGATTAAGTACCCACAATCAACTTGATGTACCCTGCATTTGTGGAATACCTGAATAGACAACGAATCGTCCCAAAATTGAGGTGGTGGATTTTGGGAACAACTGTAGACTTAGGGTTTGCTGTCTGTGACTGATTTGTTTCTGATTTTTATTTTTATCTTAGTATAGTTTTTAGCACTTGTTATTATTAGTGGAGTTGTTTTTTGGTTTGGTTGCACTTTTCTTTTTTATTATTATTACTTTTTATTTTTTTATTTTAATAATTTATTATTAAATTTTTTTTCCCTTCATTTTTCTCCCTTTTCTTCTGAGCCATGTGACTGACAGGGTCTTGGTGCTCTGGCCTGGTTTCAGACCAGAGCCTCTGAGGTGGGAGGGCCAAGTTCAGGACATTGGTCCACCAGAGACCTCCTGCTTCCACATAATATCAAATGGCAAAAGCTCTCCCAGATATCTCCATCTTAATGCTAACACCCAGCTTCACTCAACAACCAGCAAGCTACAGTGCTGGACACCCTATGCCAAACAACTAGCAAGACAGGAACACAACCCCACCCATTAGCAGAGAGGCTGCCTAAAACCATACTAAGTTCACAGACACCCCAAAACACACCACCGGACGTTGCCCTGCCCATCCGAAAGATGATTCAGCCCCACCCATCAGAACACAGGCACCAGTCCCTTCCACTAGGAAGCCAACACAACCCACTGAACCAAACTTAGCCACTGGGGCTGTTGCAACATCGGAAATCGGAAACAATGGGAACTACACACCTGAAGCCTGTGAAAAGCCGAAACTCAGTAAGTTAAACAAAATGAGAAGACAGAGGAATATGCAGCAGATGAAGGAGCAAGGTAAAAACCCACCAGACCAAACAAATGAAGAGGAAATAGGCAGTCTACCTGAAAAAGAATTCAGAGTAATGATAGTAAAGATGATCCCAAATCTTGGAAATAAAATGGAGAAAATACAAGAAACGTTTAATAAGGACCTAGAAGAACTAAAGAGCAAACAAACAATGATGACCAACACAATAAATGAAATTAAAAATTCTCTTGAAGAAATCAATAGCAGCATAGCTGCGGCAGAAGAACAGATAGTGACCTGGAAGATAAAATAGTGGAAATAACTACTACAGAGCAGAATAAAGAAAAAAGAATGAAAAGAATTGGGAACAGTCTCAGAGACCTCTGGGACAATGTTAAATGCACCAACATTCGAATTATAGGGGTCCAAGAAAAAGAAAGGGACTGAGAAAATATTTGAAGAGATTATAGTTGAAAACTTCCCTAATATGGGAAAGGAAACAGTCAATCAAGTCCAGGAAACACAGAGTCCCACACAGGATAAATCCAAAGGAAAACACGCCAAGATACATATTAATCAAACTATCAAAAATTAAATACAAAGAAAAAATATTAAAGGCAGCAAGGGAAAAACAACAAATAACATACAAGGGAATCCCCATAAGCTTAACAGCTGATCTTTCAACAGAAACTCTGCAAGCCAGAAGGGAGTGGCAGGACATATTTAAAGTAATGAAAGGGAAAAACCTACAACCAGGATTATTCTCCCCAGCAAGGATCTCATTCAGATTCGATGGAGAAACTAAGACCTTTACAGACAAGCAGAAGTTAAAAGAATTCAGCACCACCAAACCAGCTTCACAACAAATGCTAAAGGACCTTCTCTAGGCAGGAAACACAAGAGAAGGAAAAGACCTACAGAAAGAAACCCAAAACAATTAGAAATGGTAATAGGAACATACATATTGATAATTACTTTAAATGTAAATGGATTAAATGCTCCAACCAAAAGACATAGACTGGCTGAATGGATACAAAAGCAAGAACCATTATATGCTGTCTACAAGAGACCCACTTCAGACCTATAGACACATACAGACTGAAAATGAAAGGATGGAAAAAGATATTCCATGCAAATGGAAATCAAAAGAAAGCTGGAGTAGCAATTCTCATATCAGACAAAGTAGACTTTGAAATAAAGACTATTACAACAGACAAAGAAGGACACTACATAATGATCAAGGGATTAATCCAAGAAGAAGATATAAAAATTGTATATATATATGCACCTAACATAAGAGTACCTCAATATATAAGGCAAATGCTAATGGCCATAAAAGGAGAAATCAACAGTAGCACAATCATAGTAGGGGACATTAACACCCCACATTCACCAATGGACAGATTATCCAAAATGAAAATAAGGAAGCACAAGTTTTACATGACACATTAAACAAGATGGACTTAATTGATATTTATAGGACATTCCATCCATAAACAACAGGATACACTTTCTTCTCAAGTGCTTGTGGAATATTCTCCAGGATCATATCTTGGGTCACACATCAAGCTTTGGTAGATTTAAGAAAATTGAAATCATATGAAGTATTTTTTCTGACCACAACGCTTTGAGACTAGGTATGAATTACAGGAAAAAAACTATAAAAAATAAAAACACATGGAGGCCAAACTATACGCTACTAAATACGCAAGAGATCACTGAAGAAATCAAAGAGGAAATCAAAAAATACCTAGACACAAATGACAATGAAAACATGATGACCTAAAACCTATGGGATGCAGCAAAAGCAGTTCTAAGAGGGAAGTTTATAGCAATACAATCCTACCTCAAGAAACAAGAAAAATCTTAAATAAACAATCTCAGTATAAAACAGCTCAGTATAAAAAATGGGCAGAAGAAGCTGGTACGAAGTGAGAGAGTGGCATGGACATATATACACTACCTAATGTAAAATAGCTAATGGGAAGCAGCTGCATAGCACAGGTGCATAGCATCATCTTGGTGCTTTGTGATCACCTAAAGGTGTGGGATAAGGAGGGTAGGAGGGAGATGCTAGCGGGAGCGGATATGGGGTTATATATACATACACATAGCTGATTCACTTTGTTATACAGTAGAAACTAACACAACTTTGTAAAGCAATTGTACTCTAATAAAGATGTTAAAAAAAAACATAACTAATGAGAACCTGCTGTATAGCGCAGGGAACTCTACTTAATGCTTTTGGTGACCTAAATGGGAAAGGAATCTTAAAAAGAAGGTATATATGTATAAATGGAATGTTTTGAGAAGGATTTTTACTATATTTGGTGGCAGTATAACACAGAAGAACACTCTTTGACATAAATCACAGCAAGATCTTTTTTGATCCACCTCCTAGAGTAATGGAAATAAAAACAAAAATAAACTAATGGGACCTAATGAAACTTCAAAGCTTTTGCACAGCAAAGGAAACCATAAACAAGATGAAAAGACAGTCCTCAGAATGGGAGAAAATATTTGCAAACGAATCAATGGACAAAGGATTAATCTCCAAAATATATAAACAGCTCCTGCAGCTCAATATTAAAGAAACAAACAATCCAATCCAAAAATGGGCAGAAGACCTAAATAGACATTTCTCCAGACAAGATAGACAGATGTCCAAGAAGCACATGAAAGGCTGCTCAACATCAGTAATTATTAGAGAAATGCAAATCGAAACTACAATGAAGTATCACCTCAGAATACTTAGACTGGGCATCATCAGAAAATCTAGAAACAATAAATGCTGGAGAGGGTGTGGAGAAAAGGGAACCCTCTTGAACTGTTGTTGGCAATGGAAATTGATACAGCCACTATGAAGAACAGTATGGAAGGTCCTTAAAAAACTAAAAATAGAATTACCATATGAACCAGCAGTCCCACTACTGGGCATATACCGAGAGAAAACCATAATTCAAAAAGACACATTTACCCCAATGTTCATTGCAGCACTGTTTACAATAACCAGGACATGGAAGCAACCTAAATGCCCATCGACAGATGAATGGATAAAGATGTGATAATATAAACAATGGAATATAACTCAGCCATAAAAGGGAACGAAATTGGGTCATTTGTTGAGACGTGGATGGATCTCGAGACTGTCATACAGAGTGAAGTAAGTCAGAAAGAGAAAAACAAATATTGTATATTAACACATGTATGTGGAACCTAGAAAAATGGTACAGATTAACCGTTGTGCAGGGCAGAAGTTGAGATACAGATGTAGAGAAGAAAGGTATAGACACCAAGGGGGGAAAGCCACTGTGGGGTGGGGATGGTGGTGTGATGAATTGGGCGATTGGGATTGACATGTATACACTGACGTGTATAAAATTGATGACTACTAAGAACGTGTATAAAATTGATGTATAAAAATAAAGTAAAATTCCAAAGTTAAGAGCTTCCCTGGTGACGCAGTGGTTGAGAGTCCACCTGCCGATGCAGGGGACACGGGTTTGTGCCCCAGTCCGGGAAGATCCCACGTGCTGCGGAGCGGCTGGGCCTGTAAGCCATGGCCACTGAGCCTGTGCGTTCAGAGCCTGTGCTCCACGGCCAGGGAGGTCACAACAGTGAGAGGCCCACATACCGCAAAAAAAAAATTCCGAAGTTAAAAAAAAATGTTGAATTACCTTTGTCAGAAATCAGCTTTCCATATGTATGTGGATCTCTTTTGAGAATCTATTATGTACACTTGATTATTTTGTTATTTTGTTTATAATCCTGCCAGTACCACACTATCTGGATTATTGCACCTTTACAATAAATCTTGAAACCAGATGGTGTCTTTCAACATTGTTCTTGTTTTAATATTTGTTTTGGCAAATTTAGTGCTTTGCAATTCCATGTGAATTTTAAGATCAGTTTGTCCATTTCTCTCTTTAAAGAGGCTGCTGAGATTTTTATTGGGATTGTATTTGAGGAGAATTAACAGATCAGTTTGAGTAAAAATGACATTTTAATAATATTACATCTTCCAAACCATGAATGCATTATATCTGTCCATTTACTTGTTTAATTTTTTTCAGTGTTTAGTAATTTTTTTTAATTTAAAAAATTTTTTTACCTTTGGTTTTTAACATCTTTATTGGAATATAATTGCTTTACAATGGTGTGTTAGTTTCTGCTTTATAACAAAGTGAATCAGCTATACATATACATATGTTCCCATATCTCCTCCTTCTTGCATCTCCCTCACACCCTCCGTATCCCACCCCTCTAGGTGATCACAAAGCACCAAGCTGATCTCCCTGTGCTATGTGGCTGCTTCCCACTATCTGTTATACATTTCATAGTGTATATATGTCCATGACACTTTCTCACTTCTACCCAGCTTACCCTTCCCCTTCCCTGTGTCCTCAAGTCCATTCTGTACATCTGCATCTATATTCATGTCCTGCCCCTATGTTCATCAGAATCTTTTTTTTTTTTTGATTCCATATATATGTGTTAGCATACGGTATTTGTTTTTCTCTTTCTGACTTACTTCACTTTGTATGACAGACTCTAGGTCCGTCCACCTCACTACAAATAACTCAATTTTCTTTCTTTTTATGGCTGAGTAATATTCCATTGTATATATGTGCCATGTCTTATCCATTCATCTGTCGATGGACACTTAGGTTGCTTCCATGTCCTACCTATTGTAAATAGAGCTGCAATGAACATTGAGGTACCTGACTCTTTTTGAATTATGGTTTTCTCAGAGTATATGCCCAGTAGTGGGATTGCTGGGTCATATGGTAATCCTATTTTTAGTTTTTTAAGGAACCTCCATACTGTTCTCCACAGAGTCTGTATCAATTTACATTCCCACCAGCAGTGCAAGAGGGTTCCCTTTTCTTCACACCCTCTTCAGCATTTATTGTTTATAGACTTTTTAATGATGTTCATTCTGACTGGTGTAAGGTGATACTTCATTGTAGTTTTGATTTGCATTTCTCTAATTATTAGTAATGTTGAGCATCCTTTCATGTCTTTGTTGGAAATCTGTATATCTTCTTTGGAGAAATGTCTATGTAGGTCTTCTGCCCATTTTTGGATGGCTTTTTTTGTTTTTCTGATATTGACCTGCATGAGCTTCTTGGATATTTTGGAGATTAATCCTTTGTCCATTGCTTCACTTGCAAATATTTCCTCCCATTATGAAGATTGCCTTTTCAGCTTGTTTATGGTTTCCTTTGCTGTGCAAAAGCTTTTAAGTTTCATTAGGACCCATTTGTTAATTTTTATTTTTATTTCCATTTCTCTAGGAGGTGGGTCAAAACGATCTTGCTGTGAATTATGTCATAGAGTGTTCTGCGTATGTTTTCCTCAAAGAGTTTTATAGTGTGTGGCTTTACATTTAGGTCCTTAATCCATTTTGATTTTATTTTTGTTTATGGTGTTGTGAAGTGTTCTAACTTCATTATTTTAGATGTAGCTGTCCAGTTTTGGCAACATCAGTTATTGAAGAGACTGTCTCTTCTCCATTGTATATTCTTGCCTCCTTTATCAAAAATAAGGTGACAATATATATGTGGGTTTATCTCTGCACTTTCTATCCTGTTCCATTTATCTATATTTCTGTTTATGTGCCAGGACCATATTGTCTTGATTACTGTAGCTTTGTAATATAGTCTGAAGTCAGGGAGCCTGATTCCTCCAGCTCCGTTTTTCTTTCTCAAGATTGCTTTGACTATTTGGTGTCTTGTGTGTTTCCATACAAATTGTGAAATATTTGTTCTACATCTGTGAAAAATGCCTTTGGTAGTTTGATAGGGATTGCAGTGAATCTGTATTTTGCTTTGGGTAGTAGAGTCATTTTCACAGTGTTGATTCTTCCAATCCGAGAAGATGGTTTATCTGTCCATCTGTTTCTATCATTTCATTTTAATTCCTTTCATCAGTGTCATAGTTTTCTCTATACAGGTTTTTTGTCTCCTTAGGTAGGTTTATTCCTAGGTGTTTTATTCTTTTTGTTGCACTGGTAAAAGGAAGTGTTTCCTGAATTTCTCTTTCCCATTTTTCATCATTAGTGTATAGGAATGCAAGAGATTTCTGTGCATTAATTTTGTATCCTGCTACTTTACCATATACATTGACTAGCTCTAGTAGCTTTCTGGTAGCATCTTTAGGATTCTCTATGTATAGTATCATGTCATCTGCAAAGAGTGACAGCTTTACTTTTTCTTTTCTGATTTGGATTCCTTGTATTTCTTTTTCTTCTCTGATTGCTGTGACTAAAACTTCCAAAACTATGTTGAATAATAGTGGTGAGAGTGCACAACCTTGTCTTGTTCCTGATCTTAGAGGAAATTGTTGCAATTTTTCACCATTGAGAACGATGTTGTCTGTGGGTTTGTCATATATGGCCTTCATTATGTTGAGGTAAGTTCCCTCTATGCCTACTTTCTGGACAATTTTTTTCATAAATAGGTGTTGAATTTTGTCGAAAGCTTCTTCTGCATCTATTGAGATGATCATATGATTTTTCTCCTTCAATATGTTAATATAATATATCACATTGATTGATTTGTGTGTATTGAAGAATCCTTGCATTCCTGGGATAAACCCTACTTGATCATGGTTGTATGATCCTTTTAATGTGCTGTTGGATTCTGTTCGCTAATATCTTTTTGAGGATTTTTGCATCTATGTTCATCAGTGTTATTGACCTGTAGTTTTCTTTCTTTGTGACATCTTTATCTGCTTTTGGTATCAGGGTGATGGTGGCCTCATAGAATGAGTTTGGGAGTGTTCCTCCCTCTGCTGTATTTTGGAAGAGTTCAAGAAGGGTTGGTGTTAGCTCTCTCTAAATGTTTGATAGAATGTGCCTGTGAAGCCATCTGGTCCTGGGCTTTTGTTTGTTGGAATATTTTTTATCACAGTGTCAATTTCAGTGCTTCTGATTGGTCTGTTTATATTTTCTATTTCTTCCTGGTTCAGTCTCAGAAGTTGTTCTTTTCTAAAAATTTGTCTATTTCTTCCAGGTAGTCCATTTTATTGGCATATAGTTGCTTGTAGTAATCTCTCATGATCCTTTGTATTTCTGCAGTGTCAGTTGTTACTTCTCCTTTTTCATTTCCAATTCTATTGATTTGAGTCTTCTCCCTTTTTTTTCTTGTTGAGTCTGGCTAATGGTTTCTCCATTTTGTTTATCTATTCAAAGAACCATCTTTTAGTTTTATTGATCTTTGCTATTGTTTCCTTCATTTCCTTTTCATTTATTTCTTATCTGATCTTTATGAGTATTTTCCTTCTGCTAACTGGGGATTTTTTGTTCTTCTTTCTATAATTGCTTTAGGTGTAAGGTTAGGTTGTTTAGTTGAGTTGTTTCTTGTGTCTTAAGGTCAGATTGTATTGGTATAAATTTCCCTCTTAGAACTGCTTTTGCTGCATCTCACAGGTTTTGGATCATGGTGTTTTTGTTGTCGTTTGTCTCTAGGTATTTCTTGATTTCCTCTTTTATTTCTTTGATGATCTCTTGGTTATTTAGTAACACTTTGTTTACCCTCCATGTGTTTGTTTCTTACTTTTTTCCCCCTGTAATTTATTTCTAATCTCATTGTTTTGTGGTCAGAAAATATACTTGATGTGATTTCAATTTTCTTAAATTTACCAAGGCTTGATTTGTGACCCAATATATGATCTATCCTGGAGAATGTTCCATGAGCACTTGAGAAGAAAGTTAGTGTGTTGTTTCTGGATGGAGTCCAATAAATATCAATCTACTCCATCATGTTTAATGTATCATTTGAAGTTTGTGTTTCCTTATTTATTTTCATTTTGGATGATCTGTCCATTGGTGAAAGTGGGGTGTTAAAGTCCCTTACTATGATTGTGTTACTGTTGATTTCCCATTTTATGGCTGTTGGCATTTGCTGTATGTATGTATTGAGGTGCTCCTATGTTAGGTGCATAAATGTTTACAGTTTTTATATCTTCTTCTTAGATTGATCTCTTGATCGTTATGTAGTGTCCTTCTGTCTGTATTTTAATAGTCTTTATTTTGAAGTCAATTTTATCTGATATGAGAATAGCTACTTGAGGTTTCTTTTGATTTCTAATGGAATGGAATATCTTTTTCCATCCCCTCACTTTCTGTCTTTATGTGTTCCTAAGTTTAAAGTGGGTCTCTTGTAAACAGCATATATACGGGTCTTCTTTTTGTATCCATTCAGCCAGTCTATGTCTTTTGGTTGGAGCATTAATCCATTTATATTTAAAGTAATTATTGATATGTATTTTACCTTTTTCTTAATTGTTTTTTGTTTCTTATTGTAGGTCTTTTCTTTCTCTTGTGTTTCCTGCCTAGAGAAGTTCCTTTAGCATTTGTTGTAAAGCTGGTTTGGTGGTGCTGAATTCTCTTAGCTTTTGTCTCTCGGTAAAGGTTTTAATTTCTCCATCGAATCTGAATGAGATCCTTGCTGGGTAGAGTAATCATGGTTGTAGGCTTTTCCCTTTCATCACTTTAAATGTGTCCTGTCACTCCCTTCTGGCTTGCAGAGTTTCTGATGAAAGTTCAGCTGTTAACCTTATGGGGATTCCCTTGTATGTTATTTGTTGTATTTACCTTGCTGCTTTTAATATTTTTTCTTTGTATTTAGTTTTTAATAGTTTGATTTATATGTATCTTGGCCTGTTTCTCGTTGGATTTATCCGGTATGGGGCTCTCTGCTCTCCCTGGACTTGATTATTTCCTTTCCTATATTAGGGAAGTTTTCAACTATAATCTCTTCAAATATTTTCTCAGTCCCTTTTTCTCTTCTTCTTCTGGGACATCTATAATTCGAATTTTGGTATGTTTAATGTTGTCACAGAAGTCTCTGAGACTGTTCTCAATTCTTCTCATTCTTTTATGTTTATTCTGCTCTGCAGTTGTTTTTCCACTATATTATTTTACAGGTCACTTATCCGTTCTTCTGCCTCAGTTATTCTGCTATTGATTCCTTCTAGAGATTTTTTAATTTCATTTACTGTGTTGTTCATCATTGTTTGTTTGCTCTTTTTTTCTTCTAGGTCCTTGTTAAACTTTTCTTGTATTTTCTCCATTCTATTTCCAAGATTTTGGATCATGTTTACTATCATTACTCTGATTCTTTTTCAGGTAGACTGCCTATTTCCTCTTCATTTGTTTGGTCTGGTGGGTTTTTACCTTGCCTCTTTGTCTGCTGTATGTTCCTCTGTCTTCTCATTTTGCTTAACTTACTGTGTTTGGGGTCTCCTTTTCACAGGCTGCAGGTTTGTTGTTCCCGTTGTTTTTGTTGTCTACCCCCAGTGGGTAAGGTTGGTTCATTCGATTGAGTAGCCTTCCTGGTGGAGGGGACATGTTCCTATGTTCTGGTGTATGAGGCAGGACCTTGTCTTCCTGGTGGGCAGGACTACGTCTGTTGGTGTGTTTTGGGGTGCCTGTGTCCTTATTATGATTTTAGACAACCTCTGTTCTAATGGGTGTGGTTGTGTTCCTGTCTTGCTATTTGTTTGGTATAGGGTGTCGAGCTGGGTGTAGTGGAGTTGGATTGAATGGAGCTTGGTCTTAGCGTTGAGATGGAGACCTCTGGGAGAGCTTTTGCTGTTTGATATTATGTGGAGTCAGTACTTCTCTGGTGGACCAATTCCTGAACTCGGCTCTCCCACCTCTGAGGCACAGGCCTGACACATGGCCGAAGCACCAAGACCCTGTCAGTCACATGGCTGAGAAGAAAAGGGAGAAAGAAAGAAAGGAACGAAGGAAGAGTAGAAGGAAGAAAGGAAGGAAGGAAGAAAAAGTTATTTAAAATTTTTAAAAATTATTAAAAATAAAAAAAAATTAAATAATTAAAAAAAAGAAAGAAGAGAGAGAGCAGCCAAACCAAAAAACAAATCCACCAATGATAACAAGCACTAAAAACTATACTAAAAAAACCAAAATAACAAATTAAAAAAATGGACTGACAGAACCCTAGGAGAAATGGTAAAAGCAAAGCTATACAGACAAAATCAAAGAAAGTCCACTGCCTCAATTTTGGGATGATGTGTTGTCTATTCAGGTATTCCAGAGATGCAGGGTACGTAAAGTTGATTGTGGAGATTTAATCCGCTGCTCGTAGGCTGCTGGAAGAAATTTCCCTTTCTGTTCTTTGTTCGCACAGCTCCTGGGATTCAGCTTTGGATTTGGCCCCCCTCTGCATGTAGGTCACCTGAGCGTGTCTTTTCTTTGCTCAGACAGGACGGGGTTGAAGGAGCAGCTGATTAGGGGACTCTGGCTCACTCAGGCCACGGTGAGGGAGGTGTATGGTATGTGGGCTGAGCCTGTGGCGGCAGAGGCCCTCATGATGTTGCAACAGCTTGAGGTGTGCCGTGTGTTCTCCTGGGAAATTTTCCCTGGATCACGGGACCCTGGCAGTGGAGGGCTCTACAGGCTCCTGGGAGGGGAGGTGTAGATAGTGACCTGTGCTTGCACACAGGCTTCTTGGTGACTGCAGCAGCAGCCTTAGTGTTTCACACCCATCTCTGGTGTCCATGCTGATAGCTGTAGCTCGCACTCATCTCTGGAGCTCGTTTAGACAGTGCTCTGAATCCTCTCTCCTCAAGCATCTCGGAAAAATGGTCTCTTTCCTCTTAGGCAGTTCCAGACTTTTTCCCAGACTCCCTCCTGGCTAGCTGTGGCACACTAGCCCCCTTCAGGCTGTCTTCACACAGCCAACCCCAGTCCTCTCCCTGGGATCTGACCTCTGAAGCCCAAGCCTCAGCTCCCAGCCCCTGCCCACCCCAGCCGGTGAGCAAACAAACTTCTCAGGCTGGTGAGTGCTGGTTGGCACCGATCCTCTGTGCAGGAATCTGTCCGCTTTGCCCTCTCCACCCGTGTTGCTGTGCTCTCCTCCGTGGCTCTGATGCTCCCCCCCCACCTCCCCCCGTATCTGCCAGTGAAGGGGCTTCCTAGTGTGTGGAAACTTTTCCTCTTTCACAGCTGCCTCCCAAAGGTACAGGTCTCCTCCCTATTCTTTTGTCTCTGTTTTTTCTTTTTTCTTTTGCCCTACCCAGGTACATGGGGAGTTTCTTGCCTTCTGGGAAGTCTGAGGTCTTCTGTCAGCATTCAGTAGGTGTTCTTTAGGAGTTGTTCCACATGTAGATGTATTTCTGATATATTTGTAGGGAGGAAGTTGATCTCCATGTCTTACTCATCTGCCATATTGAAGCAGGCCCCTTTTGTAATTTTTAGAATGTGGATGTTTGACATTTTCTATCACATTTATACTCAAGTATTTCACATATTTGATGCATTATAAATGGTATTGTGTTTTTAATTTCATTTCTAATTGAACACTGCTAGTATAGGCAATTAATTTTGTATATAATCTTGCATCCTGCAAGTATGCTAAACTTATGCATTCTAGTAGCTTTTTTTTGTATATTCCATTGGATTTTCTTCATAGATGTTCATGTCACCTGTGAATAGAGATATTTCGATGCTTCTTTTCAAATCTAGATGCCTTATATTTCTTTGTATTGCCCCTTTGCGTGGGTTAGAACCTATAGTAAAAATTTTGAAAAGAACTGGTAACAGTAGAATCCTGATCTTGTTATCAATATTAGAGGGAAAGAATTATTTTGTTTGGCATTAAGTTTGGTTAGCTCTAGGTTTTTAACAGATGCTTTATGTTAGGTTGAAGAAGTTCCTTTCTATTCCTACTTTACTGAGAGTTCCTATTTGAAATAAATGTTGGATTTTATAAAACTTTTTTATATATTTGGTGAATTACATTGATTGACTTTTGAATGTTAGACCACCCCTCTGCTTCTGAGATTAAAACTTTTGGGTGTTACGTATTATCCTTTTTATGTATTGTTGGATTCAGTTTTTTAAATTGGTTTACATGTTTTAAATTTAGGTTTATGAGAGATATTTACCTATAGCTTTCTTTTCTTTCTTTCTTTCTTTTTTTTTTGGTAATGTCTTTTTCTGGTTTTGGTACCAAGGTCAGTCTGGCTAAATAGACTGAGTTGAGATGTGTTCCCTCCTTAAGTTTTCTGGAACGTTTGTGTAGACTAGGTATTTTTTCTTCCTTAAATGTTTGGGAGACTTTACAAATGAAGCTATCTGCTCCTTGAGTCTTCTTATAAGAATGTTTTAAACTACAAATTCAGTTTCTTTAATGGATAATATTCCACTTATCTCTTTCTTGTTGACTTAGATTTGGCGTTTTTGCTTCTTTTGCCTAAAGTTGTCAAACTTACTGGCATAGAGTTCTTCATAATTTTTCTTTATTATTATTCTAATATTTATAGAATCTGTAGTGATGCCTTCCCTTCCATTCCTGATATTGGTAGTTAGTGTCTTCTCCCTTTTTTCCCTGATCACTATTGGTAGACTGACTTATTATTTATTAATCTTTTCAATGTACCCAGCTTTTGGTTGGTTTTGATTTTTCCCAATTTTTTCTTCTATTTTCCATTTTACTAATGTCTACTCTGATCTTTATTATTTCCTTTTTTCTACTTTAACTTATTCTTGTTTTTTATATTTTTTTTTATTTTTTAGTTTCTTAAAGCAGTAGTTGAGATAACTGTCTTGAAACCTGTCATTTCTAATGTAGGAATTTAATACTTTAAATTTTTTATGAGTAATGATTTAGCTATATTCCACAAATTAAATGTCAACTTGGCTAGACTTCAGTTCCAAATTATTTGAACGCTAACCTAGGGGTAGCTGTGAAGACGTTTTGCAGGTGAGTTTAAGTCCTTGATCAGTTAACTTTAAGAGAAATTATCCTGGGTTATCTGGGTGCCTAATTCAGTGAATTGAATGGCCTTGAAAACGGGAATGAGGATTATGCTAGGAAGAGAAGAGATTCTTCCTGTGACCAATAGCTTTGGCTTGTGCTTTTGGAGTTTTGTATTGATTGTGGTCTTCCTTTCCTAAATGCCTGCCCTACATACACACACACACACACCACACACACCACACACATGCCACACACGCACACACACACACACACACACACACACACACACACACTGGTCATGCTTCTCTGGTTGAACTTGACTGACGCAGTAGCATGTAGAAATTAGATCTTGCTTTTTAAAAATCCAGTGTAACAATCTTTCCCTTTTATTTGGGGTATTCGGACCATTTACATTTGATGTTGTTAGTGATATGGTATAATTTAAATCTATTATCTTGTAATTTTTTTCTATTTGTCCCATCTGTTCTTTGTCCCTTTTTAATCTCTTTTTCTGCCTGCTTTTGAATTATTGGAAATTTTTTATGGGTCTATTTTTATGTCCCTTGTTGGTTTATTATACCTATCATGCTGTATTTAGTTGCTGCTTCATGCTTTATAGTATATATCTTTAAATTGTCACAGTATACTTTTCACCTACTCCCCCTATTCCCAACTTCTGGTATTGTCATTCATTTTCTTTTAGAACCCACACAATATTATTTTTATATTTGTTTAAAGTCAGTTACATTTTAAAGAAGTGTAAACAATAAGAAAATTTTAATATATTTACCCAAGCATTATATTTCCAGTGCTCTTCATTTCTTTGCTTAGTTCTATTCTTCCATATGATATCATTTTCCTTCTGTCTGATGAATTCTTCCAGAATTTGTATGTTTGAAAAAGTGTATTTTACCTTCATTTTTCAGATATGTTTTTCTAGGTTTAGAATTTTAGATTAACTTTTTTTCCAGTACTTTATATATGTTCCTCTACTATTTTATCACTTGATATTGTTTCTGATATGAAATCTGTCATCCTTACCTTTAATCTTATGTAGCTTGTCTCTAGTTCCTTTTAAGATTTTCTTTTGTTCTCATTTTGACCTCTAATGTGCCTTGGTGTAGTGTGTGTTTGTGTGTGTGTGTGTGTGTGTGCACCTGTGTGTAAGATTGGGTTTTGCTGAACTTCTTGAATCTGGGTGTATAGTTTTTATCAAATTTGGAAAAATTTGAGACATTATTTTTCTTTTTTCCAGCTTTATTGAGTTATTATTGACATATATGTAAGTATGCAACATGATAATTTGATGTTCATGTATACTATGAAATGATTACCGCAGTACAATTAATTAACACTTTCATTCCCTAATATAATTACCATTTTTTGGTGTGGTGATAAGACTTAAGATTTACTCTCTTAACAACTTTCCAGTGTATAATACAGTGTTGTTCATTATAGTCACCATGATGTACATTAGAAACCCCAAACTTATTTACTTTATAACTGGAAATTTTCATCCTTTGACAAACATCTCCCCCAGCCCCTGGCAACCACCATTCTATCCTCTATTTCAGTGAGTTCAGCATTTTTAGATTACACAAATAAGTGAGAACATATAGTATTTGTCTTTCTGATTGTTTCACTTAGTATAATTCCCTCAAGGTCCATCCACATTGTTGCAAAAGGCAGGGTTTCTTTATTTTTTAATGGCTGAATAATATTTTATTGTAAATATATGCCACATTTTCTTTATCCATTTATCTGTCAGTGGACACAGGTTGTTTCCATATATTGGGTATTGTATATAATCATGCATGATTTCTTTATATATTTTTTCTCCCCATGTCTCTCTTTCAGGGACTTCATTTACATGCATACAAATTTTCTTGAAGTTGTCCCACAACTCACTGCTCCTCTTTCACATTTTAAATTCTATTACCTTTATTTCATTTTGAATAGTTTTATTTCTATTTTCCAATTCATTCATATTTTCTTATGGAATGTCTCATCTGCCATTAACCCCATCCTCAGTATCTTAAACATTGCAATGTTCATCTGTAGAATTTTGATTTGAGTCTTTTTTGTTAATATCATCCATGTCTCTACCTTGTGAACATATGGCATAAGATTTGAATAACTTGTAATGTCCTTGTCCACTAACATCTATGTCTTTAATTGGATTGGCTTTTTTCCCCTTCATTATGGGTAGTTTTTTCCTGCTTCTTGAATGCCTAAGATTTTGGCCTTTGATGACATTTAGAAATAGTTGATCCTTTTGGGTCTTACTATCAAGATTTTTTTTAAAAGTGGGACTGGAGCAGTGCTCAGTTTGGACCTAATAATTCCCCACTACTAGAGCAAAACCTTTCTGTACTCTACCCAATGTCCTATGAATTATGATGTTTTCCAACTGGCTTGTGGGAATAGGCACTATCTGCAGACCTTTCTTGAGTACTGGGCACTGTTACCTCTAATTATTTCAGATGATTTTCTTCTTGGACTTATATGCATACACTATGCCTACCCTGGTAGTGAACTCATGTATACTAC
The DNA here is from genome assembly GCF_025265405.1 of Mesoplodon densirostris. Taxonomy (NCBI): domain Eukaryota; kingdom Metazoa; phylum Chordata; class Mammalia; order Artiodactyla; family Ziphiidae; genus Mesoplodon; species Mesoplodon densirostris. Next base: position 55,687,088 of record NC_082664.1, on the reverse strand, counting down.
GAGTACTCAGCTGAATACTTGAAGAGACCCTCTGCAGCTCTCCAGTGTTCTCTGTGCTGTATGGTAGTGGCCCAAATGCTACCCCCACTTTCCTTTCCCTTTGCTTTCCTCTGATATTGAATATGCAGATTTAAAATGCCTTCCAAACTTTTTTTTTTTTGTAGCTAAAGGTGATCTAAATAGTGAAATGCCCTGGGTGGGCATTCTGGGACTGGTTAGGCTGGCATGCTCCACTGGCCTTGTCCTTTCCCCCTTTTCAAGCCTGAGACAATAATGTGGTGCCTAGAAATGCAGTAGCCATCAGGTCACCATGAGTAAAAGCTGAGTGACGGCTCAGGAAGATAAATGTCCTCATGCAGCTGCATCACCCAACAGTATTGACCAAACTTCTAAGTTTTTACATGACCCAAGTAAACTACTAAAGTAAAAGTCACTATTGATGGTTTTCTACTGTCTCCAGCCTAATATTATTCTGATTGATACAATCCCTTTTTATGGCCAAATTGGAAGCTCATGTAGGAGTGTCCCTGTGTAACTGTGAACTATCTTTCCACATTTCAGGGTTCATGACTGTGACTTTGTCATTTACTGTTGGAGCAGACCGCTATGATTGACAGGAAAGATCATCACTCTCTACATATAGAGTGTGATAATGGATGATGTGAAAGTCATTCTCTTTGAAGGAAAATGAAAATAAAATATTTTATTTTATACATTTTTAATTTTATGTTTTATTTTGCACACTATAAATTTTACATTATCCTAAGTTGTTAAATACTAACTAGAACTACTGTGAAAATTTACCATACAAATGTGTGAGCACCAGTAGTAAAAATGTTCTATTTTATTATATATAATACTCTACCATGTTTCTACAAAATATCAATATAATACTTTTATTTCATGCTTTATTATTGCTGGGAATGTATTTCATGAAAATTTCAAAGAGAATTATTCTCAATATCACCTAGATAAAGGCATTATGAATAATAAAGCTACCTACATGATTGCATATGGCTGTCTAACTTAGGTGTCAAGGGATTTCATTTCACATAGGGAAAAAACCTTTTATCTAAAAAAATCTCTGTAGAGTCATTAATTTTAAGTACTTGAAAAACAGCATAAATGGAATAAAAATATTATAACTTTTATTTCTTCTTTGCTAAAGTGATAGGGTCATCAATATCCAGTATTGAAGTATGTATTTTGCCTGAAATTTTAGTTTCTTTTTGAATAGGCTACATTGAAATTTGTACTCTACAGAACAAATACTCACTAATTCTAATTTATATTTAATCATTCATAGTGACTCATACATTAGTGACTCATTCCAAAATAAAAGTTTCAGAATATCAAGTTATTTTAAAATAAGCCCTCTTATTCTGCAAAGGAGTTGTTGAATAGGATTGCAATAAAGAACTAACTAAAATACATTTTTTAGATCTTATTTGAGGTTTTGAGTAAGTTTAACATAGCAAGAAATCTTGCTTCCAGGAGAACATGAGTTTCTAACGTAGTTGATTTGAATTAGTTTTTAAAAGACTGATGCAAATTTTCAATGCAAGTTGATCAGTTTCATCCCTGACCTTGTACTTACATGCTGTTGGTAGTGTCTTTCTTTTGACTACTGAACTTATACATTGCCTTCACCTGAAATTAAACATGTCTCAAACTGAGAACTTCATTTTACTCGTAGTTCCTCTACCAGGCTTCTTTGATTTGGTCAAATTCTATTATTATTTTCCTTATCACTCAGGTTTAACATTTTTCATTTAATTGACTCCATCCAATTTCTTTGCTTCCACTTCCAACAAGTCTTCAAATACCATACTGACTGCAAATTACTACATGGACTGTGCTCCCTCTGCCTCTTCATTTACAGTACAGCTATTCTTTAAGCTCAACTCAGGTCATCTTCCTTAATCAAATCTAGGCTCTGAAAATTCTGGCACAAAGGAGTCTTTACTTCCCCTCATCTTTTAGGTACATGTTGTGTTTCTCATTGATTTGGTATTTATTTGAAATGTTGTGTCAATGTGCTTTGAAGGCTGTTATAATAATACTCAGTGCTATTTTCCCAGTCATCTGGAATTGGTGACTTGGGCCCAAAGCTGAAGCCAAAGAGGTATAAAACACCTCACATTTTAAAGAAACCTACTAATAATTCTGGTCAGACATTCTAAGGCTTATGGACAAAAACTATAATCAATATTAATTTATATTTTCCCTGTAGTTACCCTTTTCGGTGTTCTTTTTTCCTTTCCACATTATGTATTTCCTTCTGTGATCCCTTTTGTCGGACTGAAGTGTGGAAATCTGTTCCATCGGCTTTTATTTTTCTGCAAACATTTTTACTTTGCCTTCATTTTTAAAAGATATTCTTGCTGGACATGGAATTATAAGATTGGCGATTATTTCACATTTTTATTGGAAAGTCGAATGTAAACCTAATTTCTTATCGTTGGTTAACTTCTCTTTCTCTTTCAATCCTTTCAGAATCTTTGTTTTTGATATTCTTAAATTTCCTGCTTTCATGTTCATGTGATTTTTCCATTCTCTTTCCTTATTTGAATGTTATTAGATCTTTCAATCTGAGATTTTTAACTTTCTTTAACTCTGTAAAATGTATCCGTTACTTCTTCAATTTCTTTCCTCCTCTCCATTTTTACTCTTCTTTCTTATATCTCTTATTATCCAGATATTGGCATTTCCATTTCTATCATCTATGTTTCCTTCTTTTCTTTTACATATGCTATTTGGCTGTAGGAGAATGACTCTATTATGGCACCCTAACAACCTGGCACGTATCCACATAGGTCATGTAGAAAAGGCTTAAACCATAGCTGATCTGAGTCCTGACAGAATGCTTTCTAATCCTCCCAGAACATGAAACCATGAGAGGCTTGTGACCATTACCCACTCACCTATCTACCAAGGAGCCTGTCATGATACAGTTTCTCATCACTTCCCTGGTTCCAATGAAAGTATGAGAATACTTGCTTTACCCATCCTAAGGTGTATAAGAGGCTATAAAACTAATTAGCTATAGCATGGCTTCTTAGCAACAGTGTGTCCCATCATTTATGTTACAGTGGTATACCCTTTCCTTTTAGTGCCATCCTGTGGGATAAATGATGCAGAGAGCTAGCACCTTTGACTACTCTTACTTTCACTGTGTATGTAAGTTAATAAACTATCTGAATCTTAAAAGAGCATATGTTTCTTTACCCTTATCTCCCAGGCTGTACCTTTGGCTCTGTCTATCATATTATTTGTCCCATCTAAAGTGTTTCCTTTGTTCAACGACTATTTTTATACCTAATAATTCTTGATTTTTAATAATCTCATTCTTTTTATATGTTAATATCTTTATCTCCTTATGTATGTCCATCATTCTTACTTCAATTCTTGGTGTATCTCTTCTAATAATTCTACTCCAAGCTGAATTTCCTAAATTTCAAACTTTTCAAAGTTGTTGTTTTACTCAGCAGGTGTTTAGTTATTTTGCCTGTGAGCTCATGTTTCTTAGGGTTTATCAGCTGTTCTTTCTGGTAATCCAAACTATGAAAGGGCCAAAGACCAGGCCCTAGTTTATATCAGTCCTATTGAGTTTAAAGAGAATGGATGAGGAAATGCCTGTGGGCAGCTGGTGGGGCCTTTCCTCTTCACTTCAAAACTTTTGTTTTGTGTTAATATCACCTTTGTGTACAGTATTCTGGGCTGTTGCTAGTAATACCTGTGGTGATGTTTTAGGTAGTAATTGTCCAACAGTAACGCAATCCCCATAAAACTGTTCAAGAAGTTTTCTTCCCAATGTTGTGGTGTCTCTGTCTCTATCTCTTTCTAGTTCTTTGAATTTATATTTCTTTCTGGAAGCTATACTTTCTCCAAACTTGATTTTGGGGAGGGAAACAGCCAGCCATGTTAGTTTGCCATCTTGCCAAGAATCATATATGACAGAATTTTATAACTCAATCAAACCTTAAAATTTATATATAATTTTTTTCTTCATAGGATAGTTCAGAAAAAGTAAACTTTGAGTAGGTAAATGCCTTCTCCATGGTCATATTATCAGTTTGTGGCTGAGTGGGAAGTATATTCAGCTCTCTAGATTTCTATGCCATAGTCCTCCATTAAACATTGCTACATTACCTTGAGGCCTCTGGGTCTTAGTCATATTAACTGTATATTCATATGGATTGTGCATAAGCCTGCTTTGCCTAAACGGGTATTTCTATTATCTTATGAGAGCCAGATTTCTAGAAGCCTCCCCTATGAGGACCAGCAAATCTATGAAGAATTCACTTGGACTACTAGCATTAACATTATTGGAAGAGAGGTCTGATCATAGTCATTTTAGAGAAATGCAATAGGCTGGTGCTGTGGTCTGATTGTGTCCCCCTCAAAATTCATATGTTGAAATCCTAATGTCCAATGTGATAGTATTAGAAGGTGGAGCCTTTGGGAACTGTTTAGGTTATGAGGGAGGAGACTAATGAATGAGATTAGTATTCCTAAAAAAGAGATCACACAGAGATTCCTCACCCTGTCTACCATGTAAGGACACAGTGAGAAGTCACAACCCAGAACTGTTCACCAGAACCCAACCATACTGGCACCTTGATCATGGAATTCTCAGCCTCCTGAACTGTGAGCAATAAATTTCTGTTGCTTATAAACTACACAGTCTATGGTGTTATAGTAGCCTGAATGGACTAAGGCAGATGACATGTCAATAAGGATGTGAAAGAAATGACCACATCAGTTTGGACAGTGTCTCCTACTATTCCTACCATGAACTCTTTTACATATTTCAGTGTAAGTTTTGCAACTGATGTTAAAATGCTTTACATTGAATATTTTAAATACTAGTACTTATCTGTAATAACAGATTTTAGGTGGCACAATCATGTTCCTATAGCATTGCCGTGATGCACACTTGACACACAGTCTACTTACAGTTCATTATTTCCAGGCTGGAACACCAGTACTTTAGAAACAGAAAGGATACCTGACTCACATTTTATGAAACAACCAGATGTGAATCTATTGACATGCCAGCTGGAAGCTCTATCCTATACATTTGAGTGAATTTAGTGAATCATATGCATGTTAGCACAAAGGGTCAATTTAATATTTAAAACTTAATTTGTATAGTTTCTGTGGATTTTTTAAAAATAGAAAGTCACATAAATTCAGATGAGTGGCATGAGAGTAAATTTTGGCTGTCACTGTATCCTTTGGTTCATTAAGTGTTGCTTAATTCTTTACTGGTCATGAAGCTTTTTTTTTTTTTTCTTTTCATGAATTTGTGTAGGTGCTTTTAAAGTTCCTCTTTCTCTCTAAGTGTTGGGAGTTCCATGTACTCAAGCTTAAAGATATAAGACGTATAGGCTAAAAATTAGGACAGGCAACAGAAAACTACATTCCCTCAGATGCTTTTAAGATTGTTCAAACATAATCATGTAAATAATACTACAAATATGGTCTCAGGCACTGCCAAAATAAGTATGCTGAGAGTAAGGCTGAGTAAAGAGGCTGAGGAGTTAGATGGATCTCTGAAACCCTGGTTCTCTTATTACCTTCAGATCTTGGATATATCATTCTGGGTTTCATTTTCTTCATCTGTAAAATGGGAATAATGCTACCTCATGAAATTGTTGTGAGGATGAAATGAGGTATGCTTTAGAATACCTAGTATAATATCTGGGCATACTAAATAATAAATGTCTTTTATTAATAATAAGGAAAGTTGTTAAGAATACCTGACATCTAGTAGATACTCATAGAATATTACTTTTCTAAATTTTTTGAGTTGGGACTTTAATTCTTTTTATTCTATTTTTCAATTTTATTTCTATAAGGACCTAAGAACTTGTATCTGATCATTGATGTGAAATACATTTGTTATCATTATATTTTAGAAATGCTGTAATTTGAGTTCCTACTTTAGACCGAGTTGTTTAATGCAAAAGTTTTCATATTCCCAGATGTGAGTACTTTTTTGTTTCTTTTTTGCTTTTGTTATTAATTTCTAAACTTGTTGCATTCTGAACAGAGAATTTTTGTATTGCTATCTTATCACACTTTTTGAGATTTTTTAAAATTACCTAACATATGGTCAATTTTTATGGTCATTGAGGCTATAATCTCATATGCCTTTGAGAAGAAGATATAATCCCTATTTCCTCTCTCCCTCTCTGTTGCTCTTGCTCTCCTTCTCTTACTCTGTGGGTATGTGTTTGGTATATGGTGGTTCACAGTGAGAATTGTTGAAATCAAACTGAATTTCCTGAATTCTGTGTGGATGATGGTATCTCTGCAAGTGGTGGGACTTTATCACCAAAGACAAGATGGTTATGAATATTATAATGAACAGCAGATCTGAAGCAGTGATCAAATTTTCTGAACTGCAGTGATCTTACCATTGGGTAGTTGATCATGATGCTCTAAGAACTAAAATAGATGAGCAGTAATTTATAGCTAACTTGCAGTGTGTGTGTGTGTGTGTGTGTACACATGCATACATACTTACATGTTCACATATATACACCCATGTTCTGTTCTGTTGGTTCTGTTTCTCTGGAAAACCCTGACTAATGTACTACCTCTACCTTCTAAAATAGTAAAATGAAAGCAGTACCACATTCCTAGGTATTTTAGAGATTAGTGCCATTATCTAGGACTTGAAAAATGCAGAGGTGGTACTCCTACCACTTAACACTCCATTTGCCTATTTGACCTGTGCAGAAGACAGATGGAACCTGTGAAGAATGGATTACCATCAGTTTAAGATGGTAAAGAATCCAATTGTAGGTGCTCATCCAGATGTGGTTTTTTACGTTTGCTAGACTAAATCAGCCTGTTTCCTGGTACTCTTTATGCAAATTTGATATCTGGCAAATGTTTCTTGTTACCTCTTAGTAAAAACTTTCAGAGGCTGTTTGCTTTTACTAGGCAGAACCAACATTATACCTCAGTGTCCTACCTCAGGACTACATGAACTCTCCAGCCCTATGGCAAAATGTAATCTACAGTGAACTTGATTGCTTCTTCTCACAGGAATCCATAGTGGAAGGTTTACTAATACATTGATGATATGATGCTTATTAGACCTGCTGATCAGGAAGTAGCAACTACTCTAAATACCTTAATAAAGCACATGCATGGATGATTATGAATAGAAAACAAATTCTACAAACTTCAGAGACCTGTCACCTCCATAAAATTTCTAAAAGTCCAATGGTCTGGGGGCTTACGTTGATATATCCCTTACAAGGTGAAGGAAAGTTGCTGCATCTGTTCCATCCTACTGCTAAGAAAGCGGGACAATGCCTAGTGAATCTTCTTTGGAGTTTTGATACAACATATACGTCATTTGGGAGAGCTACTCTGACTCTTTTACCAAGTAACTGAAAAACTGATAGTTTTATTTTGTTTTGTTTTTGTTTTTTTTGTTTTTTTTGCGGTATGCGGGCCTCTCACTGTTGTGGCCTCCCCCATCGCGGAGCACAGGCTCCGGACGCGCAGGCTCAGCGGCCATGGCTCACGGGCCCAGCCGCTCCGCGGCATATGGGATCCTCCCAGACCGGGGCACGAACCCGCATCCCCTGCATCGGCAGGCGGACTCTCAACCACTTGCGCCACCAGGGAGGCCCGAAAAACTGATAGTTTTGACTAATACCCAGAATAAGTGAAGAATTTGCAGTAGGTCCAGGCTTCTGTGCCAGCTGCTCTGTAATTTGGGACATGTGTCTCAGTAAATGCAATCATGATTGAAATGTCTGTGACAGAAATGCTGTATAGGACCTACAGCATGTTTCTAAAAGTGAATCACAGCACAGAGTCCTAGGATTTTGGAGCAAAGTGTGCTATCCTCTGGAGACTTCTAAAGCTGCAAACCTTAGTAAGTATTGAATGCTGGATCATTGTCCACTAAGTGACCCCATCGTGAACTAGCCATAGATTTGGGCATGCACAGAAGCACTCCATCATCAAACAGGAGTAGTATATACAAGATCAGGCTTGAGTAAGTTGTGAAGGCACCAGTAAGTTGCATGAGTAAGTGGCCCAGGTGCCATAATCCTCCAGCCTGGCTACATTGTCTCCTACCTCTCAGTCTCTACATGTAACTGTATGGGAAGTTCTCTATGACAAGTGGACTGAAGAAAAACATACTTGCGCCTGGTCAGCAGTTGGTTCAGCTGCAACACTCTAATCCCTCTCTGAGATTTTCCTGAAGGACAGTCATATAGAAAAATCTCCCAGTGGACAGAACTTTGAAAAGTATACCAGGATGTTTACTTTGACTGGAGGGATAAATTACTAGAACTCTACAATGAATTTATACAAATCAAGCTAATTATTTGGTTGATGATATCAGACTAATTTCCAGAGTAGTTGTTTTTACATCTGCATTATCAGTGTATAAGAGATTGAGTTTCTATGCATCTTCACTGGAATTTAGTACTGTTAATATTTTTTACTTTAGTCATTCTAATAGGTATGTTATACTATATCATATTTTAATTTGCATTTCTGTAATAGCTAATGATGTATTACATCTTTTCATGTGCTTATTTCTCATTGTGTCTAATGAAGTGTCTGTTCAATTCCTTTGCTCATTTTCTAATTGGATTATTTATTTTCTTACTCTTGAGTATAGTTCTTTACATATTATAGATATGAGTCCTTTGTTAGATATGAGATTTGCAGACATTTTCTCCTAGTCTGTGGCTTATCTTCATTCTCTTAACAGTAACTTTTACAAAACAAGATTTTAATTTTGCTAAAATTAATAATTTTTTTTTCTTTTATAGATTGTGCTTTTGGTTTTCATATCTAAGAACACTTCACCTAACCCTAGGTTCTGTAGACTTTTTTCCTATCTTCTCATAAAAGTTTTATAGTTTTATATTTAAATACATGATCCATTTGATATGAGGTATGAGATTTAGCTCAGTGTTTATATTTTTGCCTATTGATGTCCAATTGCTCCAGCATTATTTGTTGTAAAGACTATCCTTCCTCCATTGAATTACTTTTGAAAATTTGTCAGAAATCAGTTGGTCATATTTATGTGGATATATTTCTGTGTTCTCTATTTGTTCTACTGATCTCTGTATCTATCCCTCTACTGATAGCTTACTGTCTTAATTATTGTTTTGGTTTTCTTTACTGGGACTCCATCTATAAATATGCTGAATACTCTTCACCTGTCTTCTAAATCTATCAATTTCTCTCTGATTCTTTTACCTTTTTATTTTGTGTTCTGTTCTTCTGGCTGTTTTCATTATAGTACTCTCCTCAATGAGCCGTATTAAATTTTCAGTCATGTCTTTTTTCCCTTTGGCACCTTCTAATTTATTCTTCATTTTTCAAATCTGAGATAATTTTGGTTTTTTCTTCAGTTTTCTTCTTTAATGCAAATCTTATAATTTCACATCTTCTGATTTTATCTATTTCTCTTTTGAGATTTAAATTTTTTCATTTTTTCATATCTATAAATGCTTGTTTAATGCCATTTAATTCAGATTGCCATGTTGTATTACATTTATTCTTATGTTTCATGGTTGATTTTACAGGGAGGATTTTAATCCATTAAACTGTTTTGATTCTCATTTTCATTTGCTTTTTATAGTGACTTTGTATGGATATTAACTGTATGGATTTTCTGGGTTTTTCTAATGTCATATTTCCTGGATCGACAGTAACAGATAATGCTATCTTTGAGGTGTGAGGAGTTAGATGGTCTTTCTTTGTCTTTTTGTTCAGGACTGTCCTCTTCTATTATAGTATGATGTTCAGATTCTTTAATATATGGTGATTTTAGGGAGTATCTTCTAATTTTGTGATTTTCTTTTGCTTTTGTAGGATCTTTAAATTCTACTGCCCACTTCTTTCTTTTACTTTACTAAAGAAGCACTTTTTAAAAGTCTCTTCCCTCTTCTTACAAAGTTGTGCTTTCCCAGGACTGCAGTTCACATGTGCTTTTAAATGCCCTGCCTTCAATTTTTCTGTAGCTATTCCTCTGAATCAAAGGTCTCAGATTCTTTTCAGTATTTTCTCCCAAAGAGGGCAGTCCTCTTTTTTGATGATGATGATGATGATTTTATTTGTCTTCTTTTACTTCTAGGTGCACAGAGCTCTCTCCATTTTTGGCATGATGTTTGCCTGACTTTTCAGTCCAGTCTGGACTCTAGAGCTGGCTCTGCTGGTGTGGGGTGTTTATTTCCCTATATACATGCAAGTTAAGTTTTCTAGTATGTTCTATCATCTGACTACACTATAGGCATGGATTACAGATGGTTCTGTTTGCTTTCTCTATCAAGTGATATGGTTTTTAGATGGTATTTGAAGAGATTCAGATTCAGATGACTACTTATTTACCAGGAACCTAGAATTCTCTCCCCCAACTACTTTTTTTTATAATGAACACTAAAGCATTCTAATTTCTGGTATTAAGGAAGTAAGCAATATGAGTCAGAGAAAAATGACTAATAGTATCTAATACCCTCAGAAGCAACTATAGATTTCATTGTCAAGTTCAAAGAACTTACAACCTTTCTTTTTTTAACATTCAAAAAAGGGAAGGGACTGTTTTCAAATACAGGGGTTTGACATCTCAAGCACATCACAGGAAATTTCATTTAGCACATAAACTATTCTCTGAGAAGACCACCAATATAAATAAAGATTTAGAATTACTGAATACCTAAAACATAAATGAAAGAGCAATCTTGTAAAACATCTCTGGATTTGAAGCAGCCTACATACAAAGTGGAGCTGGTTTGTCATGCAGGGAGAAATAACGAGGAAGTAATTTATCTTTGTTAACAATGGAGGGATAATATATTCACATGTGAGCTTGGTGTCCCTGTGGATAATATTTTGTATTGATCTGTTAAGAAGGAAGAACATTTTCTTATGGGTTCAATCAAACTAAGAAGAATTAGCTTTTAAATTCTCTCAGTTCTGAGCAGCCCAACAGAAAAAAACCTAAGGATTATGTCTCATCAACATGAGTTTTAATTTTGGGGTAAAATTATCAGAGGAAATTGAAATACTTAAGAATTGAAAGGGATAAATGATGGGTCTTTTCTTGAAAGAATAATGGACTTTGTAGTTTACATAATTCCACTGACTAAAAACAAAGAACTGTATTTTTCAGCTTTTTAAGTGATTTTTAAAATATCACTAAACTCTAACTTATTTTCTTGGTTATATCTGTTGAAAATACAACATTATAATTTGTGTAACTATGAGATTTGAGGGGTGGGATGGCTTAAGATACTGAGACAGTTTCTGTTTAATATATTCCTGTTAGTCCATGAAAACCCTACATTATACTCACCGGTAATATGGAACACTTTCCCCCTAAAAATAGGGATAAGGTATGTATGTCCAATTTCATCACCTTTTTTTTGAATTTTATTTATTTTTTTTTTACACAGCAGGTTCTTATTAGTTATCTATTTTATACATATTAGTTTATATATGTCAATCCCAATCTCCCAGTTCATCCTACCCCACCCCCACCCCCTGCTTTCTCCCCTTGGTGTCCATACATTTGTTCCCTACATCTGTGTCTCTGTTTCTGCCTTTCACTTCTATAATAACGTACTGGAAGTTCCATCTAGTGCAGTAGACAAGTGAAATAATACAACTGTGAAGAATTTATATATGAGAAAAATGAATTTTAGTAAAGTTAAAGAACCTATTGGTGGTCACACAAATAGTAAATAAATTGTAGAGCAGTATTCAAACACAGGTTTTCATCTTGGGAAGTTGTTAACCTCTAGACTGTTGCAACCATAAGAAAAGAGAAAACTTCTTATTAATTTATAACTAATAGTTGGATGATGTTGAAGTGCCAGTAATAATATCTGTATTTCAAACTAAAAAACTAAAATTGTCTTCTAGAATGTTAGGTAGAGCTCACCTTAAATAGTTTGTGGGGTTTTTAAAACTTGTTTGTTTGATATAATTTCTATACTCAATGAACTTACTGAAAATTTAGTGTTAGATTTTAGGATACAATACCAGTCCTTACCATTCATAGAATACACTGAGGCACCAGAGGGCAACAAGGGGTGAATGTATTAGCAAACATTAAATAAAGGCTGGGCTTCCCTGGTGGCGCGGTGGTTGGGAGTCCGCCTGCCGATGCAGGGGACACGGGTTCGTGCCTTGGTCCAGGAAGATCCCACGTGCCGCGGAGCAGCTGGGCCCGTGAGCCATGGCCACTGAGCCTGTGCGTCTGGAGCCTGTGCTCCACAACGGGAGAGGCCACAACAGGGGGAGGCCCGTGTACCGCAAAAAAAAAAAAAAAAAAAAAAAAAAGGCTAAGGAAAAATTAGGTACCTTAAGTACAAATGATCAGTCTTGAATGCCTATAAATTGATTACATATGGACAATCAGAACAAAGGGAAATGCCCTGTTCTTCAGATAACTAAACACTGAAAGTGATGACTATGAACATGATTCTTCCAAGTACATAAAACTCATGTAGAGGCAGTCCCTAATTTACCTCTATGAAAAGTATCATAGGTGAATGTGAATTGTCTTTATGTGCATGAATCTATGCTGCATTCCATGAGAGACAAAACTAGATTAAACTGTATACCCTCCAGTTCTTAAGAGCAAGAGTGGAGCTTTCCAGTGGTAGATATTACAACTTCATTCCTCCCTATCAGTAGGGACTTAATGTTTAAACAGGAGATAGGGCTTCACAATGGGTAGAAACCCACTTGGTTCTTTTAAATGGTTTTGTTTTTTTTTTAATTTGAGAAAAGCTAGGCAAAGCACTGTGCACAATAATTTTATCCTATTTATTGGTCTAGAGGATGTGAGAGAACAGGATGGAATGTGAAACTTTCATATGTATTTTCTCACTTTTTAAGTTAGCCTGAAACTTTACTCCCCCGAATTACTTGTTAGGGTAATATATAGAAGAGTTAAAAGACACTCCATTTTAAAAAGCTCTTTTATAAACTTCTAAAATGATTTTCTCAGGAGAAAAATTCTGATGCTCTGTGTTTATTTTACTTAAGCATAAAGAACGTTTTCAGGGATACTTTTATTTACAGGGTATGGGATTAAATTCAGATTTTTGAAAAGATGCAAGAAAAGGCTATTGAGAGAAAAAAATGAGTAAAAACATTGTGATTTTTGTGCCATGAAATTTTCTATATTTTGAAAGATTGTGAGGTACTTACACTGTGATCACAAAAATACATCTATCCGGTTAAGATTGGGACTATTTTCTCTTGAGAAAACAGTAACAATTTTGAAAAGATCTATAACCTTTAGTGTGGCAGTGGTAGCCACTTTAAAGTGATTAACTTCTTCCAAGATGGAATAAAAATAAACATGATGTACATTGGCCTTGGCTTTGACATGATTGTTAGTGCTGTCACAACAATGTAGAATTATGAAAAATTTTCATTTTCTCTAAACTTCATTTGTTTATTTAGTCTTTTTGCTGGAGTACTTGATAATTAATATAGCCAATATTTTATATTCAATATTTTATTTTTATTACTAGGTTCATGTGTCTGTGGTTTACACCACACTTTATTTTTCCCTTGGGGGAAATACATGTATAGGCCTTTGGCAAAAATCTAATTAAGTCTTTGAAAGTATCCAACGATATTGTGTAATTTGTTATTCAAATTATAATAGAGAGATGTATTTTATGTTTCCAAAAAGAGAAAGACCCTGTTGGTAGATGAAGACACTTGTTCCAAGAAGTCTTTAACATTTCATTAAATTTAGGAGGAAGTTGCTTTAAAAATGAAATCAGGGCTTCCCTGGTGGCGCAGTGGTTGAGAGTCCGCCTGCCGATGCAGGGGAAACGGGTTCGTGCCCCGGTCCGGGAAGATCCCACATGCCGCGGAGCAGCTGGGCCCGTGAGCCATGGCCGCTGAGCCTGCGCATACAGAGCCTGTGCTCTGCAACGGGAGGGGCCACAACAGTGAGAGGCCCGCGTACAGCAAAAAAAAAAAAAAAAAAAAAAATCAGAGCACAAAGAAGTCGAAAACATGGAATGCAAGATGTTCAATAGATTCACAAATTCATGACTTTACTTATTAGTTCAATTTTTGATAGTGATATTAATTTTCAACTTCAGTGATGTTGGCCATCAGTGTTTGCTCTATTCTATTTAACAGGCATTTCTATATACCACAATGCACCATGAGACCAATTTTGGTGTTGGGGTTATCTCTTTGGGGGTTATATGAAATTCCACACAAAAACATGGGAAGGTGGACTCTGAGTCCTCAGCATTATGATAAACAGAGGAATATGACTCTGTACCTAATACTGAAAGGGTTATTGCATTACCATTTTATGATAAAGATAAAAATATCCAGACAAGTTATTTCAAAACAGACCTTAAAAACTATAAAACAGTTTCTATATTCAGTTTGGAGGGAGAAAATCTTTTTATCTCCATATTAAAATAAACAATTTTTTTCTACTTATTATTCTACTTTTTTGAATAGCTGTATAAGTCAAAGAAGGCCCTACTCAATTAAAAACCAACCAACCACTGACACAAAAACAGACACATAGATCAATGGAACAGAATAGAGAGCCCAGAAATAAACCCACACACTTATGGTCAATTAATCTATGACAAAGTCAGCAAGAATATACGATGGTGAAAAGACAGTCTCTTCAATAAGTGGTACTGGGAAAACCGGACAGCTACATGTAAAAGAATGGAATTAGAACATTGTCTAACACCATATACAAAAATAAGCTTAAAATGAATTAAAGACCTTAAGGTAAGACCGGATACTATAAAACTCCGAGAGGAAAACATAAGCAGAACATTCTTTGACATAAATCGCAGCAGAATTTTTTTGGATCCATTTCCTAAAGCAAAGAAAATAAAAGCAAAAGTAAACAAATGAGACCTAATTAAACTTAAAAGCTTTTGCACAGCAAAGGAAACCATTGACAAAATGAAAAGACAACCTACTGAATGGGAGAAATATTTGCAAATGATATGAGCAATAAGGGGTTAATATCCAAAACATATAAACAGCTCATACAACTCAACATCAAAAAAAAAAAACAATTAAAAAATGGGCAGAAGAACTGAAGAGACTTTTTTCCAAAGAGGAAATACAGATGGCCAATAAACACATGAAAATGTGTTCAACATCGCTAAGCATCAGGGAAATGCAAATCAAAACCACGGTGAGATATCACCTCACACCTGTCTGAATGACTGTCATCAGACCACAAATAGCAAATGTTGGAGAGGATGTGGAGAAAAGAAAACCTTCGTACACTGCAGGTGGGAATGTAAGTTGGTGTAGCCACTGTGGAAAACAGTATAGAGGTTTCTCAAAACACTGCAAATAGAACTACCATATGACCCAGCAATTCCACTCTGGATATATCTCCAAAAAAACCAAAAACACTAATTCGAAAAGATAAATGCACCCCAGTGTTTATAGCAACATTATTTACAATTGCCAAGACATGGAAGCAAACTAAGTGTCCATCAACAGATGAATGGATAAAGAAGATGTAGTGTGTGTGTGTGTGTATATATATATATATATATATATATATATATATGTACACACCACATACATATATATATATATAATGGAATACTGCTCAGCCTTAAAAAAGAATGAAATTTTGCCATTTGCAACAACATGGATGGCCTTGGAGGGCATTATGCTAAATGAAATAAGTCAAACAGAGAAAGACACATACTGTATGATATTACTTATATGTAGAATCTAAAAAATAGACAACAAACCAGCCAATAAAACAGAAATGAAGCAGACTCACAGGAGAACAAACTAGTGGTTACCAGTGGAGAGAGGGAAGGGGGGAGGGTCAATACAGGGGTGGGGGAAAGTAAGGGTTATTATCGGATTATATGAAATCATGTGTGTGAAACTTTTGAAAATCGTAGAGCACTATAGGATTTAAAGAAACTTTCATTCAATTTTTTTTAAAATGAGAGAAAAAAACAACAACAACAAAAACCAAGGAAGACTGAACTCCATTCCAAACCAAGTAAATGTATGTATCTATTGATACACATAGCACTGTTAATATTTATAATAAATAAATTTTAAATTACGTAAGGTAATACATATACATGAAAAAATTACTACATTGTTATCGTTACTATATAATAATTTTTCCTGGAAAATTCTTCACAACTTTCAAAAAATAAAACAATTCTAATCTTACACAGAATCGTCTGGAGAATAGAAAGGGAAATACTCTT
Source organism: Mesoplodon densirostris (assembly GCF_025265405.1). Classification (NCBI taxonomy): domain Eukaryota; kingdom Metazoa; phylum Chordata; class Mammalia; order Artiodactyla; family Ziphiidae; genus Mesoplodon; species Mesoplodon densirostris. The sequence goes on along the minus strand of NC_082664.1, from coordinate 55,670,820 downwards.
CAATTCATTTTGAGAGCTTACCATTAACTCAGATTCCAAAACCTGAGGATAGTTGCTACAGACAATAGCACAGATAAATCAAACATAATGTTGATCAATTATGCAATTCTCAGAAGAATATATAGAATAGATCCCATTTATATAAAGCAAAATAAAAGCAGGCAAAATGAAATAATATGTTTTAGGGAATTATAACAATGGTAAAATCATAATAAGAACCAAGAAAATGTTTGTCATAGAAGTTAGGACAGTGGTTAACCCTGGGCAAAAGTAGGGAGTTTTGACTGGGAAGGACAAAGGAGTGTGCTTTGGCAATGCAACAAAGGTTCTATTTCTTAACCTCAGAGGGAGTTATAAGTATATTGTCTTAATAATTTTTTTAAAATTGAGCATCTATGTATTGTACATTCTTCTCAGTGTATATATATCATAATGAAAAATATCGATAAAGAATGAAAAAAAGGGCACAGGAATATAAATTAATTGTCCAAAGAAAGAAAGTCTTATTTCTAAACTGCAAAGAAACATACATTTTAAATTAATATCTTGCATAAACTCATCAGCAATATTCTGATAGCGTGGGTAATATTTCCTAGCAGCAGCTATTTGTTAATTTTCAATGCATATGTCGCTATACCTTTTTTTCTAGTATAGTAATATATAAAGTATTTATGCTGTGCCCTTAATTTATGTGGTTATTATGAGCATTAGTGTTGGAAATATCATTCCTGTTGTTTCTAACAACATTGTCTATTTGACCTTTAAGCAAACGTAATTTGGATTAGAAATGTAAACTGTAGCTTGCTATTAGAAAAGTGAATGCATTATTACAAACACATGGAATTTTGAGATCCACACATCTTTTGTCTAGGCTGAATTTTTATTTTTTTCTTTAATTCATTTAGGATGCAAGAGAGGATGTGTTTCAGATGGTTGATGAGTCTACTTTTAAAGACCTTCAGGTAAGGAAATTAAAATCTTTTAAGACTTCCCATGGTTACAATCTATTTGTCTTACCTTCTACATATTTCTAATTTGAGTAGTTACTACCCACAGTTTTAATTTGGAAAATATTCAGGGAAGGAGAGATCAGTGGTTTTATTTTCCATAATAAAATTTCAGTATGGCTTTCATAGTTTGTAAATCATGTTGTATTTGAAAATAATAGAAGGGCTATAATTAAGGAAAATAAATATGCTTGTCAAATTACTCTAGTGCTGATACTTCAGGGTTTTCCCATTATTTTCTGATGAAGATCTTTTTTGACTTAAAAATATTTCTCTATGTGACAAATTGAATGAATTTGAATTCATATCCATGGTATGGATTGTGCTATTAAATCTTTGTTTCTAGTTTATATATTCATGTTATTTAGACAGATTTATATTTTGTACTTATACTTTTCTCCTAAATGAGAAGTGGTAATGCTTTGTAGGTTTATAAATCTATTTTGCGTAGTTGCTCATTTAACACCCTTTCTCAATTCACAAACAATAAAATAAATGTTAATCTTTGACATTACATGAGCAGAGAAAAACAGCCATGATTTAATTATTTGTTAAGTTACAAGAAAAAAAAAATCTCAAGGACTTAGTTTGAAGGGGCAAAGAAAAGAAGATTAAGAGAAAGAGACATAAAATTTCACATGCACCCTTCCCCTAACATTACTAGTCCTCAAAATCGTTCCTAAACTTTGATGTCATGAGGAAGCTAAGTAATGAAATGCATATCCAAATCAGTGGCAACTGCAGACGTAGAACCACTTTCCTATTTATTTTTGTAAGGAAATGGTGTTCAACATACACACTTCCTTATATACTGTTTTGGGAGAGACAGCATTAGAATGAAACACTATGCTTGTGTAAAGAACCACATTTCCCAAACCTGGATTGTAACCTTGGTTTGAGAAGGCTTACTATGTGTTAGATATTGTGATAGAGATTATAAAATTTATTCTTTTGTTTAATTTTCATGGCATTTCCATGAGATTAAACCTTCTCACTTCCATTTTACAGACAACTAGCAAAGGCTCAGTGTGATTAAATTACTGTTCCAAAGATACACATCTAGTAAATCAAAGATCTGGGGGTGGACCTTGGTCTACCTGATCCTAAATGTTTTATTTCAGTGACAGTTTAAGATAATGTTACAAACCTGATTTAAACTGAATTTTGTGGAGCTATTTTATTAATACCCTTAAGTCTATGAGCTGGCTTTTAATCTCTTTCCTTTGAATCCTCACCCGCTCTAATTCCTTTTCCACTTAGAACCTCATCATCTCAGTCACTGTGAGAGCTTTCTAATTGCTCTGACAATGTAGTCCACCTCGCTTCCCCAAGTACTATTCACACTGACGCCATCTTTCTAAAATGCAATGCAAAATGGCTCAGTGGTTAGGAGCAGGAGTTCTGGATTCAGACTAGGATTGAAATCCTAGTTCACTTTTCATCTGTTATGTGATCTTGAACAAATTATTTTCAGGTTAAAGGTACTCTTTAACTTGCTACACAGGCCCTTCATGATTTAATTCCTGCCTGTAACTCTAACCTCATCTCTTGCCACTTTACCTCACGAAATCACTCTACTGTTTTGAAGAACTATTTTGCAGTCATCTTGCTATTTTAGGGTCAGGCTTATATAAAAGTTGTGTATCATACTTAAAAATCATCTGAGGGACCAGAAAGATTTGAGATTTGTGTCTAGTCATATGCCATTCTTACTTGCTGAAATCCTCCCTACAACCATTAGTTGATTATTTGTTCCCCATTCCCTTCACTCCAAACACACATTTGCTAAAATCCTTGTCCAAAGGTAACGTGTCCTATGAAGATCTTAAATATGGAGCCTGTTTTCCTTTGTGCTCTTATCAGTACACCAAAATGCTGTGTTTATTTCTTCCATTATCTCTTATACTTACTGCAGTTATTGATTTATTTGTGTCTTGCCCTAATAGAATGAAAGTTCATTGAGGGACATTGTTTCTTCTTTAACTTTGTATCATTGGAACCTACTTCAGTGCCTGCCACATGGTAACCTCTCCATAAGTGTGTTTTGAATGAGTGTGTTAAATTAATTTGATATACTGAGTGTAAATGAAGGCCAACGTTAATACAGACTTCTGAGTAACACTCATTTATCACCTGTAAATTTGGTTAAGAAAAGCAAATATTATAATGCCAGAGACATTATCTTTTCTGTTAGCTTTAACACATCTCTAACAGCAGAAGGTAAGGTGTAATATTGTAATTTATTTTTTTCTTCAAACACAGATGTTTATTAAACAGTCTAATATATTTTAGTTAATTTAAATTATTATAAGCTATCTGGCAATTTGCTTGGTAATGAATAAAAGAAGAACTGAACACACTGAAATAATAGAAATGAGTATCTGCTGGATTACAACAGAGTGTACTTTCAAGCTATAGGTATGTGTGCTTGTGAATATGTACCATGGACATTTTGGGATGTGTTGGGATAAATGCCAAACTTTTCCTTCGCCAACTGAAATTTCATAAATTTATTGCTAAATCAGGCCAAACACTTTGAAAGTGATATTTATTCCATGATCCCTAGAGACTATGACAGAATATGTGGGTGAAATCTCTAAGTTTAATGTAAACCATTTTGATATAAAACATCTTTCCTAACGAAGTATTGTGAAGCAATTATACTCCAATAAAGATGTATTGGAGAGACCTTCAAGATGGCAGACGAATAAGACATGGAGATCACCTTCCTCCCCACAAATGCATCAGAAATACATCTACATGTGGAACAACTCCTACAGAACACTAACTGAATGCTGGCAGACCTCACTTCCCAAAAGGCAAGAAACCCCACGTACCTAGGTAGGGCAAAAGAAAAAAGAAAAAATAGAGACAAAAGAATAGGGATGGGATGTGCACCTCTGGGAGGGAGCTGTGAAGGAGGAAAAGATTCCACACACTAGGAAGCCCCTTCACTGACGGAGACAGGGGGTGGTCGGAGGGAAACTTCAGAGCTATGGAGGAGAGCACAACAACAGGGGTGCAGAGGGCAAAGCGAAGAGATTCCTGCACAGAGGATTGCTGCCAGCCAGCACTAACCAGCTGAAAGGCTTCTCTGCCTACCCTCCAGGGCGAGTGGGGGCTGGGAGCTGAGGCTTCAGCTTCAAAAGTCAGATCCCAGGGAAAGGACTGGGGTTGGCTGCGTGAAGACAGCCTGAAGGAGGCTAGTGTGACACAGCTAGCCAGGAAGGAGTCTGGGAAAAAGTCTGGAACTGCCTAAGAGGAAAGAGACCATTGTTCCAGGGTGCACTAGGACAGGGGATTCAGAGCACCACCTAAACGAGCTCCAGATATGGGCACAAGCCGCAGGTATCAGCACTGACACCAGAGACGGGCGTGAAATGCTAAAGGTGCTGCTACAGCCACCAAGAAGCCTGTGTGCAAGCACAGGTCACTATCCACACCTCCCCTCCTGGGAGCTTGTGCAGCCCTCCACTACCAGGGTCCCATGATCCAGGGACAACTTCCCCAGGAGAACGCACGGCGCACTTCAGGCTGTTGCAACGTCATGCAGGCCTCTGCCGCCACAGGCTTGCCCCACATTCCTTACCCCTCCCATCCCCAGCCTGAGTGAGCCAGAGCCTCCTAATCAGCTGCTCCTTTAACCCTGTCCTGTCTGCACAAAGAACAGATGCCCTCAGGAGACCTACATGCAGAGGCGGGGCCAAATCCAAAGCTGAACTCCAGGAGCTCTGCAAACAAAGAAGAGAAAGCAAAATATCTCCCAGCAGCCTCAGGAGCAATGGATTAAATCTCCGCAATCAACTTGATGTACCCTGTATCTATGGAATACCTGAATAGACAACGAATCATCCCAAAATTGAAGCGCTGGACTTTTGGGAGCAACTGTAGACTTGGGGTTTGCTTTCTGCCTCTAATTTGGACTTGGGGTTTGCTTTCTGCATCTAATTTGTTTCTGGTTTTATGATTATATTAGGAAATCAGAAAATACCTAGTACCAAATGACAATGAAAACATAACAACCCAAAATCTATGGGATGCAGCAAAAGCAGTTCTAAGAGGGAATTTTATAGCAATGCAATCCTACCTCAAGAAATAAGAAACAACTCAAATAAACAATGTAACCTTACACCTAAAGCAGTTAGTGAAAGAAAAACAAAAAAAACCCAAAGTTAGCAGAAGGAAAGAAATCATAAAGATCTGATCAGGAATAAATAAAAAAGAAATGAAGAAAACAATATCAAAGATCAATAAAACTAAAAGCTGGTTCTTTGAAAAGATAAACAAAATTGATAAACCATTAGCCCAACTCATCAAGAAAAAAAGGGAGAAGACTCAACTCAATAGAAATAGAAATGAAAAAGGAGAAGTAACAACTGACAGTGCAGAAATACAAAGCATCCTAAGAGACTACTACAAGCAACTCTATGCCAATAAATGGACACCCTGGAAGAAATGGACAAATTCTTAGAAAAGCACAACCTTCTGAGACTGAATCAGGAAGAAATAGAAAATATAAACAGACCAATCGCAAGCACTGAAATTGAAACTGTGATAAACAATCTTCCAAGAAACAAAAGCCCAGGACCAGATGGCTTCACAGGCAAATTCTATCAAACATTTAGAGAAGAGCTAACACCTATCCTTCTCATACTCTTCCAAAATATAGCAGAAGGAGGAATACTTCGAAACTCATTCTGCGAGGCAAGCATCACCCTGATACCAAAACCAGACAAAGATGTCACAAAGAAAGAAAACTATAGTCCAATATCACTGATGAACATAGATGCAAAAATCCTCAACAAAATACTAGCAAACAGAATCCAACAGCACATTAAAAGGATCATACACCATGATCAAGTGGGGTTTATCCCAGGAATGCAAGGATTCTTCAATATATGCAAATCAATCAATGTGATAAGGCATATTAAAAAACTGAAGGAGAAAAACCATATGATCATCTCAATAGATGCAGAAAAAGCTTTCGACAAAATTCAACACCGATTTATGATAAAAACCTTCCAGAGAGTAGGCATCGAGGGAAGTTACTCAACATAATACAGGCCATATATGACAAACCCACAGCAAACATTGTTCTTAATTGTGAAAAGCTGAAAGCATTTCCTCTAAGATCAGGAACAAGACAAGGTTGTCCACTCTCACCACTGTTATTCAACATAGTTTTGGAGGTTTTAGCCACAGCAATCTGAGAAGAAAAAGAAATATAAGGAATCAAAATCAGAAAAGAACAAAGCTGTCACTGTTTGCAGATGTCATTATACTATTCATAGAGAATCCTAAAGATGCTAGCCGAAAACTACTAGAGCTAATCAATGAATTTGGTAAAGTAGCAGGATTCAAAATTAATGCACAGAAATCTCTTGCATTCCTATACATTAATGATGAAAAATCTGAAAGAGAAATTAAGGAAACACTCACATTTACCATTGCAAAAAAAGAATAAAATACCTAGGAATAAACCTACCTAAGGAGACAAACAACCTGTATGCAGAAAACTGTAAGACACTGATGAAAGAAATTAAGATGATACAAACAGATGGAGAGATATACCATGTTCTTGGATTGGAATAATCAACATTGTGAAAAAGACTGTACTACCCAAAGCAATCTACAGATTCAATGCAATCCCTGTGAAACTACCAGTGGCATTTTTCACAGAAATAGAACAAATAATTTCACTGTTTGTATGGAAACACAAAAGACCCTGAATAGCTAAAGCAATCTTGAGAAAGAAATACGGAGCTGGAGGAATCAGGCTCCCTGACTTCAGACTATACTACAAAGCTACAGTAATCAACACAGTATGGTACTGGCCAAATATAGAAATATAGATCAATGGAACAGGGTAGAAAGCCCAGAGAAAAACCCACACACATATACTCACCTTATCTTTGATTTAGGAGGCAAGAATATACAAAGCTACAGTAATCAACACAGTATGGTACTGGCCAAATATAGAAATATAGATCAGTGGAACAGGGTAGAAAGCCCAGAGAAAAACCCACACACATATACTCACCTTATCTTTGATTTAGGAGGCAAGAATATACATTGGAGAAAAGACAGCCTCTTCAATAAGTGGTGCTGGGAAAACTAGACAGCTACATGTAAAAGAATGAAATTAGAACACTCCCTAAAACCATACACAAAAATAACTCAAAATGGATTAAAGACCTAAATGTAAGGCCAGACACTATAAAACTCTTACAGGAAAACATAGGCAGAACACTCTATGACATAAATCATAGCACAATCCTTTTTGACCCACCTCCTAGAGAAATGGAAATAAAAACAAAGATAAACAAATGGGACCTAATGAAACTTAAAAGCTTTTGCACAGTGAAGGAAACTATAAACAAGACAAAAGGACAACCCTCAGAATGGGAGAAAATATTTGCAAATGAAGCAACTGACAAAGGATTAATCTCCAAATTATACAAGCAGCTCATTCAGCTCATTATCAAAAAACAAACAACCCAATCCAAAAATGGGCAGAAGACCTACATAGACATTTCTTCAAAGAAGACATACAGATTGCCAACAAACACATGAAGGGATGCTCAGCATCGCTAATCATTAGAGAAATGCAAATCAAAACTACAGTGAGGTATCACCTCACACCAGTCAGAATGGCCATCATCAAAATATCTACAAAGAATAAATGCTGGAGAGGGTGTGGAGAAAATGGAACCCTCTTGCACTGCTGGTGGGAATGTAAGTTGATACAGCACTATGGAGGACAGTATGGAGGTTCCTTAAAATACTAAAAGTAGAACCACCATATGACTCAGCAGTCCCACTACTGGACATATACCTTGAGAAAACCATAATTCAAAACGAGTCATGTACCGCAATGTTCATTGCAGCTCTATTTACAATAGCCAGGACATGGAAGGAACCTAAGTGTCCATCGACAGATGAATGGATAAAGAAAATGTGGCACATATATACAATGGAATATTACTCAGCCATAAAAAGAAACAAAATTGAGTTATTTGTTGTGAGGTGGATGGACCTAGAGTCTGTCATACAGAGTGAAGTAAGTGAGAAAGAGAATAACAAATACCTTATGCTAACACATATATACGGAATCTTAAAAAAAAAATTGGTTTTCACGAAACTAGGGGCCAGACAGGATTAGATACACAGGTGTAGAGAATGGACTTGAGGACACGGGGATGGGGAAGGGTAAGCTGGGCTGAAGTGAGAGAGTGACATGGACATATATACACTACCAAATGTAAAATAGATAGCTAATTGGAAACAGCCACATAGCACAGGCAGGTCAGCTTGGAGCTTTGTGACCACCTAGAGTGATGGGATAGGGAGGGTGGGAGGGAGACGGAAGCGGGAGGAGATATGGAGATATATGTATATATATAGCTGATTCACTTTGTTATATAGCAGAAACTTACACACCATTGTAAAGCAATTATACTCCAATAAAGTTTTTAAAAAACAAATATCTATTAAAAAAATCTCTTCCCCCAATTACATGTAATGAGTGTGAGTCTCAAAGTGTTTTCACAAAAGTGAACTCGCCTTTTAACCAGCATCCAGATAAAGAAGAAACCACATATTAGCAGAACAGGAAGCCCCCTCCTCTCTACAGTCACTCCCCCCATCAACCCTCTTCCTATACTGTACCAAGGAGAAACTCTGTTTTGAATTCTAATATCATGGATTAATTTGACCTGTCTTTGAACTTTGTATTAAGCGGAGTCATACACTTTGTTTTTTTGTAGGAGTGGTCAACCTTCTTTCATTCAGGCTTGTGTTTGTGAGCTTTACCCCTTTTGTTGCATATAATTCTAGTTCATTCATTCTTTTTGCTGTATAGCATTGTACGAATACATCAAATGTTTTGTGTTCCCTACCATAGATGAAAATTTGGATTGTTTTGCATTTAGGACTATTTCAAGTACTGGTGCTCTAAACATTTGTGTTCATGTTCTTTGGTGAACATATATTTACCTTTCTGTTGGATATATACCTGAAAGCAGAATTTTCTTGGTTGTAGAGTTTGTATGTGTTCATCTTTAATAGTCTTTACCAAAGAATTTTTCAAAGTGGTTATAACAATATGTATTCCATATAAATGAAAGTTAATTGAGCCAGGTTTTTTTCCTTTTATCAGTAGGTGTTTCAGAGGGAAATTAGAAATCTAATACTTCTAATTAATGAACATTGGCAAACCTGTTATTTTCCATAGTTTAAGAACTATTGAATATCTTAGTACATTTTTCTTAGTACATATATTATAAAATACATGATAAAAATGTTATCCTTATCATTATCTGTTTGAATTTAGACATACTATAAAATTTTTTTAAACTGTAAAATACAATAGAGGAATATCTTTCTTCAACCATGACTATAATAATCATAATTCTAATGATCTGCTTAACTTGTCTTGCCCCAAGTTTCTGCTATAGACCAATGCTGTCATTTGTTGCAAACGGATACTATTTAGTACAGTTTTTAAACTTAGTTGATTTTTAAATCTTGGAAGCTGTAAATATGAGGTTCTTTTTTCCACATTAAATATAGCAGAGTTAGAGTATGTTAATGCTGAATTCCAGGTTGCCTGGTGATTTTGCTGGGTCACACATAAAACCTTTAAGAAGCTTCTACTTTAACACTAAGAGAAAGGCTTGAACAATTCTTATAAAATGATTTTCCTGCCAAGAATTAAAAACAGACATTCAAATAGACACCAAAGAAATGAATTCCGTGTCAAAGAATACAGGTAGGTGAGAAGAATTTGTTTCTTAGAGTTTTAAAACTAGTTTTTTTCTGAGGAGGATCTTTAAAACTAGTTTTTTCTCTGTTCCTTCTGTCTAGTTTTCAGCTGCAGAATACATTGACCTTTCTAACCACAGTACCATCCATGAATAGCTGATATAGGTTCTTTTATGATTCACGAGCTCAGAGCCAATAAAACAATCCAGTGAGTCAAGAGTGAGTGAGAAGACCAAAGTTACAAAAAAGGAAAAAGAAAAAGGGATTTAAAAATAGACTTTTGTTTATGGCAAGTTCAAATATAGTATCAATTTCCACCATCCTGCATGCATAAAAAAATCTTATCAGTTGATGAGTCATGTTGTTAATTATACATTTGACTCTTATTCCTTTTTAATGATACTCCTTAAAATTTCTATATATAGATACCCAAGGAAGAGGTGAAACATGGGTATGAATGGCAACATCTCATTTATTATTTTTAAAATTTTATTCCAAATCATACCCTTCTTGTGTGCACTGCAAGGAGATAGATAAAACACTGAGCATATAGATTGATACAAGGTTTTAACAAACGAAGAGTCAAAGGAGCCCAGAAATTGCCCAACTTCTGATGTAGACATGGCTACCATAGCTACCAAGAACACCTGGTTTTAAACTTCTCACTGGCCTATTAGATTTGCTGTAGTCCTTTAGGGAAGGCTGAAGCTGAAAGTCGTGAAAAGATATGCCTGATAGCTCTATCCCAGTAAAGCCTGGTGAACTCTAAGACTCAACTCTAGAAACCAAGATTTCATATCTACTTGTTACTGTGTTTCTCTTGTATTTTAAACATTGAAAAACTCATACTCTCTTAATTAATCCAGTCAATGAATACTGACGTCTTTGAAATTGTGAGTCGTGAATATATTAAATTTTGCTTCCTATTAAACTTGAATCCACCTTATTAGGTTAAATCTGTATCCTTTCCACAGTATAAGTCTGAGAAATATTCAGACCCCAGATTATATATAATATTATATATGACAGCTTAGGAAACAACATATTTTGGATATTTAGTAAGAAAGGAAAACAATTACCAATGCAAAACTTTATCTTTGTTAGCTTTTATTTACTTTTTAAAAAAAAGTTTAGGGGTATCTTATGGTTATTCAAGATAATCTGGCTAAATTTTTTATATTATAGTTATATTGGGATATTTAGGAATATCTTCTTTTCTCTCTCTTTCCTCATGGATTATAATAATCTTGGATTTAGATTGGGTAAGTGTCAGAGGCTATAAGTAATTCAAAATAGGAACTATAATTCCCATTTTTTCTAGGAAAAGATTTGTTAAGAAATATTCAGAAAAATAAGTTAAAAGAGGGATTTTTCCCTGTGTTTTGTAGACTTTTTTAGGGAAAACTAGGATGTTAAGTAGTGCGAACCAAACGTTCACTCTTGGCTCCTGGGTTCCCACTGCTTACAAACTGCATGCAATTCTTACCCTAAGAAACCTTACTAATCTCTTCTGGATTGTTGTGTGTCCTCTTTGCTTTTTTGTCCCTTAGACACTTTAGGTATCTAAGAAAACCAAAAGCTATGACTGAGTCTAAAACCAACCCCCCTGCAAAATCTGTCCCTGCAAACGAACCCAAATCCAAAACAACCGCAATTCTCCATTTATTAAAAGATACATCAGTCTTTTCATCTTATTCCTTTTTAGTACTAAGAATTCCTTATTTCTTAGTACTAAGAAAAGCCACTATCTGACTTAAGTGAGAACACATTTGGCCATTTGATAGTGTGGAGAAAACCAATTTTCATGTATTTTAGTACAATTGCTTTTCATGGAAAAGAAGTGTAATGGGGTCACATTTTTATGAAGACTAATATCAAAAAAGAAGATGTAGTTTCTCTGTTTTCTGTATCTAATTTAATTATTAATATAAACCCCACTAGCTGGATTGGGGGCAGTGTGGTATAGAGGTACAGAAATGTTCTTTCAACTGAAATTTAAAAATATGTTAGTCTCTTTTGGTCTTAAGCACCCTTAATGCAGTTATTCAAGTCTTTTTTTGGTGAAATGGTCCAACTTTCAGATATTATTCCCCTTTTTCTTCCTCCCACTGTTGTACCTGGGTGTGTTGGAGTGGAGGAATGAGTTGACCTCCCAGCCACAAGGGAGAGAGACTTCAGTCTGTATACCCTGGCCTTTGTCCATCTAGGAGGGCTGGCCCAGTCAGCTCCATCTCCGAACTTGCTCTGCTGGGCTGTGCCTATCACTTTGCCTTTTGGAATGTAACGGCTTATGATGGCTTATTTGGCCCTTGCCTTCTGATGTTGGGTCTCTGCCATTGGCTGCTCTTCTTCTCAGCTGCAGTCTTCTGTGTCACCATTGGCACCTTTGCATGTTCTCTATGGCATGTGTGAAAACTGCTGTTACTCCCATGTCATAACGGATGTGATGCTGAGGTGCCTGGAGGGTGTCTCTTAGAGCTTATAGACTCCCCCAGGCCATGTCCAGGGCATCATGTCCCTAGCTACCATGCTTCCTCATTCCTATCTGGATATTTCTACAGTTTGCCGCCCCCCTTTCACAACACACATCAGGTTTGAGCTAGAGATAGGAACAGAGGCATGCTCTCCTCAACTTCTATCCATTTTGCTTATTCCTTCCAAAAGCCACAAGATGGAAAGATGAGGGGATACATTGCTTCCTACTTTCTCTTCATGCCTTGTAGATCTCCAACTAAGTCACATCTTTCTAATTCCCCATTTGCTCTGCCCCATTGTCTTGACGGTAAGTGGGAGCAAGAGGGAGAAAGCACCTTACTGATAAAGACTGTTATGTTAGGAGGTGCTCCAAAATGATTTTCCATATAGGACTAGTTGTCTGCTGATGGTTACAAACTTGTCGCTTTTTGTCTATTGATGAATTGCTGAAGTGACAGACAAGAGGAATATCAAATGAGAATTAGGCACTTTCAGACTTTTGTTTTTGCATTTTATGGGCCATTTGGCTATCAGTTTACATGAACTTTGAATTTTTGATTTATTGCACATTAAGAAGTGGGACTAGAAGGACTCAGAGATAGCAGGAAAAGCAACATCCCCATGGGCTCTATTATAATAAACTTCTCAGTGATCTTGGTAAAATCAACTATAGCCAGCTCAATATATCAGTCCTTTAGTATAAACAATAATCTTTAGTATTTTTATATTTTGCAAATGAGTTACCCTTCAGACTCTGGATAGATTACTTGAGCCCTGGATTATCAAGTAAAAACTTGTTGTCATCTTCTAACATCACCCAGAACACAGTTGACAGTACTATGTATCATCATGATATTTTATATTTATTCGGAGAGATAAAGGATGTTTGCCATGGGCTATGCACTGTTCTAAGCACTTGCTTATATATTCAGTCATTTATTCCTCACAAAAGCCTATTAGCTACCTTTAATATCCCCACTTCACAAAAAAACAGGCATAGTGAAAAAGTAATTTGCTCAAGAATACAGAGCAACTAAGTGACAGAGCTGAGATTGGAGCCCCCAGGAATATGCTTTCCAAGTCTTTACTCCCTTACCACACTGTCTCTCTGATAAGAGGAAAAATTTATGAAGTATGGTTATTATCTGTGCAGTTGCTCCCTCATCTCTTGCTATAAATTCTTTACCATAATGCTAACAATTAAGCCTACTTTTAGTCTGCCCACATAATCACAGATACACATACACACAACAAACACATGTGTTAAATTAATTAAACAAGGAGACCATTAGACTGAGGTGGCTCTAATGCTGTGGTGGCCTACATGAGCCAACCAAAATCTAAGCCTTTAAATGGCTCACGATTATGAATTCAAAACCTAAGGACAACCAATCACAAACAGCCGACTAGGCTTTAAGCTATAGCCAGTCAATTTCTTTGCTTCTGCCTTCTCTCTGTAAAAGTCTCTCTGAGTTCCTTTGGGTGGATCACTCCTAACCACTTCTGGTTTGGTGCTACCCAGATAAACTCAAAAATTTTAATACACTTCAGTTTATCTCTTAACACATGCAAACAACAGAATCTCTTTTTACTTTAACCAAACAAAAATAATTTAAATGATCAAATAATTTGAATATGTAAACACAATCTAAAAAAGAGTTTTGCATCTTAATATTAGCCCTGTCAATAAGTCAAGGTTTCCAGAACTCACTCACCCAAACCCAAAGCTTTCAACTGGTATGGCTATCATTATCATTATGATAACAATATCATAAGGAGGAAGCATACATCATTTTCTAAGTGGTGCTTAGCAATGTGCATCCTATATTTTCCTCCTGTATGCCGATCCTCTCACCGATTTTTACTTTGCTTCTAAGCATAACGTGCACATTCTCTTTTGTTTAGCATATTCATTATTCATGTTTCCAAGACTGAACCTGTTAGGACAATTGACTGAGAATGCTTCTTCCTTTTCTGTTCATATATCCATTCTAATTACACTTAAAGGTAGCATTACATTTTCTTTATTTCAAACTTCAGAGGAGAGGGACTAATGGAACAATCAGACAAAAGGATACAAGCAGGTAGAAATGAAAGATTGCCTGTCATTAACTTATGACTATGTGAACTTATTTATGTTCATTTTCAAGGGGGATTTGTTCTAAGTGTCTTTCATCTTGTACAAAGCAGACATTAAGTGCATGAGAGGAAAACGACAGACAAAATGCAGTAATTGAAGTGACCAAGCTATATTATCATCATCCCAAAGCCAGCTAGTAGGATCCTAATATAAAAGGACTTGACTGAGTGAAGACAAAAAAAAAAAAAAAAAGAAAGAAAAAGAAACTCCTGCAGCTAATAATTTAAAAAGATGTGAAAAGTTTTGTTCGGTTATGTAATCTCCTTACAACTTTAGAGAGAGCATCACAGTTGGATGCAGGCATAGACATTCATAGAATATTCAAGCAGAGACCATGGAAACATTAAAAGTCTATGTATGACTTTCATGCTTCCCCTTCCTAGTTGTCTCCCCCTTCCTAGAATGTCTTGAAGAGTTTCAGGAATGAGTAGCTCCAGAATTCTTTTTGATTTTCAGGGGTTATGATTTCATCAACTTGGTTTCAGTGGCTCTAAATAGCAAAACTGGTCACTCTAGCGAATAGTGAGTTCAGCCAAGATTGTCAAGCCATGTGTTGAAACATCGTTTAAGAGTTGTGTGGCTTTAACCTTCCCAAGTGGAGTACCATATTACTGGTCTCATTCCTCAGTTTTCTTCCCGTTGTAGCTGAAATTATCTATGCCTAAACACATGGTCTTTAAATATGGCAAAAGAAACACAATCCAGCAAGTCTATCCATATTATTGAAGGTGTATATATTGACAAATCTGCCATGATGTAATTAGGTGTACAAGAGGTGCTAATGTTTTTAATGGTAAGCACCAAAGGATTTTTGTAATAAATTGGTAAGAATGACTATTTTTAGACCCAATTTTGAAAACTATACCTGGAATTTCAGGGATGTGGAGAAAAGGGAATGCTTGTGCACCACTGTTGGGAATGTAAATTGGTATAGCCACTATGAAAAGCAGTATGGAGGTTCCTCAAAAAATTAAAAATAGAACTACTATATGATCCAGCAATTCTTGGGTATTTATCTAAAGAAAACAAAAACACTAATTTGAAAAGATATATGCACCCCTATATTCATTTTTTTGTAGCATTGTTTGCAGATAGCCAAGATGTGGAAACAGCTTAAGTGTCCATCAAGAGATGAATGGAGAAAGAAATTGTGAGATATATATATATATATATATATATATATATATATATATATATATATAAAATCTCATACACACACAAAATGAAATATTACTCAACCATAAAAAAGGATGAAATCTTGCCATTTGTGGCAACATGGATGAACATACAGGGTATTATACTAAGTGAAATAATAAGTCAGAGAAAGACAAATACTGTATATTTTCAATTATATATGGAATCTGAAAAACAATAAGAAAAACAAACAAACAAATATAACAAAACAGAAACAGACTCATAGATACAGAGAACAAGCTAGTGGTTGCCAGAGGGGAATGGGGTAGAGGGATGGAAGAAATAGGTGAAGGGGATTAAGAGGTACAAACTACCAGTTATAAAATAAATAAGTCACAGCAATGTAATGTTCAGCATAGGAAAAATAGTCAATAATATTGTAGTAACTTTGTGTGGTACATAATGTATAAAAATATCAAATCATTATGCTGTACACCTGAAACTAATATAATATTATAAGTCAATTATTCTTAAAAAAACAAAAAAAATGTAATGCATTTATTGCAATGTGTTAAGGTTTGTTTCTCTAATTTGCCTCTGCCCCAATGCTATATTTTAAAATGTTTTTTTCACCCATCTTTAGCATTCTTGAGCCCTTAAATTTTGCTTTAGCTTCATCATTCCCAGCTGAAATAGGCATAATATTTAACTGCAAATAATATATTTAATGTATTTAATTAAGGAATGTTGGAAAATTGCTGTGTAATTAGTAAATTTTTTTAACATAAACATTGTTTTGGTATATCCTGGCTCTAAAATCAGTTTTCAGAATTCCATGTTAAAACTCTAAATTTTTTGAAAACTTTATATAAAATGTAAAAAAATAATAAATAGGCTAATATTTTCTTGTATATATATATATATATATGTATATATATGTGATCATGGGTATTTCTGTTTATATGCATTTGTGATCAGGTTTAGCTACATTATCAGAATCTCACTTTCTTTTAAAGGGATAATATGGCTACATTTACAAGTTCAGTTCACAATATTAATGGAAGACAGGATTTCATAGTTTGGAAAGGTTAAAGACAAATAGGAACTTTTCTTCTAATCCCTAGCACTTATTTAGACTCTTTCGCAGGCATCAGCTATCAATGACATCGTCCCACCTGCAGGAACTCACAGGCTAGCCATGGAAACGGGCAGATGTCGGAACTCTCATTGGCAGTCCTCTTTCTCTCTTTGAACTATTCAAAATGCTCTTAGTACTTTGTTATACCACCTTCCAAACCCATCAATCTTTACAAGGCTTTGATAATAAATAGATATTTTACTAAACATCTAGTGGGGAAGAGAACTCACATTACACAATACATGCCAGAAACTTGATACATTTCTTCAGGTATATAAGGTTCTTCAAGTTTTCTCAATTCTCTCTGTCACCTCATTTCTCCATTTTTTCCCTTTTGTATACAGACTTTATACATCTCCTTTACTACCCTAAGTAGTTTTGCCTGGCCACTTCATTCCGTAAAGCAAAAGCCCCCCAAATTAATGGAATTGTGAATACTTGGTGCTTCTCAAGTAACCCTATTTGAAGTGTTTTACCCCAGCCCAAGTGACTTATCTAAATAGTAACCCAACAGATTAATCTCATTATATTAACTAATCATGAATAAATAGGAGCTCAGATGAATAAAAAATTAGATCTGCTCTGGGTAAGAAAGATTCATAAAACTAGTGACTTATGATCTGGATCTTGAAGGATACATAGGGATCTATAAAACTGTTATAATTTAGGCTTGCTTTCGTATAATAATCTTAATAATTGATAATAATTATTGAGTGTTTTAAATGTTCACTGTGGAAATTATTACCGTGAAGTGTCTCAAGAATTGAGATAATGGTTAATAGTAGTATAAACCCCATTTTGTAGTCAAGAAAACCTAGAAGTTGAAGAACTTATCCAAGTTCATATAGCTAATAACTGGTACAGTATAGAGCTAGAACCAAAATTTGACTCCAGGAATGCAGACTCTAGCATCTGAGCTACTGTCTCCTTCCATTAAATAAATCAGTGTTTTAGTTTACTAAAAATGAGTTTAGCATACTTTTACTATTATATATGTTATTAAAGATTGTGAATAAACCCAATTTGATTTTGTTGTCACCTATCATGGTACAAGATGAAAAATAAATCTAGCATTTACTCTCTTCATTGAAAATTAATTTTTTTCCATAGTGAGAAGAGACATTAAGCAAATAGTTGTCATCTTTATAGTTCATCTTCAAGGTTGTACATTTTTTTTTACCCTTGAGGATTCACTAGAATGGCTTGTACAGCCACATCAACATCAAGTCACATCTGCCTACCATCACAGAACACGGTTATTCTCAACAACCCAGAAGCAAAGGTTGAATACATTTAGGAGACTGAACAGGTGCTCAGAGGTACCACTAGTTATTTTGCATAACTAGATTCAGCCTCATTGAAGCCTGTGAACTAAAAGGTCATTCAGCTGAAAATGTCTTCCATCTGTTTTTATTATTCTCCTGTCCAGCATTGCACTATGTCGTTTATACATATGAGTCCATGATTTAACAAAAAAATAAAACAATTCATTGGCAACTTGAGACAAAATGCTTTTGCTGTAAAGTGTTTGATAGTTATTGATGGTTATTTTAAATTTTAAATATTGTAGACTCCTTGAGTTATTTCAATATGACACAATAATGAATGCAGAAATTAAACTAGAAATCTTCTTCGTGGTCTGTCCTATCATATAGTATTTCCTATCATAATATGAATAGAAAAACTAAAATATTTTAAATTAATTTCAAGAAAGAGCAATCATGATATTTTTTGTCTAGAGGTCCTTGGTTATAAATTGTATATTTATTTGTTGATTCATTCATTTACAATTCTCAATTATTCCACAGTTAATGAAATATAATAGTGATCCAGAAATGTACACAATAGACTTAATTTCTCTCTGGAGAGGCATCCAATATTAACCTAGCATTTGTATAACCAATATGAATATTATAATTATGACACATTTTGGAGAGGTGCAATGGTACCAAGTGCTTATATAATTAAATACTTGTATCAATAACACAGGGTTAATGCAATTACACCAGCAAGTTCAAACACAGGTTATAAATGCCTGCTAGACAATAACTGAGAGAGCTAACTTAACAAAGTTCCCATTTATGCCAAGATACAGGTAAGACTGTTCATAACCTAAAGGAGTTTATGGTCTGAGATGGAGACAGAAAAGTAAGTAGACATTGGTAGTATAGCTTGCTAAATGCTGTGTTGGAGAAGCAGAGGAGCCTTGGAGGAATAAAGGATGTGCCCTCACACCGACTGAGGGGCCTGGGGAAGGTACACTAACTCTGAATCTAAAACCCAAAGAGATTTGAGGTTCTCCACTACATATTTATGTCGTCTTAGCACTGAGGAGAACTTGCTAACAGAAACCATAACACAATTTATATATATAATTTTAACACCTCCATATATCCATATATCAAAAACTACAATAAATAAAGCAGGAAAAACCTTATATACAAAGGTAAAGGGTTATCCACATTAACATATAAAAAACTCTTTATTAAGTAATATAAAGAAAACCACTTGATTGAAAAAAGGAGCAAAGGATGAGAAATGGCATTTCATATAAGAAAAACAAATGGCCAATTAAGATCAACCTTAATAGTAATAAAGGATATGTGAGTAAAACAAGTTATTTCATATACAGACAATTTTTAAAAAAATTAAAACTCAATATTGGTGAGAATATAGAAAAGAGGCATTCTTCAGCCCTGCTGTTAAGAGTGAAAATAAAGTGAAACATTTTGGAGGATTTTGTCAAAGTATACTAAAAGCTAAAAAGATATATCCTTTGCTGTAAGTAATTCTGATGCTAGAAATTTATCCTAAGGGAATTAATTGGACAATTGTACAAAGATTCGGGTATATTTATCATAATATTGTTTATGGAAAAATAATTAAAGCGATGTACATGTCCAGTTATATTGGATTGGTAAATAAAATTTGGTGTGTGCAATATATAATGAAGCCATTATAGTTATTATATACATACATGGTATTGCCATGAAGAGACAGCACATATAAGTGAAATTAATTATAAAACTATGAATAATATAATTCTATTTTTTAAAGTATGATAGATTCATGTGCATAAAAATTATAAAACATACTGTGAAATACAAGCAGTGTGGTGGAATTGTAGGTGATTCTTTTTAATTTCTCTTTAATTTCTTCTATTTTTTAAACAGTACACATGTATTGCTCATATATATAATATATACATATATATACATACATATGTACATAGATACATATATAATATGTACAAGAAAAACTTTTTAATAATTTGAATATTCCAAAACAAGTATTTCTTAAGTTTGATCTGGGATTGTCACTATGAGCTCAAATGAGAATGGAGTGTTCAAGAAACCAGAATTAATAGTTTATTTTTAAAGTTTGAAAATGAATGTTAAGAAAAAATGAATATCTACCTAATATATTTGCTTCATTCCAAGAGGAAATTATTTTTAAAAACACTGTTACTTTAAACACTTTAGGATAATGAGGAGTCATAAAGGAAAGTGAAATACTTTACATTAATAAGAGGAACAAAGCAAACAGATAAAATATAAAAATTTAAAAATCCATGTAATTAGAATCAGCTGTAGTTTTAGATGAACAAGTGAATATGTTTGTATTTACATGCACACACACATATACACACACACACAGAAGTAGAAGGAGCCTATGGAATCTTTTATAGGTAGATTGGTGAGTTTCGACTTTTATTTAGTTGTGAATCTTACAGAGTTTTAAATTAGGACATTTTAGTGAGAACAGGAAAAGATATTTTAGTAGCAGAAGAGATATCCTATATTAGGTTTATAATAAAACTAAAGCATAAGCTTCCCTGATCATGATACCTTTCACTCTGGCTTGATCAATTGCCTGGAATTCTCCACTGTAGTCTAAGCTTTGTCTTAAAGCATTTCTCATGTTGTACTTTTAATGTCTTCTACTTTTCCCATCACGTGATTGAACATTGACTTTCTCAGAGGCAGGGTAGTTATTCTTTCACAAATGTAGAGCCTGATGCTCAGGAATAATACTGGAGCCAAGATCTAAAATTAAGTATTTTCATTTCTAACCTATGCTTTCTTGTTTTGCATGTTTGTAAGAGTTAACCAGCAAGTAATTAATATGAAAGAATCCAGTATCTTGAATCCCAAGCTCAGGAGGTAAACAGGATGAAGGTGGAGTAATAGAAGGATTTTGAAGCTCACAACATGAATTTAAATATGAGTCAAAAGCTCTGCGTTCCTCTGGAAATAGAGATTCTTCTCTTCCTTTAGCAAGATGCTTCTAGCTATTAAATTATACATGGAAGCAACAGGAGATTGAAGGTCAATAACGAGGCACCTGTGTCTGTTGAGATGTAAGGTTCACACATAGCCTATTAGAGAAACAGTTTTATCTATTTTGAGAAGACACTCACAGAAGGAGATTTTACAGGATCCTTGGTAGTCCGCTTTATTATCTTAATAGACTTGTAGTCAGAATTTATGTATTTGATTTTCATATATATCTCTAAGCCTT
This sequence comes from Mesoplodon densirostris, assembly GCF_025265405.1. Taxonomy (NCBI): domain Eukaryota; kingdom Metazoa; phylum Chordata; class Mammalia; order Artiodactyla; family Ziphiidae; genus Mesoplodon; species Mesoplodon densirostris. The sequence goes on along the minus strand of NC_082664.1, from coordinate 55,649,642 downwards.
CTGAGGAAAAGAAAATCTAACATTTATTAAGTGTTTACTCTGTGTCAGACACTTGCTTAACTGTCTACATTTGTGTTTGCAACTAATCCTCCCAACAATTCCGTGAAGTAGGTATATATTACTCCTACTTTATAGATGAGACATGTATTCTTGAGAAGTTGAATAATTTGTCCAGTATTACATGATAAATGAGGATTTGAACACAGGATTGTCTGATTCCAAAGTCCACTGACATGGAGCATTCTTTGTATGGACGCATCTTGTATGGTATTGAAAAATATCCATGAAACACATTTTTGCTAAGCATTTTTACGACGTTAAATATTTTACTATCATAAATGAAACAATATAACTTTCTTTAAAACATATTTATATATGAGATAATAAAATAATTTATGACATTTACATCCAGATAGCTCCTGAGAGGTCTTGTCATCTCTATCTGGTTATTATCAGTCTTGTAATTTGAACACTGTAACTGGCTAGCAAAGTATATTTTAAGTATTCATGGGTCATTTGTAGACACTTAATGTTGAAAACTCCAAAAAAGTCATTTGGCTGTTTTCCAGAATAAAAACAAACAAAAACCTTTGTGTCAAAGAAGGAAAAAGATTTAAAGTAGAAGTTGGAAATGGTGAAGAGAATAAACTTTAAAAATATGTAGTATTTTTCCTAAATTATTTGAAAGTTTAAATAAACATATGCCTTCATAGCATACTGAAATTCTGTAGATTCCCAAAGTAGACTTCAGAGAACTCTGAATGTGTCAAACACAAATAACAGACCATATGATCTGTATCTTTAACTGGATGAATGTGACTATAAAATAAGTATAATAATGGTTATTATTGTGTACTATATAAAATTCTTCTCCACAATATATATTGCAGATATTATAAGTCATGTGTTAACAGAAAGCACATTTACTTTCATTTCTGGGACTCAAATTCCATTAAATGTAAACATTTTACAACTCTTATCAGGGTGCATTTTATTGTCTGCATTGGAAGATAAGGTACTGTGAATTTATCACAATCCAATGCAGGCAGGATTTTCAAAACATGAACTGATGTTACGTAATGGTGGACAAGTACTTAGCCAATTTAAAGAAACCTTGGCTGTTTACCATATGACACTTTACACAACCTTTTTTAGGATATGTTTTTGTTGTTGCACATCTTGGTCTTAAAATTTATTTAAAAATTTAAAAAAGGATATAGCAGATTTTTTTCCCCAAAATTATCTAATGTCATACAGGACTTAACCTGTACAAAAATTCCTTTATGTATTCCTGTATTACATTCTCAAATAGATTAAGTATTGGCATCTTTCATGGTCTGATCCCTCATGTAAATACGTTTTGTTGTCCTGAATATAATAATATGTTAACCATGATATTAATTAAATTTCAATTTGGATTCAGTAGTTTTTCTCTATACACTGTGTACTAAATGTTGTATAATGTTGCTATGATCTCAGATATCTGTAAGGTCCATGGCAAAAATCCACTGATCTGGCTGGAAATGAAAAAAAAAATTCTTGACTATGTTGATGGGTAAGAAGTTTAGTATAAAGTGTGCTAACTGAACTGGAACATTGGATTAAGCAGAAATATTCATTCCAAAAGTGAAACATGCTTATCTGCAGCAAATCCAGCACTCTTTAAATGATAAACACAAGCATGAGAAGTGCAATAGTAACATTTACAACCTTCACTCTAGTGTTGGTCTCTAGAAGTGACCTTCCCCCCTACTGTTTATACCTGGCTTAGAAGTATTTAAACTTTTTTAGTGCATTGGTTTTACATGACCGTGGAAAATGCTCTTTGCAGAGTAATGATATGATGTGATGATCACCTAGGCTTTGTATAGTATAAAAAAATATAGTGGGAAACAAGAATAAGTGAACTGTTGGAAGTAATAATTCACAGTAGGAAATGGCACTGTCTGTGGCTGTCAATAAAAGATACCATCTGATGACATAAAATTTCTGTTTGGGGCCTGGAAACATGACAATGTGGGCTGTAGTAACTGATCTTTGCCCATTCATTTCAGCAGCCAAGGTGATGTTAAGTCACATTTCAGTAACTCTAACTGTGCCCATGGAGAAACAGGCATAGTTGGCACTGAGTGGCATGTCTCCAAGACATAGTTGGCACTGAGTGGCATGTCTCCAAGATCAAATAATTGTTCAAGGTTATAGCATTGACCCTCCTTTACATTACCCTTTCTCCTATCTTTCCCCTATTGAGAAAGAGAGTACAGAGATGAATGGAAGAATTCCAATAAAGTGGCGGCAGTTTTGGAGAGAACAAAATATTTTAATTCAGAAAAAGCTAAAATTTTGGCTTTCTTTAGCTTGAATAGTAATATCAGGGAAATTATAAATGATTTAGAAATTGTCAAATGCATTTTGGAAAATATTTAATTTATACCAAATATTTATTTATATACATAATGAATGAAGTATTCAGTTTTCAGTCTTAAAGATTATTTACTCTAATTTAAAATATATCTGTATGTTAACCTACTACACCTTTCCTAAAATCTGTTCATTCATTTTGTCTTCCTAAACCAAATGTAAAGAGAGAACTTTGGCATGTTGTCATGTTACTGGCTTCATTTCCACACCATCAATGCAACTGATAATTTAGTATAACCTATAGTCCCTATGTTCAGCTGTGAACATTTGAACACAGACACCTAAAAAATAATCATGTTGTAAAAAGTTTGGATTTACTAAGAGATTCAGGAACCCATTAAATAAGAGTATTTTGAATCAGACAACAAATAACTCTGAAGGAAATTTGTATTTAAAATTTGATATTTAAAAAACCCCTGCAATATAGATATTATAACAGAGCCTAAATCTAAAAGGAAAAAAGAATGAAGAAAAAGAAGACGAAATAAGATCAATATTTAAGGACGATACCTTATGTTCTTGGGGCTTAACCTCTTTGAACCTCAGTCTCCTCATTTATAAATAGCAAAATTTACCTGTAAACTGTAAACTCATTAAGACAAACTGTAATTTAGATTTACCTCTAAACTGTAAACTCACTATAGGCAAGGGTCTTGCATATAATAAATACCTGATATATATTTATTGAGCAAAACAGTGAATAAATTGTAAATGAATGACACTCTGAATTTGGTCATAGTCCTATCTTTTCCATTAAGTAGTCAATACTAAATATAAGATGTCATAATTTTATTAAGTGGAAGTATAGTTCCACTGAATAAGACATACAGTAACATCCATGATCTAAAATGTGGTATATCAGTGTTTGTACTATTTTCTCATTTACTTCTTATATCTTTCTAGGTTTCTATCTAAAGATGATTACTTTAGAAACAATTCTGGTATCTGTATATTGCAATCATTAAGAAGAGGTGAATAAAATATCACAAAAAACTTCCTGTGGGTTATAGTGGGAACTTTATGACAATGATGCAGAGCTAAAGAAAGCTTGGTGGAATGCACAGGTTGTCAATAACTGATTCTGATGAGTCATTTTTTTTGTCCTGTGATTGGAAGGTGAAAGGGAGACATTACACAGGTTGACAGGATTTTGGAAATGAAGAGCAAGGGATATCCTAGATTGTGTCAGATTTTTGAGAGGAAAGAGGCACTCTAATAGTGATTAACTGACTCATCCTTTTAACCTAAATGGCAGTCCTCTGATCTCCACCCCATTAACCATTCTGTCTTTCCTCTTACTAACAAAGTCCTTCTCATTGTTGAGAATGATAATTTTGCCTTGGTAGAAAACATTTCCAATCCATTTTGCAGATCAAGTGGCCACATAACATAATTAGAATCAATGAGCTGAAGGTTAAAGTTGTTGAGTGGGGCTTTAGTGCTTTAAAAGATACCATCAAGAAAGTGAAAATATAACTGCAGAATTTGAAAAAAAAATATTTGCAAATTATATACCTGATAAGGGACTTGTATCCAGAATATATAAAGCACTCTTACAGCTCAACAACAAAAAGACAACCCAATTTAAAAATAGGCAAAGGCTTTGAATAGACATTTCTTCAAAGAAAGTGTCCAAATTACCAAGAAGCACATGAAAAGATACTCAGCACTGTTAGTCTTTAGGGAAATGAAAATTCAAACCACAATGAGACACCATGTCACAAACACTAGGATGGCTATAAATTGTGATACTGAATGAAGTAAGTCAGAGAAAGAGAAATACCATATCATATTCCTTATATGTAGAATCTAAAAAGAAATGATACAAATGAACTTATTTACAAAACAGAAACAGACTCACAGACTTAGAAAATGAACTTCTCAGGGGGGAGGGAAGGGGGGAAGGGATAGTCAGGGAGTTTGGGATCGACATGTACACACTGATATATTTAAAATGGCTAACCAACAAGGACCTACTGTATAGCACGGGGAACTTGGCTCAATGTTATGTGGCAGCCTGGGTGGAGGGGAGTTTGGGGGAGAATGGATACATGTATATGTATGGCTGAGTCCCTTTGCTGTGCACCTGAAACTATCACAACATTGTTAATCGGCTATACTCCAATATAAAATAAGAAGTTAAAAAAAAAAAGACAATGTGTTGTCAGAGATATAGAGAAACTGGAATTCTCTTACATTGCTGATGGGAATGTAAAATGATGCAGCCACTTTGGAAAGCATTTTGACAGGTCCTCAAAAAGTTTAACATAGAGTTACTATATGAATCAACAATTCTACTCTTACATATATATCTAAGATAATTGAAAACATATATTCATATAAAAACTTGTACATAAATGTTCATAGCCATATGTTTTGTGACCATCTTACAGAAGCAGATGGATCCCCACACAAAATTCGGTTTGTATTTGAGACTGATAATTCTACATACACAACACCCCAAAAGGACATGAAAAAGTTTGTTGCTAACAAATAAAGCTTTTGGGGGAGAAAAAGGTGGCTCCCAAGCATATCTAAAATGGCTTGAAAGAGCAGAGAAATAAGGCTGGCTTGGAGTCTGTGTGGTGGTTAAGAAAGGAATAGAGGCGGAATGAGGGTTTCTGTGAATGGCTTGAACTGCCCATTGGTGTCAAAGGAGGGAGCATCTGGGATTTCTTATCAGCTCTCCCAGATGTGGGGCAGAAGGGAAAAAGGGAGTGGTGAATCTTAAAAGCTGTTATCAAACATCAAATAATTGAGGTATAATCTTTATTATACAGTACTGCTCATAATCACCAGAAAGTGGAAACAATCCAATGTTCATCAGCTGAAGAATGAATAAACAAAATATGGTATATTCATAGAATGGAATATTATTTGTCAATAAAAAGGGAGTGAAGGTGCTGATACATGCTGCAACATAAAACCATTATGCTAGGCGAAAGAAGCCAGTCACAAAAAAAAAAAAAAAAAAACACATTGCATGGCTCCATCTATGAGAAATATCTAGTTTAAGCAGCTCTATATAGATGAAAAATAGTTAAACATTTTCTTATAGATGGTGGGAGAACTGTAGAGAAATGGAAAGTGACTGATAATGGGTATGGGGTTTCTTTTTGGGGTGTTGAAAATGTTCTAAAAAAGTCTGAATTTTAATTCTATTATTTTATCACATTGCTCTCAATTTAGGTAAACTTTCTATTCCTCATTTTTCTTTATGTAAAATGTGAAGTTGCTGTGTTTTCATCATTTTACTGTTGTTATGATGATACATATAAAATTTATTTTTAAAATGTAAAGGATTTTTATTATTATTTGCATTATTAGATTCTGTAATTTCATGATTACTTAGAACGCTCTGTTGTAGAGTCTGTTTCTACAATACACCAGTCACTTACTGTGCATTTTACCCATCTTATCTCATTAAGTCCTCACAACAACCTTGCAAAATCAAGTTTTTATGTTTTTACAGCTATGAAGATTGGCATTTGAGGAGGTTAAGTATTCAAGATGGCATTGAAACCCTCACCCATCTAAAGTCCACATTTTTTCCATATATCACATGGCTTCTTACACAAAGGTTAATTGAGTATTTTCCAGACTTTACTTCATCCACAAACAAGCAAATCTCAAAATGTGGCATATGATTGCTTTGAGTAAAATATGAGATTATAAATAGCTTCGTTAAATGGCACATCAACAAGATGTTTAGATTTTTATGCTGCTGGATTTCATATTTTATCTGTTTTTAATTCACACCAAATGAAAACATGACTTTGATGGCCTCTGTAAAACATGTCATGTGCAAAAATGAAATGGGAGAGCAAGCTAAAATGCATTTACTTCAGGGGATTTTATGAACCATCAGCTCAGCTTTTAGTTCACTTACCATGAGAGATGGATGTGACAGGTAAAAATGTAAAAGCTTAGAGTGGTTCTCTCTGACAAATAATGTATATGCAAATACAGGACTAAAGGTATAGCAGATTTCATAGAAATTCAAACTGTATAGGATGTAGTTTTAGATGCTTAGAGCATGCATCTCATAGATCTTTAGCAAATATTGAATTAATCATAAAATAATAGTAGCAAACTCTTACTGTTATTAAAGAAAAATTAAGAATATCTGAAAAGTACTACCCTAACTCAAAATAATAATAAATCAAAATATCCTTTGATTTCACTCTCAGAAAGTAGGTCAGAAACACATTTGGAATGATACAATATGAATGTTCCAATTGTGTTATTAACTTTGTCTAACAAAAAAAAGCTTTTTACTTCCTCTGCAAATTAACTATTGAACAAATGAGTTGAAAGCAAGAGTAAGTAAATTCAAAGCATTTGAAATTTTCTGAAATTTTTGATATCAATGTGATATAATATTAAGTGCTTTCAAGTAAAAGACCTGAACTTGAATCCCATCTCTACCGCTTTCCTACAGTGTAAAATTGTATGAACTGCTTAATATCTCTGATCCCCATTATAAGAGTGAAAATTAATACACATCTTGAATGGGTCTAATGCAGACTAAATCAGTATTGTACGTAAAGCAATTTGAGTAGTGTCTGGTATAGGGTAGGCACTTGATAAATGGAAGATATAGGAATATAAATTGAGTAGTCAGATCTTCACAATGAAAAATGAAGTTGAACTATTGACAAGTTGGTAAATTGGGTCTGTGCAGGTGACCAAACATGATCATTCAGAATGAAAATACATTTTGGCTTATGCATAAAACATTTTTCTCATGTGCTTTCCTGAAGAAATGTAATGCACATGCTATATATTTCAGATACATAAAAGTGGGGAGTTAACTGCTCTTTATAATTATATAAACTGAGGTCAAAGTGCTTTTGTTTCTAACTTATCTATTTCAGCTTCTGACACAGTTGAACTTATAATAGCCATACTTTATCAATTTGCTGAACCAAGGCATGATTTTTATAATATCTTACTTTATACCTCCTTAAGTCTGTACAATTATTTTAAATAGTATGTTGCATTCAAATGTAAGAATTTTGGAAAATTAAATTATTTGAATGTGTCTACATTAGAGCCTCTAGTAAAGTTAAAGAAACACAGGTTGATATAAAGAACATAACTAGAAAACTAGTGGAAAACCAATAAAAATAAACTTTTATCAATTTAGCTAAAACTCTCTTATAACTCATTACCTTTATTTTTTTAACATCTTGATTGGAGTATAATTGTCTTACAATGTTGTGTTAGTTTCTGCTGTACAACAAAGTGAACCAGCTATATGTATACATATATCCACATATCCCCTCCCTCTTGCGTCTCCTTCCCACCCTCCCTATCCTACCTCTCTAAGTGGTCACAAAGCACTGAGCTGATATCCCTGTGTGATGCAGCTGCTTCCCACTAGCTATCTATATTACATTTGGTAGTGTATATATGTCAATGCTACTCTATCACTTTCTCACAGCTTCCCCTTACCCCTCTCCGTGTCCTCAAGACCATTCTCTACATCTGCATCTTTATTCCTGTCCTGCCCCTAGGCTCATCAGGACCTTTTTTTTTTTTTTTAGATTCCATATATAGGTGTTAGCATATGATATTTGTTTTTCTCTTTCTGACTTACTTCACTCTGTATGACAGACTCTGGGTCCATCCACCTCACTACAAATAACTCAATTTCGTTTCTTTTTATGGCTGAGTAATATTCCATTGTATACATGTGCCACACCTTCTTTATCCATTCATCTGTTGATGGACACTTAGGTTGCTTCCATGTCCTGGCTATTGTAAATAGAGCTGCGATGAACATTGTGGTTCATGACTCTTTTTGAATTATGGTTTTCTCAGGGTATATGCCCAGTAATGGGATTGCTGGGTCATATGGTAGTTCTATTTTTAGTTTGTTAAGGAACCTCCATACTGTTCTTCATAGTGGCTGTATCCATTTAAATTCCCACCAGCAGTGCAAGAGGGTTCCCTTTTCTCCACACCCTCTCCAGCATTTATTGTTTGTAGATTTTTTGATGAAGGTCATTCTGACTGGTGTGAGGTGATACCTCATTGTAGTTTTGATTTGCATTTCTCTAAGGATTAGTGATGCTGAGCATTCTTTCATGTGTTTGCTGGCTCTCTGTATATCTTCTTTGGAGAAATGTCTATTTAGGTCTTCTGTCCATTTTTGGATTGGGTTGTTTTTTTGATATTCAGCTGCATGAGCTTCTTGTATATTTTGGAGATTAATCCTTTGCCAGTTGCTTTGTTTTCAAATATTTTCTCTCATTCTGAGCATTGCCTTTTCGTCTTTTTTATGGTTTCCTTTGCTGTGCAAAAGCTTTTAAGTTTCATTAGGTACCATTTGTTTATTTTTGTTTTTACTTCCGTTTCTCTAGGAGGTGGGTCAAAAAGGATCTTGCTGTGATTTATGTCATAGAGTGTTCTGCCTATGTTTTCCTGTAAGAGTTTTATAGTGTCTGGCCTTACATTTAGGTCTTTAATCCATTTTGAGTTTATTTTTGTGTATGGTGTTAGGAAGTGTTCTAACTTCATTCTTTTACATGCAGCTGTCTAGTTTTCCCAGCACCAGTTATTGAAGAGGCTGTCTTTTCTCCATTGTATACTTTTGCCTCCTTTATCAAAGGGAAGTTGACCATATGTGTGTGGGTTTATCTCTGGGCTTTCTATCCGGTTCCATTGATCTATGTTTTTGTTTTTGTGCCAGTACCATACTGTCTTTATTACTGTAGTTTTGTAGTATAATCTGAATTCAGGGAGCCTGATTCTTCCAGCTCCTTTTTGATTCTCTATGTATATTATCATGTCATCTGCAAACAGTGACAGTTTTGATTCTTCTTTTCTGATTTGGATTCCTTTTATTTCTTTTTCTTCTCTGATTGCCATGGTTAAAACTTCCAAAACTATGTTGAATAATAGCGGTGAGAGTGGGCAACCTTGTCTTGTTCCTGATCTTAGAGGAAATGGTTTCATTTTTTTCACCAGTGAGAACATTGTTGGCTGTGGGGTTGTCATATATGGCCTTTATTATGTTTAGTTAGGTTCCCTCTATTCCCACCTTCTCGAGAGTTTTTATCATAAATCAGTGTTGAATTTTGTTGAAAGTTTGTTCTGCATCTATTGAGGTGATCATATGGTTTTTATCCTTCAATTTGTTATTATGGTGTAGCACATTGATTGATTTGTATATATTAAAGAATCCTTGCATTCCTGGGATAAAACCCACTGGATCATGGTGTATGATCCTTTTAATGTGCTGTTGAATTCTGTTTGCTAGTATTTTGTTAAGGATTTTTACATCTATATTCATCAGTGATATTAGCCTGTAGTTTTCTTTTGTTGTGACATCTTTGTCTGGTTTTGGTATCAGGGTGACGGTGGCCTCTTACAATGAGTTTGGGCGTGTTCCTCCCTCTGCTATATTTTGGAAGAGTTTGAGAGGATAGGTGTTAGCTCTTCTCTAAATGGTTGATAGAATTCGCCTGTGAAGCCTTCTGGTCCTGGGCTTTTGTTTGTTGGAAGATCTCATTACCTTTAAATTTTCAAGAGAAAATGTTTTAACACTGAATTGGACTCATTTGATTTGTATTGCCACATTATGCAATTAGAAGGAAGAAAAATATTTAGTATTAAATATTCTTCAAATGGATCAGGAAGTAAGCTTTTGGGTTACTGTGATTATATCCATCAATCAATTTTTCTTAAGGTGTAAGCTAGGAATGGCTGATTAAAATTAACAATAATATCTTGATCTAGAGTACTTCAGTTAAAGCAGTTACATTGAATTACAGCAATCAGAACAACAACAACAAAAGCAATAGACTTATTAGAATACATATGTATAACATAAAATAACAACACTTTGATAACTTTAATTTCATAGTTTTCCTGAAAGCTGAAAAAAATCAGTAGAATAAATTTCTGCTTTTGTAGGTTTCATCTCTTCTTTCCCAGTTAATTAAGAATTGAAGCTTGAAATAATTTTTTTTTTTTTTTTTGCGGGACACGGGCCTCTCACTGTTGTGACCTCTCCCGTTGTGGAGCACTGGCTCTGGACGTGCAGGCTCAGCGACCATGGCTCACGGGCCCAGCCACTCCGCAGCATGTGGTATCTTCCCAGACCGTGGAACGAACCCATTTCCCCTGCATTGGCAGGCGGACTCTCAACCACTGCACCACCAGGGAAGCCCGGAAATAATTTTGAAGTATAAAATTTTCTTGGAATATGAGTGGCTTCTATTTATCTTAGCAAAATTTGTCTACTATTCATTTAAAACCAAGCCAATTTTAGTTGGTTAATTCCATTTTAATGATTGAATTTATGTAATTTACACGTATTTTTCATCTTAAAAATAAGTACACCTTCCATTGAGATTCTAAGATAAAGAAAGTGAAAGTACTGACCATACCCACAGGCAGTTTTAGTAGTACCCATCTTAATAATGATTAAAAGTTCTCACAAAACGTATTTCTGTGTTCTAATGAATTTATATTTTCCTTCTTATTGATATATAATTTCTATATAATAAAATGCTCAGATTTTAAGGTTACCAGTGTTCCATTAGTTTTGACAAATCCTTCATGTGTATAACCTACATTTTTATCAAGACACAGAGCATTTCTATCACCCCAGAAAGTTCTGTCATACCCCTTCCAAATCAATCACTGCCCAGCCCACCTACCACTAAAAAAGCAACTAATGATTTTATTTCTGTCATAGGTTATTTTTGCATATTCTAGAATTTCATACAGTTTGATTCATCATATGATATGTAATTTTCTGTGTCTGGCTTTCTCCTTCAGCATTATATTTTTGAGACTCATCCACATTGTTTTATATTGGTTTATTCCTTTTCATAGTGAGGTAGTATTTTATTAAACAAATATATCAAAGTTTAACTGTCCATTCTCCTTTTGATGGACAAGTGGGCTGTTTTCAGTTATCAGTTATTTTGAATAAAGTTGTTATGGACATTCTTGTACAAGATTATGGTGGACATTTGTTTCCATTGATCATGAATAAATAACTAGGAGTGGAATTATTGAATGATAGGGTAGTTTATGTTTTAACTTTTTAAGAAACTGTCAAACTCTTTGCTAAAGTGGTTGTACTATTTTACATTCCCACCATATGAGAGTTCAGTAGCTCTATATCTCCAACAATTGGTTATTGTCAATTACATTCATTTTAGCCACTCTAGTGAATATATAGTTGTATGAAAAAAAGCCATTTAGAAAAGACTACATGCTGTATTTCAGTGTGGGTTGAATTTGTATTTCCTTAATGACTAGTAATGTTGTATCTGAGGGTTCCCAAGATCCTCAGAGTAGGGGGTTATAGAAACAATAGATAATTTGACATAAGGCTTGTATCTGGAATAATAAAAAGACAACATCATGGAAAAATGGGTAAAGGATTTAAGCTGGCCCTTCACAGAGAAAGATATACAAAAGGCCAACAAACATATGAAAAAAATATTTAACATATATGCAGAAAAGAGTTAATATAGTAGGCAGTACCTCTATCCTGGAAAGACCTGTTTACATGATTTGCCCTTGGCTGGCATCAGAGAACTTGGATTTTAAGAGGATTCCCACCATTAACTGGTAAGAGTAGCTCACTGTGCCTATTTGAACAAACAATATGATTTTACACTTAACACCTGCTTTTCTTCTGGGAGTCTAGAGTTTAGGTACTTGACAGGCAGGGGGTGCCTATGTGACCAGTCTTCAAGCAAAACCCTCGGTATTGAGTATTTAATGTGTTTCTGCAGTTGTCAAAATTTCATGTGTGTTTTCACAACTCATTATTTGGGGAATTAAGCACATCTTGTTTAATTTAACTAGGAGAAATTCCTTGGATGCCTGCTCCTTGTTTCCAGCAGAATTTTGCATGTTTCTTTTCCCTTTGTTGATTTTGCTTTGTATCTTTTGTTGTAATAAATCGTAGCTGTAAGTAGAACTGTATTTTGAGTACTGTGACTCCTAGCAAATAAGCCTGGGGGTGACTTGCCTATTTATTTTTCAGTGATTATCTTTGATGAGTTCAAGTTTTTAATTTTATTGAAATCTAATTTATCAATCATTTATTTTCTTCCATGTGTTGTGATTTTTGTGACTTTTCTAAAAAATCTTTGTCTAACCCAAATTAGTAAAGACATTCACCTTATGTTTTCTTCTAGGAGCGATCATTCTTCTTCTTCATGAAGTTTCTTGAAGGGTGAGTAAATTTTCTTTTTTTGCCTTCAATTAATGGCCATTTTAATGAAAAGTAGAGCAACTTACTGGACCAATTTACCCAACCCATGCTCTAGTCCTTATATGTCCATACATTGTAGAATATTGAGCTTTTTATCCTCCAAGCTTTTGAAAACTTAGGTATCATTATTTTTTCGTGAATCAATGCTGAATAGTATCCAGTGTTTTCCTATATCTATTGAGTTAATCATATGAGTTTTCTTCACCTTAGTAATGTGGTGAATTATACTGATTTTTTTAAAAAAAACTTTTTAAATTTTTTATTTATTTATTTTTGGCTGCATTGGACCTTCATTGTTGCATGCAGTCTTTCTCTAGTTGTGGTGAGTGGGGGCCACTCTTCATTGCATTGCGCAGGCTTCTCATTGCGGTGGCTTCTCTTGTTGCAGAGCATGGACTCTAGGGCACGTGGGCTTCAGTAGTTGTGGCATGTGGGCTCAGTGGTTGTGGCTCATGGGCTCTAGAGAGCAGGTTCAGTAGTTGTGGTGCACAGGCTTAGTTGCTCCACGGCATGTGAGATCTTCCCGGACCAAGGCTTGAACCTGTGTCCCCTGCACTGGCAGACAGATTCTTAACCACTGTGCCACCAGGGAAGTCCCATATGATTTTTAATTAAATTTATTGAGGTATCTTTTATCTAGAATAAAATGAGCATAGCTTAATTATATGGTTTGGTGAGTGTGGAAAAATATATACACCCAAGTAAACAGCACAACAATCAAGATATACATATATCCATTCCCTCCAAAGGTTCTCTTTTTACCCTTCTCACTGAATCCTTGCCTTTGTAGGCCCAGGCAATCACTGATTTAGTTTCCAACACTGTACTTTCAATTTTCTTTTCTAGAGTATCATACATATAGAATGATATAGTATATATTCATTATGTGTCTGGATTCTTTTGTTCAACTTAGCATTTTGAAAAAAATTGTATCTTCTTATGTTTATCAGTGTGGTAGGCAGAATGCTTCCCACCTCTCAACACCAGGAAAAAAAGATGCCCACACTCTAATTCCTGGAACCTGTTAATATGTTATATTACATGACGAAAGGAACTTTTCAAATATAATTAAGATTATGGACCTTAAAAGTAGGGAGAATATCCTGGGTTATCCAGGTGTGCCTAATCTGATCACGTGAACATTTAAAAACAGAGAACTTTCTCTGACTGAAAACAGAAGATACTATAAACATGAGAAGAACTCAGTGTGATGTTACTGGTTTTGAACATGAAGGTGTCCGCGAGCCAGGGGATGAGAGATGCTTTTAGGAGCTAAGGGTAGCTTCTAGTTGATAGTCAGTGTATTAGTTTCCTCAGGTTGCTGTAACAAAGTACCAAAAACTGTGTGGCTTAAAACAACAGGAATTTATTGTCTCACATTTCTGGAGGCTAAAAGTCTAAAATCAAGGTGTTTTCAGAGCTGTGCTCTCTCTGATGGCTGAAGGGGAGAATCCTTCCTTGCCTCTTGTAGCCTCTGGTGTTTGCCTTAGTGTTCCTTGACTTCTGAATGCATCATTCCAGTAACATGGCTGTCTTCTCCCAGTGTGTCTTCACATCAGCTTTCCTCTGGGCATGTCTATCTCTGTGTCCAAATTTCCCTTTTTTATAAGAACACCAGTCATGTTGGATTATGGACCACCCTAATGACCTAATCTTAATTTGGTTACCTTGCTAGGACCCTACTTCCAAATAAGGTCATATTTTGAGGACTTGCAGGTAAGGACATCAGCATATCTTTCTGGAGGGAAACAATTCAACTCTTAACAACCAGTATGGAAATGGGCACCCGAGTCTTACAGTGGCAAGGAACTGATACTTGCCAATGACCTAAATTTGCTTGGAAGAAGATTCTTCCTAGAGCCTCTCAGTAAGAGCCTAGTCAACCAATACCTTGATTTCAGCCATATTAAAGCTGGAGCAGAGAATTCATCCAAGTCAAATTCTGACTTAACAGAACCGTAAGATAATAAATTTGTGTTGTTTCAAGTTTGTGGTCATTGTCATTTGTTACAACAGCAGTAGAAGACTACTGGAAGTAGTTTTTTGTTTGTTTGTTTGTTTTTTCATTGCTGAATAGCATTCCATTTTATAGATATACCACAAATTTTTATCTATTCACCTGCAAATAGACATTGGGTTGTCTCTAACTTTAGGGTATTACAAAAAAAGGTGTTATACTCATTTAAATAAGGTGTTTGTGTGGACATATGCTTTCATCTGTTTGTGTGGACATATGCTTTCATCTGTGGAATCCATAGGCTGTATAGTCAGTGTAACTTTAATTGTTTTAGAAAATACTAAATATTTTTTTTCAAAATAGCTATAGTATTTTACATTGCTAGCAAAATAGGATGAAATTTTCATTTGACTTATGTCATAACCAATGCTTGGTATTGTTGATCTATTTAATTTTAGCAATTTTAATATGTGCATATTCATATTTTATTGTAGTTTTAATTATTTCCTTGAAAGCTAATGAGCATCTTTGTATATACTTACTGACTTTCCATAGATCTTCATATTGGAAGTGTCTGTTCAAATCTGTGCCCATTTTAAAAAGTGCATCTGCCATCTTAAAATTGACTTCTGAGAGTTTTTAATATATTCCCAATGCAAATCCTTTATCAGATATATGTGTGTATAAATGTTCTCTTTCACTCTGTAATTTGCTTTTTCGTAATACTCATTTTAGAAGAACAGAAAGATTTAATATTTATAAAGTACAATTTGTCAATTTTTAATTATTTGTTCTTTTGTGGTCCTATCTAAGAAATTTCACATAACCCAAGGTTATGAATATTTCCTCCTCTGTTTTCTTCTAAATTCTATAATTTACCTTTTAGGTTTAAGTTCGTGAACATTTTAAGTTAACTTTTATGTATGGTATGAGGTAAAGATTGAGGTTCATTATTTTTTATATGGACATCCATTTTTTCTGGCACTACTTAGTAAAAACTATTCTTTCTTTCCTTATTAAGTTCCATATTTCTTGACTTTGTTCTCTCCATTGATTTCAATGTCTGTTTCCATCCCAACACCACACTGTCTTGGATGCTATAGCTTGTCTTGAAATCAAATATGTGAGACTTCCAATTTGTTCACTTTTCTAAAATTTCTTGATTATTCTAGATATTTTATACTTCCTATAAGTTTTAGGATGAATTTCTCAATTTCTAAAATAAACTCACTCAAGTTTTGATTTTGGTTGTATTGTATTGTATTAGAGTTCTCCAGAGAAATAGAACCGATAGGATATAGATATTGATATAGACATAGATATGTAAAACAAAGAATGGGCTCATGTAATTATGGAGGCTGAGAAGTCCCAAGATATATAGTCAGCAAGCTAGAGACCCAGGAGAGCCAATGTTGTTAGTTCCAGTCCAACTCCAAAGGCAGGAGAAGACCAGTGTCCCAGCTTAAAGACCATTTGGCAGAGAGAGTGAATTCTCTCTTGTTCAGCCTTGTGTTCTATTCAGGCCTTCAAAGGATTAGATAAGGGCTTCTCACATTGGAAAGATGATCTGTTTTACAGTCTACCAATTCAAATGTTAATATCATCCAGAAATACCCTCACAGACACATTCAGAATAATGTTTAAGCAAATATCTGGGTACCTTGTGGCCCAGTCAAGTTGACACATAACATGGACCATCACATATATCTATGGATAAATTTGGAGAAAATTCAAATTTTATCAATATTTATTATTTTCATTCTTAAACATAATATATCTATTTGTTTTAGAAGTTTCATGATAATTCTTTTAGAAGTGTTTTGTCATTTCCATGGAAACATACCTTCTGCATATTTTGTTAAATGTATCTCCAAGTACTTGACATTTTGGGATACTTTGATAAAAGGCATGGATTTTTTTTGCCTTTATTATTATTATTTTTTTTATTATTATTTTTTTTTTTTTGCTGTACGCGGGCCTCTCACTGCTGTGGCCTCTCCCGTTGCGGAGCACAGGCTCCGGACACACAGGCTCCGCGGCCATGGCTCGCGGGCCCAGCCGCTCCGCGGCATGTGGGATCTTCCGGGATCGGGGCACGAACCCGTGTCCCCTGCATCGGCAGGCGGACTCTCAACCACTGCGCCACCATGGAAGCCCTGCCTTTATTAAATAAACTTTTTTAAGGTACAATTTTCGTACTATAAAATGCACTGATTTTAAGGGCATAATTTGATTAGTTTTGAAAAATATACATACCAGTGTAATCAATAAAAATAAAATATTTACATCAGACACCAGAAATACAGCTACACGTGGAACAACTCCTACAGAACACCTACTGAACGCTGGCAGAAGACCCCAGACCTCCCAAAAGGCAAGAAACTCCCCACATACCTGGGTAGGGCAAAGCAGAGAGATTCCCGCACAGAGGAGCGGTGCCGAGCGGCACTCACCAGCCCGAGAGGCTTGTCTGCTCCCCCGCCGGGGCGGGCGGCGCTGGAGCTGAGGCTCGGGCTTCGGTCAGAGCGCAGGGAGAGGACTGGGGCTGGCGGCGAGAACTCAGCCTGAAGGGGGCTAATGTGCCACAGCTAGCCGGGAGGGAGTCCGGGAAAACTCTGGAGCTGCCGAAGAGGCAGGAGACTTTTTCTTCCCTCTTGGTTTCCTGGTGCGCGAGGAGAGGGGATTAAGAGCGCTGCATAAAGGAGCTCCAGAGACGGGCGCGAGTCGCGGCTGAAAGCGCAGAGCCCAGAGACGGGCGTGGGACGCTGGGGCTGCTGCTGCCGCCGCCAAGAAGCCTGTGTGCGAGCGCAGGTCACTGTCCACACTGCCCTTCCGGGAGCCTGTGCAGCCTGCCACTGCCGGGGTCCCGGGATCCAGGGGCGGCTTCCCTGGGAGAACGCACGGCGCGCCTCGGGCTGGTGCAACGTCACGCCGACCTCTGCCGCTGCAGGCTCGCCCCGCACTCCGTGCCCCTCCCTCCCGCCCGGCCTGAGTGAGCCAGAGTCCCCGAAGAGGCTGCTCCTTTAACCCTGTCCTGTCTGAGCGAAGAACAGACACCCTCCGGCGACCTACACGCAGAGGCGGGGCCAAATCCAAAGCTGAGACCCAGGAGCTGTGAGAACAAAGAAGAGAAAGGGAAACCTCTCCCAGCAGGCTCAGAAGCAGCGGATTAAAGCTCCACAATCAACTTCATGTACCCTGCATCTGTGGAATACATGAATAGACAACAAATCATCCCAAATTGAGGAGCCAGGAGTCAGTGCTGTGCCTCTGAGGTGGGAGAGCGAACTTCAGGACACTGGTCCACAAGAGACCTCCGAGCTCCACATAATATCAAACGGCGAAAATCTTCCAGAGATCTCCATCTCAACACCAGCACCCAGCTTCACTCAACGACCAGCAAGCTACAGTGCTGGACACCCTATGCCAAACAACTAGCAAGACAGGAACACAACCCCACCCATTAGCAGAGAGGCTGCCTCAAATCATAAAAAGTCTGCAAACACCCCAAAACACACCACCAGACGTGGACCTGCCCACCAGAAAGACAAGATCCAGCCTCATCCACCAGAACACAGGCAGTAGTCCCCTCCACCAAGAAGCCTACACAACCCACTAAACCAACCTTAGCCACTGGGGACAGACACCAAAAACAACGGGAACTACGAACCTGCAGCCTGCAAAAAGGAGACCCCAAACACAGTAACATAAGCAAAATGAGAAGACAGAAAAACACACAGCAGGAGAAGGAGCAAGATAAAAACCCACCAGACCTAACAAATGAAGAGGTAATAGGCAGTCTATCTGAAAAAGAATTCAGAATAATGATGGTAAAGATGATCCAAAATCTTGGAAATAGAATAGACAAAATGCAAGAAACAGTTAACAAGGACCTAGAAGAACTAAAGACGAATCAAGCATCGATTAAAAACACAATAAATGAAATAAAAAATACTCTAGATGGGATCAATAGCAGAATAACTGAGGCAGAAGAACGGATAAGTGAGGTGGAAGATAAAATAGTGGAAATAACTGCTGCACAGCAAAATAAAGAAAAAAGAATGAAAAGAACAGAGGACAGTCTCAGAGACCTCTGGGACAACATTAAACGCACCAACATTCGAATTATAGGGGTTCCAGAAGAAGAAGAGAAAAAGAAAGGGACTGAGAAAATATTTGAAGAGATTATAGTTGAAAACTTCCCTAATATGGGAAAGGAAATAGTTAATCAAGTCCAGGAGGCACAGAGAGTCCCATACAGAATAAATCCAAGGAGAAATACACCAAGACACATATTAATCAAACTGTCAAAAATTAAACAGAAAGAAATCATATTAAAAGCAGCAAGGCAAAAACAACAAATAACACACAAGGGAATCCCCATCAGGATAACAGCTGATCTCTCAGCAGAAACTCTACAAGCCAGAAGGGAGTGGCAGGACATACTTAAAGTGATGAAGGAGAAAAACCTGCAACCAAGATTACTCTACCCAGCAAGGATCTCATTCAGATTTGATGGAGAAATTAAAACCTTTACAGACAAGCAAAAGCTGAAAGAGTTCAGCACCACCAAACCAGCTTTACAACAAATGCTAAAGGAACTTCTCTAGGCAAGAAACACAACAGAAGGAAAAGAACTACAATAACGAACCCAAAACAATTAAGAAAATGGGAATAGGAACATACATATCAATAATTACCTTAAATGTAAATGGACTAAATGCTCCCACCAAAAGACACAGACTGGCTGAATGGATACAAAAACAAGACCCATATATATGCTGTCTACAAGAGACCCACTTCAGACCTAGAGACACATACAGACTGAAAGTAAGGGGATGGAAAAAGATATTCCATGCAAATGGAAACCAAAAGAAAGCTGGAGTAGCAATTCTCATATCAGACAAAATAGACTTTAAAATAAAGACTACTAGAAGAGACAAAGAAGGACACTACATAATGATCAAGGGATCAATCCAAGAAGAAGATATAACAATTGTAAATATTTATGCACCCAACATAGGAGCACCCCAATACATAAGGGAAATATTAACAGCCATAAAGGGAGAAATCAACAGTAACACAATCATAGTAGGGGACTTTAACACCCCACTTTCACCAATGGACAGGTCATCCAAAATGAAAATAAATAAGGAAACACAAGCTTTAAATGATACATTAAACAAGATGGACTTAATTGATATTTTTAGGACATTCCATCCAAAAACAACAGAATACACATTTTTCTCAAGTGCTCATGGAACATTCTCCAGGATAGATCATATCTTGGGTCACAAATCAAGCCTTGGTAAATTTAAGAAAATTGAAATTGTATCAAGTATCTTTTCCGACCACAATGCTATGAGACTAGATATCAATTACAGGAAAAGAGCTGTAAAACATACAAACACATGGAGGCTAAACAACACACTACTTAATAACGAAGTTATCACTGAAGAAATCAAAGAGGAAATTAAAAAATACCTAGAAACAAATGACAATGGAGACACGACGACCCAAAACCTATGGGATGCAGCAAAAGCAGTTCTAAGAGGGAAGTTTATGGCAATACAATCCCACCTTAAGAAACAGGAAATATCTCGAATAAACAACCTAACCTTGCACCTAAAGCAATTAGAGAAAGAAGAACAAAAACATCCCAAAGTTAGCAGAAGGAAAGAAATCATAAAAATCAGATCAGAAATAAATGAAAAAGAAATGAAGGAAACGATAGCAAAGATCAATAAAACTAAAAGCTGGTTCTTTGAGAAGATAAATAAAATTGATAAACCATTAGCCAGACTCATCAAGAAAAAAAGGGAGAAGACTCAAATCAATAGAATTAGAAATGAAAAAGGAGAAGTAACAACTGACACTGCAGAAATACAAAAGATCATGAGAGATTACTATAAGCAACTCTATGCCAATAAAATGGACAACCTGGAAGAAATGGACAAATTCTTAGAAATGCACAACCTGCCAAGACTGAATCAGGAAGAAATAGAAAATATGAACAGACCAATCACAAGCACTGAAATTGAAACTGTGATTAAAAATCTTCCAACAAACAAAAGCCCAGGACCAGATGGCTTCACAGGCGAATTCTATCAAGCATTTAGAGAAGAGCTAACACCTATCCTTCTCAAACTCTTCCAAAATATAGCAGAGGGAGGAACACTCCCAAACTCATTCTACGAGGCCACCATCACCTTGATACCAAAACCAGACAAGGATGTCACAAAGAAAGAAAACTACAGGCCAATATCACTGATGAACATAGATGCAAAAATCCTCAACAAAATACTAGCAAACAGAATCCAACAGCACATTAAAAGGATCATACACCATGATCAAGTGGGGTTTATTCCAGGAATGCAAGGATTCTTCAATATACGCAAATCAATCAATGTGATACACCATATTAACAAACTGAAGGAGAAAAAACATATGATCATCTCAATAGATGCAGAGAAAGCTTTCGACAAAATTCAACACCCATTTATGATAAAAACCCTGCAGAAAGTAGGCATAGAGGGAACTTTCCTCAACATAATAAAGGCCATATATGACAAACCCACAGCCAGCATCGTCCTCAATGGTGAAAAACTGAAACCATTTCCACTAAGATCAGGAACAAGACAAGGTTGCCCACTCTCACCACTCTTATTCAACCTAGTTTTGGAAGTTTTAGCCACAGCAATCAGAGAAGAAAAGGAAATAAAAGGAATCCAAATGGGAAAAGAAGAAGTAAAGCTGTCACTGTTTGCAGATGACATGATACTATACATAGAGAATCCTAAAGATGCTACCAGAAAACTACTAGAGCTAATCAATGAATTTGGTAAAGTTGCAGGATACAAAATTAATGCACAGAAATCTCTGGCATTCCTATATACTAATGATGAAAAATCTGAAAGTGAAATCAAGGAAACACTCCCATTTACCATTGCAACAAAAAGAATAAAATATCTAGGAATAAACCTACCTAAGGAGACAAAAGACCTGTATGCAGAAAATTATAAGACACTGATGAAAGAAATTAAAGATGATACAAATAGATGGAGAGATGTACCATGTTCTTGGATTGGAAGAATCAACATTGTGAAAATGACTCTACTACCCAAAGCAATCTACAGATTCAATGCAATACCTATCAAACTACCAATGGCATTTTTCACAGAACTAGAACAAAAAATTTCACAATTTGTATGGAAACACAAAAGACCCCGAATAGGCAAAGCAATCTTGAGAACGAAAAACGGAGCTGGAGGAATTAGGCTCCCTGACTTCAGACTATACTACAAAGCTACAGTAATCAAGACAGTACGGTACTGGCACAAAAACAGAAATATAGATCAATGGAACAGGATAGAAAGCCCAGAGATAAACCCACGGACATATGGTCACCTTATCTTTGATAAAGGAGGCAGGAATGTACAGTGGAGAAAGGACAGTCTCTTCAATAAGTGGTGCTGGGAAAACTGGACAGGGACATGGAAAAGTATGAGATTAGATCACTCCCTAACACCATACACAAAAATTAGCTCAAAATGGATTAAAGACCTAAATGTAAGGCCAGACACTATCAAACTCCTAGAGGAAAACATAGGCAGAACACTCTATGACATAAATCACAGCAAGATCCTTTTTGACCCACCTCCTAGAGAAATGGAAATAAAGACAAAAATAAACACATGGAACCTAATGAAACTTCAAAGCTTTTGCACAGCAAAGGAAACCATAAGCAAGACGAAAAGACAACCCTCAGAATGGGAGAAAATATTTGCAAATGAAGCAACTGACAAAGGATTAATCTCCAAAATTTATAAGCAGCTCATGCAGCTCAATAGCAAAAAAACAAATAACCCAATCCAAAAATGGGCAGAAGACCTAAATAGACATTTCTCCACAGAAGATATACAGACAGCCAACAAACACATGAAAGGATGCTCAACATCTTTACTCATTAGAGAAATGCAAATCAAAACTACAATGAGATATCATCTCACACCAGTCAGAATGGCCATCATCAAAAAATCTAGAAACAATAAATGCTGGAGAGGGTGTGGAAAAAAAGGAACACTCTTGCACTGTTGGTGGGAATGTGAATTGGTACAGCCGCTATGGAGAACGGTATGGAGGTTCCTTAAAAAACTACAAATAGAACTACCATATGACCCAGCAATCCCACTACTGGGCATATACCCTGAGAAAACCATAATTCAAAAAGAGACATGTACCAAAATGTTCATAGCAGCCCTATTTACAATAGCCCGGAGATGGAAACAACCTAAGTGTCCATCATCGGATGAATGGATAAAGAAGATGTGGCACATATATACAATGGAATATTACTCAGCCATAAAAAGAAATGAAATTGAGCTATTTGTAATGAGGTGGATGGACCTAGAGTCTGTCATACAGAGTGAAGTAAGTCAGAAAGAGAAAGACAAATACTGTATGCTGACACATATATATGGAATTTAAGAAAAAAATGTCATCAAGAACATAGGGGTAAGACAGGAATAAAGACACAGACCTACTAGAGCATGGACTTGAGGATATGGGGAGGGGGAAGGGTAAGCTGTGACAAAGTGAAAGAGCGGCATGGACATATATACACTACCAAACGTAAGGTAGATAGCTAGTGGGAAGCAGCCGCATAGCACAGGGAGATCAGCTCGGTTCTTTGTGACCGCCTGGAGGGGTGGGATAGGGAGGGTAGGAGGGAGATGCAAAAGGGAGGGGATATGGGAACATATGTATATGTATAACTGATTAAATTTGTAAAATAAAAACAAACAAACAAACAAACAAAAAAATATTTACATCAGCTGAAAAATTTTCTCACATCTCTGTTGCAAAATTCATCTTCATACCCAGGAAAAACGTTTATCTGCTCATTATTGATTATATGGAATTATATAATATGTTACTTTCTGTGTGTGGCTTCTGATACTCAGGATAATATTTTTGATATTCATCCATGTCGTTGCATGTGTACATTGCTCATGTTTCTATTGCTGAGTAATATCACATTGAGCAAATATACCAAAATGTAGTTATTTACCTGTTTGATGATATTAAGGTTCCTTTATTTTAGGGTTATTATGAATAGAGCTCTTAGGAAAGTTGGTGTACAAGTCTTTCTATTACCATATGTTTTCATTTCTATTGAATAAACACCTGAAATAGAAATGGTGAGTCACATGGTAAGCATATGTTTAAATTTTTAAGAAACTGCTAACTCTTTTCCAAACTGGTTGTCCCATTTTACATTCCTACCAGCAAAGTATGAAAGTTCCATTAATTCCACATTTTCACCCACACTTTCTATTGTCAAGAAGCATGGATTTTTGACTTTAAATTTGTAATTGCTCTTTTCTAATATACAGAAATAAAATTGATATTTGTATACTGATTGCATAGTCAGTGAGCTGGATATCAAACTCATTTTAGCAGCTTTTGTTGTAGATTCCTTCGGATTTTCTAAGCAGACCGTTAAATGGTGAGCAAATAGTGCTTTATTTTCTCCTTTATATATATATATGTATTTTAATAAATTTATTTTATTTATTTATTTGGCTGCGTTGGGTCTTCGTTTCTGTGCGAGAGCTTTCTCTAGTTGCGGCGAGCGGGGGCCACTCTTCATCGCGCTGCACGGGCCTCTCACTGTCGCGGCCTCTCCTGTTGAGGAGCACAGGCTCCAGACGCGCAGGCTCAGTAGTTGTGGCTCACGGGCCCAGTCGCTCTGCGGCATGTGGGATCTTCCCAGACCAGGGCTCGAACCCGTGTCATCTGCATTGGCAGGCAGATTCTCAACCACTGCGCCACCAGGGAAGCCCCTCCTTTATATTTTTTGACCATTTATTTGCTTGTTGTTTACTGAAAAATCTTAACCACTTAGTAGAATGTTAACTGACTTTTTTGGTAGATGTCATTATCAGGTTAAGGAAATTCTCATCAATTATTATTTGCTAAAATTTTTACCATGAATAATTTTCAATTCTGTAAATGTTTTTTTCTGTATCTATTGTGATAATTATATGGATTTTTCTCTTTTACTTTGTTAATATGGTGTAGTACATGACTTTGCTTTATATTTTTAATTTATCTTGCATATCTTGGATAAAGCTATTTGGTCATTGCTGCATTATTACTTTTTGGATTCTGTTGCTAAAATTTTGTTAAGTATTTTACCTTCATTTGTGAAGAATAAGTTCATCATATCCAAACATATCTTGCTTTACTGTGCTTCACTTTATTGAACTTTGCAGATACTGCCTTTTTTTTAAAAAACAAATTAAGGGTTTATGGCAACCTCTTGTCAAGCAATTCTCTTGGCACCATTTTTCCAATATCATTTGCTCACTTTGTGGTTTTGTGTCACATTTTGGTAATTCTCACAATATTTCAAACTTTTTCATTATTGTATTTGTTATGGTGATCTACTACAACTCACTGAAGGCTCAAATGATGGTTAGCATCTTTACCAATAAAGTAGTTTTTAATTAAGGTATGTACATTGTTTTTAAGACATAATGCTATTGCACATTTAGTATACTACAGCATAGTGTAAACATAAATTTTGCATGCACTGGGAAACCAAAAAATGTATGGGACTCACTTTACTGTGATATTAGCTTAATTTCAGTGGTCTGGAACTGAACCCTCAATATCTCTGAGGTATGCCTGTATAATATTCCTGGCTGAGCTTTTTGTTTCCTCCTGCATTTTAAATATAGTTTCTATTGCTTTCTGGTCTCTATCCTTTCCAATAAAATGTCAGGCATCATTATATATTTTGTTCCCCTGTGTTTTTTCTCTTCTAGTTTCTTTCAAGATTTTCTCCCTATCTTTGGATTTCAACAGTATATCTATAATGTGTCTACACATGGTGTCCTTGTATTTATATCCTATTTGGTGTTTGCTGAGTTTTAGGATCTACAACTTAAAATTTTCACCACATTTGTAATACTTTTAGCTAGTTAATTTCTTCAAATATTTTTTTACTTCCTCCACTGATCCATCTGGGACTCTGATTACATATAGGATAGCCCACTTAATATTGTTCAGTATTTTTCTCAGTGTTCTTCAGATTGCAAAATTCTGATTGGTGTACCTTCAAGTTCACTTACTCTTTCTTCTGCGAACTCCAATTTGGTGTTAAGTTCATCCAGTGGATATTTTCATGTCATTTATTGTTCTTTTGTTTCTATTTATCGTTCTTTTATTTCTAGAATTTGTATTTGGCTTGATTAAAATTTATTTATAATTTTTACTACATTTCCAATGTGTTTAATCCTTATGGCAACGCTTTCCTTAAAGTCTTTAAACATATTTATAATACAATATCATATGGGTCACCTCAAGGTTGGTTTTTATTGACTATTCTTTTTTCTTGATTATTGTCATATATTCAGTTTCTTAGCATGTTTAGCAGTTGTTTCTTGTATGGTTCACAATTTGAATAATAAAGTTTAGAAATTCTACATTTTAATATATCTCTCTGCAAAGTATTAACATTTTTATACCAGGTAGTTAGATTAGCTAGATTCAGACTGTAAACTTTGCTTCCTCTGCAATGTGCCGCAACTAAAGTATCTATACAATGCTTTCAGTTTCTAACTGACAAATATTTCTGAGACTCCTGGATTCTCTCCTTTGTATGTGTAGTTCAATCATCAGCCAAGGATTTGAATTTATTCATACATAGATTTTGGATCTCATCCATTCTACAGTGTTCTCTTCTGGTGGAACATTTTCAGATGGGTATATTTTTTGTAGTTGTTACACAGGTTTTCCTGAAACTTGGGCAAAGGTTGGAAAGATTTGTAGTTCATAGACTAACTAGCATTTGCATGAGTGGTTATCATAAACAGATTGTTCATCCGTTTTCCATTATTTGTGTTAAGGGGATTAAAATGCTTAGATTTTAAATTTCTTGACTAATCATTTCTATCATCCCCTTAATATAGTTCATGTGGTTTTACAAATTTCTGACATCTTCAGTCATTACATTTTATTGGCTAAAGTATTTTCTACAACTTGGATTTTCTAGGAACATGAAAACTTTGTTTCCAAAATGCACTTGAAAACTTGTCAAGCCAGATGCACTTCTGTTAGAGAGGCCCTTAAATCTGACTCACACATGGGAGAGCCCATTAACTAATTAATTAGTTAGTTAATTTATTAATGTTGATCATTCAAAGGAAGATTTCTCAAATTCTTGAATTGTTGCACATTTTGGATCTCATCCATTTTACAGTGTTCTCTTGTCCACAATTCTCATACTAACTTTTCAGCCACTCTATCAGGACTGGACTCAGTCTCCTCATAACTTCCAGTCAATAATACTACAGTTTTATGCCTCTCTTAGTCATGTTCAGATTGGGGAGTACCCGCAGTCAAAAAGCCAGAAACTTGGAAGTGTCAACTTCTGTAGTTCTTTTTTGCAAAAGTTAATACTTTTCTAATTTCTGGCTGCTTTTGGTTGTTTTCCAAATTCTTTAAATAGTTGTCTTTGTGTATGTGTTTTTGGTTTTTTTTTTTGCGGTACGCGGGCCTCTCACTGTTGTGGCCTCTCCCGTTGCGGAGCACAGCCTCCGGATGTACAGGCTCAGCAGCCATGGCTCACGGGCCCAGCAGCTCTGCGGCATGTGGGATCTTCCCAGACCGGGACATGAACCCGTGTCCCCTGCATCGGCAGGCAGACTCTCAACCGCTGCGCCACCAGGGAAGCCCATGTATGTGGTTTTTAAAAGTATTTTATAATTGTTTTCTGTGGTAGGGTTAGGTAAGTTACAGTCTACTTGACCATTACCAGAACTTTTCCAATTCACTTTTGATCACCTATCTCAGATCTACCTGTATTTGATTTTAAATCTACTATCTTATTAGTTACTTTCTATTTGACTCACTATTTTATGTTTATTCCCATCTTTCCTTGCATTCTTTCTCACTATTTAATAATTTATTATTACTTTTTTCCCTTATATTACCTCACAGTTATAAACTTTATGGCTATAATTTTGATAGTTACTGTAAAGATTACAAAATACATCCTTGATTTATCCAGGTCTAGTGTTAATTGTACTTTAATTGTCTTCTAGGACAATGCAATGATGGATTATTAATACAGCAGTATTTTCACATTTTCCCATACATGATTGTTTTTTACTCGAAATTTTTCTTTCATCTTATATTTTCCTTCTGTCTAAAGAAAATCACCTAGGTTTTCCTTTAGTGGAATATCGTTCTGGTAATTCTTTACTGCCTTATATGATTTCTAATGTCTTCAAGCAAAGTAATCATATATACTTGTGAAGCTTTCCTCATTAATCACAACATGGGTGTTTGTCTGTAAAATGTGCTTAAATTTTAATTACTGGTTTATATTTTTCCTAATTAGTTAAAAATATTCTTCAAAATAATTTCTTTTTGAAATTAAAAGTAAATTCTATTTTATTGTGATAAGAACACTTAACATGAGATCCATCCTCTTAATAAATTTTAAGTGTACAGTACAATGTTGTTGACAATGTTGTATATTGCACAAGGCACAATGTTATACAGCTGATCATCTTGTTTAACTGAAACTCTGCACCTGTTGATTAGTAACTTCCCATGTCTTCCTCCCTCCAGGCCCTGGCAGCCACCATTCTACTCTTTAATTCTATGAATTTGACTATTTTAGAGGACTCATATGAACGGAATCATGCAGTATTTGCCTTTATGTGACTGGCTTATTTCACTTAGCCTAATGTCCTCACATGTTGCTGCATATTGCAGAATTTCCTTCTTTTTAAAGGCTGAATACTATTCCATTGTGTGCTTATACCACATTTCTTTACCTATTTATCTGCTGATGGACAGTTAGATTATTTCCCACATGTTGGCTACTGTGAATAGTGCAACAATGAACAAGAGAGAGGTAAAATATCTTTGAGAACCTGATTTCAATTATTTTGGATAAATACCCAAAAGTGAGATTGCTGGATCATATGGTATTTCTGTTTTTAATTTTTTGAGGAAACTTTATACTGTTTTCCATAATGACTACCCCATTTTGTATTCCTACGTATAGTGTGTGTTCCAATTTCTCCACATTTTGGCCAATACTTGTTGTGTTTGTGTGTGTGTTTAATAACAACTATCCTGACAAGTGTCAGGTTATTGTGGTTTTGATTTGTACTTCCCTGACAACTAGTGACCTAATCATTATTTTCTTTTTCATATACCTGTTGGCCATTTGTATGTCTTCTTTGGAGAATTATCTACTCAAGTCCTTAGCCCATTTTTTAAATTGGGTTATTAGTTTTATTTGCTATTGAGTTGTGGGAGTTCCTTATATATTTTGGATTTTAATCCTTTATTAGATATATTGTTTGCAAATATATTCTTCTATTCTATTGGTAGGCTTTTCACTCTGTTGATCATTTCCTTTGCTGTGCAGAAGCTTTTTAGTTTGATGCAATCCCACTTGTCTATTTTTCCTTATGCCACTTGTGTTTTTGGTGTCATATCCATAAAATCATTGCCAATACCAATGACACCAAGCTTTACCCCTATATTTTCTTCTAGGAATTTTACAGTTTCAGATGTTAAAGTTGTCTTTATTCCATTTTTGAGTTTATTTTTGTGTGTGATGTAAGTTAGGAGTCTAACTTTATTCTTTTGCATGTGGATATCTAATTTTATCAGTAACATTTGTTGACGAGACTATCATTTTCCCATTGTGTATTCTTGGCATCCTTGTTGAAGATCAGTTGACCTTATATGCATGGATTTATTTCTGAACTCTATATTCTGTTCCACTGTTAAAATGTTCATATTACCCAAAGCAATCTACAGAGTCAATGCAATCTTTTTTAAAATCCTAATGATATTTTTTACAAAAATAGAAAAAAAATTCTAAAATTCATATGGAACCACAAAAGATCATGAATAGCCAAATCAGTCTTCAGAAAGAAGAACAAAGCTAGAAGCATTACATGTCCTGATTTCAAAATGTATTGCAAAGCCACAATAATCAAAATAGTATGGCACTGTCATATATTTTTAGAGTTGCACAATATTCAGTGATATTCAGTAATGTATTTTTACCAAGATATTTTCACCAGTTTTTTTGTTGATATATTTACAAATTTAAGTAAAATATACTGATAGAAACATTATTTTTCATAAGTCTTCATTATAGCATATAATTTTTCATTAGAATAAATAATAATAAATTTCTGGTAGTAAAATTTGGGCTTTAAACATTTCTAAGATTTTAAATTATGCTGCAGAAAGTAACTTGTTTTCCCACCTAGTGTATCTAAGTTTTTTTTTTTGAGATATAATTGATGTACACTATTAAATAAGTTTCAGGGTTATGAAATAGTGATTCACAATTTTTAAAGTTTATATTCCATTTATAGTTATTATAAAATACCGACAATATTCCTTGTGTTGTACAATATATCCTTGAGGCTTATTTTATATGTAATAATTTTTACCTCTTTATTCCCTCTCCCTACCTGGCTCCTCCCCCAATCCTCTCCCCACTGGTAACCACTTGTTTTTTTTTCTCTATATCTGTGAATCTGTTTTTTTTATGTTATATTTACTAGTTTGTTTTATTTTTTAGTTTCCACATATAAGTGATATAATACAGTATTTGTCTTTCTCTATCTGACTTACTTCACTTAGCATAATGCCCTCCAAGTCCATCCATGTTGCTGCAAATGGCAAAGTTTCATTCTTTTTTATGGCTGAGTAGTATTCCATTGTGTATATGTACCATATCTTCTTTATCCATTCATCTGTTGACAGACACTTGGGTTGCCTCCATATCTTGGCAATTATAAATAATGCTGCTATGAACATTGGGGTGCATGTATCTTTTTAAATTTGTGTTTATTTTTTTGGATATATACCCAGGAGTAAGATTGCTAGGTCATATGGAAGTTCTATTTTTAGTTTTTTGAGGAACCTCCATACGTTTCCACAGTGGTTGTACCAATTTACATTCCCACCAACAGCATACAAGGGTTCCCTTTTTTCCACAGCCTTGCAAACATTTGTTATTTGTGGTCTTTTTGATGACAGTCTTTCTGACAAGTGTGTGGTGACGTCTTGTGGTTTTAATTTGCATTTCTCTGATGATTAATGATGCTGAGCATCTATTCATGTGCCTGTTGGCCATCTGTGTTTTCTTTGGAAAAGTGTCTATTCAGGTATGCATCTAAGATTTTTATTCATGCTCACAAACACCACATTTTATTTTTTCAGTTATATGTGACTGTTTTACCTTTCAGATGATTGATTAATTCAGAGTTTGAATATTTTAGATATATTAATTCTTTTTATTTTTCTTTTGTGAATTTCCTCTCCATGTGTTTTCGCTATTTTCTACTAGAAAATCATTATTTCTTATTATATTAATAAGAAATAATAAGAATTTATTATTATTAAGAAACTATTATTTCTTATTAAATTGATTTAGAACATATTTATTTATATATTAAAGGCAATAAATATTTTTTTTATTTATAGCCACAGCAAGTGCTTTCTTCAGTTTATTGCATTTCCTTCTGCTTATATTTTCCCACAGGTAAAATACCACATTTCATGCAGTCAGATATATCAAAATTTTCATTCATGTTTGTTTTACTTTGTTTTTTATGCTTAGAATATGAATATAAATAAATATTCATATATTTTTCTAGATTTTTAAAACATTTTATTTCTTTTAAGGAGTTGACTTTCTAATTTGTCTAAAATTTATTTTGTTATTCATTCTTAGCCTCTTTTCACAACTGAATATTTATTATTTTCAGGTCACAGCTCATCAAATAGGTTTTCCTTGATTTGTCCATTTGTTTCTCCAAGTTCTTTCATCTTGCAGATTTCCTTTTAAATACTTTTTACACTGGAAAATGTTCTTGATTATTTGTCTATTAACTTAAATATTGTCTGCCTCGCTTCATTAGAATGTAAGTTCAGTGAGGACAAGGACATTTTATGCTTTTTAAAATTAATTTTTATTGGAGTATAGTTGATTTACAATGTTGTGTTAGTTTCAGAAGTACAGCAAAGTAAATCAGTTATACATATACATATATCCACTCTTTTTTAGATTCTCTTCCCATATAGGTCATTACAGAGTACTGAGTAGAATTCCCTGTGCTATACAGTAGATTCTTATTAGTTATCTATTTTATATATAGTAGTGTGTATATGTAAATCTCAATCTTCCAATTTATCCCCCGATTTCCCCCTTGGTAACCATAAGTTTGTTTTCTATATCTGGAAATCTTTTCTGTTTGGTAAATAGTTTCATTTATGGGAAATCCCTGGAAATCCAATGGTTAGTACTCCATGTTCTCACTGCCAAGAGCTCATGTTCAATCTCTGGTCGGGGAACTAAAATCCCACAAGCCGCACAGCACATCCAAAAAAAAAAAAAAAAACAAAGGACAATTTATTCTTTACTTTCCTCTGTATTCTTTTAGCCTGGTAACTACCCTGTACAAGTAGAAACTCAAATATGTTTACTGAATAAATACTTTATTATACGAATTATTATTATTATTGCTTCAAAATGTTTTCATTATGTGGGAATATCAGATCCTTTTTATTTTTGGAATTTTATCACTTTTATTATGAGGTTATTACTCAAGACTACTTTATAATCAACTATGCCATAAATTTATCAAAATAATAAGAATTGTAAGATCCTGTACTACTCCCTAAAGCATCTAAAAAACAAAACCAAACAAAAGTATATGTCTAAAGTGAGACTTAGAGATACATCAGTAAGAGAAATGACTTCCATAGATGCTTATCAAGGGATAGAAAATATTTTAAATACCAACAATGTTCTAGAACAGATAATCACAATTAATCTTTCTCATTTAATTCAGTCCTTTTTATCATTATTTTTTGTCCTGCTGGATCTTGGTTTACCACAGTTCTTTCTAGTATCATCTGCTTCTGGACTAAAAAGAGTTCCGAAAATTCTGATTCATTACCTGGTGTCAGTTCACTGTGGTCCACTCATGGTAATGATGTCAGCTTACCCCGGTTCTTTTAACCAGTTTTTTTTTCTTTAACTCCAAATATGCAAGATTCTATTCACTGCAGAATAGTTAAGAATATCCAGTACATGCATTTCTACGAAGGCTCTGAAATGATCCTTTTTTGTTGAAGACCCAATTTCTTGCCAACATCTTATAGCAGAGACTTGAGATAAGCATGCAAGGGATTGCTGATAAAATTGAATGGCTCAGCTTAGTCTATTACAGTAACCATCAATATCAGAATCAAGAACAGTCAGTATTCTCTATTGGGATTTAACATGTCCTATTTAATAAAATTTGGTCAATGCTTCCTGTATGAGTAAGACCATATTAGGAATGGGGGGCACTGAAGAATACAGGGGCGGCCTTCCAATACATCATATACATTTTACATATTTATACTAATAAACACTTGTATAAAATTTTAATAATGAAACAAAAACTTGGATATATTAATGGCATATATGACAAAGGGGCAGTTTTCTTGCTATATAAAAGCTTATATAAATCAACATGAAAAAGGTGAACAAACTCAAAGATAGGTGAACAAAAGACATGCATGTATGTTTACAAAGAAATTAATACAATAGCATTGCTAAAGTTTACTAATAGTTTAATATGCAAACTAAAACATAATGAAATATAAAATTTTGAATAATACAGTAAGTCCCCTACATATGAACCTTCAAGTTGGGAACTTTCAAAGATGTGAAGGTGTGTTCACATGTCCAATCATGTAAGTTAGTTCATGTCTCTGGCATACATTGTCACGTGTGTGCATCCTCTACAAGTGGTTGTGCTTTTGTGTACTTTACTGTATAGTACTATATAGAGTATAGTAGTACAGGATCTTTATTTCAAGCCCAGGATGTCTGGAAGCAAGCGTACAAGCAGTGGTGATGTAGCTGGTACTACTGTACTTTTCAAGGTACTGTACTGTAAGATTAAAAATGTTTTCTTTATTTTTTTGTGTTTGTTTTTTATGTATTATTTGTGTGAAAAGTATTATAAACCTATTACAGTACAGTACTGCATAGCCGACTGTGTTAGTTGGGTACCTAGGCTAGCTTTGTTGGACTTAAAAACAAATTGGACTTATGAATGTGAACTCAGAATGGAACTTATTTGTAGGAGACTCACTGTATTGGAAAAGAATAGATTGATTTTTAAAAAATATTAAAGGCAGTTTGTGGAACACAGAAACTATGACTCAGAGGTGGGAGTATAAATCATTTAAATCATTTTGAGGATAAGTTGTAATATGTATTAAAATTTTAAGTGGGCATAACATTTACCCCAACAATTTCATTTCTAGAAATTTATCCTACTGTTACCGACCAGGGTTCTTGGACTTTCTTAATCAATAGAAGTTGATAAGAGGCCAGACAAGAAATTCAGGCAAGGATTTATTGGAGGGAGGAAAACAAGTAACAGGTTCCCTTGCTCACTCCCTGAGGGGGCAAGCTGTTTCCTAATATGGGGTGAGGAGGGGCGGGTCCAGGAGCTGGGCTGCAGGGGTGTCTTATGTGGTTTGCCCACCCTTTTTGTGGTGTTGTGTGCAGTGAGCACGAACAGTACCCTGCTTTTGCTCCTGGCTCCTCAGAAGTGGCAGTTGGGTTTTTGGTCTTTTTGTATCTTGGTGTCCATAATTTGCCCCAACTGCACATACATGCAGTTATTTTTAGTCCCTTATAGTTTCTTTGTATTTTGTTGCTTGAGGAGATGTTTGTCCAGGTGCAAGCACTGCAGCACTGCAGCAAAGGGTCCTAGGTCCCAGCCTGTCTCATAAGCACCATAGCAAAGTGTTCAGGTCCCAGGTCCTAGCTTGTCTCACTACAAATATTTGTATAATCACATAGCTATATCTATACATACACATATGTTTCACAGATACACACACACACACACATACACAAGGATGCTAATTACAACACTGTCTATAATTAAGAAAAGTTGTCTGCAATCAAAATAACCATTGCTAAGGACTAGTTAAATTAAAAAATGGTACCTTCATACAATGGAATATTATGCAGATATGTAGGAGATTGAGAAAATATTGATTCAAGAAGACAAATTCTTCATCATTTAAAACAATATGCAGTTTACATTTTAGACCTACGAACATGTGCTGTCTTTCATGAAAAAGGAAGGATGACTCAAAGGGCAGCACCAAGAGAGCAAAAGATAGAGCTGAGAACCATTAGAAAAATTTCCCAGACTTTGAAACTTAATCCAGAAAAATCCAACATTTTCCCAGCTGGAGTTCAGAACTATTATGTCCTTTTTACATTCACTTCTCCCATTTTTGAACTAGAATTTCTGTAACTATTGCTCTTTGTCTGTCCAGACTACATTTTGGGAGTGTCAGATAGCTTGTCTCTTTAGTTTCACATGTCAACAGATGGAGTGGAATTGTTCCTTAGCAGCTGTCCTTAATAGATTAAATGGAGAGGGCTTCCCTGGTGGCGCAGTGGTTGAGAGTCCGCCTGCTGATGCAGGGGACGCGGGTTCGTGCCCCGGTCTGGGAGGATCCCACGTGCCGCGGAGCGGCTGGGCCCGTGAGCCATGGCCGCTGAGCCTGCGCGTCCGGAGCCTGTGCTCCGCAACGGGAGAGGCCACCACAGTGAGAGGCCCGCGTACTGAAAAAAAAAAAAAAAAAAAAAATAGATTAAATGGAGAAGTCTCATCTGTACCTGGGTCTGATTTAGATTTTGGACTTTGAACTGATGGGATGATGAGATTTTGGACTTTAACCTGTTGCTCTAATGGGATGAGACTTTTGGGAAACTTGGGGGGGTTGAATGTATTTTGCACTTGGAAAGGACATGAGTTATTGTGGGCTAGAGGACAGACTGTAAAAGATTAATAATGTATTATGCTGGTTGGATTTTTATAAACTTCCTTTAAACCCATAGAAGAGAGCACCTATCACTTTTCATTTCACTTGGAAATAACCATGTCTACATATATTAATTTTAATGACTAAATATGTTATTTTGATTTTAAAATACTTAAATTCTTTACCCATTAACAATATGTCCTGTCCTTAACAACACATTACTTATTAGAAATGCTTTTCTTTTATGTGAAAATTCTCACCGTCAGAGAAAAGAGAACAAAAAATGTGGGGGTTGTCAGATCTTGCAAAAATATTTTTCAGTCTTTACTGAAGAAGTTGAAAGAATAGAAAGAAAAGCAGAAATTACAAAGCGAGAGATGTTTTTCATACTTGTCTAAATTTTGTGCACATTTGAATCCATTCTTACTGTAGTGAGCCTGCTGTATGTACTACATGGCTTTTTAAAAACCTTTTTACTTGTTCACAGTACAGAGAACATATTGCAAAACTGACTTTGCTTATTTCAGGAGGCAGTTACTAATAAATGTGTCATGAGGCCCATGTTATTCAAAAAAATCTCTGTGAAACCTGGCCTCATGCTGTTATACTATAAAAGGTTTAGTAATTCAGGCTATAGAGTAGCTGATAAAAAATGGAATCTGTAGTCACTTAAAACAGTATGTTGGGGGTATACTGTTAAAGCTAATTTATATATTCTTTGTTTCAGCATTGACAAGGTCTACTTAAGCTTAGGTGCTCAATGTATGTGCTGACATGCAGCAGATATGAATAAGGAAGTAAATGTGGCTGATAAAATGGAGTTAACAAAATGATTTCAAATTTGCAGACTAATGGGCTAAGCAAACAAAATATTCTGACATTTGGAACGGTTTACTGAAAATTTTAATGCTCTAATTTGAGGGTAAGGAATAATTCTTCATGTAACACTAGAAATGATCACTGAAGTATTTCTAAGGGTTAAAGGAATCTCTGAAAAATTATTTCTACAATATCTTTATAACTAAAAATAGCTTAGACTGCTTGCCTAACCTGTCTGGTAGTTCATCTTCAATGTACAGTCCCTATACGGGTGTTGTTGCATGCTGTTCAAGTGAACATTTTAGACAGTCACTTGTCAGTGAAATCTTTGCATCCAATGGGAGTATAGACCACTAATTATTTTCTTTTTCTAGAAAGATGTGTTCAGGAAAAACAAAAATAGAGTAATAAAAAAGTAAAACTGAAACAAGTCATAATAGGTTGCACCCCTCCTTCATCTCCAACCCCCCCATGCACAGACATTGAAGAGATTTCACATAAACTTTAACAAAATGGGAAATAAGATGTGGAATTAGTTGCTTTAACTTTAAAACATCAGAGCTAGAAGAATAATAACTGGAGAGGAAGCCATTGCAATAACAACATGTGAGCTCAGATAGTCTATTTTTGATTTGTTATTGTAGACTTTAAGAAATAAAAGAATATATTTGAATTCAAGATTAGATGTTTCAAAGTATAGCACTTTTATAACTGGCATTTAAACTGGTTAAAAAAAACTTCACTCTCCTTTACATAGATTTTGAAATCAAAAAAAAAAAAAGAAAAAAAGAAAAAAAGAAATCCAGGCCACCTAAACATGTATATACAAGGTAGAAAATGAATAACGGTTAAAAATAAAAGCCTGTGTCACTCCAGGAATATTGAAAGTCAGTTGTCCATTGCCTTTCTTTCTTTCTCTTTTTTTAAATAGGATTTTTAATTATTTATTTATGTTTGGCTGTGTTGGGTCTTCATTGCTACCCAGGGGCTTTCTCTAGTTGTAGCAAGTGGGAGCTACACTTTGTTGTGGTACACAGGCTTCTCCTTGCAGTGCCTTCTCTTGTTGCAGAACACAGGCTCTAGGCATGCGGGCTTCAGTAGTTGTGGCATGTGGGTTCAGTAGTTGTGGTGCACAGCCTTAGTTGCTCTGCGGCATGTGGGATTTTCCCAGACTAGGGCTTGAACCCATGTCCCTTGCATTGGCAGGCGGATTCTTAACCACTGCGTCACCAGGGAAGTCCCTACATGTTCTTTCTAAGGTCATTAGAATATGGAAATTTGGTTCTGAAACTTACCTTAAAATAAATATTGGAAATCATTTAGAGTAACACTCATTTTTCTTTCTTTTATGCTAACAAATGTCTCATCAGAAATCTCTTACCCTTTTCTGAAGTTGGACTTGGAGAAAAATCAGCTGACCAATTCCAAGGCTAAGATAAGTGGGAAACTAAAACTTAATAGATGGCTTAGGCTGTTGGTCGGTTGTTAATTCATTGATAAGGAGAAGAAAATGAAGTGAAATAGTTTTCCATAAAATTCATTTTTATCTTCAAGTTCAGTAAAAATACCATTTTATAACATTTGTGAATTATCTATCTTGGTATAAACTTTACTGTTAATTTATTACCAAATCAAATGTTCCACTAATAAATGGAACTTGGAGATAATCCCTCAAACATCTTTTTTTGCCCAATAGCAACAAAAGATCTCAAAGTTTTGTGAGATGTGCACTTTTTGCTTAATGCCGTTATAATATCCTTTATTGTATGAAAAATAAAGTGGTGAACAGACCAGAAACAGATTGGTATTGGGAAGAGGGCATAGGAGATAATCCCCAATGAGGTAGCCAATTCCCAGGTAACCGAAATTAACTGCATGCAGAGTCTGCATCTTGCTGATTTGTAGTAATGATTCTTAAATGTGACAGTTACTTTGGCAGTACCATATTTTGTCATTTTTTCATATACCTAATATATGTTCCTTCCTGTTCCTTAATTCATATTCCTACCTCTGTGAGCTTAACTTTTTTTTTTTTTTGCGGTACGCGGGCCTCTCACTGTTGTGGCCTCTCCCATTGCGGAGCACGGGCTCTGGATGTGCAGGCTCAGCGGCCATGGCTCACGGGCCCAGCCACTCCGCAGCATGTGGGATCTTCCCGGACCGGGGCACGAACCTGTGTCCCCTGCATCAGCAGGTGGACTCTCAACCATTGAGCCACCAGGGAAGCCCATGACTGGGTTTGACTATTCTACTTAATTTGTTTTCTCTTAAGTATTATATGGTCTGCACTGTGGTCAGAGTATGTGTTTTGTATATTTTTGATATTTGGAATTTATTGAGATATTCTTTGTGGATTAAATAAAAATGTTTTTAAATAAATATAAATTAATTCAATCATTTTGTTAATACATTATTTAAAACACTTCAAAATAAATATTTCATGGTGATAAAAACCGAATAATTAGATTAATTTTATTTTCTCACAAAAAACATGAATATTTTTCAGACACAATCACACTATTCAATTTATATTGTATTAATATGAAAATGATACAGAAATACAGAAACTCAATTACTAATTGATCTAAGAATAGAATATTCTGACCTTCATAGCAATGTTAGAATGCTTTGGTGGTGACCATACTCCCTTATCTCAAAACCTTTTGTAGAGCCAGTCACTAGAGTCAAGACCTAAATAAGAAGAATGCAAGAGCGTTTCCATGGTGCCAGTTCATAAATAATGCTAAAATATAATGAAAATAAATAAATATTGGTCCCATTAGTTTTGATATAAATGATTTGCAAAAAGTTAAGCTTTGTTTTGTGTCTTATTTATCTGGGCATATTACATAATAAATTTAAATGGATTTTGCTGTGGAATTTTACTCTAGGGAACAATATTGTTATTGTGTTAATTTTTGAATGGTAATTAATGGGGCTCTCCTTAATGGCTGAAGCATTTACAACCATTTTATCTGTATGGTATATACTCTTTGACCAGTCAAATCATAAGCATTAAAAAAAATCTTACTGGTGGTATTATACCTTTTTTGCTCTGGTCTAAATTTGAAGCAAAACTTTGTGAGACTCAGTAGAAAGAAAATAATATGTTGAAGAAATCAGTGGAGAGATTCAGTTTTTATGGAGATACAAGAAAATTTGGTACTTTATCCTATAAGTTCTTTGTGGAAAACATACATGTATGCTCTAAAGAAATCCATGGGGCATTATAAAATGCTCTTCAGAAGTCAGAGAGAAAGTTGTAATGGTAGAGCTGTTAAAAATCTGACTGGGTAAACCACTTGGGAATAGGGACCATATAATGAATAATAATCTTTCAAAATAATGGGTGGGATGACCTAATGAGACATTTCCATTTCCAAAGTCTATGAACCCTATAGCTTCACTGCACAAAGCAAAAATTTTGTCCGTATGAGTTATATGGCAAAATCCCATGCATTGGGCTAGTGGCTTAGCCAGCTGGGTAATGATGTATAAAGGCAATTGAAGGCCTAATAAAATTGGACTTCTGTTTATAATGGAGGCAAAATATAATTTTATTGTTCAGTCTAAATCATACATTGCTTAGTGATGTACCCATATACTGCCCATTTAGATAAAAGTTAATTTCTTTCTGGAATAAGTATTTCATTGATCAATGTCTATCTTCATAATGGATGTGAAAAAAACAGAAATATTAAATCCTAACTGATGCTAACACAATTCAGTTGAGGAAAGTGGTTTATCTTGTTCAGAAATTTCAGTTTTAAAATAAATACTTCATTCATCAAAGCCTAAATAGTAAAAATTATTACTTGTATATTTATTTAATTCTCTATTACATAGACTGTAA
This sequence comes from Mesoplodon densirostris, assembly GCF_025265405.1. NCBI lineage: Eukaryota > Metazoa > Chordata > Mammalia > Artiodactyla > Ziphiidae > Mesoplodon > Mesoplodon densirostris. Next base: position 55,609,439 of record NC_082664.1, on the reverse strand, counting down.
TTTAAATTTTAAATTTATTCCTGTGGACTTTGTATTGTCTTCTTTTTTTTTTTTTTTTTTGCGGTATGCGGGCCTCTCACTGTTGTGGCCTCTCCCATTGTGGAGCACAGGCTCCGGATGCGCAGGCTCAATGGCCATGGCTCACGGGCCCAGCCGCTCCACGGCATGTGGGATCCTTCCGGACCGGGGCACGAACCCGTGTCCCCTGCATCAGCAGGCAGACTCTCAACCACTGCGCCACCAGGGAAGCCCAGGAAGAAAATAATTTATTTCTACTCTGACTTATTCAAAGAAAATTTAAAAGTATCAGTACTAAGCTCAAACTTTCCTTGATGCCTTTTTTTGTTAGAAGGTACACAGTTATTACATGTGTTTCAATTTAGCAAAAACCAGTGATACAGCATACTTTCTTGCTTTATTTAGCCAGCAGCATGTTTCAGGAAGAAAGGTATATCATGTCATCTTATCTGCAAAGGATCACTTGGATTATATATATGCAAAGTATCCAGGTTTGTATTACTGTTATAAACTTGGATTTATTCAGATGATATTAGTGATTAAGTACTAATGCATTCCATTTGCAAAATACTGCCACTTAAACATTCAAGTAGATATTCCACACATCCATCAAACCATTAAGCAATGTTATTCTCCTTTACTACTTTTGCATGTGGGCTCCTACCTTTCAAATATGTGTCATTTGAATCACATTGGAATATTTATTAGGTGGATTTTTTTGTTCTGCTGTTTTTTTTAAACGGGTATTGTATTAGCCTATATTTATTTATGAATAATAATCGTAAACCCTTTTTTGAATAATTTATTTCTAATTGGTAACTTATAATCAGTGACTTTTTTAAAAAGAAAACTAAAAATAGTGGTATAACCACTTATATGATGTCTTCTTTGGAATTCAAAAGACTGTTTTGATAATTTATACTAAAGATACGTGGGTGGAATATTGGCAGTTGGGGAGATCCATGAACATTTGAATGAGCGAGACACAGAGATCAGATTTCCTTACTGGTTTAGACATGTGTCAAAAGAACACTCCGAATAAAAAGTATGTTATAGCTTTTTGCCTATAACTGCTTTTTGTTTAGATTATATTAGATGAGCTCTTCTACTATGTCATAATCATTTCTGAGATACATGTGAAGAACATTGCTATTGATTATAATTATGATACTGATATTTGTGAATAGATAAATCAGAGTGGATTCAAGGTATCCCTTATAATAACACGTTTGGTCACTTTCATTCCCATGTAAATTCTTACATTATAAAGAAGGAAAGAATTATAGCTGGCAGCCCGAGGTTACCCATAATTCTCAATCAGCCATGGGAATATATCCCACATGTAAGTGTCATCAATCATGTATCTCAGCAGAAAAATAACTATTTAAGAAAAGATGTTCTGTAGTAAGATCTTTGTACACAAAGATGATCTTATTTATTTTTGGATTCCTAGTGCTCAGCACATAGTAGTTGTTCAACATATCAGTATTAGAGCTGGTGTGGGGGAGGAGGAAGGATAAGAGATTCTCTCAACCCTTTTCAAAAACTGCAGATTTTGCAGATTTTACAGAATTCAAAGAGGAAAAACAAATTGTTCAATTATTATTTTTTGAATAGATGAATAAAAATATGAATAAATGAATATAAATGCATTTAGAAATTCTTACTTTGTATTGGATGAGAACTGTTTTATATATTTTATTCATTTATATCCTATGGAATAATTTGTGGTCAGGAAGAAATGTTCTAAATAGGTCTCTCTCTTGAAGTTTAATTACCTGTGTTTCTCTGCTTCTGAATAATTTTACAATAAAATCGTCTTTAGGGAGTCTTGTCCATCTAGAGCATAGCCCATATATACCCAGCAGAATGTTCTGTAATAATTGAGTATTAGCTATCTAGTTGAAGTGGTTGACTGGATATATCATCAATATCCTGATGAAGCAAGGGACAGACATATATTATTGTCTATAAAACATGCTTTTTAAAAAAAAACAAAACCTGAGATAATAATGAGGCATGGATTGTTGATCTGAGCTAGGTTTTTACATGGGAGCTCTTATTTAAAAAAGATCTATTGTAATCTGTAAAACCATTGGTTGTCTCTGGTTGTCTAGCAAATGGGCTGGGTATTTTGGTCATTTTAGAAGAAAAGAAGTTGAAACAAAAATTGTGTACATACCCATCATAAATCTGAACTCTGAGATTATGATTTTATAAAAATATCATTCTTTTCTAAATGATTGCTATATATTTAAGGCTGTACATAGGCTGTAGACACTTAATTGATAATTTATCTTAGCTAACACATTCATCTGAGGGTAACATGCTTTCAATTCATTTACATTACACTCACTGTTTTTGTCTAATGTTGGATTTTGTTGTTGTGGTTGTTACCGAAGTGATTCATTGTATCTCAGTGTAGTTTATAGATTTGTAAAATAATGCTGAAAATAAAGTAAATACTACAATTTTGAAAAACATTTTGAGTGTATTGGTAAACGAAATTCAGTGTGAATATAGAATATGAATTTAAATTCACATTTAGTTCACCTTTTAGTGTGTTGATTTTGCACAAGCAATCAAAACAGAAATGTGAAATAGAAAGTATGATTAATCTAGTCACACATTCAACAACTACAGTATTTATTGAGCATGAACTATGTACCAAGCATTGCCATAGATACTAGGGATATAGCAATGAAAAAACAATCCCAGTCCCAACTCTCAGGAAGTTTCTATTCTAGTCATAGAAGAAAGACAGTAAATTTTTTAAGAATATATTTATATATATATATAAGTTAATAACACTGTAGATGCTAATAACTATTATAAAAATGATTAAAACAGAATCAAGGAAATAACGAGTGATGGAATTGGGGGGAAGGTGATTTTATGTAGCATGGCCAGGCTTCCCTGATGTAACATTGGAGCAGAGACAAGAAGGAAGAAGGTGGACATCTGAGAAAAGAAACTTCCAGGTAGAGGGAAGAACAAGACAATGGCCCTGAGGCAGGAGTGTGTTTGGCATTTTTGAAGAACAGAAAATGGATGGATATAACTGGAGTCTAGTCTAGAGGAGTGACTTTAAATAATAGACAAATAATTACTTAAGCATAGTATACAAATAGAGAGTATGGTAACCTGTGATTGAATGTTGCAGAATACTACCTAAGAAAGCAATTTTCAGTATGAACAGGAAGTGTGAGGAGCAGTTAACAATATTATGGGTTTTGGGAAAAACAGGATGATTTTTCTTGAAAGAGCAAACAGTTTGTGTCAAGGTCTAAGGCAAGAAAGATTGGAGAGAATCCCTCTGTAGTTGGAACATGGTATGTGAAAGAGAAAGTGAAATCATATGAGATTGGAAATATAAAGAAGGAATAGATCATGTAGGTGGAAATTCATGAGTCACATTAAGGTTTGTGGCTTTATCTTAAGGAAAGTGCGTCAACCATTGGTTTAAATGGGGGAGAAGAGAGTGACATGAATAGTCACTGAATAGGTTGCATTTTTTTTTTTTTTTTGCGGTACGTGGGCCTCTCACTGTTGTGGCCTCTCCCGTTGTGGAGCACAGGCTCCGGACGCACAGGCTCAGCGGCCATGGCTCATGGGCCCAGCTGCTCTGCGGCATGTGAGATCTTCCCGGACCAGGGCACGAACCCGTGTCCCCTGCATCGGCAGGCGGACTCTCAACCACTGCGCCACCAGGGAAGGCCGGTTGCATTTTTAAAGCAATATTCTGAAGACTTGATGAGAGAGCCTTTTGAATGGAGCCACTAGCAATTCTTGATCTTGGAAGTAGCTTAGTGAAAGCTGTGGCATGGAAAAACACACAGTAATAAACTTAGGACACCTTGTTTAAATTATTAGTTTTTAAAATTATTAATTATTTTATTTTATTTTTGCTGTGTTGAGTCTTCGTTTCTGTGCGAGGGCTTTCTCTAGTTGTGGCAAGCGGGGGCCACTCTTCATCGCGGTGTGTGGGCCTCTCACTATGGCGGCCTCTCATTGCAGAGCACAGGCTCCAGACGCGCAGGCTCAGTAGTTGTGGCTCACGGGCCTAGTTGCTCCGCGGCATGTGGGATCCTCCCAGACCAGGGCTGGAACCCATGTCCCCTGCATTAGCAGGCAGATTCTCAACCACTGTACCACCAGGGAAGCCCCTAAATTATTAGTTTTTAAGATTGAAGATTTGGCTGGTAATGATATATGAGTATTTAATTCTTTATAGTGTAAAACAGTGTGTAAAAAAAAAACTTTGTATGCCAAATTATGCCTTAGGTAGAGAGGTTTTCCTCTTTTTGTGTGTACATCTTTGAGGAATTAGAACAGTGGAGCCTTTGAATTTACTTGCATGAAATTTAGATGACAGTCATCAACATGGAATTATTTGGATTCCTTTAAAAAAGAGGGTGGTGAAAGAGAAGAACAGGCACCGAAAAACAATCAGGGTCCAGGAGGAAGAAGAGTAGCCACTAAAGGAAACTGGGAGTCCATGGAGAATTTAGGAAGCATCAAAAGAGTGAGCTGGCACAATGCCATACAAGTGGGAATTTTAAGAAGGAGCAAACTCTCCATTGCTGTGTGCTGAAGAGAGGACAAGGGGTGAACAGATGAAAAAAGTTTTGCTGTATTTAAGAGAATCACTGATTTAGGGCAGACATAAAATATAATTTTTAAAGTCTATGGAAAAGATTAAAAATAGACAGTAGAACTACAGTGCAACATGTGAATCATATTTTGTCCAAGGGTTTCTAGATGAATGGATAAAGAAGATGTGGCACATATATACAGTGGAATATTACTCAGCCATAAAAAGAAACGAAATTGAGTTATTTGTAATGAGGTGGATGGACCTAGATTCTGTCATACAGAGTGAGGGAAGTCAGAAAGAGAAAAACAAATACCAGATGCTAACGCACATATATAGAGTCTAAAAAAACGGTACTGATGAACCTAGTGGCCGGGCAGAAATAAAGACGCGGATGTAGAGAATGGACTTGAGGGCACGGAGTGGGGGAGGGGAAGCTAGGACGACATGAAAGAGTGGCATGGACATATATACACTACCAAATGTAAAATAGATAGCTTGTGGGAAGCTGCTGCATAGCATAGGGAGATCAGCCCAATGCTTTGTGATGACCTAGAGAGGTGGGATAGGAAGGGTGGGAGGGAGGCTCAAGAGGGGAGGGATATGGGGACATCTGTATACATATAGCTGATTCACTTTGTTGTACAGCAGAAACTAACACAACATTGTAAAGCAGTTATACTCTAATAAAGTTATTAAATTTAAAAAAGCTAATTTCATAAAGCCTTTATCTTGAGAATTAAGTTTCTTTAAAAAAACTTTAAAAGTTAAAAAATACAAAATTTGACTCTATTATTTGTAAAATTGAAATTTAAAAGAGCATTAAAAATGTTTTTTCATCCAAGCCTAGTTCAACTTCTCTTATTCAAACACCAATGTCTAGGCTGGGTAGGCAGTTTTACAGTTTGAGCTAAAGCCCTGATAGGGATCCAGAGAAAGAGGTATTCCAGGACTAAAAGTGGCCTCTTCCTCAACTCAGGACATTGGATATAGAGTCAAAGTTATGCAATGTATGCTTTGCTATAGGGAAAGGAAAGGCACATCCATTTTGACTAACTCATTTCTATTTAGACAAATAGAAACATTCCTCAAAAATAAAAAATGGTTCATCATATAAAATCCTTCATAATTGTTCTATTTATCTTTTAGAATAGAATTAATCTGTGAATAGAATCTGTTCTATTAATTAAAATAGAAACATTCTTACATGACAGTGAAAATAAGATGCCTACTAGAAATACATTCAGAGATGATAGGAAGCTTCAGTTCTCCAGTAAAACGTCCCACAATTTGTTGTTTTGTACTAAGAATTTAGTCTTTTCAAAAACTAAGAGACAATCTGGTTAATTTGAAAAAACCCTTGGCCAATAATTAGAAAACATAGGTTCAATGAGGAGAGTTTTTCTAATTCAGTGGCTAATTTCCTTGGGCAAGTCACTCAATCTCTCTTAAATTTTCATCTTCTAAGAAAGATATTAAAGTGGTATAAACATGTAAGATGATTATGGTGACCCTAAAGATATTTCTCTATAAAGCTTAATATATCACTATTAGGGCTGGTGTCAGGGAGGAGGCAGGATGAGAGATTCTCTCAACCCTTTACAAAAACTACATAGTTTGCAGATTTTACAAAATTCAAAGGGGAAAAACAAATTGTCCCATTAGTTTTCTTCGGGTTCTAGTTTGATGAAGAGAAAGTTCTATGATTGTTAGGAGGATGCACTTTCTTTTCCAGAATGGGGAGGTTAGGAAGGAAACTGAAAGAACCTATGAGTCTGTGCAGCCTTGTTAGCGATAGTAAATCCAGATAAATGATATTGATGGCTTTGGTTTGTGAATTGGGAGCTGTTATGCACAGCCCCATGCAGATAGGCTCACACTGAACAAAGGGTGAGAAACATACGTTTGCTCCTTTTTCTATTTAGATTGTTTCTAAGATTTATTACTTTGGGATGTTGAGGCAGCTTTTTAGCGTTCAGTGGTTGTACATTCCTTCAGGTATTGAAAACACTTGGAAGTCCTTAAAACCTTAGTGCCAATCTGCAAATTTCCTTCCACCTCCAAACTGATCAGCTTTCCTGTGTGCCAAAAATATCCTTTCCCTTACTTATCCTCCTTTGGTTTACTTTTTTACTATCTATTTCCTCTTCTTCAGAGTTCTTGGAAAATAGCCTAATACTGATATTTATAGAACTTACTTAATAAATATAGAATTTATTTATAAAAATTCTTTCAATTTGGCATTCTGTCAAATTTAATAATCCTGTCAGTTCTCCTTGTTCTCTCTGTAGCATTTGGCACTGATTATATTTTCTCCCTTGAAATTCTTTCCTCTTTGCTTCCAACATATTGTGCTTCCTTTTATTCTCCAGTTGTTGAAAGCTTCTTGTCTGTCTCTTGTTTACCCAGTCTTGGCTGTCCTCATGTTTCCTAGATGTATCTGTGTTATTTGTTTGCTTAACATATATTTACATGTTTCAACTACAGCCTCTCTAAAGATGACTTCTTATATATATCTCAAGTTTTCACAGGGTCAGTGATTAGTGAATAATTAAAAATTAAAGAAGTGTATTTTGAAAGTAATTTGCAACGCGACCGGAGAGTTCTTCAATACCAAAAACTTCAGCTGAAAGTAACAGTCTTTTACTTTTAAATTTCAGAATATCCCCTTAATGGCCTGCATTTTTGTTTTTTGTTTTTTCTTTTTCTTTCCACAGCAGGGATATATCTTTACTCAGAGTGATATACTAAATTATTTTCTGATCATTAAAGTGATTAGCATTCAATATATAAACATAAAAATAAAAGACTAAAGTAAAAAGACCAATTGTAATATTAGATAATATTAAACATTTAACTCTGTGATAGGTATTATACTAAAAACTTTTATGCATATGTTATTTACACTGCAATGAAGATATTAATATTATTTCCCTTCCATTGATGGAAAACCAAGAGCAGATACTTGCCTCAGTTCACACAGCTATTTCGTGGTAGAAATGGGATACAGACATATATCTATCTGACTTAAGAGCCCAACTTGTTCATCACTTCCTTGTCCTACTTAGGGATAACAGTGGTATAACTTAGGTGCATGGTATAAATTAGGTGCATCTTCCTCCAACCTTCCTTCTACATGCTACATCCTCTCTGCCTCATAAAAGTACCCTCCTCTGAATATATGAGGAAAAGAAGGTTATTTCATATCCATTTCCAGCTCACACCTGAAAGCTCCATCCCAGGGGCTCATGTGCCCCCATGTTGTTTCTAACTTCATTGAGGTCCAGGTCTTCCTTCATGCAGGATACCCAGACTCCTGCTGCCTGCTGCTCTTCTCAGTATGTGGTACTGCCTCTGCGTGGGCCTTGGGTGAGGAAATGGATACAAAGCAGGCCACATTTCTCTTTTTTGGTCCCATTCCATTGCTCTCCCACCAACATCAGCTGAAGGTTGGTCAGGTGTGTCAGATTTTACTGAAGTGTTGGAGAAAATAAAATAAATATATAATGGTTTCCAAGTTTAAAACTATTTGCTAAATACAACTGTTTCCTTATTCTGATGGCAAGCATAGAAGGGATAGAGTCCACCCGTGGGAGTTCTCTTGTGGAGTCAACCTAGTTCCTAGCCATAATGCTCTCTAGGTAGGCCTTCCCACCTCTCAAAGAGGAACTTCTTTCTCAAAACTCTATAGTTTGAATCTCTATACCTCAGCACTTTGGGGAACCCTACCTCATACCCATAGAAATTTGGCCATCAGATCTATCCTCCTTTCCTAATTCATGCTTGCTGCTTAGGTAATCTGGGAGACTCAGTACATCTCCAATAGTACATACCCCAAGCATCATTTATTCAGTATAAAAAACAGCAGGACATATCAAACTGTTCTTTGGAACTTCAAGTACAAGAAAAGAGCCCAGTTATAGTGTTTGACTTTCCAACTCCAAGTTGTGTCCCCAAGTGGCCTCCCTACTTGTATGAGATACAAACATATCTGTTCATTCTTTGAGGTCCTCAACTGAATAACTATTGAATTAAACATAGGCATTCACATATACCTCTCACAGGTAAGCTTTAAATCTCAGAGCCAGCACAGTGTAAATCCATTCAGCTTTTCTTCTTTACTTGTTGCTAAGAGTGTTTATGTATACAAAAAGAAGACATAATAGAATTCCTATGTATGATAGCAAAAAAGGGGTATACAGACTTGGCAGGAGGAGGAACTACTCATTCTGACTTTTCCTGTAGAAACTGATATTGTTAACAATGGATTACTATTTTCTACCATCTAATTATAGACATAGGAGATAAAGGATAATGATGCCATAATATCTCTTTGGGAATAAATTATTCCTAATGAATTTTTTTCTTCTTTATTTTCCTTTATAATCTTCTCTGGATGATTTCTAGCATTGATTTTTTATTTTGAGATATATGTTTTTTATCATATAAAATGTATTTTACAATTCCTAGGTTCATGTGATTGTTAAAATGAGGAATATATTCTGTTTTATTTAACTGCTTTGGAACTATAATAAATTAAATTCCCATTATCATTTATTTATGTAGTGGGGCAAAATGATTTGATGTGGAAACATGAATAGGAAGGAAGATGGTGCAAAATAGAGGCCCGGAAGAAATATTGTTTCAAGGCATAAACCCTATGACATTTTTTTTTAATTCTTACTTTATTCAAAATATTCCGTGTCTTATGGTTATTTCTATATATGTTTTACTTCTTTTATTGTAATATAAGATCCTTGAGGTCAGAAAGAGGAATAATGTGCTGATATCTGTGATAAATATTTGGTTCTTCATTAACTGTTTAAAACTCAACAGGATGGGCCTCCCTGGTGGCGCAGTGGTTGAGAGTCCGCCTGCCGATGCAGGGGATACGGGTTCGTGCCCCGATCTGGGAGGATCCCATATGCCGCAGAGCGGCTGGGCCCGTGAGCCATGGCCGCTGGGCCTGCGCGTCCGGAGCCTGTGCTCCGCAACGGGAGAGGCCACGACAGTGAGAGGCCCGCATACCGCAAAAAGAAAAAAAAAAAAAAAAAAACTCAACAGGATATACTGAAGGCACTTAGATCCTTAAAAAAAGACAAAAGATTTGAAAAGAGTTGATAGAGGATATAGAAGACATTGGGGACCTGTACTGATCAATACAGTAGCCAGTAGTCACATGTGGCTGTTGAGCACTTGAAATGTGGCTAGCCCACATTGAGAAGTGCCTTAAGTGGATTCTGAAGACTCAGTATAAACCAAAGAATGTAAATATATCAATTTTATATTGATTGCATTTTGAAATAATATTTTGGATATATGAAATATATTATTGAAATTAGTGAATTAATCTCACCTGTTCCTTTTTACTTCATTTTAATATGGCTACAAGTGGGGATGGGGGGTGGTGGTGGGATGAACTGGGAGATTGGGATTGACATATATACACTAATATGTATAAAATAGATAATTAATAAGAACTTCTGTATAAAAAAATAAATAAAATAAAATTCAAATCAAAATAAAGTCTTCTGAAAAAATATGGCTAGTAGAAAAATTTTGAATTTAAGATTTAAAATTAATTGTATGCCTTACATTTGTGGCTCATATTATATCAGGGTTTCTATTGGACAATGCTGCAATGTATTTTTTTTAGAATTGACCATATATATATATATTTAATCTCTCTTACCTTGAAGAATAGCTTATTTGAATGGACCTTACAATGAGAAAACTTTTCTCCATCTCAATTTACTGTTAACCTTCTTGTCTGTAGGTTAAGAAATGTTTATTTCTCAGCTTTTAAGTCTAGGACAGCCACCAACTGGTCTCAGTTACAGGGAAAATAAGAATTAATTGGGTCAGAGGAAAGCCTCACAATTAATGTGATTACTAACAATTCACAAAACACAAATATTCTTTAGGAAAAAAATGTGTTTAGCCCTCAAACCAATATATAAAAAATTTTTAGGGCTTCCCTGGTGGCGCAGTGGTTGGGAGTCCGCCTGCCGATGCAGGGGGCATGGGTTCGTGCCTCGGTCTGGAAGGATCCCACATGCCGCGGAGAGGCTGGGCCCGTGAGCCATGGCCACTGAGCCTGTGAGTCCGGAGCCTGTGCTCTGCAAGGGGAGAGGCCACAGCAGTGAGAGGCCCACGTACTGCAAAAAAAAAAAAATTTTTTTTACATCTCAAAAATTTTGTTTCCAATAATTCAAAAGATGTATCTGTTTATCTACTTTATGTCCTAAAGAGAGGTTGTTGTAGTTTTATTTTTAAACCCAGGTGACATACTAAGTCATGCTATAGGCATGTTGAGATTGCTTCTGTAAACTTCAACAATTTTGTTTTCCTGACTCACTAGGTTTGTGCAAGAAAACTCTTCTTGAGTTACTAGTTGAAATGAATTATATAAAAATGCCTGCTGATATTCTTCTCTCCCATACCATTTAAACCATTTTCACATGTTAGAGTGTCCTTCTTTTAATCTATTTCTCAAGACATGCCTTACATAACCTTAATAATAATAATAATTTTTAAAATGCCTCTTGCAGCCATAGAGACCTTTCACTGGGTCTTAGAGCTTGATTCCCATGGTAATGTGTCTCAACTAGGGATCTTTTGGCATTTGGGGCAAGGTATTTATCATTTTATGGTGCTTCCTGCGCATTGCAGGACGTTTAGCCTCTCCCTTCTCTATTCTCTGAATGACAGTAGCAAGCACACCACCCACCTACTTTTCTGAGTCCATAAGGTAACTCCAACTCACCTCTCACCCATACACCTATTTCCAAATATCACCTGAGCAGTACCATTCCAGTAAACAACTACTGATCTGAAATTTTGTTATTATTTCCCTCATGGTCTTTGCATTGAAGGAAAATCTACAGTTTCCCATATAAGATATTATGAATAATCATAAAATATCTAATATTTTTCCCACATACTCTAGAAAATATTCTAAATGCTTTACCTGCAATAACTTATTTACTCCTCCCAACAATGTTATAAGTTACATACTACTAAAATATTATCCTATTTTATAGATAAGAGAACTAGAGGCAAGACCATTTAAGTGACTTGTCCAAGTAATCAACTAAGTCTGCGGGCATGGCCCCAGATAAATCAGGAAGTCTGGGTCCAGAGCCTAAGCTCTTAAACACCTTGCTTTACTTATAAATTCTTAAAACTAAAATTTATTAAGAAAGGAAAATTTTCTCAGTTGCTGAGGTTCTATAAGAATTTCACTTATACATATTCTTTAAAATGGACTCATATATCATGTTAATTTTATAGACCAGAGTGCTAAATACATAATTGATAGAAACAGCTCATTCCTACAAGTCAGAATTCAATTATTGTTTTATTGTCCTTACCCCTCTGCTCTAAATCTTGTATTGAGTCTAACTTATGGGATTGGGGCAGGGGAGGCAGTTTATAAGCAACATATTATAAATATATCCCTTTTCATATAATATGGGAGGAAAAAAAAAGATTACTTTAAAAAGTTGCCATCCACTGTCAGTGTAAAAATCACAAGTCATTTCCTCATGTATATGTTTTATCTTGTTTTAATTATTTTATACTGTACCACAAGAGCATTCCCAGGCACTCAGTGGTCTCCAAAATACAGTATGGGGCTTCCCTGGTAGCGCAGTGGTTAGGAATCCGCCTGCCAAGGCAGGGGACACGGGTTCGGGCCCTGGTCAGGGAGGATCCCATATGCCGTGGAGCAACTAGGCCCATGCGCCACAGCTACTGAGCCTGTGCTCTAGAGCCCACAGGCCACAACTATTGAGCCCTCGAGCTACAACTACTAAAGCCCGCGTGCCTAGAGCCCATGCTCTGCAATGGGAGAAGCCACTGCAATGGGAAGCCCGTGCACCGCAACTAAGAGTAGCCCCAGCTCACCGCAACTAGAGAAAGCCCATGCACAGCAACAAGGACCCAAATGCAGCCAAAAATAAATAAATAAAATAGATAAATTTTAAAAAAATTAAAAAAATAAAGTACAGTATGATTTCAAATGTCCTGGGGCAGAATTCAATATGTAATTGTGCTTGAAATATAACTACATTTTGTTTTTTATTAGGGAAATTTACTAAGCTTTTTAAAAAAATGTAATTAATACACCTCTGCTGGGAAATGAAGTTCATATAAATTTTTACCATGTAGAGAACAATAGGCCTTTTGATGTATGCATGAATTTAAAACTATTATATATCCATGGAACCAAAATTAGGGTGTTTTCACCTAATCCAAATATATTAACTCTTTACACAGTGGCCCTAGAACACAGACAAAACATAAGGATTTAAGTAAATGATAAATTCACTTCATTTTTAAAGGAACATAATGATGAAATCATTGTTTTATAGCAGCTAATTATTTCATTAGTTGTATGCATTGTATCATTTCTACATCAGTTTCCATCAATGAGAAATTTCTTTTGTAATTTGTGCCAGGAAGAATTTTCTCTCCTGAGATGATGATGTAATGCTTCCTCTTTGATGATAAGAACTATTAATTTGTTTTCTCCTTTTTGCCCAGGATGTCGGGAAGTACCTGACCAAAGTACAAATTTATTCAGTGACCATATCATCTAAAATATATATTCCTTCAGCATGATAGTCTATCTTTAATTTACTAAGTTAGTTTACATGCATTTTTTGAGAGTCGCCTCAAAACATTTTTGGAAAAGAACAAAAATAAACTCAATAATATGTATTTATAGGGAGCCAATGGAGTTTATTAAGTAAGAAAGGCAAAGAAGGAATGGAGGGAGGGAGGGAAGGAGGGAAGAAGTAAGGAAAGTGTGTCAGTGGTGTTTCAAAATGTTAACATCATTAAAACTTGGTGAAGGACCTCTTAGGAACAAAAGTTGACATACGGGACTTCCCTGGTGGCACAGTGGTTGGGAATCCGCCTGCCAATGCGGGGGACATAGGTTCGGGCCCTGGTCGGGGAAGATTCCCACATGTCTTGGAGCGACTGAGCCCGTGCGCCACAGCTGCTGAGCCTGTGCTCTGGAGCCCATGGGCCGCAACTGCTGAGGCCCAAGCGCCTGGAGCCCGTGCTCTGCAGCGGCAGAAGCCGCCGCAGTGAGAGGCCCGTGCGCCGAGGCGGGGAGTGGCCCCCACTCGCCGTGGCTGGAGGGAGCCCGCACCTAGCGGTGAAGACCCAATGCAGCCAAAAATAAATAAATAAAAATAAAGTTAAAAAAAAAAAAGTTGACATAATAACTGTGAGCTCCACCAGTGTGTCTAACCAATGAATCTATCTTTCCTGTGCCCAGCAACAGAAAAGAGCTCCTGTAGAAATGCACACATCCTGTATTAATGAAGAAAAACAGCTGACTTGCTCTTAACTGAAGGGAAAGCAATTACCATTTAGGCTGGTGAATCAGCTGGTGTTACTTCCCACCTCCACCTCTATCAGCAACTAATGAAAATGTTATGCATGTTGAAGACATCAGCAACAAATTTGTTTTGAATTGCATGTTGTGCCAAGCTCACTTTTAATAATATCCTCCCGTGAAGTGACAGGCTCAAATATGTGTCCTTTGGGATGATTTATAAGAAGGGTTAGGTCCCCGTTGTAACATTTCCCCTGTGTTTAAATCACTGCCAACATTTAAATAACAGTAGAGCAGGTGGTAGTCCTACCTAAAAAATAAGTCAGAGTGAGTCTAAAAAGAAATTTTAAATACCCCTATATTTAAAATATCTGCATTGGCTTTTCTTTCGTGTATGGAAAGGTGATTAGAATGTATGCCTCCCAATGTTACATTCACAGTAGGAACAATGAGGGATCTTTCAAATTATAGTCTTGTAGCCTATTGAAACACATGATTATCCAAAAAATAATGTTTCAATTCAAATGTGACATTGCAGGAAAAACTCTTAGCCCTCAATTAACCAGAAAATGCAATTATCCACAGCATCTTATTTCTAAAGAATCCCATTTTTTTTTCTAGCTTTTAATATTATATAAATTACACTCTCTCCTTTCTGGTAACTATAATGAACTTCTTTCATTAAAAATAACTTTCTAAGGGTTCAATTACTCTGATTCATGTTAATATAGATTCATGTGAAGTAAAGGTGTTTTATACAATTATAGTTTTAAATTTTCATACAAGCTTATGGAATTATGATGTCCTCTAGCTATCCATACCCTTCCATAAATCTTCAAAGTAGACTTGATTACCATGTTATACATGTTAATAAAGCCTATTAACATTCCTCCTATTTGAATTTACCTGTTCCTTGCTAGCCATCTTCCCTAGACTCTAAACTTCATAAAAGGAAGAACTATTTCTTCTAATATATCCACCAAATCTCCAACTGTATTATAGTATGTGGTACATAGTGGCCCTTAAAGAAAATAGAGTGAATAATGAATAAATGAGTTTAACACATAAATTAATAAATGAAATTATTTTAGAAACAGTGAATTTAAAACTTACAATAAAGATCTATGTAATAGGAATGGGTTTCTTCTGTAAATAAACTTCTTAAATAATTAGAAAATACTTTCACTGGCCAGAGAGGACATCAGGCAAAACATCACCTTGAAAATAAGGTATATTCCAAAGACCATGTATAATCTGCAATCGGAGTTTAAGTAAATGAGGTTTATGATAACAAAAATAAGTATTTTTGTAGCAATATATTTTATTTATTACTAATTCTACTAAATTTTTTTACATCTTTATTGGAATATAATTGCTTTACAATGTTTTGTTACTTTCTGCTGTATAACAAAATGAATCAGCTATATGTATACATATATCCTCATATCCCCTCCCTCTTGTGCCTACTTCCAACCCTCCCTATCCCACCCATCTAGGTGGACACAAAGCACCGAGATGATCTCCCTGTGCGATGCGGCTGCTTCCCACTAGCTATCCATTTTCCATTTGGTAGCATATATATGTCCATGACACTCTCTCACTTCGTCCCAGCTTAAGTTTACCCTTCCCCCTCCCCATGTCCTCAAGTCCATTCTCTACGTCTGCATCTTTATTCCTGTCCTGCCCCTAGGTTCAGCAGAACCATTTTTTTTATGTTCCATATATATAGGTTAGCGTATGGTATTTGTTTTTCTTTTTCTGACTTACTTCACTCTGTATGACAGACTCTAAGTCCATCCACCTCACTACAAATAACTCAATTTCTACTCTTTTTATGGCTGAGTAATATTCCACTGTATATATGTGCCAGATCTTCTTTATCCATTCATCTGTCAATGGACACTTAGGTTGGTTCCATGTCCTGGCTATTGTAAATAGTGCTGCAGTGAATATTGTGGTACATGTGTCTTTTTGAATTCTGGTTTTCTCAGGGTATATGCCTGTTAGTGGGATTGCTGGGTCATATGGTAGTTCTATTTTTAGTTTTTTAAGGAACCTCTGTACTGTTCTCCAGAGTGGCTGTATCAGTTTACATTGCCACCAACAGTGCAAGAGGGTTCCCTTTTCTCCACACCCTCTCCAGCATTTATTGTTTGTAGATTTTTAGATGCTGGCCATTCTGACTAGTGTGAGGAGATACCTCATTGTAGTTTTGACTTGCATTTCTCTAATGATTAGTGATGTTGAGCATCTTTTCATGTGTTTGTTGGCAATCTGTATGTCTTCTTTAGAGAAATGTCTATTTAGGTCTTCTGCCCATTAATGGACTGGATTGTTTGTTTTTTTTTTATATTGAGCTGCATGAGCTTCTTGTATATTTTGGAGATTAATCCTTTATCAGTTGCTTCATTTGCAAGTATTTTCTCCTATTCTGAGGGTTGTCTTTTCATCTTGTTTATGGTTTCCTTTGCTGTGCAAAGTTTCATTAGGTCTCATTTGTTTTTATTTCCATTTCTCTAGAAGGTGGGTCAAAAAGGATCTTGCTGTGATTTATGTCATAGAGTGTTCTGCCTATGTTTTCCTCTGAGTTTTATAGTGTCTGGTCTTACATTTAGCTCTTTAATCTGATTTGAGTTTATTTTTGAGTATGGTTGTGTATTGTTCTAGTTTCATTCTTTTACATGCAGCTGTCCAGTTTCCCCAGCAACACATATTGAAGAGGCTGTCTTTTCTCCATTGTATATTCTCCCCTCCTTGATCACAGATAAGGTGGCCATATGTGTGTGGGTTTACCTCTGGACTTCCTATCCTGTTCCATTGATCTATATTTCTTTTTTTGTGCTAGTACCATGGTGTCTTGATTACTGTAGATTTGTAGTGTAGTGTGAAGACAGGGAGCCTGATTCCTCCATCTCCATTTTTCTTTCTCAAGATTGCTTTGGCTATTTGGGGTCTTTTGTGTTTCCATAAAAATTGTAAAATTTTTTGTTCTAGTTCTGTGAAAAATGCCATTGGTAGTTTGATAGGGATTGCATTGAATCTGTAGATTGCTCTGGGTAGTATAGTCATTTTCACAATGTTGATTCTTCCAATCCAAGGACATGATATATCTCTCCATCTGTTTGTACTGTCTTTAATTTCTTTCATCAGTGTCTTGTAGTTTTCTGCATACAGGTCTCTTTTGTCTCCTTAAGTGCATTTATTCCTAGGTATTTTATTCTTTTTGTTGCAGTGGTAAATGGGAGTGTTTCCTTAATTTCTCTTTCAGATGTTTTGTCTTTAGTGTATAGGAATGCAAGAGATTTCTGTGCATTAATTTTGTATCCTGCAAATTTACCAGATACATTGATTAGCTCTAGTAGTTTTCTGGTAGCATCTTTAGGATTCTCTATGTATAGTATCATGTCATCTGCAAGCAGTGACTGTTTTACTTCTTCTTTTCCTATTTGGACTCTTTTTATTTCCTTTTCTTCTCTGATTGCTGTGGCTAAAACTTCCAAAAGTGTGTTGAATAATAGTGGTGAAGTGGGCAACCTTGTCTTGTTCCTGATATTAGAGGAAATGGTTTCATTTTTTCACCAATGAGAACGATGTTGGCTGTGGGTTTGTCATATATGGCCTTTATTATGTTGAGGTAGGTTCCCTCTATTCTCACTTTCTGGAGAGTTTTTATCATAAATGGGTGTTGAATTTTGTCAAATGCTTATTCTGCATCTATTGAGATGATCATATGGTTTTTCTCCTTCAATTTGTTAATATGGTGTATCACATTGATTGATTTGCATATGAAGAATCCTTGCATCCCTGGAATAAAACCCACTTGTTCATGGTGTATGATCCTTTTAATGTGTTGTTGGATTCTGTTTTCTAGTGTTTTGTTGAGGATTTTTGCATCTATTTTCATCAGTGATATGGGCCAGTAGTTTTCTTTCTTTGTGACATCTTTGTCTGGTTCGGTAGCAGGGTGATGGTGGCCTCATATAATGAGCTTGGGAGTGTTCCTCCCTCTGCTATATTTTGGAAGAGTATGAGCAGGGTATGTGTTAACTCTTCTCTAAATGTTTGATACAATTCACCTGTGGGGTCATCTGGTCCTGGGCTTTTGTTTGCTGGAAGTTTTTTAATCACAGTATCAATTTCAGTGCTTGTGATTAGTCTGTTCATATTTTCTATTTCTTCCTGGTTCGGTCTTGGAAGGTTGTACTTTTCTAAGAATTTGTCCATTTCTTCCAGATTGTCCATTTTATTGGCATATAGTTGTTTGTAGTAGTGTCTCACAATCCTTTGTATTTCTGCCATGTCAGTTGTTACTTCTCCTTTTTCATTTCTAGTTCTGTTGATTTGAGTCTTCTCCCTTATTTTCTTGATGAGTCTGGCAAATGTTTTATCAATTTTGTTTATCTTCTCAAAGAACCAGCTTTTAGTTTTATTGACCTTTGCTATTGTTTTCTTCATTTCTTTTTCATTTATTTCTGATCTGATCTTTATGATTTCTTTCCTTCTGCTAACTTTGGGTATTTTTATTGTTCTTACTCTAATTGCTTTAGGTGTAAGTTTAGGTTGTTTATTTGATATTTTTCTTGTTTCTTGAAGTAGGATTGTGTTGCTATAAAATTCCCTCTTAGGACTGCTTATGCTGCATCCCATAGGTTTTGGGCTATCGTGTTTTCATTGTCATTTGTTTCTAGGTATTTTTTAATTTCCTCTTTGATTTCTTCAGTGATCTCTTGGTTATTTAGTAGCATATTGTTTAGCCTCCACGTGATTGTATTTTTTACATTTATTTTCCTGTAACTGATATCTAATCTCATAGCATTGTGGTTGCAAAACATACTTGATACCATTTCAGTTTTCTTAGATTTACCAAGGCTTGATTTGTGACCCAAGATATGATCTATCCTGGAGAATGTTCCATGAGCACTTGAGAAGAAAGTGTATTCTGTTGTTTTTGGATGGAATGTCCTATAAATATCAATTAAGTCTCTCTGATCTATTGTGTCATTTAAAGCTTGTGTTTCCTAATTTATTTTCATTTTGGATGATGTGTCCATTGGTGAAATTGGGTTGTTAAAGTCCCCTACTATTATTGTTCTCCTGTTGATTCCCCCTTTTATGGTTGTTAGCATTTGCCTTATGTATTGCGGTGCTCCTGTGTTGGGTGCATAAATATTTACAATTGGTATATCTTCTTCTCGATTGATCCCTTGATCATTATGTAGTGTCCTTGTTTGTCTCTTTTAATAGTCTTTGTTTTAAAGTCTATTTTATCTGCTAGAATTGCTACTCCAGCTCTTTTGATTTCCATTTGCATGGAATATCTTTTTCCGTCCCCTCACTTTCAGTCTGTATGCGTCCCTGGGTCTGAAGTGTGTCTCTTGTAGACAGCATATATACAGGTCTTGTTTTTGTACCATTCAGCCAGTCTTTGTCTTTTGGTTGGGGCATTTAATCCATTTACATTTAAGGTAATTATCAATATGTATGTTCCTATTACAATTTCCTTAATTGTTTTGGGATTGTTATTGTAGGTCTTTTCCTTCTCTTGTGTTTCCTGCCTAGAGAAGTTTTTAGCATTTGTTATAAAGCTGGTTTGGTGATGCTGAATTCTCTTAGGTTTTGCTTGTCTGTAAAGGTTTTAATTTCTCCATCATCTCTGAAAGAGATCCTTGCTGGGTAGAGTAATCTTGGTTGTAGGTTTTCCCCTTTCATAACTTTAAATATATCCTGCCACTCCCTTGTGGCTTTCAGAGTTTCTGCTGAAAGATCAGCTGTTAACCTTATGGGGATTCCCTTGTATGTTATTTGTTGGTTTTTCCTTGCTGCTTTTAATATGTTTTCTTTGTATTTAATTTTTGATAGCTTGATTAATATGTGTCTTGTCATGTTTCTCCTTGGATTTATCCTGTATGGGACTCTCTGCACTTCCTGGACTTGACTATTTCCTTTCCCATGTTAGGGACTTTTCAAATAAATCTTTTCAAATATTTTCTCATACACTTTGTCTTTCTCTTCTTCTGGGACCCATATAATTCGAAAGTTGGTGCATTTGATGTTGTTCCAGAAGTCTCTGAGACCGTCCTCAATTCTTTTCATTCTTTTTTCTTTATTCTGCTCTGCAGCAGTTATTTCCACTATTCTGTCTTCCTGGTCACTTATCCGTTCTGCCTCAGTTATTCTGCTATTGATTCCTTCTAGAGTATTTTTAATTTAATTTATTGTGTTGTTCATAATTGTTTGCTTGCTCTTTAGTTCTTCTAGGTCCTTGTTAAATGTTTCTTGAATTTTCTCCATTCTATTTCAGAGATTTTTGATCACCTTTACTATCATTACTCTGAATTCTTTTTCAGGTAGACTGCCTATTTCCTCTTCATTTGTTTGGTCTGGAGGGTTTTTACCTTGCTCCTTCATCTGATGCATATTTCTCTGTTTTCTCTTTTTGTTTAACTTACTGTGTTTGGAATCTCCTTTTCACAGGCTGCAGGTTTCTAGTTCCTCTTATTTCTGTTGTCTGCCCCCAGTGGGTGAGGTTGGTTCAGTGGTTTGTGTAGGCTTCCTTGTTGGGAGGCACTGGTGCCTGTGTTCTGGTGGGTGGGGCTGGATCTTTTCGCTCTGGTGGGCAGGGCAGTGTCCAGTGGTGTGTTTTGGGGTGTCTGTGAACTTAGTATGACTTTAGGTAGCCTCTCTCCTAATGGGTGGTGTTGTGTTCCTGTCTTGATAGTTGTTTGGCATGGGGCATCCAGCACTGGAGCTTGCTGGCCATTGGGTGGGGGTGGGTCTTAGCATTGAGACTGATATCTCTGGGAGAGCTCTTGCTGATTAATATTACATGGGACCAGGAGGTCTCTGGTGGTCCATTGTCCTTGACTCGCCTCTCCCACCTTGGAGGCTCAGGCCTGACACCTGACCAGAGCACCAAGACCCAGCTGAATGACATGGTACAGGTTTCTTTTCATCTCTGCTGCTCTGTTTTCTCACCTTCACTCATTTTTGTCCCATATTGCAGAGTGGTTAAGAATGCAGGTTTTTTCATCAGAAAGATATGGATTGGAATTCAGGATCACCAGCCTCCTGAATATGTGACTTTCATGTCACTTAATTTTTCTCAATATTAATTTTCTCATATGATTTTGAAGGCTTTCAGTCTTCGGTAAGTCCAAAATCCTTAAGGTAGGCTGGCAGGCTGGAGACCCAGGGGAGAGTTGCAGTCCGAGTGTAAAGGCAGTCTTTTGGCAGAATTCCTTCTTGCTGAGGGAGGTCAGTGTTTGTTCTATTAAGGCCTTCAACTGATTGGATACGGCTGACCTTATTTTCCTTTGTGCTTAGGTAGTTTCACTTGCTCATGGGGTGCCACATGCAGAGGCCTTGCCCCCAGCACTTCAGACTGGAGTTCCCTGTGCAAAAAGGACTCCCAAGGCACCTCAGTTAAAGATCCAATTCTACTAACTTTTAAAGCCTAAGTCCTTTAAAACTACTATTTTGGGTTTTATAGTATTTTCAGATGTCACAGATACAGAACTATTGGAGTTGACAACAGTGTTATAGCATTTCAGTACTTCCTGTTTCCACTATTCCTGAGATAGATTTTTAATTCCTTTTCGTGTAGCTATTTGTAAATCTTCTGAAGCATATATTAGCATTGCAAATGATTGAGATAAAAATCACCTAACAATTAGAACAAAGCAATATAATTTTTGTCTTATATCCTTACTTCCTCAGCTCTTTCTCCCCTCACCTAGATGCTCCTCGCTGTCCTTCCCTTTAGTATCACTGTGGAATTCGTCTCCTGGCTCACTTCCCCCTTCTCATTCTTTTAGGAATGGTTAATTCCTAAAACCGTTGCAATCTAGTTGCTGCCCCCACAACTTCATTGATATTTGTTTTATAAAGTTAAGCTACTAATTCCATGTTACTAAATATAATAGAAACTAATCCTTCATTGTACTTAACCTCCTAACAGCATTTGTTCCAATCTAGAAACAAACTCTGTTTTAGGAGGGCCAACATCTTGTCCTGGTGTTCTGTCTGCCTCTCTGACCTCAACTTAGCAATGCCAGTTGTTGCATCCTTTACTCCTTTCTTTCTTAAAGTGTTGGAAAATTTGGGGATTCTATCCTAGGACTCTCTTCTGTTCTCTTGAACACCCTTTCTGGGTTATCTTGCCTACTCCTAGGGCTTCCAGTATTACAAAATGTTAATGACTCCCATGTGGATGTTCCTAACCCAGTTCTCTTATTAGAGCTTATACTCCATGTACCTATTGGATATTTCCACATGTAAATCCACAGTCATCTTAATCTCATGTATGCCCCACCACAGTCATCTTCCTCCTTACATAACATACAACTCCCTTTGTGGTACTTCTCCCAATGAATCATACACTATACACTCCATCATTTGAGACCCAAACCTGGGTGTTGTTGTTGACTTTCTCTGCATCTTATCACATAATACAAGTAATCACCTAATTGTATTGATTCTACCTCCAAAATACAGCTTCAACTTTTCCACTTTTCCCTCTCCCAATACACTAATTTTAATCCTATATAACATCTCTTGTTTAGACTATGTAACCTTTTAGCTGGTGTCCTTTCTTTAACTTCATTCCCTCTAATCTGGCCTCTACACTTCAGTTATCTTTCCACAATACAGATTTAGTCATTTCATTTACCTGTTTATACTGCTTCAATGATTTTCCATTATTCTCAGGACAAAGTCCAAACTTATTACAAATTCTAGTATATTCTGATCCTTATAAATGGCTTAATTTGTTGGCACTCCTTTCCTCTTATTCTAAACTCCTATTATATTAAACAACCTAAAATCCTTATTCTTATATATTTGTTTGATTTTATTCACATGCTATTTTCTCTGGCTTGGCTGCTTCTCGCAGCTACCTGTCCTTTACCTGGCACATGGTAGGCATCCACTAAATATGTATTGAAAATAATTGGGGAATATCCTACATGTAAAATAAAAATTTTATCCCACTGGGAATATAAAGTGAATCTCACACAAGTTAAATAACTTTTTCAACATTTGGTACAGTTAATGAAAGAGTTTCATGTGGTCTAATAAGTAAATTGGAATTTTTTAATACATGTTTCCAAGTCACCATTCATTCAGGAGTTTATATATGTGTGTATATATATATATATATATATATATATATATATATATATATGTATGTTTTGCTTAAAACTCAACCATTTCTTGGCTTCATTTAAATTTCCTTTAAAGTGCTAATAATAGACTTTAATTTATTGAACTTTATCAAAAGTCATAACGTTCTTATGATTGCTTATATGTGAGATAAGTTGTCATTTTTGTGTCACATTTTTAGGGAGAAAGTTAGAAGCTGGAAGAAAATGTCCAGGGGGAAACTATGATTATAGCTACTAATGTATTTTTACATGAGTAAACATGAACTCATGAATTTTAAGAAGCATTTATGCATGTAAAAATCATGCATACATGTATGTAATATGAATGTAACAGGGCATTTATTTGGGTCATCTGTAGCTAAAACATTGAATTTTCAAGTTAAACCCCATCTTTCCTCAAACATATCCAGTTAAATTGGGACTTGAATCCCACTGACTGGTCCACGTTTCTGTTTGCATCTATTAATTTATGAACTTTTTTACTCTGACCCCATGTAGTTTGGGTATATGCAAATATGTAAAATGGAATGGAGTAGTCTTCAACTTCTGTCAGATAGTAGAAAGAAAACAAAAGGACCTGCAGAGGAAACTCACTAAGAGAACATGATCTTGATTGACAAAATGGTTTGAAGAACTGGAAGGAGTTGTTGGTTACTAGTGCAGTGGTGGCTACTTTTTACTCAGTTCAACTTGACTACTCTAGATGCAAATGTGCTTTGAGAAATTTAGCAAATCAGACACAAGCCTCCTACCATCCTGAGACAGGCTTTGTGGGCTCCTTTCATGGAAGGTCTCACAGACAGAGGGCATGGTAACCCTCCCTTTGTGAAATTTTTCCAGAATTTTGAGTAGTGAGAGGCAATGGAAAGTGAAACACCTGTGCATATCAAGGTAGGGAGATGATCAAGACTAATCACTGCAGCTTCTATCCTCCAGATGTTTGCCTCTATACTGCTTATCTGGACATCATTGATGTCCCTGAAGTACATCATTGCCATTTCATGGGTGTATACAAATATGCCTGGAAATTCTGTAAAATATAGTGAGGTAAATCAAGCAAAAAGACTAGATTACAATTAATCAGGGCAAGGGTGTGGAGCATCATATAAGGGATATTTATATATTTTAACTCATTTGTACTTAAAGCTGTTATATCTGTGATAGTCCAGTTATGCAATTTTAACAGAAAGAGTTTTAGTGGAACATGTTACCACCTAAGTATTTTCCAGCAAGTTAAGAAACTCATAGAAGATAAGCACTATAGAAACGAACACAGATTATTTGCACTTGGAGTCAGCCTATCTTGGGTAGAAATGTCTTGATGAACATTTGTGATGTACCAAAGAAAACATCTTCATGTCATTGCTTTAGTTTTACAGATTAAATATGTTCATTGTTATTGCTATGGTAAACGATACAATAAAGAGCTATCTAGAGTTTATTTTGGTAGAATAATTTAATATTCTTATACAAAATTTTTAGTGCAATATTTATGAGCTCATTAGAAACATAAGTAGAACACTTACATTTTCAGTTATATTTTACTATATTTTTATGGAAAAATTTTGTTTTAGATTGAGAGACACAGATAGAGATATTAATAAATATTTCAGTGAAGGAGCCTCCAGAAACAACTGCTTTGAATATCTAGAGCTGATTGTTTGCTGTCCACTTTCACTTTTACCACAAATAATTTTTTTTTCCTTTCTCTAATTTTTCTCTCTTTTTTTGAACTACGAAAATGAATGGGAAAATTCACCCAAGCATTTACTTTCCTAGGCCCCCACAAGAAATAAATCTCTTGCATGTTATATAATAAGACTGAAAATGTTTGCATTTCTGAGAACACATGATTAGGCAGGCAGAAATTATTCCTCAAGAAATACGGGAATGGTGATTTCCCCAAAATGGTATATTGGGTTATGTTCTCAGTTCTTCACTCCCTCTCAGTAAAAGAATTACTCATGCACACTCTTTGCCATGCTGCTTTGCAGTTCTATAAAAGTCTCACTAGAATAGGTTAGGTATATTTTGCCTGCATCCTTGACTCTGGGCTTCTCCATGCAGCTAGCTTTGGCCAACAGAATATTCATGGGTGTAACAGAAACAGAGACTTTACTGTGTGGCCACGCTTTGGCTCGTACTCTTGCACTTCTGCCATCTGCCATAGGATGATGCCTATATGTAGCTGTCATCCGAGGAGAATGAGAAGACATAAGGAGTAGCCTGAACACAAGCCATGGCCTGGAGCCACACTCAGAACATCTCAGTTGGGCCCAGCAGTTCTTGAGGCTCCATACAGTGCTGTAAGTGAGAAATAAATGCTTTCTATGTTAAGCCACTGGAGCGTAGACAGTTGTAATTGTTAAACAGCAAAATTGCAGCAAAAACCTCTCTAATGTACACAGCTTCTTCCTGTCCCTGGTATTTACTGGTACATTTCTCTTAAAACTCCTCCATGATATTCAAATAGAGCATTTATAGGAAAATAATTTCATAGGTAATTCCCCAATTTTTGTATAAAACACATTACACAATACCACATATTTTTTAAAGTTTCAAATAAATTAAGTTGTACTTTATTTAAAAATTCATTTGAAATCACTTTTTAAAATGCTTATTTTTGGTAAAAGACTGGATAATCCATATTCTTAGCAGGAAAAATTTACTTAGCAGAAAAAAGTTCTACTGATAAAGAAGTTACCTTCAAATTTTCAATTTCTACCACAGGCAGTTCAGTTGCTTGCAGGAAATCAGTATTTTCTCAGTCTTAAGTTATATTTCAATTGAGTTTTTCTTATATACAGTTTAATATTTGAAGTCAGATTTTAATTAAATTGGCCTACTGTATCAGTTTGATAACTATAATAATTTAAAATATGTAATATTAGGGTTATACCAGTCAGTCACATTAAATTCTCTCAAAAAATAGACACAATGTTACAGAACAAAACCAAACCAAAAACCAAGAAGAAACAAACAAAAACAGATGAAAAAAATGTTTTGGATTAGAAGTAGGTGCTTTGGGATGCTGACCAAACATTGTGTCTGATTGTGACCACTTTTGTACCTGCTTCATATCAGAAAAATGCTATGCTTAACAAGTAAATGATTTGGAAGGATTGTCGTCTTTGGAATATCTGAAAGCTTGTAATTTAAGTTCATGCTCAAAACATTAGGAAATAGGCTCTTCAGAAGAAACACACTGTATACATTTAACAAGTAAATGATACTGTGAAAGGTCTTCCAGGAGTTTGGAGCAAGGGGCTATATAAATCCAAATTATTATTTGTATTAGTCACAGTGCCTTTCTCTGGGAATCTCTTGCAGCACTTTGCAAAACTTAATAAATATCTTTATTTTCATAGATAGTAAGAGCCATATTCTAACCCATTAGTTTGTCACATTTATTTAATGTGCAACTAGATTTGCACATCAAGAATCAGGACAAAACTCTCTGTAGAGTGATAATTTAACAGCAGTCATGGCACTTCTCAGAAGAAAGAGCAATTCAGTGCTATCTTCTAATGCCACCTCCAGACTGATTGTGCTTATACTTACCTCACCTTTCTCATTCTAATTCGGACAAACTTAGACCAACTGTTGGGATTTCAAAACTTTGGACTGGATACCAGAACAACATCCTTGCAGCCTGAAATTTCAGGGATTATTTACTCCCATTGCTTCCTTTGTTCCTTTCTCTGACAAACACCTATCCTAATCCTTTGTTGTTTGTGAATGGCAATTTCCTGCCACACTTAGAAACTACCTTTCATTCTGTTTTAGGAAGGCTGTGTGGTTTAGAGAAAAGTATTGTAGCTTAGACATGAATAAACCCATGTCCCAGTGCTGACTTTGCTGGGGGATAAGAGAGAGGAGGAGATATAGGGAAGCAGAATAGTGTGGTGGGGTTAAAATAGGGCCCACCCTGCAGGGTTGTTGTAGGAATTAAGTGAGGAAAGTGTGTGGAAGATGCTTGACATGATGTCATATTGTAAGCATTGATAAATGCCAAGCCATGATTATTGACATGATCTACCTTGCAAGCTCACACACTTTGCAATTCTATATTGAGGGCTGTACAGTTACTGTCTCAAGTGTCTTTAAAGTTATCTTTGAAAGATTTTTATTCATAGATTGTCTTCAGCAAATTTAATAATTCTCACCTTTAATTTTCTAGTCTTGAAATATTCTTGTCAGGGTTTCATATCAGAATTCAGTTTACTTCTTAAATGATTGGGGAGTGCTCCCATTTTCTCTATTCTGGAAAAATTTGTCATCTAGAAAGATGGGTATCATCACTTCCTTAAATGTTGAGGTCATCTAGTCATGAATTGTATTTGTGGGAAAAATTCTATTTCTGTATTCAATATCTGTAATTGTTACAGTGCTTTTAATTTTTTCTGTATATTCTTATCTCCATTTGGTTGACATTTTTGGCTTGGTACCTGTCCTATTTCCCCTAATTTTTGAAATTTGTAAGCCTGAAATTATTCATAATATTCTCTTATTGTTTTTATCCCCTCCTTTTTCTCCTGCATTTGTTTTTTTGTACCTTTTTCCTGTGTTCTTAGTCATTCTTATAAGAGTTTATCTTTTTTTTCCCTTTTTTTTAGTCTTTTCGAAGAACCTACATTAAGTCTATTTTCTTCTCTATTTTATGTCTATTTCTAACTTAATGACTTTTGCTTTAATATTACTACTTTATTTTTTAATTTGCTGTTAAATTTTTAGCTTTTTGTGATTGATGCTAGTATATTGAATTTCATTCTTCTTTCTATCACACACATTTAATGCTGTAAAACTCCCTATAAATATTGATTTAGATACATCTCACAAAACTATGATATGTGTAATTTTATTGTCATTTATTTCAAAATATTTTCAATTTTCAATGTACTTCTTTCATCTATGGATTCATGTATTGGTTAATTTCCAAATGATTGGTGGTTTTCTAGATATCTTTTTTGTTATTAATTTCTAGCTCAATTCCACTGTGGTCAGAGTACATGCTCAGTAAACTTAAATCCATTGAAATTTGTTGACACTTGCTTTATGATCTAAAATAAGGTAAATATTATAAGTGCTCTATATGACATTGAAAAATGGTGTATTTTGAAGTTGGATAAAATATTCTACATATGTGAATAAAGTCAAATTTGTTAAGGATGTCAATCATATTTTCTAAATCCTTAGATTTTTTTATCTGCTTATTCTAATATTTACTAAGAAAGGGGTATTAAATAGTTCCACTATGATTATGAATTTACCTATTTCTCTTTGCAGATCTGTATATTTTTGTTTTACATAATTTAAGGCTTTATTTGTAGGGGCATCAAATTTAAAATTGTTATATCTTCCTATTTATCATTATAAAATGCTCTCTTTACCCCTACTAATGCTTGCATTTCTATCTAGTTAGTGGGATATTATAATTACATCAACTTCTGGGGGATAGAGTTTTTAGAGTATATCTTTGTCTATTCCTTTACAGCCAAACTTTCTATCTATCTTTGTTTTTTAAGTGGAGCATATATTCCATTTATATTTAATTCAATTAATTTTTTTTTGTTTTAAATTTATAATCTCACTCTTGTTCTCTATTTTCTAATATCTTTTTAATATTTTTAATATATTTTTAATATATTTTCTTGTCTCCTTTTATATTTTTTATTATTCCAATTTCCAAACTATATTAGCTTAGAACTTACACATTTTATCAATTCTTTTTATGATTATTATATATATTATAACATGCATTCTTAACTAAAATCTAATGTTAATTATTGTTGTTAACCTCTTACCAGAAAATATAGGACTTTAGTATGCTTTACTTCCTTCCATACTTATAAGCCATTGATGTTTTAAAATTTTAATTCTATATATATTTTAAATCACACATGATATAATTACTCTTGTTGTTTTATAAAATCAATGTGTACTTTACAAAATATTTACCCTTATCAATTCTTTACTATCTTAAATGTGGGTTCATTTTCTTTCTGCCTGAAAAACACCCTTTAATATTTCTTTGAGTTAACATCTGTAGTGACAAATTATCGCACTTTTCCTGGAATGAAATACATCTTTATTTCACCATCATTCTTGACTTATTTTCTATGCATGTTGTATTTTAGTTAGGCAGTTATGCTCTTTACAACTTTGAAAAGTAGATTCCACTGTATTCCGATTGAATTTTTTAAATCTTTCCTCAGTTAACAGTAATCTTACTTTTTTCTGTAGATGCTTCAATATTTTCTGTTTAGAAGTTTAACCCTAGCCCTGTGAATCTTTCAAAAGTACTTATACTCTTTACTAGAACTTGCAGACACTGCTAAAGAAGAATATCTTCATTTTCATCAAGCTCCCACCTAAAATTTTCTTCCCTAAGGTTTTAGTTTTATAATGATTAATTCCTGTGTTCTTTCTATGATGCTTTCAGATAATGGCTTTTGTATTATGACATATACTTTTAAAAACTGTTCCCAGTGGGAGAGTTGTCTAAAGTTATCCACCTTCAAATACCTGAAGTGGAAGTGTGTGGAATCATCTTTAAGATATAACGTTCAACAAAAGAAGCTAGAAAATTAAAATACATACCTTATCCTTCCATTTATAAAGGGTTCAAAAGAGCAACGATTATTTATTTATGGTGTAAAATTATAAAGTCAAATAAGCTAGTGTCATAAATGTTGAATGATGTTAGAGTGATGACTACTGGAATGAAAGAAAGGTGTTAAGATTGTGAAGGGTTTTTGAGGGAATTATTGTGCACTGGTAAGTTTTATGTCTTAACCTGAGGTGATATGCATCTGTATTTGTTAAAAAAATGTTGTTGTAATTTATGGTTAATGGATGACTATGTATGTCTGTTATATTTAGCAATATTTATAACATTCATGGATAATCATATATTTTTATATATGATCTTCATATTTGATAACTTTAATTTAATTATATATTTCAATTTGTGGATATATAATCATATATAATTGTAATGCAAATGATCACTTTAGTGTAAATATGAATGTGATCTTTTTTCTTATTTCAGATTTTATTCTTCAAAAATTTCAGTATTTCATGTTTTTATATCTATCTTTACATACTTTAGTATTAAATGAGGCCAGAGTATACTGGATAGAGCAATGATCTGGGTATCAAGAGGTATAAGTTATATTTTTGAACATATTTATCTGTTGAATAACCTTGGTTACTTCTTTAACATCTCAAAATTTGAATATCTTCATATGTAAAAATAATTCTTATACAGACTTTAACAGTATAACACTGTGGAAATTTATTAATATTCTTAAAGTTAAGTTCCTTAATCTTCTGTGTGCTATTCAGAGGAAAATTCTCTCTCCATTTTTCTCTTCTCTTTTCCTCTCTCTCTCTCTCTCTATACATATATATATATATATATATGTATATATATATACACACATTTATATATACATATACATGTATAATCTTATTTCAAATGAGATGCATGTATAATTGAACATCTATTTGATTCATTTGGAATATGTACAGATCCTACATTTAAAAATACACAGTCCAAGAAAACATTTTATTTACTAAGTTTTTAGTCTATCATTTTGGATTCTAAGAAAGCAAAAGGAAAACATTGAAGTATACTTTTAATGGAAGAAAACCTGGCTACAGATTTTGTTGGGGTTGAGGCACTAACCTAGAATAAACTATTGATACATAAATGCTCATAGTTAAGAAATTATGACTAGGTATATTAAACCAGATAGTTTATAGAAGCATAAACCTTTAATATCTTTATAAAACAATTTGATTACTATTAAACACATAATAATTAACTCTAAGAATCTTTTTAGGATTTCATCATATTACCTTATTTGGGCCCTTTTTTTTCTATAACTTACTTAAAATCCAGGATCCTGGGCCAGTTTTACATATAACCAAGAGTCTGTTCACAAACACATTGGTATAAAATACACTTATATTGTTGTATAGATGAGCATTTTAAAAAAAGGTTTTATCTTTTAAAACTTTTGTTTGAGCCTACTGAA
Source organism: Mesoplodon densirostris (assembly GCF_025265405.1). NCBI lineage: Eukaryota > Metazoa > Chordata > Mammalia > Artiodactyla > Ziphiidae > Mesoplodon > Mesoplodon densirostris. Next base: position 55,578,272 of record NC_082664.1, on the reverse strand, counting down.
ATACATAGGGCACTATTATAAAACAAATGTACAGAAAAGATGTTTTAGAGGAAAACTACTAATAAAAGTTGCAGCTGATTTAGAAGAAAAACAAAGTGATAAAATCTACTAGAAGGGAGAAGGTGGCTTTGAAATGATCATACGATCTTGAATCTTGGAATGACCCTGACCAGACCCAAGTCTAGGCAAACTCAGTTTGGCCAGTCATATGCCTAGATGTATATTTTCAACAAGCATTTCAGTTTATGTAGAGAACTGCAAATACTTTGGATAATGTTTAAGGGCGGTAAGCAGCATAAATAAAAGCATAGGTGACCTGAAGATACAGTAGAATGTTATGGTTCACGGGCTGAAGGCTGACTGGATACACTGAACAAAGAAGTCAGGTAGCTGGGAAAAAGTAATCTCAATTTGTTTGCAGGATTGTGTTTGGGAGTAACAGTAGGCTTTTTGCTAGGTTTCTTTAAGGTAACTGAAAAACAGTTAATCGCATACATATGTTGAGCAAACACTTCTCTATGAACAATCTGATAAATTGATAAGATTGAAATTAAAGCTATCTGCAGCCTATTGGTGTATGATGAACTATAGACTCATAGAGTATTTCAAAACACTATATTAGAAAGCAAGTTTGAACATGGAGACTTGCTGCATGATTGTGTAACAGCTGCTGTGAATTTTAATAATAATGCCTAATGACTTTTGTTTTCCCATGGCACGTTCAGAAATTGTTTTAAATTAATTTTTTAAATGGCTGTTCCTCACTGCCTTTTAGCAGTTTTCGCGCAGCATTAAGTTAGTTTACCCTGATGGGCTAATGCCTTTATAAATGCAAATATACAACATTTACATGAAGACGTAATTAAACAGTGTACCTCTGTTTTGGGTTGTGTTTTAACAATTAAATCTGTTCCAGGGATTTAATAATGAGGAGTTTGTTTACTTTTAAAATTGCAATCAGCAACACCAAATTTTGGCTCTAAATATTTAGTACTTTAACTTTTATAAGAATTTTTACTGCGCTTAGTCTCCAGTACTTTCAAGATGAATTAAAAACATTGGTGCTTTCAGCATTTTGTAATGCTAGATCATGCCAAACTGAAAATGGAAAAGCTTGGGAAAAGTGACTTCTTTTTTGAACCAATCAGTATTTTTCAAACTGATCTGTTTCAGATTGATAGGTCTCATTTCCCATGTATACCATTTGTTTTTAACATGCCCTTAGGATTTTGTCAGCTACATAAAATTTGGATCATAATTTAGCTGGCTTTCTCATATTTCTTCATTAGCTCTGTACATAATAAAAAAGAGTTCCTCCAGAATATGACTAGCTGTCTTAAAAAAGATTTTATGCTTCTTTCTATAATATATGTAGAACACTGATTACTTATTTTGGAGTTAGACGTATTGTGGGAAATATTTTTTATGACTGTTTTAGACACAAGAGTTAAGTTTCAAAGTCCTTTTTTTTTTTTTTTTTTTACGGTACGCGGGCCTCTCACTGTTGTGGCCTCTCCCATTGCGGAGCACAGGCTCTGGACGCGCAGGCTCAGTGGCCATGGCTCACGGGCCTAGCCGCTCCACGGCATGTGGGATCCTCCCGGACCGGGGCATGAACCCGTGTCCCCTGCATCGGCAGGCGGACTCAACCACTGTGCCACCAGGGAAGCCCTCAAAGTCCTTTTTTTTTTTTTTTAATCTGAAATTAAGGGCAAGTTTATTTCTCCTTTCACAGCCTTTATTTTTTATTTTTTTATTTTTTTTATTTTTTGCGGTACGCGGACCTCTCACTGTTGTGGCCCCTCCCGTTGAGGAGCACAGGCTCCGGACGCGCAGGCTCAGCAGCCATGGCTCACGGGCCCAGCCGCTCCGTGGCATGTGGGATCTTCCCGGACCAGGGCACGAACCCGTATCCCCTGCATCGGCAGGCGGACTCTCAACCACTGCGCCACCAGGGAAGCCCCCACTCAAAGTCCTTTAATAGTGGATCCAAGTACAAATTGATAGAAGCTAAAAGCTAAGCACTATATTTCAGTATAAAAATAAAAACCTGTCTTTAATAGTAGAAAGTAAAATAATATTTGAACATAGTTTAACATGTGTGTTTTAAAATATAGACTTTTAAAAAATATCTTGATTGGAGTATAATTGCTTTACAATGTTGTGTTACTTTCTGCTGTACAACAAAGTGAAACAGCTATATGTATACGTATATCCCCACATCCCCTCCCTCTTAAGCCTCCCTCCCACCCTCTTATCCCACCCCTCTAGGTGGTCACAAAGCATTGAGCTGATCTCCCTTGCTATGCAGTAGCTTCCCACTAGCCATCCATTTTACATTTGGCAGTGTATATATGTCAGTGCTACTCTCTCACTTTGTCCCAGCTTCCCCTTCCCTGCTGTGTCCTCAAGTCCATTCTGTATGTCTGCGTCTTTATTCCTGTCCTGCCACTAGGTTCATCAGTACCGTTTTTTTAGATTCCATATATGTGCGTTACCATCTGGTATTTGTTTTTCTCTTTCTGACTTACTTCACTCTGTATGACAGACTCTAGGCCCATCCACCTCACTACAAATAACTCAGTTTCATTTCTTTTTATGGCTAAGTAATATTCCATTGTATATATGTGCCACATCTTCTTTATCCATTCATCTGTCGATGGACATTTAGGTTGGTTCCATGTCCTGGCTATTGTAAATTGTGCTGCAGTGAACATTGTGGTACATGTATCTTTTTGAATTATGATTTTCTCAAGGTATATGCCCAGTAGTGGGATTGCTGGGTCATATGGTAGAGTTCTATTTTTAGTGTTTTAAGGAACCTCCATACTGTTCTCCATAATGGCCGTATCAAGTTACATTCCCACTAACAGTGCAGGAGGGTCCCTATTAAAATACAGATTTATATTTAAAGATAGTTTATATAATTTTAACCAAAACTATAGTAGTGTCTGTGTTGTGAGCACTTACTAGGTGCTGTTATCATCCTGGACACTTTTCAGACATTTTCCTTTTTCATTTTGTAACTGCACTACCTCACGTTGGGAAAGGCAGTCTCACGCATGCAGTCTTTTAATCCCCACTCAGCCCTTGGGCCTAGAACATTTCCTTACCAAGAGATAGAGTCCTCACAGATTATGCTAGGCTGGTCACATTGTGGGATTATCTTTCCCTATTTCAGACTCAATGTGTGTTCCATTGTTTTGTTTAAGTGTGTGTGTTACATGGCACCTGGCCATCCTTACCACTATATCTGTCCCCTGCAGGGAGGGGACAGCATTCTTGGTTCTGTGACAGCACAGAAGTGATGCATGCACACCAATTGCCCTGTGTTGGTGACCGGGAGGGATTTGCTGGCCGTGAGGGACTGACGTCCACTAATGAAGCTGATCTTGCTTTGTCTCTTCTTTATGTGAATAAAGGATTGTTCCATCTAGCGCTTCACCGTGTTGCATTTTCCTTAGCAGTTCATACTAAAATGAGGTGGACAAAAGTGTTCTGACTTCTACTCCTGGTGCTCAGCAACAGATGCTACTTGCTCAACAATCCACATTACATGAGTGAAACAAGTAAGGCTAGGAGTGTTGGTAGACTGTTCTCCATGGTGTTTCCGTACATCTAGCATCAGCTTTTATTGCAGATTATTCTTTAAAGGATATTTGTATAGCAAACAGCATTGGAGGATAGAGAGAGTATCTTTCACCAAGGTAGAGAGCAGATTTTTTTTACTGACCAACATAATAAAGATAATATCTTCCTCTGTTTAAAAGTTTTGCTAGCAGGCCCCTTTAAAATATCAGAGTATCATAAACTTGAAGGTCCCAGATGTCACACAAACCCACTGTGTGCCCAGCATCTACATGGGTCTGCCTCCACATCTTCCGATGGGATTTAGGAAACAAGGGGAAACTGAAGCAAACATGAAACCGTGCTGATTTCTGTGTCTTTTGTAATGAACGTCTTTGTTGCTGACCTAGTAGTCTCACATTTACCAGAATCCATAAAACTGTGGCAGGTGAACTTGCTGGCTTGCAAGTATGGGAAAGTCTTAGACTCTTCACAATTCTTGACAAAGGGAAGTTAATTATCTTGCCAAAGATAATATAGGTAGTGAGTAGCAAAACTTGTTGATATTTGAGACGAGATTGGTCTTTTCCTAAAGTTAGCTTACATGCTGTTTGCCTTTACAGTAGCAGGAGGCTTCAACTTGGGAGATGTAGCATTGCACAAACTTAAATTTGTTCATTTTGTGATGGTGCTTTTTGCTAAGCAGAATTTTTTAATGTTTATGTGGTCAAAGTTATCAGTCGTCTTTCTTCTTCATGGCTTCAGGATTTTGTGTCATAGTCAGAAAGTCTTTGTCACACCTAGTGTATAAAATAATTACCTATTTTTTGCCCTAGTCCTTTCATGATTTTATGGTTCAGATTTAAATCATAAAACCACTTGGATTTTTTCCCTTCCAACTGCTTATGAAGTTTGTCTGAAAATTTTTCTTTATGTGCGTAATTTTCCCATTGATTTAAGATGACAGCTTTATCAAATACTAAAGTCCCTTGCTCATTTGAGTAAATTTTTGCATATATGCTATGTCATTGACATAATGTCTGTATCACTTTTGTTTCTGAGGCTTTAGAGTATATTTTAATGTTTAATCACATTGCTTTTCTTTTACACATTTTTAAGCTGATATTTTATTTTTTATTAAAATAACTTAAAATTACTTTTTATGTATTTAAAAATAATAGCTAATAGTGGATATTTTAAATTCATTCCTCACTTCAGATAGAAGATATTCAATATTTTACACTGAGAGCACTGTTTGCTGTAAGTTTCTCTTTTTTTAAATTTTTTATTAGAGTATAGTTGATTTACAGTGTTGTGTTAGTTTCAGGAGTACAGCAAATTGAATCAGTTATACATATACATATATCCAGTCTTTTCTTTTTTTAAGATTTTTTTTTCCCATACAGGCCATTACAAAGTATTGAGCAGAGCTCCCGGTGCTATGCAGCAGTTCTTATTAGTTATCTATTTTATATATAGTAGTGTGTATTTGTCAATCCCATTATCCCAATTTTTCCCTCCCCCACCTTATCCCCTGGTAACCATAGTTTGTTTTCTACATCCATGATATGCTCTTTATCAGTTCTCTTCTTTACCTAGTTGCTGAGCCTTTTTGTCATGAAAAGGTATTGATTTTGTCAAGTAGTTTTTCTTATACTCCTTTATTCTTTCAGTGTTTTGCAGTATTATTAACCACATTAACAGATTCACTTCAAACATTAAACCAATCTTGCTCTTTTGGAATAAATTCTACTGTTCATGATATGTTATCCAAGACAGATAGATAATAGATAGATACATACATAGATACATAGATACACAGATACATAGATTTGATTTGCTAATATTTCATTTATAATTTTGATCCATGCTGATCCATGTTCATGAAAGAAATGGTAATGTCCCTTTTTTTAATGTTTTGCTGGGAAATGTTATATGTTTATTTTCTACTCTAAGGAACTGTTTATCAAACTTAGTATAATTTCTTCCTTAAGTCTTTAGAATAATTTACCAGTTAAACCAGTTTCTTGGTAGGAAGTATTTAAATTTATTCAGTTACTTCAGTAGCTATAATGTCATTCATTTTTTTGTATGTTTATTTTTAATTTATTTTTTGTTATTAGTCGTCCATTTTATACACATCAGTGTATACATGTCAATCCCAATCTCCCAATTCATCACACCACCACCACCACCGCCCCACGGCTTTCCCCCCTTGGTGTCCATACGTTTGTTCTCTACATCTGTGTCTCAAATTCTGCTCTGCAAAACTGTTCATCCATACCATTTTTCTAGGTTCCACATATATGTGTTAATATAAGATATTTGTTTTTCTCTTTCTGACTTACTTCACTCTGTATGACAGTCTCTAGATGTCTCCACGTCTCTACAAATGACCCAATTTTGTTCCTTTTTATGGCTGAGTAATGTTCCATTGTATATATGTACCACATCTTCCTTATACATTCATCTGTCGATGGATATTTAGGTTACTTCCATGACTTGGCTATTGTAAATAGTGCTGCAATGAACATTGGGGTTCATGTGTCTTTTTGAATTATGGTTTTCTCTGGGTATATGCCCAGTAGTGGGATTGCTGGGTCATATGGTAATTCTATTTTTAGTCCTTTAAGGAACCTCCATACTGTTCCCCATAGTGGCTGTGTCAATTTACATTCCCACGGTGCAAGAGGGTTCCCTTTTCTCCACACCCTCTCCAGCATTTGTTGTTAGTAGATTTTCTGATGATGCCCATTCTAACTGGTGTGAGGTGATACCTCATTGTAGTTTTGATTTTCATTTCTCTAATAATTAGTGATGTTAAGCAGCTTTTCATGTGCTTCTTGACCATCTCTATGTCTTCTTCGGGGAAGTGTCTATTTAGGTCTTCTGCCCATTTTTGGATTGGGTTGTTTGATTTTTTTAATATTGAGCTGCAGGAGCTATTTATATATTTCAGAGATTAATTCTTTGTCTGATGATTCATTTGCAAATATTTTCTCCCATTCTGAGGACTGTCTTTTTGTCGTTTATGGTTTCCTTTGCTCTGCAAAAGCTTTGAAGTTTCATTAGGTCCCATTTGTTTATTTTTGTTTTTATTTCCATTACTCTAGGAGGTGGATCAAAAAAGATCTTGCTGTGATTTATGCCAAAGAGTGTTCTTCCTATGTTTTCCTCTAAGAGTTTTATAGTGTCCGGTCTTATATTTAGGTCTTGAATCCATTTTGAGTTTATATTTGTGTATGGTGTTAGGGAGTGTTCTAATTTCATTCTTTTGCATGTAGCTGTCCAATTTTCCCAGCACCACTTATTGAAGAGACTGTCTTTTCTCCATTGTATATCCTTGCCTCCTTTGTCATAGATTAGTTGACCATAGGTGCATGGGTTTTTCTCTGGGCTTTCTGTCCTGTTCCATTGATCTATATTTCTGTTTCTGTGCCAGTACCATATTGTTTTGATTACTGTAGCTTTTTAGTATAGTCTGAAGTCAGGGAGTCTGATTCCTCCAGCTCCATTTTTTTCCTTCAAGACTGCTTTGGCTATGTGGGGTCTTTTGTGTCTCCATACAAATTTTAAGACTTTTTTGTTCTAGTTCTGTAAACAATTCCATTGGTAATTTCATAGGGATTGCACTGAATCTGTAGATTGCTTTGGGTAGTATAGTCATTTTCACAATATTGATTTTTCCAATCCAAGAACATGGTATATCTCTCCATCTGTGGGTATCATCTTTAATTTCTTTCATCAGTGTCTGCATACATGTCTTTTGTCTCCCTAGGTAGGTTTATTCCTATGTATTTTATTCTTTTTGTTACAATGGTAAATGGGAGTGTTTCCTTAATTTCTCTTTCAGATTTTTCATCATTACTGTATAGGAAAGCAAGAGATTTCTGTGCATTAATTTTGTATCCTGCAACTTTACCAAATTCGTTGATTAGCTCTAGTAGTTTTCTGGTGGCAGCTTTAGGATTCTCTATTTATAGTATCATGTCATCTGCAAACAGTGACAGTTTTACTTCTTCTATTCTGATTTACATTCCTTTTATTTCTTTTTCTTCTCAGGTTGCTGTGGCTAAAACTTCCAAAGCTATGTTGAATAATAGTTGTGAGAGTGGACATTCTCGTCTTGTTCCTGATCTTAGAGGTAATGTTTTCAGTTTTTCACTGTTGAGAACGATGTTGGCTGTGTGTTTGTCATATATGGCTTCATTACGTCAAGGTAAGTTCCTTGTATGCCTACGTTCTGGCAGGTTTTTATCATAAATGGGTGTTGAATTTTGTCGAAAGCTTTTTCTGCATCTATTGAGATGATCATATGGTTTTTATTCTTCAATTTGTTAATATGGTGTATCACATTGATTGATTTGCTTATATTGAAGAATCCTTGCATTCCTGGGGTAAATCCCACTTGATCATGGTGTATAATCCTTTTAACGTGTTGTTGGATTCTGTTTGCTAATATTTTGTTGAGCATTTTTGTGTCTATATTCATCAGTGATATTGGTCTATAATTTTCTTTTTTTGTAGTATCTTTGTCTGGTTTTGGTATCAGGGTGATGGTGGCCTCATAGAATCAGTTTGGGAATTTTCCTCCCTCTGCAATTTTTTGGAAGTGTTTGAGAAGGATGGGTCCTTAGCTGTAGTGCCATTCTGATTTTCTGTTTCTGTGTCAGTTTTATGAAATGGAATTTATCCTCTTCAATTAGGTTTAAAATTTGGGGGGCATAAAGATTGCATAATGTGTTTACTAAATATTTATTGCCTAAATAATCTGTATTGATATCTACATTTTATTCATATTTTGGTAATTTGTGTTTGCTTCTTTGTTTTCCTTGATCAATTTTCCTAGGGCTTTATCAGTTTTATTAAAAATTTCCTGTCTTTTCACCTTCCTGATTTTTAAAATTTTGTATATTCATATTCATTTTGTATTCCTTAGTTTATTCTATGTTTGGGGATTTAATATGTTGCTTTTTTCTAGCTTCCTGAGATTGAAGACTGGATCACTGAATTTCAGTCTCTATTTTTTTAATATATTCACTTAAGTTTGTACATTCTTTTTAAGCCCTGTTTTCCCTGTATCACACACATTTGGATATATTTGATTATAATTTTTATTGTATATTTTCATCCTTTTTTTTCTTTTGTTCTGACTCTCATAAGGGATATTTTTAGTCTAAAAATATTATCTTTTAATTATGATATTATTTTTATCTACATTAATGTAATTAGTCATATATAAATATTTACTTATGTCTACTTCTAACTGCTTTTATTTGACTCACCATTTTGTAGTTCCTTTAAAAGTTTCCCTTTCTCACTCTCCTTGGAATTAATCAAATATTGTTTGTTTATTATTCCATTTTACCCTCTAATAGCTTGTTAGTACACAATTATATTATGCTTTTAGTGGATGTCCTAGAAATTACAATATGCAATCCTACCTATTGTTAGCAGATCCAAGCTCTCACTGCTCACTGCTCACCACCTGACAGGCCAGTAAGTCTAGAGACAAGGTGTTAGGGCAAGGAATAGTGACTTTATTAGGAAAGCCAGCAAACCAAGAAGGTGGCAGACTAATGTCCTAAAGAACCATCTTGTTCTGGTTTGAGTACAAGCTTCTTTTTTGCTACAAAGAAGGGGAAATGATGGGAGGAAGTGAGGTTAAGAGGTGATGGGTTGTTGAAGACTTATTGGTGCTGGCCAGACCTTAGAGGGGACTTGGTAATGCTTTGTTTTTGCAGTTGTTCAATGTAGTTCTGGTCACGATGCTCCTATAAATCTTCAGCAAAACAGATGTTACTTTCTGTTCTACAACTCCTTATCTCTACATGGATGAATGATCACTAAGCAAGGGAAAATTATCTTTCTACTGATTTGTATACCTATGAGGTAAACAAAAGTATTTTAACTTTAAAGTTTAAGCATGGGAGGCAGAATTTCTGCAAGGGGGCTGTTATGTGTGTACTCAAGCTATAGGCCACATTCGTTTTATGATTAATGTGCCTACGTGCAGTTAGCAAAGTTGGGCATGAGTCATTTAGCTATAGAGCACAGAGGGTAGAGCTTAAAGAAATAGATTCATTGTGGAGTCAGATTAGTTCTTCCCTGTTATGTTATTACATTCTGTATAGTTATTTTATTACTTCCCTTAAAATGTAAGAAGCTTATGATGGGTAGCAGAATATGGCACCTCAAAATTTGACTGTATGAGTTCAGAATATGCTACCCCAAAAGATGCTAACTTGATCTATTATTTTGAGCTTTGGCACTTGAAAAACAGCACCTGCTAGGAGAGGCTTTCTTTGAATTCCCTTTATCTGCCAAAAGACTAATCCTTTGAAAGGAACTCAGTGGTCATAAATCCCCTCCCCAGGAGTGTCACTAATCAGTGAAGATTGACTCTTATCACATGAGAGGAGACTAGAAGTAGATACCACTCCCAGACAAACTTTGTCATAAATTATCATAACTCCCATCTATTCTTCTAAGGGTTTATTCATCTTTCCTTAAAACTATATACTCTCCCCTAAGAGGCCTCCCCTTTCCCTATTAAGATGTTATTTCAGCCTGCATTCTAAGTTATCTCAGGGAGTTACTCATTTTTCCCTGGCTATCTCCTATGTATACATGAGGTATACATGTTAATGGACTTCTGTTGGTTTTTCTCTTATTAATCTGTCTTTTATTACAGGGATCTCAGCTAAGAACTCAGAAAGGTAGAGGGAAAATTACTTTTCCTCCCTTATATAGAGCAGATTTGATATGAAATTTCAAATTTATGAAGTTTTAGAATCATGCATTTCATCAGCTAGGGACATTTTTCCAAAAATTAAAATGTTCTTTCTCCTCTGAACATCAATACTCATAATGATATTACCATTTATTGCATTTTTACAGTGTACTTGGCATTCTGGTAAGTTTCTTTCCTAACTTCTTCAGAAGGTTTCTCTTGCCTGTCTCATGGATTTTAAAACTTCTGTGTAACACTTTGCTACCCTCTCTTATATTCAGAGAAAATCTCAGCATTTTCAATCCTTTTTTAATTGCTTAGTTATATAAGAAACCTACACAAATGCCTATCTAAAATTGGTATAACTGCTGATAATGAATACTGCCTTGTTGCATGCACTAAAAAAGATTTAATTTCCAAAGGACTCTGGCTAGAGAGCTCTTTTGGCAGTTAAAAGACTTGCTGTTTTTATGAGAATTTTATCATAATTCATATGCGAGAAGATTGCCAAAGTGTAAATTATCTATAGTGTGTTGCAAAATAAGCTGCTAGAGAAGCATGATTAGCTAATTGCATCTAATGACTCTGAAAACATAACACCTCTTCCAAACAGGAAGAATTAAGAAGGATCCATTTTTTATTTTATTTTCCACTTGTGCCTTACTTGGTAACAAAGGCTGCTGACTCTTTTCCTGGAAACTCATTCTTTGTTTGCTGAACAAGCTGATACCTGCTGATAAGATGGCTTTACTTTCAAGTGATAAATTATCTTAATTAACTTTAATTGTTTGCAGACGATTTTATGCAAGTAGAGACATTTAAGAAATAGAAGCATAAAGATTTAATAGGGGTGATAAGCATGAGCCTGAGGAGAAATACAATTTTCCATTTTTTTTCATTTAAAATTGATGATAATATTGAATGTAACAATTGAAGCTGGAGTAAGAAAAAACTGGTAGTTTGCATGACTAGGGATCAGAACATTGGATATTTAGGAAATCAAAGAAAGAATGCATACCTTGCTGTTTTGTATGTGTGTGTAGTTCTGAAACAGTTTTCACTCAGATAAATCAATATTTCTCTCAAGATACATTTTTTTGGATATGTCTTTTCCTGGAATTATGGCTAAGCCTGGTTTACACTAGAAACTGAAAGCCCATTAGAAGTGATTTCACACCACTCTGCTGCGAGGTTATGTCTTTAGTGGGTTTAGTTATGCTCATCTCCTAAAGTCATTGCATTTCTTTTCCATATATTTAAAATTGTGATTGATAAAAAGTGTCACTTGAAAATACCAGCATGTTTAGACAAACTGCTTTTTATTATATTTTGTATGAAAATTGTGATCTCTTTAAGTTGTTTTGTCTGCGTTCCTTCTTTAGAGGAGCTACTTTTGTCTTTTCTTTGACCTTTTGTTTCAAATGGGAATCATACTCTTACATATCCTTGTCTCCTTCATCACAGTGATTGGCACCGTGGGTGAACATCTGACCCAAGGAGAACCAGTCAGAGTTTCTCATTGTTTTCCCATCAGGTTCTGGGGAACAAATCCTTTCCATTTGTTAAAAAGTTGTAAGGGTATTACCAAACCAAACTTGGGCCTGCTCCCCCACAGTAAAGCCAACCTAGTGATACCAGGTTGTGGTGAAGGAAAGTGCAGTATTTATTGCAAGGCACCAAGGAAGGACTACAGGAGGCTAATATCAAAAGACCTGACATCTCCAATGGATTTCAGGAAAGCATTTTTAAAGGCAAGGTGAGGGAGAGGGTCTCAGGGTGCATGATCAGCTCATGCACAGTTCTCTGATTGGTTGATGATGAGGTAACAGGGTGGTGTCACAGGGGTTAACACCATCAATCCCCAGGCTCCAGCCTGTCTGGGGGCTGTGTGCTCATGGTCATCATGCATTTAACTTCTTCCACCTAGTGGAGGTTTTAGTATCTGCAAAACAACTCAAGAAAGTACATCAGACAGTTACCTATGCCTCTCAGGGAGGAACTAAAGATGCTGTGACTGCTATATGGCTGACTTATTTAAATTGTTACTAGTTTTCCTGGCCCAACTGCTATTTTTTTGTTACTACATGTGAACATTCTTTCAATCATTAATTCTTGAACTAACCTTTTGTGACTCAGGGGAGGCCTGCGAGACTAAAGCTTTTCTACACACAAGAGGCAGGCAGCAGATGTTGGGGGGAGGGGATGTCTGTCCCTAGAAGGCCCCATAGAGTCCTGCTCAATTATAAAGGTATCAGTTTAAGAGCCACTAGTACTTATATGTATGTGAAGAAAACCAGTCTACAGTAGGCAATAATGGAACTGTCAGAAAGAAGAAGAAAATGAGTTTAGAGAGAAAAAGGAAATATATTGATAATATACATGTTACTAGTTTTAACTTTTTTTTTTTTTTTTTTTTTTTTTGCGGTACACGGGCCTCTCACTGTTGTGGCCTCTCCCACTGCAGAGCACAGGCTCCGGAGACGCAGCCTCAGTGGCCATGGCTCACGGGCCCAGACGCTCTGCGGCATGTGGGATCCTCCCCGACCGGGCCACGAACCCGTGTCTCCTGCATCGGCAGGCAGACTCTCAACCACTGAGCCACCAGGGAAGCCCTAGTTTTAACTTTTGAAGACCAAAACAATAACTCTTCCTTCAATTTGATTATTTGAGACAAGCTATTTTATTTATTTATTTATTTATTTTTAGATTTTTTTTTTTTTTAATGTGGACCATTTTTAAGGTCTTTATTGAATTTGTTACAATATTGCTTCTGTTTTGTTTTGGTTTTTTGGCTGCGAGGCATGTGGATCTTGGCTCCCCGACCAGGGATTGAACCCTCACCCCCTTCATTGGAAGGTGGATTCTTAACTACAGGACCACCAGGGAAGTCCCTATTCATTTATTTTTGTCTAATCTAGTTCAATGTGGGTTTCTGTAACCAAGAGTTTTGAACAATAGAATCCCTTCTTATTTGACTCTTCATTCCCTCCCATTCATTTAGCAGGTTCTCTCAGTGTAGATACACTGAAATATTCCTTCTCGTCCCTTTTATTAGAGAAACTTTCCTTACTTCTTTGTCATATCAGGGCTCTCTCCTTCCTTTAATTGATAAGTATCTGTTTTCTAGACTAGGTTATCTGGCTATACATTCTTATTGCTTGCTCATGCATTGGTCTTCTGCATTTTTGCTTTTATTTCTACCATTTAAAAAAAATATTTCTCAAAGTTCCTAGAGAACAAATTCAACATGTGTTTGAAAAGTATTTATTTAATGGCTTCTATATGCCAGACTCTTCCTAGTACTAAGTCAACAAGACTAACAGTGAACAAGACAAAGTCACTCCTATAATGGAGCTTACATTCCAGTGGGGGAGATAAGTAATAAATAAACACATTTTGTGAAAGAAAAAAAAAAGGTAGACAATTTTTGAGATAAAATGGAATTTTTACTTGTAGTGATAAAGCATAATACAATGAAGTCAAAACAACTTGGCTCCCTCCAGATTAAAATGATAAGGTGTTATTTATAGTTCATCTTTTTACAAAACAGTCAACAATCCTGAGTGGATCCTGTTTAGATTTGAGGAAAATAATAATTTCTTTTTTTGGATGGGAAGCAAAATGGGTCCTTTCTCCTTCTTTACCTCAGGTTGTAAGACTTTTTGTAGGATCTCTCACCCGATACTTATCATTAACTACAACTTTAAATGTAAAGTCTTTTATAAATATAATTGCCAAGCCATAGTATGTGATGCATTCCATGCCAAATTTAAGATTAAGCTTAGCTGAGGGCAAAGATTCACCTATTTATGTATAATATTAAATCATTATTTTTAGATATTCATGTTATGTTACTATATGACTCAAAATCTGGAAGTAATAACTGCTATAAGGAAAAGTCAATCAGTATCAGGGACAAGACTGTCAGGGGTGGGTCTACTTTAGTCTGGTGGCAAATGGACTTTCTGAGGGAGTGACATGGATGAAGTGAAGTTAGTGTGAAGATTAAGGAAGGTAGAAGGAACAGCATGTGGAAAGGCCCTAAAGTGGGAATTCATCTGACAGATTAAAGAAGTAGCCTTAAGGCTAGACCACAAGAAATAAGCATGAGAGTGGGAGGAGCAATAAAGTCAGGGAGATACCAGGATCAGTCAGTCTGAGTAGTATGTGTAGAAGCCTTTGGAGAGCTTTGGGAGAGAGGAGACATGATCTAAGTTTTGTGTTTACAGGTCACTAAGGCTGCTCTGTGGAGAACTGTGTTTAATCAGACCACTGCTTCTTTCCTGGGGTACCCACAATTAGTGACTGATCAACATTGGAGCACAAAGGTGTATCTCTTTTACCCCAACTTCATCTTCAGAACTCCTTGCAGGGTCAGCTAAGTCTTCCCTTGAGACTGTATCACAACTGCAGCAACTTTTCTCTCTACCAGTTCTACTTCCTTCTCTTCCCTTCTACAGGTTTTGATTCCAAGAGTACGGCCTAGAACACCTCCAGTGGATAGGCATGGAAGCAGGGATACCACCTTTCCTTAACTGTCATTCTCAACCTTCATACATCATTTGATATTGGTGACACCTGCCTTCTTGAAGTTGTTTCCACTTTGGCTACTACACCACTCCACACTTGATGTTTCTTATTCTCTAAGTCTCCAGCCTCCTATCAATGCCAAACTTCTTCTACTAAGCCCCTAAATATGGTTATTCCATGGTGTGTGTCCACTGCCATCTTACTGCTCAGTTTTTCATTCCTCTTCTCAGGGCCTCACATAGTCCCATGATCCTACTATGTGACTTTCAAACCCAGACTGAACCTTGTGTGCTGTAGGTTGAATTTCTCGGGAAGAAGACTTTGAGGTGGGGATAAGTATGTAGGAGGATGTTTAGGGAGTAAGAATGAGAAGAAGCCATAACAAAGAATAAGCCATAGCAGGAACATAGTAATTCTTTTTGTCAGAAGGCTGTTAATTGGTAGAGCTATATGCTACAGATAGTATATTTGTATTTCACCAAGTCTTTTTAAAGGTTATTAATGGCATTCCTATGAACAAAATGGAGAAGTGAACCAGAGTCAAGTATAATTATGTAAATTTGTATTTGTATGCCTCTGTCTAAGGATATCAAGCCAACATTCTTGAAGGCTGTTTCCTGTTCACTGACTTTCTTTAAGATTTAGATAAAAATATCAAAGGAATTCTTATGACATTTTTAGATGACATGAAACTGGGGGGGGGGGGGTAAAAAATATGCTGGGTGACAGAATCAGGTTCCAAAAAGTTCTTTTTTCTTTTAATTTTATTTATTTTTGGCTGTGTTGGGTTTTCGTTGCTGCACTCAGGCTTTCTCTAGTTGTGGCCAGCAGGAGCTATCCTTCATTGAAGTGCATGGGCTTCTCACTGCGGTGGCTTCTCTTGTTGCCGGGCATGGTTTCTAGGTGTGCGGGATTCAGTAGTTGCAGCATGCGGGCTCAGTAGTTGTGGCACATGGGCTCTAGGTTGCTCAGGCTTCAGTAGTTGTGGCACGCAGTCTCAGTAGTTGTGGCACGTGGGCTCAGTTGTGATGCACAGGCTTAGTTGCTCCGCAGCATGTGGGGTCTTTCTGGACCAGAGATCGAACCCTTGTCCCCTGCATTGGCAGGCGGATTCCTAACCACTATGCCACCAGGGAAGTCCCTCCATAAATGTCTTGACAGGATGGAATAATGGACCAAATTAAGTAAGATAAAGTTTAATTGTGACACGTTAGGCCCTGTATTTGTATCTTCAAATCAGCTACTTAGGTATAAAATAAGGAAGACTGTACTTAGTAGCATATGTAAAAAGGACTTAAGGTGATAGATCTTGACTCAGACTACACATGACAATCACCTGGGTGGAATTTTAAATATCCCAGGGCATAGGATCCACCCTCAGAAATTTATGTTAATTGGTCTGGGGTAAGGCCCAAGCATAAGTTTTTAAAAGCTTTCAAGGTGATTCATATATGTAGGCAAGTTTCATAACCACTAATTATAGCATGCTAAGAGTTAGTTGTGTGATATCACTTGCCTCTTGTCTGAGAAAGAAAGGGGGAAAGAAGGAAGGAAGGAAGGAAGGAGAGAAAGAAAGAGAGAGAAAGAAAGAAAGAAAGAAAAAGAAAGGAAGGAAGGAAGAAAAAGAAAGAAAGAAAGGAAGAGAAAGGAAGGAAGGAAAGGAGAAAGGAAGAAAGAAAGGGAGAGAAGGAGGGAGGGAGGAAGGAAGGAAGAAAGGAAGGAAGAAAGGAGGGAGGGAGGGAGGAGAAGAATGACAGAAAAAGAAATGCTGACATAATCTAAAGAGAAGGAGCACAGGACATCATCCATAGGAGGATGGGCTTTGGAGTAAGGTAAAACTGTTTTTGTCACAGCTCTACTCTTTCAATATATGTGGCCTTAATCTCTTTTGACCTGATTTTTCTGTTCTTTAGTACCTACTTCTTAGGTGGTGTTGTGAGCACTGAATAAGATTTTGCATGTGGAATGCTTGGCAAGGAACTTGGGATATAGTCAATGTTCAAAAAATGTTAGCAGAGGTTATTGTTGAACTGTAGTAATAGTATTATCAAATTTATGATGTGGAAACAAGAGTTTGCTCTCCTCTCTCTGGCCTAGGCAAAACATAATAGGGTTTAACTTGTAAGCATCAATCTTCAGGAAACATAGACAGCTGGTTTCAGTTCTGGTCATGGATGAACAAACTAAATATATATAAGGAACATTCACAACTACTGATGGTATTAGTCTGGAGACAAAGACGTAATTGTTTCTTAAAGAAAAGTTATAGTTCTGTCATGAGGATCAAATGTTAGATTATTCTGTGTAAATCTAAAAAGTGAAATTAGGAAGAATGGACAGAAACCAATGGAAAAGGAGATTCCAACAGTCAAAGCCTTTTCCTCAAAATGTACTAATGGCCTCATCACGGATTGGACTGCATGTTGTAGAGGGCATTTGGTGACCATTAAATTCATTGATAACCTATGATTAAATATTTCTTTTCTCTTGCTCTTTTGCTCTTCTGTTCCAACTCACCTTTCACAGTGCTGAAAATGAGTCTTCTTTACTAAGTGAAGCATGGATCATGGATCTCTTTAGCTCAAAATCCTTCTCTATTACACACTGAATTAATACAAAGTTTTCTGCTTGGTATTTGAGGTCTTGTAGCACCTGCTTCCAAGCTATTATTCCAGTCTATTCTAGTTTTACTTACTGCCACTCCCCATTCCATATGTTATAAGAAATTGTTACAAGAAACTGCCAAACTGTCCTCCAAAGTGGCTATACCAATTTTCATTCCCAGCAGCAATGAATGAAAGTTCCTATTGCTCCACAACCTTGTCAGCATTTGGTGTTGTCAGTGCTGTGGATTTTAGCCATTCTAATAAGTGTGTAGTGGTAGCTCGTTGTTTTAAGTTGTATTTTTGTAATGACGTATGATGTTGAGCATATTTTCATTTGCTTATTTGCCATCTTTATATCTTCTTTGGTGAGAAGGCTGCTCAGATCTTTTGGCCATTTTTAAATTAGGTTGTTTGCTTTTTTTGTGTGTGGAATTTTAAGAGTTCTTTATATATTTTGGATACCAGTCCTTTATCAGATAGATATTTTGAAAATATTTTCTCTATGGCCTGTCTTTTCATACTTTTAATGGTGTCTTTCACAGGACAGAAGTTTTTAATTTTAGTGAAATACAACTTATCAAGTTTTTCTTTCATGGATCATCCTTTTGGTGTTGTATCTAAACCTTCACCAAACCCAAAGCCACCTAGATTTTCCGTGTTATCTTCTAGGAGTTTTGCAGTTTTGCATTTTACCTTTGGGCCTATAATCCAGTTTAAGTTAAATTTCTGTGAAAGGTATAAGGCTGTCTCTAGATTAATTTTTTTGTATGTGGATGTCTGGTTGTTCTGACAACATTTGTTGAAAAAAACAGGCATTTCTTTTTATACCTATCATTTCTGTCTGAGAAAATTCTCTTTTCTCTCACCACTGCACATTTGACAGTTTACACTATCCCATACCCAGACTGCAACCAAGAAAACAACCAGGAGTTTATTCCTTATTGGTGATATGACAGGTTGATATAAGATGCCAGTGATTTCAACTAGGTTGTTTATCTCTGGTCATGGGGCTATGGGAGGTGATTCTCTTAAATTTTGCTTAGACATTTTCCAAGTATATTTTGAACTGAGAACCAGAGAAATAATCTTGATTGAAGGTCTAACTTTCCCAGGGTACCAGATAAAATGAAGTACCTCTCTTGGCATTCAAATGGCAAAATTCCAAGCTTGTGTGTCTGAGTAAAAGAAGTGTGTTTGAGTATTTGCTTGTGTTTGTGTGTTGAGGGAAAAGTTATCTTTATCAAAATGTCTCATACGCATTTCACATCTAACTTTTCTGAAGATGTTACATTATCTTTGTTATGTTATGTTGTCTTTGTACCAAATATATGCCTACTGCAGTTTCTGTCTTAGTGATTAACGTAAACACTCAGGTGCTCAAACTAGAAACCTGAGAGTAATTCTACAGTTTTCTTTCTTTATCCAACTGCAGATGCTGCAGTTGCTTGTATCTCCCCTAGTTATTGCTCAAGTATGTCCATCCTCCTTCATTCACATTTCCAGTGCTTTAGTTTAGGCCTCCATCATTTTATGGTCTGTTTTACTGTGATGACCTCCTAATCCCTTCCTTGTCAGTCTACCTTTCATATTGATTGTGGTCATAATGCACTTTATACAGTGCACATCTGCTGGTGTCATTACCCTGATTGAAATCTTGCAGTTTTAACTAATCAGCATAACAGAAGTCTCTTGATGGTCTCAGCTTTTAACTATCCTCTTCAGCTTTATCTTCAATTACTCGTCCAGATTTACACTGTGTTTCAGCCACAGAAAAAAATTACTTCTATTTCTTTGAATATTTTCACTCATCTTGGTCTGAAGTGTTCATCCTATTTGTTTTCTTGGCTGAAGGTTTAAATCCCCCATGAAGCCGTCCCTGATACCCATTTGCCTTCCCTGCATTTAACATCACTCCTCTGTGCTCTCAGATCACCCCCATAGCACTTGCCACATTTAACTGCAATTGTTTATTTAGCTGTTTTGCCCCTTCATCGAATGGAACTCCCAGAAGACTGAATTTTTTTGGTAAAATTTTTCATATGTATGGTCAATAGATAATATGTTGAATAAATAAATGAATAAATTCCTTACAAATAAACAGTTTTCCAAGTATAGAGAAATGCATCCCTGATATATTATCTTTTATATTCAGAAAACTTTAATTATAAATACCAAACAGATAATATGTATTTAAATCAATCCATCAAAAGGATGGCATTAAGCTCTTCGTATATGTACTCTTGAATGGAAGATAAAAGATAAGGTCCCTGTTCTCAGGAGGTTTGCAGTCTTGTTTTAAAGTTAATATGTAACCAAATAAAATGTGTGCTAGATAAGTCGAAGTCTAGAAAGTAGAAAGATTATTTAATTTATAGATGTATACCTGGAAAACATTTCTCAAATCTGGTTTACCGTGTCTCTTCATTCCCTAATATTCATGAACGTTCCAGAGCATCAAGCCCTATGGCTAAGGAATAAAAGCCACAGCAGAGGCAACTATTCACATTTAATGGTTAAGCAAGCAATTATGTGACACATGGCCATCAACAAAGTACTTTCACACCTCTGATCTCATGCAGTGCTCATAAAATTCCTATGAACAGTAATGAGTAGACAAAAATTTTAACCCCGATTTATAGAGGAGATACTGACATTCAGAGAAGAAAATAATTTTTTCATAACTCACACTACTAGGAATACATCATGAAGTAGAACTTAACCCAGATTTCTGGACTACAGAACTTGATCTTCTGCCTCTATTCCACAGCTCTGATTAGACTTGGTCCTTAAGTCCCAACATGTTTGAGGGTCAGAGTTGAGTATCAAAAACAACCAATGTCCACAAACTTTGTTTTCATAACCACTGTCCTCACCCCCAACAACACACATACGTGCATCCACACACACACGCACACATACAAGTGTGCCTAAAGCCCTATAAGATAAGGAAGGCTATGGCCAAGAGCAGGTCTGTGTGCTTAATATATGAGATTTTATTTTGTGCAACTTTTCTCTCTTTTCCAAAGGTATTTGTATAAATGAACATCAATTATTACACTATAGCTAATAGTAATCATGTTTTGGGTTCTGCATCATTAAATATTACTGCCTGGGGCTTCCCTGGTGGTGCAGTGGTTGAGAATCTGCCTGCTAATGCAGGGGACACGGGTTCAAGCCCTGGTCTGGGAAGATCCCACATGCCACGGAGCAACTGGGCCCGTGAGCCAAAACTACTGAGCCTGCGCATCTGGAGCCTGTGCTCCGCAACAAGAGAGGCCACGATGGTGAGAGGCCCGCGCACCACGATGAAGAGTGGCCCCCACTTGCCACAACTGGAGAAAGCCCTTGCACAGAGGCAAAGACCCAATACAGCAAAAATAAATTAATTAATTAATAAACTCCTACCCCCAACATCTATAAATAAATAAATAAATAAATAAATATTACTGCCTATGATGGGGCCTTGCTTTAAATTTACCACCTCCCCCCTCAAAACATAAAAAAAAATTTAATGAAAACTTATTTAAGTTTATTTGGTCATTATCAATCCTGGCTTCCCTGAATACATTAGTGTTTACAAAGGCTAATTTGGGTGCAGCATTTGAACTTTAATCACTGAAATTTTACATTACTTGTGAAAATAAAATGTGAAAGACGTGACCTAGTTTCTCTGTGGAGCTGTTTACATACCATCACGTTGATAGGTTGTCTAGAATTAGAATGTAAATTCATCCAGGTTTGGTTGAATTAAACATCTCTTTAACTTGGGTTTGTCTATATTAGTTTTAGACTGTAAGTCTAGGGAAAAGACTTTCTTGAAATTAACTTATTTTTGCAAATAAGTTTTCCCTAACATCAGTTTGTTTTCTAACATCAAAAGAAAATTAACAGGAGAATTAAAATTACCCTATGATGTGAAAACTATCGAACCTATATTTGCTTGCTCTGAAAGGCAAAATAATACTCAGGATTATAGACGCATATGCAATATTTATCTGACGCTGACACTCAACTGTGTTTAAGATATTGCTATATTACATAAAATTATATTAAAACTAGAATTCTGATTTGAAAATTTGTCTTCATTTAGTCACTCCCAATTTCTCCCTAAATACCTATAATGAAAAAGAAAAACAGGACTTCACCACAAGTGAACAAGCTTCAAAAAAGCCTATGCAATTAAGCACTTAGAACAGTGCTTTGCAGTGACAAGGCTTCTGTGCATTCAGTTCCCTCTGTATTTCTACTTCACACTGCTCACCTACGTAATCTCTACTCTTTATTCAAATTTTAGATCAAAGGGAGACTTCCTTAGGGAAATATTTTCTAATCCCCACTTGCCACCACATCCCCTACTTGGTGCTTTATGAAACATTCACTCAAAGTACTTATTTTAATGTCTAATTTAATATTCATTAGTGTGATTCCTTGGTTAATCTGTACTATAAACTCAGTAAAGTAAGGAATTTAATTTTTTATCACTATTATATCCTTAGCACAAAGAAATAGTACCTGGCATAAAATAGTTTCTCAATAAACTATTGATAAATGAATCACTGAGTGAATTGTCACATATGAAGAACTCATAATATATGACAGTTATACATATACATATATGTAGTCTAGCATAATATTTTTTTTCTTCTCTATCTTAATATGATGCTAGGTTATGGTTTCCGAAATCTCAGGTGGGCTTGGTTTTCATGTGATCTGTACATGCATATGCATTCACCATGTAAAACAGGTCCCTGATTGATCTGGTAGAAACTGAAAACCATGTCTAGCTGAACTTGGAGTAGCACAAATATTTCTTAAATGCAGTTAAAACTTAGGGGGATGAATAGACAAAAATACAAATCAACAGACAGCTAAATGAAGAAAATTCCTATGGGAACCCAGGCTTAATTTCAAAAAAGAGCCCATTTCAATAAAGATACTTGAGGTCACTGTCTACATCAAGCTGTACCAAATACAAATCTAGACAACCATACTTTTACTATGCTATTTCTGAATTATTATTGAGCCCAAGTACTGCTTTCCTTCACCTCAAGTTTCACCTCTCAGTGTCTCCTTTTTATAGACCTTCACATTTTGTAACATCCAGAATACAACAGAGCTTTAGGTAGAGAAGGGCTGCCAGGATTGGGCTTCTTTATGAGCATTTAAATTCTCCCAAGCCAGCCACTACAGTGGAATATATAGAGCCCTAGAAGCAAAGCATTCTGGACATTGTATGTTTTCATATACTCAGTTCAAAATATCAGAGAACTAGGCAGAGGGGTAGGATAAGTTACTTATAAGTTTGTCAGAAGAGAACCAAATGAATACCAAAAAGCACTGAACTGAAAGCTGGTCAGCGCCCAAACGGACAGAAAAACAGGATGAAGCTTAACTGTATATCCCACTTGTGGTTAAATATGAAATATAAATAGATCTAACTCCCCTGAGAATGAGTTTAGAGGAAGAGAGCAAGAAGAAGAGGAGAGAGGGGGGAGGGATGGGAGGAGGAGAACAAGGGGGAGAGGAGAGGAAGGAGGAAAGAATATATGTGTGTATGTATATATGTGTGTATATAGATATGTTTACACATACATGAAACTTATGGCTAAAATACAGTACTGTTGAACCAGAAAACGGGAAAATCATGTTTATGAATAAAGAAGACACAGTTCCAAAATTTTTCTGATGAAGAAATGTAAAGGAAATTTCAGAGAATACACTGTTATTATCCACTCTATGCATCAAGGCATTCCATCTGTGAAATAGGAGAAAGTCATGAGGAGAAAAAAATGCAAAAATAAAAATACATAAGATTAAATTGCGAGATGAATCACCCAAGGAAGGATATTTGAAAGTAACTAAAAATGTAGCAGCAAAGTGAAAACCAACAATGATGACCCTAAGGAGAGAATTGTCACTCTGGAACAGCAGAGTTGCAGAAATCAAACTTGAGAGACACTCTTAGATGCAGTAGAAAAAGTCAAAGAGAAGAAACTCTGGCAAAGAATGTGATCAGTATGGAGGAAAAAGCTTCTTGATTTATTTTTTTTAAATAATTGTGTACTTGAGAACAATAAAACTGAAAAGAAGAAATGATAATACCTCATACTGAAGAAAATAGTCATAAGCTGAAAAAGATCTCACTGCCCAGATTGAAAATTCACCTTGCTCTAGGCAATAATCAATGAAAAGAGAGCCACAAATTAGATATGTCTGGCAAATATTTGTATTTTAAAGGTAGAGAATAAAACCTATTGGTTTCAGAGTGAAAAAACATTACTAAAGAAAAAAGATTGGTCTCAGACATTCTCTCTTTAAAGTTCCAGAATGTAATGGAACATTTATATAATTTTTCCTAATTATTTTACCCAGCTAATTTGTCTTTTGTATGAATGCAACAGACATTCTCAGACATGCAAGAATGCATAAAATATGCCAGCTCTTTAATAAGTTATTTGTAGATATACTCAAGCTGAATGAGAGCTGAATCTTAATTTAAAGTGGAAGAATAGGAACTTTGGTGTTGGAGTTTCTTCTAATTCCTTACCATATGGAGGAAACTCAAAAGATGAGATTTTTAATGCTGAATGTGATATTTTGAAAAAATTGGTTAAATAATATTTTGATAAATTATAAGAGGACATCTTTCTAAAACAATATATATAAGCAATAAAAAATGAGCAATCAGGTCATGAAGATGAAGATAAGAGTAGGTGAGAATCTGATCATTCACTGCCTTATAGGACACGGTAATAAATTTGGCCTAAGGAGTAAAAGAGAAAAAATAAATAAATCAGAAAAGTAAAGAAACAAAGACCATAAAATAAATGAGAAGGGGATTCCCTGGTGGCACAGTGGTTAAGAATCCGCCTGCCAATGCAGGTGACATGGGTTCAAGCCCTGGTCCAGGAAGATCCCACATGCTGCGGAGCAACTAAGCCAGTGCAGCACAACTACTGAGCCTGTACTCTAGAGCCTGCGAGCCACAACTACTGAGACTGTATGCCACAACTACTGAAGCCCACGCACCTAGAGCCGGTGCTCCGCAACAAGAGAAGCCACTGCAATGAGAAGCCCTCGCCCAACAATGAAGAGTAGCCCCTGCTCGCTGCAACCAGAGAAAAGCCTGCGCACAGCAACAAAGACCCAACACGGCCAAAGATAAAATAAATAAATTTTAAAAAAAAATGAAAAAAGACTGAGATAAAAGTTATCAAACTATAAATGAATTTTAAGCTTTTTGTTAAAAGTTAAATAGTATTGGAATTAAAATAACAAGAATTAATCTCATAATAGTTTTGAGAGATCCATATAAAACAAATGACACACAAAGATTAAACATTAAAAATAGGTAAAAATATATTAAGTAAATACAAGAGCACAGCCAAATATAAAACAGTTAGACATTCAATGATAGACTGAATATAATTCAAGGCAACAAAATTAAATATGACAAAAGACTTAATTTATATTGGCACAGATGTCACAAGAAGATAGAATAATTACAATCCTTCTGTCCAGAAATCATCAAGCATCAAAAATATGAAGCAAAATATCATAGGATTAATACATAAAAGGATTATAGTGGGAAACATTGGCATGCCTCTCCATATTTTTGTTATTTAAAGTAGAAATAAATGAGGGGACGTTGAAGATGGTAGAGGAGTAAGAAGTGGCGATCATCTTCCTCCCCACAAATACATCAGAAATACATCTACTTGTGGAACAACTCCTATAGAACACCTACTGAATGCTGGCAGAAGACCTCAGACCTCCCAAAAGGCAAGAAAATCCCCATGTACATGCGTAGGGCAAAAGAGAAAAGAAAAAACAGAGACAAAAGAACAGGGATGGGACCTGGACCTCTGGGAGGGAGCTGTGAAGGAGGAAAAGATTCCACACACTAGGAAGCCACCTCACTGGTGGAGAAAGCGGGTGGGCAGGGGGGAAGCTTTGGAGACAGCAAGGAGAATGTAGCAACAGGGGTGCAGAAAGCAAAACAGAGAGATTCCCGCACAGAGGATTGGTGCTGAACAGCACTCACCAGCCTGAGAGGCTTGTCTGCTCACCCGCCGGGGCGGGTGGGGCTGGGAGCTGAGGCTCGGGCTTTGGAGGTCAGATCCCAGGGAGAGGACTGTGGTTGGCTATGTGAACACAGCCTGAAGGGGGCTACTTTGCCACAGCTAGCTGGGAGGGAGTCTGGGAAAAAGTCTGGACCTGCTGAAGAGGCAGGAGACCATTGTTTCAGGGTGCGCGGGGAGAGGAAATTCAGAGCACCACCTAAACGAGCTCCAGAGATGGGCACGAGCTGTGGCTATCAGTGCAGACACCAGAGATGGGCATGAAATGCTAAGGCTGCAGCTGCAGCCACCAAGAAGCCTGTGTACAAGCACAGGTCACTATCCATACCTCCCCTCCTGGGAGACTGTGCAGCCCACCACTGCTAGGGTCCTGTGATCCAGGGACAACTTCCCCGAGAGAACACATCATGCACCTCAGGCTGTTGCAAAGTCACTCCAGCCTCTGCCACCGCAGGCTCGCCCCACATTCCATACCCCTCACTCCCCCCAGCCTGAGTGAGCCAGAGCCCCCTAATCAGCTGCTCCTTTAACCCCGTCCTGTCTGAGTGAAGAACAGATGCCCTCACATGACCTACACGCAGAGGCAGGGCCGAATCCAAAGCTGAACCCCGCCTTTGGATAACATTAATAAATAACATTATTTAATTTATTTATTTATTTTCTTTCTTTCTTCTTTTTTCTCCCTTCTCTTCTGAGCCATGTGGCTGACAGGGTCATGGTGCTCCTGCCGAGTGTCAGGCCTGAGCCTCTGAGGTGGGAGAGCCAAGTTCAGGACATTGTCCCACCAGAGACCTCCTGGCCACACATAATATCAATCAGCGAGAGCTCTCCCAGAGATCTCCATCTCAACACTAAGACCCAGATCCACCCAACAAACAGCAGGCTACAGTGCTGGACACTCTATGCCAAACAACTAACAAGACAGGACCACAAACCCACCCATTAGTAGAGAAGCTTCCTAAAATCATAATAAGTTCACAGGCACCTCAGAACACACTACTGAGCATAGTCCTGCCCAACAGAAAGATAAGAACCAGCCTCATGCACCAGTCCCCTCCATCAGGAAACCTACACAACCCACTGAACCAACTTTACCCACTGGAGGCAGACACCAAAAACAATGGGAAATATGAAGCTGCAGCCTGAGAAAATGAGACCCCAAACACAGTAAGTTAAGCAAAATGAGAAGACAGAGAAACACACAGCAGATGAAGGAGCAAGGTAAAAACTCACCAGACCAAACAAATGAATAGGAAGTAGGCAGTCTACCTGAAAAAGAATTCAGAGCAATGATAGTAAAGATGATCCAAAATCTTGGAAATAGAATGGAGAAAATACAAGAAAAGGTTCTGTTTCTTTTTTTTCTTTTTTCTTTTTTTTTTTACGGTACACGGGCCTCTCTGTTGTGGCCTCCCCCGTTGCGGAGCACAGGCTCCGGATGCACAGGCTCAGTGGCCATAGCTCATGGGCGTAGATGCTCCGCAGCATGTGGGATCTTCCCGGACCAGTGCATGAACCCGTGTCCCCTGCATCGGCAAGCAGACTCTCAACCACTGCACCACCAGGGAAGCCCAACAAAAAAAACTTTTAACAAAGAACTAGAAGAACTAAAGAGCAAACAAACAATGATGAACAACACAATAAATGAAATTAAAAATCTCTAGAAGGAATCAATAGCAGAATACCTGAGGCAGAAGAATGGATAAGTGACCTGGAAGATAAAATAGTGGAAAAACTACTGCAGAGCAGAATAAAGAAAAAAGAATGAAAAGAATTGAGGACAGTCTAAGAGACCTCTGAGACAACATTAAACGCACCAACTTTTGAATTATAGAAGTCTCAGAAGAAAAAGGGGGAAAAAAAAAAAGGACTGAGAAAATATTTTAAGACATTATAGTTGAAAACTTCCCTAATATGGGAAAGGAAATAGTCAATCAAGTCCAGAAAGCACAGAGAGCCCCATTCACGGTAAATCCAAGGAGAAACACTCCAAGACACATATTATCAAACTATCAAAAATTAAAAAGAAACAATATTATAAGCAGTAAGGGAAAAGCAACAAGTAACATACAAGGGTATCACCATAGGATTAATAGCTGATCTTTAAGCAGAAACTCTGCAAGCCAGAAGGGAGTGACAGGACATATTTAATGTGATGAAAGGGAAAAAGCTACAACCAAGATTACTCTACCCAGCAAGGATCTCATTTAGATTCAACAGAGAAATTAAAACCTTTACAGACAAGCAAAAGCTAAGAGAATTCAGCAACACCAAACCAGCTTTACAACAAATGCTAAAGGAACTTCTCCAGGCAGGAAACACAAGAGAAGGAAAAGACCTACAATAACAAAACCCCAAAATTAAGAAAATGGTAACAGGAACATACATATCAATAACTACCTTAAATGTAAATGGATTAAAAGCTCCAACCAAAAATCATAGACTGGCTGAATGGATACAAAAATAAGACCCGTATATATGCTATCTACAAGAGACCCACTTCAGACCTAGGGACACATACAGACTGAAAGTGAGGGGATGAAAAAAGATATTCCATGCAAATGGAAATCAAAAGAAAGCTAGAGTAGCAATTCTCATATCAGACAAAATAGACTTTAAAATAAAGACTATTACAAGAGACAAAGAAGGACAATACATGATGATCAAGGGATCAATCCAGAAAGAAGATATACCAATTGTAAATATTTATGCACCCAATATAGGAGCACCTCAATACATAAGGCAAATACGAACCAATATAAAAGGGGAAATCAACAGTAACACAATAATAGTAGGGGACTTTAACACCCCACTTTCACCAAGGGACAGAACCTCCAAAATGAAAATAAATAAGGAAACACAAGCTTTAAATTATACATTAAACAAGATGGACTTAATTGATATTTGTAGGATATTCCATCCCAAAACAACAGAATACACTTTCTTCTCAACTGTTCGTGGAGCATTCTCCAGGATAGATCATGTCTTAGGTCACAAATCAACCCTTGGTAATTTTAAGAAAATTGAAATCGTATCCAGTATCTTTCCCAAACACAAGGCTATGAGACTAGATATCAATAACAGGAAAAAAAATCTGTAAAAATACAAACACCTGGAGGCTAAACAATACAGTATTAAATAACAAAGAAATCAAAGAGGAAGTCAAAATATACCTAGAAACAAATGACAATGAAAACACGATGACCCAAAACCTATAGCAATACAATCCTACCTCAAGAAACAAGAAACATCTCAAATAAACAACCTAACGTTACACGTAAGCACTTAGAGAAAGAAGAAAAAAAATCCCAAAGTTCGCAGAAGGAAAGAAATCATAACGATCAGATCAGAAATAAATGAAAAAGAAATGAAGGAAATTATAGCAAAGATCAATAAAACTAAAAGCTGGTTCTTTCAGAAGATAAACAAAATTGATCAACCATTAGCCAGACTCATCAAGAAAAAAAGGGAGAAAATTAAAATCAATAGAATTAGAAATGAAAAAGGAGAAGTAACAGCTGACACTGTAGAAATACAAAGGATCCTAAGAGATTACTACACATAACTCTATGCCAATAAAATGGACAACCTGGAAGAAGTGGACAAATTCTTAGAAAAGCACAACTTTCTGAGACTGAACCTGGAAGAAATAGAAAATATAAACAGACCAATAACGAGCAGTGAAATTGACACTGTGATGAAATATCTTCCAACAAACAAAAGCCCAGGACCAGATGGCTTCACAGGCGAATTTTATGCAACATTAGAGAAGAGCTAACACCTATCCTTCTCAAATTCTTCCGAATATAGCAGAGGGAGGAACACTCCCAAACTCACTCAAGGAGGCCCCCATCACCCTGATACCAAAACCAGACAAAGATGTCAGATAAAAAGAAAGCTACAGGGCCTCCCTGGTGGCGCAAGTGGTTGAGAGTCCGCCTGCTGATGCAGGGGATACGGGTTCGTGCCCCGGTCTGGGAGGATCCCATATGCCGCGGAGCGGCTGGGCCCGTGAGCCATGGCCGCTGAGCCTGCGCGTCCGGAGCCTGCGCGTCCGGAGCCTGTGCTCCGCAACGGGGGAGGCCACAGCAGTGAGGGGCCCGCATACCGCAAAAAAAAAAAAAAAAAAAAGAAAGCTACAGGCCAATATCAGTGATCATTATGGATGCAAAAATCCTCAACAAAATACTAGCAAATAGAATCCAACAACACATTAAAAGGATCATACACCATGATCAAGTGGGGTTTATCCCAGGAATGCAAACATTCTTCAATATACTCAAACCAAGCAATGTGATACACCACATTAAGAAACTGAAGAATAAAAACCATGTGATCATCTCAATAGATGCAGAATAAGCTTTTGACAAAATTCAACACCGATTTATGATAAAAACTCTACAGAAAGTAGGTATACAGGGAACTTACCTCAACATAATAAAGGTCATATATGAAAAACCCACAGCCAACATCATTCTCAATGTTGAAAAACTGAAACCATTTCCACTAAGATCAGGAACAAGACAAGGATGTCCACTCTCACCACTCTTATTCAACATACTTTTCGAAGTCCTAGCCACTGAAATCAGAGAAGAAAAAGAAATAAAAGGAATCCAAATTAGAAAAGAAGTAAAACTGTCACTGTTTTCAGATGACGTGATACTATACATAGAAAATCCTAAAGATTCCACCAGAAAACTACTAGAACTAATCAGTGAATTTGATAAGGCTGCAGGATGCAAAATTAATGCACAGAAATCTCTGGCATTCCTATACACCAACAACGAAAAATCAGAAAGAGAAGTTAAGGAGGCACTATCGTTTACCATTGCAACAAAAAAAATACCTAGAAATAAACCTCCCTTAGGAGGTGAAAGAATTGTACTCAGAAAACTATAAAACACTGATGAAAGAAATCAAAGACAATACAAACAGATGGAGAAATATACCATGTTCTTGGATTGGAAGAATCAATATTGTGAAAATGACTATAGTACCCAAAGCAATCTACATATTCAATGCAATCCCTGTCGAACTACCAGTGGCATTCTTCACAGAATTAGAATAAAAAATTTTGCAATTCGTATGGAAACACAAAAGATCCCAAATAGCCAAAGCAATCTTGAGAAAGAAAAACGGAGCTGGAGGAATCAGGCTCCCCAACTTCAAACTATACCACCATGAAACAGTAATCAAGACAGTATGGCAGTGGCACAAAAACAGAAATATAGATCAATGGTACAGGATCGAATGCCCAGAGATAAACCCATGCACATATGGTCACCTAATTTATGACACAGGAGGCAAGAACATACAATGGAGAAAGGACAGTCTCTTCAATAAGTGGTGCTTGGAAAACTGGACATCTATATGTAAAAGAATGAAATTAGAACACTAATTTCATCCTAACAGCATGCACAAATATAAACTCCAAATAGATTAAAGACGTAAATGTAAGACCAGATACTCTAAAACTCTTAGAGGAAAACATAGGAAAAATACTCTGACATAAACCACAGCAAGTTCTTTTTGCCCCACCTCCTAGAGTAACAGAAATAAAAACAAAAATAAACAAATGGGACTTAATTAAACTTAAAACTTTTGCACAGCAAAGGAAAACATGAACAAGACAAAAAGATAACCCTCATAATGGGAGAAAATACTTCAAATGAAATAGCAGACAAAGGTTTAATTTCCAAAATATACAAAAAACACATGGAGATCAATATGAAAACAACAAACAATCTAATTAAAAAATGAGCAGAAGATCTAAATAGACATTCCAACAAGGAAGACATACAGATGGCCAAGAGGTACACGAAAAGATGCTCAACATCACTAATTATTAGATAAATGCAAATCAAAACTACAATGAGTTATCACTTCACACTGGTCAGAATGGCCGTCATCAAAAAATCTAGAAACAATAAATGCTGGAAAGGGTGTGGTGAAAAGGGAACCCTCCTGCACTGTTGGTGGGAATGTGAATTGATACAACCACTATGGAACACAGTATGGAGGTTCCTTTAAAACCTAAAAATAGAAATACCATATGACCAGCAATCCCACTACTGGGCATATACCCTGAGAAAACCATAATTCAAAAAGAGACATGTACCACAATGTTCATTGCAGCACTATTTACAATAGCCAGGACATGGAAGCAACCTAAGTGTCCATCCACAGATGAATGGATAAAGAAGATGTGGCACATATAGACATTGGAATATTACTTAGCCATAAAAAGAAACAAAATTGAGTTATCTGTAGTGAAGTCAATGGACCTAGAGTCTGTCATACAGAGTGCAGTAAGTCAGAAAGAAAGAAACAAATACCGTAGGCTAACCCATATATATATATACATGGAACATAAAAAAATGGTACTGATGAACCTAGTTGCTGGGCAGAAATAAAGATGTAGATATAGAGAATGGACTTGAAGACACAGGATGGGAGGGGGAAGTGGGGGGAAGTGAGTGTAGCATAGACATATATACACTACTGAATGTAAAATAGCTAATGGGAAGCAGCAGCATAGCACAGGGAGGTCAGCTCTGTGCTTTCGGATGACCTAGAGGGGTGGGATAGGGAGGTTGGGAGGGAGGCTCAAGAGGGAGGGGATATGGGTACATACGTATGCATATGGCCGATTCACTCTGGTGTACAACAGAAACTAACACAGTATTGTGTAGCAATTATGTTCCAATAAAGTTCTATTAAAAAATTTTTAAGAAAGGAGAGAGTAAATTCTAGCTAAAACTACAAAACTGTGTATTAGAAATATAAGTATGTTTGGCTCCCTGTTTCCAAACCATTCAAAACACCCCAGATCTGGTTAGTGACTCATGCAGCTTCACTCCATTACAGGTTCTAGGACCAAGCCTTCTCCTAGTTAGATGGAATGGAACAAGTTCTGGACCAGTAGCTCCACACTTCTAAATTAACTTGACTTGCCTAATATCTCTCTTTCTGATCCTACTTCCAAAATGGGCCCTTCCTTTGTTCCTTATCAAATCTTGTACCCCATTTTCAGTAATTATGTTATTTTTGTTTTCTTGCACCATAACCTAGTTCCTAAACTCCAGTTTCTAATTCCACTGTTAGCCTTTCTGTGGATACCTTTGCCTACTATAAAGACAAATGCAAAATAAAAATAAGGGGCTTAATTCTCCCAGTGAAAACAAAGGAAGAGATTTCCTTCCATGCCCTTTACTAAGAGCATTTACATTAATTTTTTTTTAATTTTTTAAATTTAATTGTAAGTTCTTTCTCTGGGTCTTTGAAATGTTTGCAAATCTCTTAAAAACTATAAAAGCTGGTCCAGGCATGTCTTTCTGAAGGACTTAGGAGCCATATCTTTGAAATATAAACTACAAGGAAGATAGTACCCCCAGTTTTTGTGAGTGTAGGAGCCTGCCTTCCAAGACGCCTGGCTCCATGTTGCAAAACTATTTACTTCCTGTCATAAATATAGGGACAGTGTATTTTTTCTTGTTTAAAGTCAATTAACTAACACAGATAGTCACCCCAATTACCAGGTGAATTTAGGATGAACTATGTGTAATAAATGGATGCTGTTAATACCTCTTAATTGAAGACTATTGTTTATCTTTGCGGGCTTCTCACTGTTGTGGCCTTTCCCGTTGCGGAGCACAGGCTCCGGACGCGCAGGCTCAGCAGCCATGGCTCATGGGCCCAGCCGCTCCGCGGCATGTGGGATTTTCCCGGACCGGGGCACGAACCCGTGTCCCCTGCATCGGCAGGTGGACTCTCAACCACTGTGCCACCAGAGAAGCCCTCAAGGATTATTTTTAAGTATTAGGTAGGTAAGCTGTACACTGGGTGAAAGTTGAACTGTTTAGCAACTTTTTGTGGTTTTAGCATTATGCATATATAACCAAATAAAGCAACAGCCTCCCCTTGGTATCTCCAGTGCTCAACTGTGCTTAAACTAGAAAAGCAAGCAAAACTCTTTCCTCACACTAGCTCTAACACTTCTTAAACTAACAAGTCTATCAAAGAGAAAACAATTTATATCTATCATGCTTATCTGCTGGACTTGGATATAGCCAGCTCAACACTGATCACTTTATAAGGGGACAAGGATTAGATAAAGTTGAGGACAGGCATGATATGTTACTAATGTTTTAGGGTAAATTTAAATCACACAAAATGTTTGCACAAATAATCACTTACTAATTTGCCTTGGTGTAAAAATATGTTTTTATATCCTAAGATATAGATTACTATGCATTATGAAATGCTACTTTTTCTAAAACTAATGATAATATTAAACAATTTATATTAATATATAAAATGTACCTATTAAAATTTTAGAATTCTTTTTTAAGAATTTAAATTTAAGAATATCTTGTATAGGGCTTCCCTGGTGGTGCAGTGGTTGAGAGTCCATCTGTTGATGCAGTGGACGCGGGTTCGTGCCCCGGTCCGGGAAGATCCCACATGCCGCGGAGCTGCTGGGCCCGTGAGCTATGGCCGCTGAGCCTGCGCATCCGGAGCCTGTGCACCGCAATGGGAGAGGCCACAACAGTGAGGGGCCCACGTACCACAAAAAAAAAAAAAAAAAAAAAGAATGCCTTGTATAAATGAGATTTCCATAGCGTGGTATAAATATCTCTTTCATTAAAAAATTTTTTTTTGTTTTGTTCCAAAATTGTTTTAATATGATTGAGATTATTTAGAAATATTTGCAATTCTCTTTATTAGGTTATCCTTCTAGGATTTGATTTAATATCACAGGACATATTTTGTAAATTTAAAACCAATCTTCATGAAAATAATAAATTTACTTCTTAATAGCTTTATTGACTAAAATTTCTACTTCATAAACATTGGCGATGTTGTTTAGTGTATATCCTCAGTGGTTGCTCTCTCTTTACTGAAACTGAAAGTTTAAGGTAAACTAACATTTATAATGTGGTTTACAAATTGTTCTCAGACTTATTATCTTATTTAGTTTTTACAACACATTTGTGAGTTAGATGTTATGATTCTTTAAAGAGGTATAGACAAATTTATGGTTTTTATAATAAATATCATACCTTTTTAAAATTGATATATAGTTGATTTGCAATGTTTCAGGTATACAGCAAAGTGATTCAGTTATACATACATATATATATATATATATATATATATTCTTTTTCAGATTCTTTTCCATTATAGGTTATTACAAGATATTGAATATAGTTCCTTGTGCTATAGTGGGTCCTTATTGTTTATCTATTTTATATATAGTTGTGTATATCTGTTAATCCCAAATTCCTCCCCCCTTTCCCTTTGGTAACCATAAGTTTGTTTTTTATGTCTGTGAGTCTATTTCTAAATATCATACACTTTCAATTAAAAAATATTCCTTTTGTTATCCAGAAAAAAAGTCCTTCTATGTGTCACTTTCCACATCAGGGAATGATAAAGCTGGAAGGATTTTCACCAAATTTAAAGAGCAAGTTTGGTTTGGGATTGTCTAATTTAAGTGTGGCTATTGTGTTACATACCACATCCCTATTCAGGACCAGAGGATAGAGACCTTAGGGAAAGGATCAGACAGTCTGCTGAGCAGACTTGTGACGAGGTTGATTTGTGATGGAGTTGTTTCCCACTTAGGCACCAGCGAGCCTCGTAGCTGTGCTGCAGGGTGTTTAGTGGCAGGCATTTATTTAGTTAAAGACAAGTAATGTTTTTCATTAGTAACAATGGGGAGCCAACTAGCAATATATAAGAATTTTCCTCCTTCTTAAGATTTTCAAAAACTCTTTCTGCATGTAAAAACCATTTTTCTTTACAGTGGAAGATACCCATATGTTCAATAAGTCCCTTGGGGTCACAGCATATTCTTCTTTTATTCTTAAAAAGAAAAATATGCTATGACATTAATGGCTTAGAAGTGTTGTGGACTTCGGGCCATCCCTGAAAAACACCAAATGCAGTCAGTTCCGTCTGAAGTATTGAATATTTTGGAGAACATAAAAGTCAACCATTCTATCTTGTACTCGAAGGCTGACCATCACTCAAAACATAAAAACAAAAATTATGAAACTGCACTCATATTTCATGGCAGCCCACATAAAGAGAACAAAAGTTAGTTGGTTACTCATTCAGCTAGCATTTAATTGGGGATGGTTTTCACTCCTGCAATATCAAATATTAATATGTGAAAGTTGACTTTATTAAGTAAAGTAGTTTTCATTTTACATTCAAAGTCAATCAAATACCCTCCGGCAAACATTCACCCTTCTAATGGATTTTAAAAGTAAAAAGGCAAAAAACATATTTATGCGGTATACTTTGTGATCACAATGGAACTTATTTAGAAATGATTAACAATAAATTATCTAGGAAAACACTAAATGCAACACATCTAAATAATTCATGGGTCAAGAAACAAATCACAAGAAAATTAGAAAATACTTTGATCTGAATATACGACGTATAACAAGAATACACGACGTATCAAAATATGTAGTTTGCTACTAATGCAGTGCTTAGGAGAAAATGTATGGCTTTCAATGATTAGATTAAGAAAAGACAAACCCTAAATTAATGGCCTAAAAGTTCTCCTCAAGAAGCTAGAAACAAGCACAAAGTGAAACCGAAGTAAGTAGCAGAAAACCATGTGGACAGTTTAGTTTGAGACATATTGTGGTATCTTCTCAATCATAATACAAATTTAACCGTTAGATTAATTCTGCTCTGTTGTCATGATTTCCCCCAATGAATTTTGTTAAAATAAATCAGTAAGTGGATTTGTACATGCTACACCTCTATACTATTTACCACTTTCAGAGGGAGTAAAAGTAATACAGGCATAATATAGTAGTGGAATTTGAACAACTAGTGAGCAAAAGCTAGAAACAAAGTTTTTCTCAACTTGTGACTCACAGACGCAGAATAGAGTTCATGGACTCTAGAAACCAGACTGCCTCTATTTGAAAGCCACTTTCTCACTTCATAGCTGTGTGTTGATATAAACCTTAACAATTTACATAACCTCTCTTTGCCCCAGTTTTCTTGTATGTAAAATGGAGATAATATTGTTATGAAGACTGAACAAGTATTATTTGTAAAGTACTTTGAAATGAACCTGGCACAAAATGGACCTCTATAGGTTTTTATTAAATTCTTTGAAATGTAAATAAAAACTAGAGACTTTAGTTACCAGTATCCAATTAATACATGATTCTATAGAATGTATGGTTTAAAATCCATAAAAAATCCTATAGAATAATATAAATTAACACTTAAATTATCCTTGGAAGTAGCTGTTATATCTTAGATATAATAATACTTCCCCTTAAGCAAGTTCTATCCTATAAGTTGGTTATTATTTAAGCTTTGTAAGTTGCTTCGCAAATTGAGCCAGGCAAATATCCAATATAACAGTTCTCCTGTGTTTAATACAGAATGAAGATTTATCAGTAAAACCAAAAAATAAAAGCATGGCGAACATCAAGGCGGGCACCTAGTTTTATGCAAATCAAATTGATGACTAATTATATTGTTTCCCAGATAAAAAGAGGCCACCCTTCAGTTTTCATCAAAATTCATAGGTGTCAGAATTCATTAACATAGGGTTCTTGTTATTAGGGGTGGTACTCACTTATTGAACACTTGAAGTTTTTAAAAGCATGTAAAAAGGTGTTGGTTATCTGTCTTGCAATGAAAAGGCCTTTCATGAGATTTTATTGTCACAATATAATTTATAATTTCATATTGAGATATTAGAAAGTAAAGACACCTGAAAATCCATAGGACAGTTTTTCAAATATTATTCTAGTATGTATTTCCCTGAGTGACATGCTTTGGTACATTGATTAAACATGGTCCACCAAATTAATTTCAATACTTCCAATTTTCTAGTCTTTAAGAGTTGTAATCCAAATTTAGTCTTTGTGAATGGCAGAAGCACAAACTTCTAACAACTGCCTGAAGTCTGAATACATGTAAGTTCCTTTGTTAAAGTTTGAAAATCAAGGTAAAAATTAATTCTAGTCATAGAGGGTGAATTCAAGAAATCCTTGGTGCATTTTAATGACTGACAAAGGTAAGAGGATAAATACAATATTAATTTTATGAGTTTTTTTATGCTTGAGTAAACAAAAATTTGTAATTATATTTACAGGGCTTGGCTGTGTTGAAAGATAAGGGATAATTACATTCATGCCTGATGGGAAAAAGACAGCACAAATTATGCAGGGTTTGTTTGTTAACAGAACTGTAATATTAGGAAACCCAATCAAATGTTAATCAATTACAAGAAAAAGTGCTATTTATGAATGCGTTACAGCAAGAAAATCTATATATTTTAGGAATTGAAAATATTTTCATTTTTCTCCCTATTATAATTTCTTCTCTCATACATAAAATATGGCAGGCTTTCACATCAGGCAGATAATTTTGATTTAAATAATATTTATGCAGCTTTCCTGGACAAGTAAAATATACAACTGTGAGACTTAATTCTTAGTTTTTATACAGGCCATATTTCCATTATTTATAAATATTCCATATTTCCCAAACTAATAAGTTTTATTTGATGGCATTTGAAAGAAGAAAAAACAACTGAAATTAAGCTTCATAAATTGCTGTCTTTAGATAATGTTTTCCTTATAATGAGATATAAATTCTAAAATACCTAATGGTCAAAATATATGCAAAATATTAGCATATTGAGGTAATTAATTTTGCTTTCTAGAAGTAAATTTTTCAGTTTGGAGCAGATATATACTGTCTTCTATTATGAAATGAAAGGAATTGAGTATGTATTTACCTGTACCTTCTGTGTGCCATAACCTTCCAATAATTTCCAATATATATTTACTCTTTAATCTTGCCAGGGTTTTATGATATTTGCATGTTGTTTGCACTGATTATTCCTGCATTTGCTTAGCTTTATTTAAAATAAGTTTTTTATTTTAAAAAGTTTATTTAAAATAAGCTTTATTTAAAATAAATTTAATATATATATTATAATCTTTCCATTTGCTGTTTTCATTTCCCACGTTTCACCCACATGCTTTTGCTCTTATATATATGCATAGGTGTTATTTTTCTTTTCGGTTATTATTCATCTTTTATTTATATTATTTTAACAATACCTCTAAATAGAAATACCATTATTCAAAGATGAATATTCAAAGATGAATAATAGTATATCTACTTGGGGTATTGTTAAAATAATATAGAGAGGGAAGGGGGATAGATTTTTGGTAAATGGAAGCATTTATGTATTACTATGTAAATATAGTTAAGATTAGAGTTTATCTGGGACATTCTTTCATCAAACTGTTTGACTTTTGTATTGAGGGCACAGCACATTTCAGTTTGGGGCCACTGTGCCTCACAGAAATACTCCTCAATTCACACACCTCTGGATTATGATCTGATGGTCAGAGGTTTTCCTTTATCTTTTATCTTACCTTATCTAGACACTTCTTGTATTATATTTAGAACTTAAATTTGTCCATTTGAACATATTAATATTCTTGAAGTAACAAGAAAAAGAACATGATGGGAAGATGATAAATTGGAAATAAAACACTTAATAAGATAAATTCTACCAATTTTTCAAGAGTATCATGAGAGACCAGAGTTATCATATGATATAAACATATTTAGAAGTAAAATATAAGTTAGTTTAAATAGTTCAAATACTTCCTGCTATAGAATTTGTCAAACAATTTTATCTGGATTCAATTTAACTTTCAGGAGGAATCTATCTAGTATTATTTTGTTTCAGTATTATGACAACATTTTTACCACACCCCTTCCAGCATTTATTGTTTCTAGTATTTTTGATAATGGCCATTCTGACTGGTGTGAGGTGATACCTCATTGTAGTTTTGATTTGCATTTCTCTAATAATTAGTGATGTTGAGCATCTTTTCATGTGCCTCTTGGCAATCTGTATGTCTTCTTTGGTGAGATGTCTATTTAGGTCTTCTGCCCCATTTTTTTAATTGGATTGTTTGTTTTTTTGATATTGAGCTCCATGAGCTGTTTGTGTATTTTGGAGATTAATCCTTTGTCCGTTGTTTTTTTTGTTTGTTTGGTTTTTGGTCCATTGTTTCATTTGCAAATATTTTCTCCCATTCTGAGGGTTGTCTAGCATCGACATATATACACTACCAAATGTAAAATAGTTAGCTAGTGGGAAGCAGCCGCACAGCACAGAGAGATTGCTCGGTGCTTTGTGACGACCTAGAGGGGTGGGATTGGGGGGTGGGGAGGGAGGCTCAAGAGGGAGCGGATATGGGGACATATGTATGCATATGGCTGATTCACTTTGTTGTACAACGGAAGCTAACACAGTATTGTGAAGCAATTATACTCCAGTAAAGATCTATTTAAAAAAATATATGACAGCACTATACTTCTGGGAGAAAATTTTTCACATATCTTTGCAGAAGGAACAAAGCCCCTGCCTTCTTTCAGATAATACAGTTTTCCCTTTTACTCTGCCTTTTCTTTTCTTTTATTTATTTATTTATTTTTTTTATTAGTCTCTGCTTTACAACAAAGTGAATCAGTCATACATATATATCTGTTCCCACATCCCCTCCCTCCTGCGTCTCCCTCCCTCCCACCCTCCCCATCCCACCCCTCCAGGCGGCCACAAAGCACCGAGCCGATCCCCCCGCGCCTCGCGGCCACCCCCCACCATCCATCCACCCCACGCCCGGCAGTGTATACACGTCCATGCCTCTCCCCCGCCCCGTCACAGCCCCCCCCATATCCCCAAGCCCACCCCCAGTAGGTCTATGTCTCTATTCCTGTTTTACCCCTAAGTTCTTCATGACATTTTTTTTCTTAAATTCCATATATATGTGTTAGCATACGGTATTTCTGACTTACTTCACTCTGTATGACAGGCTCTAGGTCTATCCACTTCATTACAAATAGCTCAGTTTCGTTTCTTTTTATGGCTGAGTAATATTCCATTGTATATATGTGCCACATCTTCTTTATCCATTCATCTGATGATGGACACTTGGGTTGTTTCCATCTCCAGGCTATTGTGAATAGAGCTGCAATGAACATTTTGGTACATGTCTCTTTTTGAATTATGGTTTTCTCAGGGTATATGCCTAGTAGTGGGATTGCTGGGTCATATGGTAGTTCTATTTTTAGTTTTTTAAGGAACCTCCATACTGTTCTCCATAGCGGCTGTACCAATTCACATTCCCACCAGCATTGCAAGAGTGTTCCCTTTTTTCCACACCCTCTCCAGCATTTATTGTTTCTAGATTTCTTGATGATGGCCATTCTGACTGGTGTGAGATGATATCTCATTGTAGTTTTGATTTGCATTTCTCTAATGATTAATGATGTTGAGCATTCTTTCATGTGTTTGTTGGCAGTCTGTATATCTTCTTTGGAGAAATGCCTATTTAAGTCTTCTGCCCATTTTTGGATTGGGTTGTTTGTTTTTTTGCTATTGAGCTGCATGAGCTGCTTATAAATTTTGGAGATTAATCCTTTGTCAGTTGCTTCATTTGCAGATATTTTCTCCCATTCTGAGGGTTGTCTTTTGGTCTTGTTTATGGTTTCCTTTGCTGTGCAAAAGCTTTGAAGTTTCATTAGGTCCCATTTGTTAATCTTTGTTTTTATTTCTATTTCTCTAGGAGGTGGGTCCAAAAGGATCTTGCTGTGATTTATGTCATAGAGGGTTTTGCCTATGTTTTCCTCTAAGAGGTTTAGAGGGTCTGGACTTACATTTAGGTCTTTAATCCATTTTGAGCTTATTTTTGTGTATGGTGTTAGGGAACGATCTAATCTCATGCCTTTTCTTTTAGAAGACTATACTTTGTTAACATTTTCCAAGGTTTATTAGTCATTGTTCATTAGTATTATTTGTACCCCTTTGAATGAAGCCTTACACTGGGTGTGAACAGTACATATCTATGTATCTCTATCTATCTATCTATCTCCAGTACATAGAAGTCTACTATTACACCTCTAGTACTAGTGACACTTATTTCTTTTATAAGAGATAAGAATCTTTATTCATAGAACCAAATGACTAAAAAGTTTCCGTAGCTAAATGAATGTATATGTCTCCTCCCATCCTGTCTTGCAATGACAACTGAAATTTTCTTGCCCATAGACAGAAGAGTATTAACCTAGAGAATAAGCTGTTGATTCAGGGTAATATTATTTATTTAAATATGAAAGTCTCTTTAAGGGCTATATGTCCATTTATTTTTTTTAAGGACCTATGAACCATCTTAAATATGTATAGACTTTTTTCTTCAACTACTTTGAGAGAGTTTGAATTACCTATATATGTTTAAATAATTTAGGTTAGTGTTTTTCTAACCATTAAAAGAGAGTCCTGAAAAGAAAAATAATCAGGCAATTCCTAATTTTTATTTCTATTTTATCCACATTTTTAATATCAGAAGGAGATGAATGAGGAATTTTCGTGTTATGATGACTTTTGTTTCCCTATGGAAACTTATAACTATAGGATTACAATAATAAATATTTGAAAAAAGAAATATTCAATATTATTTTTCTCATATATACATTATATGTATCATATTATATATAATACATATATGATATATTTTACTTATTTTATGTTACTAATTTAATTTTATTTAGTACTCATCAGTTCATTTATTTTACATTATCTTCCTATGGAAAGAGACTAATAAAATAATTTATTTAACAATTCTCCCAGTATTGAGAATCATCAACACACCCACCTCTTAGATGATTAAGTTCCCAAAGACCTACCTTCTAACTGTTTATTATTATTATATATAATTTCAGATGTGGGTATATACCAAGATGAATAAAAAAAAGATTAGTGAAAAGAATATTTAATCACTACAGAAAATTTGGAAAATATAGAAGAACATAAGAAAATGAAAATTGTACATAATCCTATCACTCAATGAGAACCAATGTTAATACAAGAAAATTTTCTTCCATTGTTTCTTTCCCAATGGCTGGATGGATAGATTATACGTTTAGATTATATGTAGATTATACGTCTACATTATATATTTATATAAAATATATATTAAATTTATAATTTCCATTGCATAGAATTTATCCTGTATATACTACATAAATATTATACGTTACTTTTGTAAGTTTGTATAGAGGTTCTTTTGTATACTTATTTTCTCACTTATTTTTATAAAGTTGAAATTAATGTTTTGAAAAAATGTTGTATTGCTTAGAGAAATTAACCATAAGACTTTTTGCTTTTTTTTTCTCTTCACAAAATCCCATGTTTGGACAAACTTTGAAAGAGTCAACCCTTTTTCTTCAGGCAGACAGGCATTATTATGCACATCTTACAGATATGACCTTGAGATCCATATACATAAATGAATGACTCAAGTAACTAAGTGGTGATGGACTGCGGGGGTGGGGATGAAGCATCTAGCTGCCCACACTCTGCTGATTTATGTTCCCTCAACATAAACCTGTGGAGTTCTTCTCACCAGCCTTTTATATTTTTCTTTGAATTTCATAACCTATTATAATTTGAAGGGAGAGAATATGAGCGAACTTCCTCTTTGTACTTCTAGTTTGAAATATAGAACATACCTATACAGTCAAGCAGAAAATGATTAATTTAGGGCTGACAATAAAAAACTCCTAAATAATAGGATTATTTTTGATACCCACCTGAATTCTTGAGTGTTTAACATTTTCTCAATCAATCCTTTGTTATGACACCATATGTAACCACAGCATTCCTTTGTTCTAAAATTACTTTTCTTGGCACTTTGTCAATCCTCAATATATGGAGCAGAGAAACTCTGAGCCTTAACTATAGCAAAGTGTGGCCATTTTAAAAACTGAAAGACATAAATTGCAATCTGTAAGTACACACCTTTTAGAAAAGACACTAAGAAAAGAAAAAGCCCATTTATAATTTGGAAAAAGTAGGACTCGTGCACTAAGTCAATGTAGAAAGAAGAGCCAGTTGCCCTTTGGATGTCAGAAAGTCAAGAATAAAGTAGAAGCAGCTGTACACATCTGAAAGCTCCCTCATCTTGTGATCTTTTGAAGAAGTGATCTTACATTAACCATTCCAGAAAGCGCTAAGCAATTATATTTCCTAAGTAATCCCATGTTTAAATAAATCATATTAAGCAAACACTCAAACACAGTGTCATGAAGAGCTGAACTAAAAAGAAAAGCAAAATTATAAACATACAAACATAATTCTCAATATACTGATTAGACAATTTAGTTTGCTGAGCAGTAGCTCATCTTTTTGCTGTGTGATAATAGTGGTAATTTCTTTACATGATGTTTGTTGTAATCATTTATGTTTGATGGAAACATCTAACTATAGAGAGAACATCTGGAATTATAGATACTTAATT
This sequence comes from Mesoplodon densirostris, assembly GCF_025265405.1. NCBI lineage: Eukaryota > Metazoa > Chordata > Mammalia > Artiodactyla > Ziphiidae > Mesoplodon > Mesoplodon densirostris. The sequence goes on along the minus strand of NC_082664.1, from coordinate 55,534,381 downwards.
TTGACTGGCTCTACTTTAAAGACCCAAGGGTAAAGAGAACTAAAAATCAGACCACGCCACAGGAAAAACACAAAGGAACATTGATACTAAGAGAGCACAGCCTTAATACAGTAGGAAGACAATAACAGGATAGTAGCAATAGATAGTGTAGCAGAAATGTATGAGGTATGACATTGCTAAGAGAAAAAATAATCCCTCTTGAAAAGAATCATGAAAGCACTTCATCTGATGAGGAAAAGGCCAGTCTTTTGAGTTTCTGCAAGTGTGGTAGGCTGAGTAATGGAATTATTCAATCAGTAGAAGATTTTAATTTCAATGAAGTCTAATATATTATTTTTTATTTTATGTTTATTACTCTCTGTGTATTGTCAAAGAAATCAGGTTCTGAAGCAGGCAAAAAAGCATCCCAAACCCCCAAATCTAAATATTATAACTATTACTATTTTGGTATATATCATTACATATTTTTATTTTGTATATATATATTTCATATCTCCTTTATCCAGTCATCCATCAATGAACACTTACATTTTCCCATACCTTGGCTATTGTAAATAATGCAATAAACATGAGAGTGCAGATATCTTTTTGATATCCTGTTTTCATTTTCCTTGGGTATATAACCAGAAGTGGGATTGCTGGATCATGGTCACACCTGTTGGAATGGCTATTATCAAGAAAGCAAGAGTTAACAAGTGTTGGCAAGGATATGGAGAAAAGGGAACCTTTGTGTACTGTTGATGGAAATATAAATTGGTACAGCCATAATGAAAAACAGTTCCTCAAAAAATATTTTTTAACAGTATTTAACATTTTAATAGTACTCATTCACTATAGTTGCATTTCTCTACTAGATTTGATACTGGAAACCAACCCCTTTAAGTACAAGATCAAGGTGATGGGAGGGTTGATTCCTTCTAAGGCTTGTGAGGAAGAATCCATTCCATCCCTCTCACTAGCTTTTGGTGGGTTGCTGGCATTGCTGGCAATCTTTGGCATTCTTTGCCTTATATAAGCATCACTTTGAGATCTGCCTTCATTTTCACATGACATTTTCCCTGCATATGTGTCTGTGTCCAAATGTCCCTTTTTTATAAGGACACAAGTCATATGAGATTAGGGGCCCACCCTACTGGAGTGTGACTTCATCTTAACTCATTATATCTGCCATGGTTCTATTCTCAAATAAGTTCATATTCTGAGGTAGTGGGGGCCAGGACTTCAACATATAAATTTGAGAGGAACACAATCCAACCTATAACATATGATAGGACTATATTTACCTTCGTAAGAAATTGCCAAACTGTTTTCTGAAGTGGCTGTAACATTTTCCATTCCCACCAGCAATGAATGAACATTGGCAGTGCCTATCCAATCACTGTCTAGGGGAAGAGAATCCTATTCAAGGGGTTTTCAATTTCCCAGTCCCACTGGCAAGATCATTCCAGTTGCAGCTGGATGCCATAATTACCTGCGTTAATCTCTCTTCTTTGTTCTGATCTCATGCCTGACAAGCATCCATCTGAGTAGAAATTGGCTCTTGTCTAGATCTAACTGGGTGGTTATGCCACCCCCCAGGAGAGGCATATTTCTCATTGTAAATCAACTAAACAGCAGCATGACTTTATGCATTAGTTATTTCAGCTTTGGGGAACCCTCTTGAGAGATGAAACCCTTCTTGGCTTGCTAATAAAATCAAGTGCCTAAGTTTGTGGGGGCCAATAAACCATGGTAAATATGCAGAGTGCTCATCTGTGAAATATGATAAAAATCGCCAGCACTTCCTGGTGACATCCAGAGATTACTCCTGCTTATGTTTGTCTTTTAACCCTCATTTTAAACTGGTACATAGTAAACCTACTTTCTTTATTATCATTGATAATACAATTCTTTATATTACTTAGATTATTGCTAGAGTGACAATAAAGTCTTATTTCTCTTTATAATAATGGTTGGAAACCAAGAATAGAAGTTATAAGGAATAGATCATACTAATTCTTGTTTCCAAACTTGACCAGATCCATCAGAATTTAGATGACTTTCGTTGTTTTGTGTGTGTGAGAGAGACATCATTTATCTACATTTGTATTTCTTTAGAAGACTCTAGTTTTAGGAACTTCTAAGTCACTTCTAATCTTACCATGTTTCATAACCATTTTTGAAGATTATTCCCACTCATAAGTTATTGTAAGTCACTTTTCAAATTTTATGTATAGTTTGTGGGGGATTTAAGGAGTATAACCTGAGCACAGATTCCTGAACTTCCTTTCACCTAAATGCTCTACTTGGAGAAGCTCAAAACCAAAGTTCCTGTTTCCAAAGTGTGTGAGATAACAGGTTTTGCCAGTATGTCCATAAAAAGTCAGCAGGGAGGTGTCTTGCCTGCCTACCCTGAGTGCTTCTTATCATTCAGGTGAGTCCATGTAAGTACATACCTCTCTGCTTAGGGGTCACAGGCCATCCCAGCTTGACCCTTCCTGCTGCAATAAAACCTCTTATGTCATTGTTTCATTTGATATGACACATTTCAACCAGCTCCTGCATTTCAGATAGCCAATAGGGAAAAAACCATTTCAATTTGTAATCTTTGGAAGGTTTAGACATTTACTTTGCACTTAAGAAAAAGTAAGGTGGTCTTTCCAAAACTGTAAGCTCAAACAATCTAAAAAGTTTATGCCTTGAAATTTTATCATATACTTTTGCCCTTTTCCTTGTCTTTTTCAATACAAAGCGTTGGGTAATATTCATCCTTGTACCCACCAATATTTACCACAGTTGCAAATACTAGTTGGATTGGACTCAACAATAGTTTGAATTCAATAATCAAAATCAGTTCCTTCATTTAAGTAGCAATTCTATAGATGGTGAGGATTTTCCTCCCATTATTGAAATATTTACTGTCAGAAAAATGAGAACTGGGTTTCTGGTACCATGGAATTCTTTTTAAAGTGTTTTCCCCTATAATTCTAGTGATTCGTTACATATTTACTGACCAACTACTAGATGCAAGACTCACTGAGCTATAGTGACATGTGAGTCAACTGAGAATCAGACATGTATCATAAAGTTTTTTAAAATTTTAGACATTTGTAAGTAACATTCTGTCCATCTCTTCCTCTTAGTATGTGTAGAGTGTGTATGGTATCTCTTGCTTTTCATTTTATAAGATAATGAAGTAATAATTATCATTTTAACTACTTGGCACAGTTTATCATTTCTGAGCTATTTAGAGTATCATTTGGAGGAAAATAAAATCGGCTGAAATGCATTTAAATTTGCATTCTCCTTGACATTAAAGAAGGTTAAGATGTATCAGTACTATCTTTGAAGTATTTTAATTCTTTCTGTTTTCAGAAATGAAGTAGAATATTGTTGATATGTTCCTTGAAAAAAAAATCAACTTAGTTAACACACATTCATTCAAAAGTTCAGTATTAAGTCCTTATTAATCTATCTATTCTTTGCTCTGGAATATGAAAAATCTCTCCAAATGGAATTCTGTACTCTCTCCCAACTGCCTATAAAAACTCCACCTGTGCTTCAAAACAGTTCAAAATCACTCTTTTCCTGAAATAGCTTTCTAAGTTTCCCTACTTGAAGTTTGTTTGTTTGCTTACCAGACTAAAAGGAAATGTTCTGTTAGAAGAACAAAATGGAAGAATGTGTATCCACAGAAGCCAAGGCAAAGTGTTTCAAGGAGAGTAGTCAACTGTGTCCAATACTACTGAGAAATGGAGTAGAAGGTCACTCTTTAATGACCGTGATTTGGCAAAATGGAAGTTATTAGTGACCTTGTAAAGAGCAATTTCAGAAGGAGTTAAAGAGAAAATAGTGATTAGGAGGTAGAATCAGAATAGACAATTTCTTAGGTCAATTGGAGCAACCAGAGTTGAGGGAGTTTTTGTTTTTTCTTTGTGTCTTTTCCTGCTTGTTTTAATAAGGAAGGGACTGAAACAAGCTCCTATTTGGGGCCACATGTTTTACCCTTGTCTGCATCATTCTGTGCAAAGAACACACTGTACTGGACCTCAAAGGAATTGGTCTTTCTTCTACTTTGCTACTAATTCTATCATCTTAGTCATGATACATTCCCTTAATCTCAAGATCTCATGTAAAATAATGGGGTTAACCTTCTATATTCAACAGTCAGTGACTTCTAGATGGATATCATTTGTAGTTTTGAATATTAGATGTGCCAACTCACATTCTCTGTCAAGGACTTTATTTGGCTAAATCTCAGGGGAATTTGAGAGCCTTGAAAATGTGAGGCAGGAGGCCAGGTGAGATTGTAAGGTTTGAGACAAACACATTGTATACAAGACTGATGTAAGCAGTCATTTGAATGTTCTAATCACATCTAATTTTATAAATACTAAAATTATTCCTAGTGATTGATGTTAATTTTATAATTATAATAAGTAATCTCACGACATCACAAATGGATAATTGCTTCTGAATGTCTCTAGTTTAAAATTGAATAAAATTCAAAAGCTTTGCCTAAATAGAACTAAATTTTGTTGTTATTTTCTCTATTGTATTCCCACTTGTGGTCAATATTGACTAGAATTCTGCTTTCCTGAAGTTTATCTCACATTCTGGTTAAGCATACATGTAATGAATATTTTATTTCTTGAGTTAACATAACTTTGCTTTGAACATTTGATGCTCCCTCTGTAAGAGGTAGGTTTTACTGTACAAATCATTGTCTTTGCCAGCTTTTTGCACCTTGCACACAACTGTGACTTAGAATTGTGTCTGAGTATGTACTCCTGCTGTGCTCATACTGCTTTGTGATCAAAACTCCTTGATTAGGTACTTTAGACTTCTAGTCAATAACCATTGTTCAGATATATAATTAAATAGAACTTTGATAATTCTATGTTCTTCCTAAATTTTCATAGTCGTGTAAAAGCAGGCTTTTTTTTTTTTTTTTTTTTTTTTGCGGTACGCTGGCCTCTCACTGTTGTGGCCTCTCCCGTTGCGGAGAACAGGCTCCGGATGCGCAGGCTCAGCGGCCATGGCTCACGGGCCCAGCCGCTCCGCGGCATGTGGGATCTTTCCACACCGGGGCACGAACCCGTGTCCCCTGCATTGGCAGGCAGACTCTCAACCACTGCGGCACCAGGGAAGCCCTAAAAGCAGGCTTTTATTTTAGACGTACATAGTTAAGTAAGACTGATTCCAAAGAAAGTATGTTCTGTTGGGTTGAGTTATGGGTAGGGGACAAGGACTTTTATAACTGTAAATTAAATCAGTTTTAATACATATATTCTTTATTATGGGTTAAATTGAACTGACATTCTCAACTTAGAGCAAATTATTAAAAAATCTGGACCATAATGAACAACCCAAGTTACTATGAAGAAGAGAGAGAAAAAAGATGAGTTTTTAGTATTGTTTATTTCACCTTAGGTAAAGTTTAACTGTTCCTTAGAAGTAATATTTTCTCTTTTTGGAAATTAAACCTTTAACTTGAAGGTAGGTAGAAGATTTTAAAAATTAGCTATATTCCCATTAACCAAATATAATAATGATCTGTATTTTTGCTTGGTTTTCTTTCATGCTTTTAAAAAATTAACATAAAACAACATCAGCAACATTATCAGTTATTTATTATGTGATAGACATATGATTTGTTTCCACACCCCACTTTTTAACCATAGTACTAAGTCCTATATTTATATTATAGTTATAGATTTATAATCTTACCCATGTTAAAAACATCCATATTATTTTACTTAAAGTTATAGCTTACATATTTATATTTAAATATGTATATTTATATGCATATATCCCAAAGTATTGGGTTAGCCAAAAAGTTCATTCGAGTTTTTCTGTAAGATAGTATGAAAAACCGAAACAAACTTTTTGGCCAACCCAATAGTTGTAAATAATCATGTAACTCTAAGGTATGTATCAGAGTTGTTTTTCTCTCAAGATTATAAGTATTTACCAAATAATTTCAAACTTTTTAACAAACATGTTAAAGGAGAACTAACATCCTATTAGAAATTTAAGATATCAATACTTCTGTTTTCTGTTGTAACCAGTATTACAAAAAACAAAGTCTTCCCAAAATTTGGCTTTAATTTTTTAGGAAAGTTTTCTTCAAGTGAATTTCTGGGTCAAAAGATGTGAACATTTTTAAGCCTCCGAAATACAGATGGCAAATTATTCCTTCCAAAAAATGAACAATTTGCTCTTCAAGAGAGAGTGAATGAATCTCTCTAAGTTGTACTGTAGTCAATCCATTATTATTATTTTTTAAATCTGTAGTAAAGCAAAAACATATTTTCTTTCATTAATTGACATACCATTGATTACTAGTATGGCTAAATTTTTTCTATGTATAAACCATCTACTGTCCTCAATATAAATATTAAAGATTCATATTTTTTGTCCATTATTCATTTAAAGGTTTTAATGTTTTCTTTATTGATGTAATGAGGTCTTTACATGCAAAAGCCAGTTGCTGAACTGTCCTTTCAAATTGCTTTGAGAGTACTAGCTATTAAGAATGGGCTGTTGCTTTTAGTGAATCGGTGCTGTCTAAGATGATATACAGGCATCATACAGTGTTCCTTCTGAGACTGAGAGAAATTTTTCAGTCTCAGAAATAAAAATTATGACGCTTCTGAATGGTTGGTATGTTATTAGCCACTGGTTATGGATATTGAGACTGGCTTTGTTACTCATTCCTTTAAGAAGCTGAGTTGAACTTACGGACTGTCATTAGTTATTACACAGAATATTATGGTATTTTTGCTTCTAATTATATTTTTAGTTTTATCATATATTCTATTAATTTCAACCTTTTAATTTACTAATCATTACTTGTTGTAATAATGTACATATTTCTGTAAGCCACCTCAAACCCTGTTTTCAAAAGAATGAAGGGTACAAAAAAAAACTCAGTTAAATAAAACAAATTAATAAGTGCTTTCAATAGCTATTACTAAAGCTTTTTCTCATTTTAATTTAAAAAAATCTATAAAGAGTCATATTTTATGTAGTTAAGTTGATTTTTCCTCCATGATACCATTAATTCTTTTATAAGCTTAGACAGTACAATAAAGTAAATGAGACCTTAATGCTTAGCATCCATAGATGAAGAGATGAGGAAATGGGGAATGGACCTGAGATTTTCCCATTCTGTACTGCCTTTCTACTGTGACAACAGATTCTGAGACTATTGGGCTCTACCCTATGTGAATGTACAGTGCCTTTTGAAACTGTCATTTGGTAGTTATGAAAACTTTCACCACAAATATTGGAAAACTCAACTAACATCAACCTAAACATTTTCTTTCTCCACTGAAAATAAGTGTAGAGATAGATGTTTGACATATTCATAAAATTTCTTGGCCTTTCCCTTATGGCTGCAAAATGGTTGCAACCATCCCAAGTATGAAATCCATACTCCAGAAAAGAATAAACTGATAGATAGACTAGTAGCAGCAGAACTCCACTTGAATCGCAATGGGCAGAATTCTATTACATGGCTACTTTGAGCTAAGAGGCAAGTATTTGTCTTCTCTGTTCTCACAGTGGATGTGAGCAAGAGAAACTGGGGATGGCAATGTGTGTTGAGAATGATTATTACTTAATATTTGTATATAAAGCCACTTTCTAAATTTTAAGTTAATTGCTTCTTCTCAGTCAGATTAGAAACTCATTTAGGGCTGGTTCTATTGCTTTCTTTTTCCCTACAAGTGTATCTAGCAAAATACATAGTATTAATATTTAAAATTTATCTATTTAAATTTCATGATAAAAATAAGTACATTATTATTTTTTGTTAAGTGTACATTCATTGCGAAACAACCTAATTTTATAAACTTTAACTTAGCAGCCTTACTGATCTGAATTACAACCACAAAAGTATTTCCCTAAGTATTTTACTCAGTAGATGAGAATGGAGGTGTACCCGGGTCCCAAACCAATCTAAATGTTTTAGAACTGTATCAAAAATTAGATTACTGGTTCTATTAGTTTCTATTGCTGAGTAACAAATTATACAGGTTAGTAGCTTAAAACAACACAAATTTATTATCTAACAATTTCTGTGGGCCAGGAGTATGGGTACAGGATAGCTGGCTCCTCTGCTCAGGATCTTACCAGGCTGAAATCAATGTGTTGGCTGGGGCTACCATCTCATCTGAGGTTCAAAGACCCCTGCTGAACTTACTGGTTGTTGGCAGAATTCAGCTTCTTGTGGTTTTAGGACTAAAGCTCCAGTTTTCTTGCTTATTATTGGCTAGAAACAAGTCTCAGTTCTTAAAGGATGTGCTCAGGGCCTTGCCATGTGGTCCTGAGCAGTTCACAATATGGCTGTTTGCTTCTTCAAGGCCAGAAGGAGCACATCTCTGCTGCATTGAATTACTTCAACTTCTAGAATCCCTCCACCCCCTCTAGTTTTTTTCAAGGGCTCACCTGATTAAGTCAGGTTCACTTAGGATAATCTCCCTTTTGATTAATTTAAAGTCAACTGATTAAGGGCCTTAATTACTCTGCAAAATTCGTTAACTTTTGCCATATAGCATAACCTGATCATAGGAGTGGCATTTTACCCTATAGTATCCTATTCACAAGCCTCACCCACATGGGAAGGGAGTGGGTTATACAGTACATGTACACTAGAGGGCTATAATCATAATTGTGGGGTCCCTCTTAGAATTCAGCCTACACACTGGTTCAAACTTCAGTGTTGTATTTAATATTTTCAAGAACTAATTATGAAGCATGGAGTTAGAGTAAAAAGACATAGCAAATATATCTGAGGACCTAGAGAAGCCTCTCAAGTACTTTAAGGATTTATTTAGACATGGAATATGTTTAATGTATGAGAGGATCACCTTATTACAATTAGACAGACTCAGTTGTCAATGATGTTAACCACTGTATCCCCCCTCACCCCCTCCAAATGACATGTAAAACTTAGTGTGGTCCCTCTCACATAGAAATTGCTCAGTAAATGTTACCTGAGATTATTATGTTTACTGATGGGTTAAAATATGTTTTCTTTTTGGCACCACTGTGTGGTTTTGCAGGTTGATTACTAGCATTTTGTTAATTGAATAAGTAGAAACTACACTGTGTGGGTGAAAATGAGCTTTGCAGAAAACTATAAAATGATTTGACTTCTTGTCCCTCAAAGAATGTCAAGACAAATTGAACTGATTGCAAAGTGGCTAGGATTGAAAAGATTTTATGTTGAAAAAATGGTATTCAGAGAATTCTAATGAATCATTTCTCTGTGTCTTTTTTAGGGCATTGTACTATTGTAGCAATCACATTTATCCTCAGGAACCTCCTCTGCTCCTATGAACTTTCATTATCTGATACTCATTTCATCAGTTAAAATGAGGTAGAAGCACAAAATTGTGATAGCATTTGGGGAAAATATCTAACTGGTGATTTGATGATACCTATGTTTCTTGAAAGCATATATGCAGAAAGAAAAAGAAACAGCTTATAATTTATAGTGGAGAAAGTCATAACCATGGAGTTCATCCTAACTTTACCCCAATTAACTCTGAGAATGTAGACAAATCTGACCTTTGAGAAAACTGGAGAAAAAAATTATCTCTAAGCCCCATTATATTACTACTGTTTTGGTAATACCATGTGAAATCTATTAAAGGATAATTTTCTAAATTTAATTAAATATATGGAATGTATTAATATGAATATTTTGTTCTTAATTTTATGTTGATTTTCAGATAGATGGGATTTGTATGTTGTTTTTATATGCACAAATATGATAAAAGTATGTTACCATTCTTTAATATGGTGAGTAAAAGAACTATTTTTGCCCCATGTCATTATAAGAACTTTAAAACATAATGAGTAAAGCCAATGCATAGAGTAACAAAAAAATGGAAGTTTATTCAACGTTTTCTTATCAGTTAATTTTTAGCTCGTTAGTCCTTTTCTGTATCCATTGAAAGACATATAAAAGGGAGGGCTAAGTAGTTCACACTGAGCATAGAATACATAAGGTATCTTACTTTTATAGAAGGTTATCTATTTCTGGGATGCAATAACTCTCGGCTTTTATTTTACTTAAATTATGAAACCAAATTAAAATGGCTTTTTAGATATTGATGTGAAGATTCCATAGAAATCTTTTGCTTTTTACAACTCAAACTTTTAATATTCTATTTCATCTTTAATTTTATTTTTGTTTTAGGCTTCAATGATTATACCAATTGGAAAAAAAATACTTGTTAATATATTTACTTCCACGACTCTATATAGAATAAATATCTACTCTGCTACTTTGCTCATGGTTATAGAGAGACATTTCTGATCATTGATCACTGGTATTTCAGTTAGATATTCAGAAGAAGTTTCAATTTAGGATTTTTTTCCTAATTTCTTTATTATTTTGAATTATGGATCAACTGGGATGCATGTGGAGAATGTAGAGGTAGGAATATTCTTAAGCTTCACAAATTAAAACTTTCAAAGTTACTTTCTTTGACTTCCCCGTGGTAAACTTATTTTTTTCAATATGATTTTATCTGACACTAATGTTCTTTGCCAAACCCTTTGTAAACCCATGGTGATATTTATCAGATGACTTGAGTAAGAAACCTTTTATTCCATTCCTACTTCAGCCTCTGACTCTTTGAATGACCTTGAAAAATTAATATTCCTCCCACTATCTCTCAAGGTAAAAAAAACCAAAAAACAAAAAACTAAATCAGAGGGATGATCTGAAGCTTGATTATAATTATGATTCATAATAAGGTCCACGGAGATATTTCAAGAAAAGGTATTGTACACAGGCAAAATATTATTATAAAACTCTCTAGAATCTTCATTTGTAGATTATTATTTATGATTTCAACAGAATTATATTTTAGTTGTGCCTATAGGGTCTCTGATGATTTTCTGTCAACTAAAACTTTTATACTGCATAATGAATGTTTACTAAGCTGTGGTTTCCTTGAAGAAGAAAATGGAATAACTCAATATTTTTAAGTTACATACATGAATTTTAAATTACCTTCCCTTTACCATTAAGTTGGGGTGAGTCTAAATTTAAAGTATTAAGATATCTAACACATCTTAGAGAGTTGTAAGATGTATGACTTAGAGTAAGACTGCATAAATTACCTCATTCAAATCATCATATGCTTACATTTTGATGGGGTAACAGTTACCAAGGTAACTTCGTTGTATTTTCTCATATTTCTTTATAAGTAGTTTGAATTACAGGATGTAGTCTAGTGTCTAAGCATCTGGGTTCTAGTGTCAGATTGTTGACAAATCTTTGCTCTATCACATATAAGCTGTGTGACTTTTAGCAACTTATAAAGTTGTTCATACCTCAACATCCCCATTTATAAAATGCAGATAATAATAGAACAGACTGTTAGATAAATGAAATAATACATACTGTTTGGCACATATAAGTACTCAATAAATATTAGCCTTTCCTACATGGCTGGTCATGGCTCTATTTCTTTATGTGGGTACCCATTAATTGTATGGAACAGGACCCTACAGGGCCTTCCCAGGACAGACCCCTCCCGCCATGTCATCTGCCTGTCTCTTGTTTGTAGAAAAGTTGTAGTCTCCCAGGCCTCCCATGAGTCACAAAAGTCTGGCTCAAGAATTAATGACTGAAAAGATGTGAACATGGAGTGACAAAAGTGGCAGTTGGGCCAGGAGAACTGTTAACAATTTAAACAGTAAATAAGGCATATAGCAGTCACAGAATCTTTAGTTTCTCCCTGAAGTACATAGATAACAGTATCTGATGCACATTCCTGAGTTGTTTTGCAGATACTAAAGCCCCCACCAAATGAAAGAAGTTAACTACATGATGACCATGAGCATGTAGCAGGCAGACCTACTGGAGCCTGAGGATTGACAATGTTAACCCCTGTGACACCACCGTGTTACCTCACCATCAACCAATCAGAGAATTGTACATGAGCTGATCACACACCCTGCAACTCCTCTCCTCTATGCCTTTAAAAATGCTTCCTTGAAACCCATCAGAGAGTTCCGTTTTTTTGAGCATTAGATGCCCAGGACTCCTTCTCTGGCACCTACAGTAAATGCTGCACTTTCCTTCACCACCACCAGTGTCAGTAGATTGGCTTTACTGCATACAAGCTAGTGGACCCAAGTTTGGTTTGGTAACAATTTGATTAAAATTAGAGTAAGCTTCAGAGGGGTGAGCATTTTCATTCCTGATTTCATCTATATTTACAGTGTGGATTGTTGCAGATTGTCATAATTTTTGCTTTGTTCCTATTTAAACTTCTTCCATAGAGTCTTCATTCATTACATGATCTCAATTTTTATATTTATGGGTATGAATTGTACTATTAAATCTAAAACTATCACTTAGACATTATTAACAATAACAAATATAAGAAAAAATTATATTTATTGGGCATATGTTACATGCAAGGAATATTTCCAAGTACTTTACATTCATTACTTTGTTTGATTCTCAAAATAACTGTGTTAGGTATTATTATCATTAACCCCATTTATGAATTAAAAAACTAAGGTTAATAAAGATTGGCCAGACTACTTAGGTCTATGGGACAGAGTCAGAGTTTCATTTCATATTATCTGATAATAAAGCCCATACTCAGAACCTCTTAATTCTACTTTCTTATATTTCAACTGAATGTCTCTCCATCACTTCAAAATATACAAACTCACATTTTTTCCTGCCGATCTGACCTCTTTCTAACATGTATATTTCTAATATTCCTGTATTCACTCCTACTTGGAATTCATGATTCTCTCCTGTAACTTACTTCTTTCCCTCTCATTTACTACCAATTGTTTTTGTTCTCCCTTGGTAATATTTCCAACTTAAAAATATGTTCCTATGAGTTACCCACCAATCTCCATTCCTGTGTGATTTTCACTGCCACTACCCTGGCCTAAGCCTTCCTTAATACATTTCTGGATTACTGCCTTAGCTCCCTAGTTATTCTCCCCTAACTTCAGCTTCCTCAGATTACACTCCAACTTGCCATTTACTAGCTGTATGACCTCAACAAATTAATTTTTCTTCCAATGACTCAATCTTAAAATTTGGATAATAATATCTACCTCATAGGGTTGATCTAGATTTCAAAACATAACCTTAATGGATTTCCATAATTTGGACCAACTGTGTCTAACCTATTTTAGTTCCTCAAACAATCCTTTTTAGCAGGTGTCTCAGGCCCCACAATCTCAAGGTCAGTAAGTTTTTGGTATCACTTTCTTTTAATGCTTAAATAGGTATGAGATTAATGAGTTTTCCTTGGTTCACACTTCTTCAGTTAGATTGCATCTTTTATGCCTCACAGTACCTAATTTAATGCTTCATATACTGGGGGCAGTAGGCATATAGTAAACATTTGTTGAATTATTTTGACTTAGATCAATTTCCTTGTTCCCTAGTTTATTCCCATTGGGTTTATAATGAAACCCAGTGGAAAATGTCATTTTTCTCCACAGCTGCCATTCCTCCTTTTTCTTATTGTGTTGCCATCATGAAGTTTGGGTAGGATAAATCTCACCTCCACCTACAAGAACAGTCCTATTTTCAAAGACTAATTAGAATTACTTCATTGTCATGACCCCAGTGATTGGCTCAGAAATGCTGAATAAGCATATCAGGCTGAAGCTAGTCAGTGCCTGGCAATAACCAAGTTTCCATAAGAGTAAATTCAGGTCTTTTATATATGATTTAGGTCAGTGGTTTTCAAACTTAGTGTGCATCAAAATCATCTGGCAGGCTTGTTAAAATACAGATTTCTGAGCCTCACCCCCAGAATTTCTGGAGTCATAGGTGGGGTCCAAGAATTTTTATTACTCTGCTGTTTGGAAGACACACCCCAAGGACTTTCTAAGGCTTTTCTATTCAAAGTGTGGTCCACACACCAGCAGCTTTGACATCATCTGGGAGCTTGTTAGAAATGCAGGATTTTGAACTCAAAGACCTACTGAATCTGAATTTTCAATTTAACAAAATGCCTGCCCAGGTGATCCACATGCACATTAAATTTGAGAAGCACTAGTTTAGGGAGAGACATTTATTTTCCCTCTGGCTGCCCAAGAAGCAGATTGCTATCACCAGTCATCCTGTGATCATAAGTGGAGTATGCTTTTAAATGAAGCTGATGGTAGAAAAGACAGAGTGATGATATGGGAAACACTGGGTCCTTAGTTTACAATGTTAATCTGGGTTCACTTTTGTCCAAAGTATGAATTTTATTTTAGATTTTGTCCTTGGACCAAAAATTCCCTTTATTTTTAAGGGCATTTTGAGTTGAAATTTCTATTTCTTACATATTAACTATACAAGTCTCTGCTGTGAAAACTATATACTGCCTTGGATTAGTAAGACATTGCTGTCACATTATCTAAAAACTTATGGATTTATTTTCCAGTAAATTGGTATATTGACAGCAGCAATATTTGGTGATAATAATTTGTGTTATTTTTAAAAACTTAAAACTAGAATAAGAGAGAGACACACATGAGGATAGATAATTTCCTCAGACAATTGGGCAAGTGTTGAAAGAAACAGAAAAGGAGAGGATTAAAGACAAAAAAATTGCTTGAGGTGAGTATCCCTAATCTCAGACCATATGCACAATTAACTGCACATTTCACCTGAGAGGAAGAAAAATAATAATAACAATATCCGTAACTACTTTTTTTTTTTTTTCCCTGTTGCAGAGCACAGGCTCCGGACGCGCAGGCTCAGCGGTCATGGCTTACGGGCCCAGCCACTCCGCGGCATGTGGGATCTTCCCAGACCGGGGCACGAACGCATGTCCCCTGCATCGGCAGGCGGACTCTCAACCACTGCGCCACCAGGGAAGCCCCTGTAACTACTTTTGAGTACTTATCACATGCCAGACATTGTGTTAAGTGTTTCTTATACTTTCTCCCATTTAATAATCATTTACAACAGACAATATTGAAAACGACTCTGTGTAGTATGTATGACACTCCTATTTTATTTATTAGGAAACAGAAATTATGAGAAATTTAGTAACCTGACCAAAGTCACACAACTAGTAGGGTTTAGGGCTATACATCAGACATAAATCTTCTTATCCCATAGAGCTGGTTATTTTCCACAAAGTAAGAATAAAGCTGAAGTGTTAAAATGGTGTAACTTTTTTTCCTGGAAGGTTTTCTCTTAGGAGAGTGATAAAGGCAGCATAAGCTAGTTGTATGTACTTTCAGTTTTAAGGAATATTGATTATAAACATATATTTCCATATTTTTAAAGTAACTAAAGTATAATAACTAATATAGGTATCTAATAACTGTTAATTTTCACATACAAACAATTCCACCCCCACCCAATAAATTTATGAATGGTCACAACAACAATAAAAAACTAAATAATGTTTACTTAATGTATTATTTACATATAAAACTTCATATTTTTTTAATGTTAAAACATGCAATAATAGGGCTTCCCTGGTGGCACAGTGGTTGAGAGTCTGCCTGCCGATGCAGGGGACATGGGTTCATGCCCCAGTCTGGGAAGATAATAATAATAAATAAATAATAAAATAAATGAGGAAACACAAGCTTTAAATGACACATTAAACACGATGGACCTAATTGATATTTATAGGACATTCCATCCAAAAACAACAGAATACACTTTTTTCTCAACTGTTCATGGAACATTCTCCAAGATAGACCATATCGTGGGCCACAAATCAAGCCTTGGTAAATGTTAAAAAATTGAAGTCATATCAAGTACCTTTTCCAATCACAATGCTATGAGACTAGATATCAATTACAGGAAAAAAAACTGTAAAAAATACAAACACAGGAGGCTAAACAATACACTACTAAATAACCAAGAAATCACTGAAGAAATCAAGAGGAAATAAAAAAATACCTAGAAACAAATGACAATGGAAACACGATGACCCAAAACCTATAGGATGCAGCAAAACAGTTCTAAGAGAGAAGTTTGTAGCAATACAATCCTACCTTAAGAAACAAGAAACATCTCAAATAAACTACCTAAACTTACACCTAAAGCAATGAGAAGAAGACCAAAAAAAATATATATATATAGCAGAAGGAAAGAAATCATAAAGATATCATCAAAACTAATGAAAGAGGGCCTCCCTGGTGGCGCAAGTGGTTGGGAGTCCGCCTGCCGATGCAGGGGATACGGGTTCGTGCCCCGGTCTGGGGGGATCCCATATGCCGCGGAGCGGCTGGGCCCGTGAGCCATGGCCGCTGGGCCTGCGCATCCGGAGCCTGTGCTCCGCAACGGGAGAGGCCACAACAGTGAGAGGCCCACATACCGCAAAAAAAAAAAAAAAAAAAAAAAACTAATGAAAGAGAAATGAAGGAAACAATAGCACAGATCAATAAAACTAAAAGCTGATTCTTTGAGAAGATAAACAAAATTGATAAACCATTAGCCAGACTCATCAAGAAAAAAAGGGAGAAGACTCAAATCAATAGAATTAGAAATGAAAAATAAGTATCTACTGACAAGGCAGAAATACAAATTATCGTGACTACTACAAGCAACTATATGCCAATAAAATGGAGAACCTGGAAGAATGGACAAACTCTTAGAAAACTACAACCCTCCAAGACTGAACCAGGAAGAAATAGAAAATATGAATAGGCCAATCACAAGCACTGAAATTGAAACTGTAATTTAAAATCATTCAACAAACAAAAGCCCAGGACCAGATGGCTTCACAGGCGAATTCTATCAAACATTTAGAGAAGAGCTAACACCTATCCTTCTCAAACTCTTCCAAAATATAACAGAGAGAGGAACACTCCCAAACCCCTTTTACAAGGCCACCATCACCCTGATACCAAAACCAGACAAAGATGTCACAAAGAAAGAAACTATAGGTCAATATCACTGATGAACATAGATGCAAAATCCTCAACAAAATACTAACAAACAGACTCCAACAGCACATTAAAATGATCATACACCATGATCAAGTGGGGTTTATCCCAGGAATGCAAGGATTCATCAATGTATGCAAATCAATCAATGTGATACACCATATTAACAAACTGAAAGATCAAAACCATATGATCAGGGCTTCCCTGGTTGCACAGTGGTTTAGAGTCCACCTGCTGATGCAGGGGACGCAGGTTCATGCCCCAGTCCAGAAAGATCCCACATGCCGTGGAGCCGCTGGGCCCGTGAGCCATGGCTGCTCAGCCTGTGCGTCCGGAGCCTGTGCTCTGCAACGGGAGAGGCCACAGCAGTGGGAGGCCCTTGTACCGCAAAAAAAACAAAAGCAAAACAGAACCATATGATCATCTCAATAGATGCAGAAAAAGCTTTTGACAAAATTCAACACCCATTTATGATAAAATCTCTCCAGAAAGTAGGCATAGAGGGAACTTACCTCAACATAATAAAGGCCATATATGACAAACCCACAGCCAACATCATCCTCAATGGTGAAAAACTGAAACCATTTCCCCTAAGATCAGGAAGAAGACAAAGCTGCCCATTTTCACCACTATTATTCAATATAGTTTTGGAAGTTTTAGTCACAGCAATCAGAAAAGAAAAAGAAATAAAAGGAATCCAAATCGGAAAAGAAGAAGTAAAACTGTCACTGTTTGCAGATGACATGATACTATACATAGATAATCCTAAAGATGCTACCAGAAAACTACTAGAGCTAATCAATGAATTTGGTAGAGTAGCAGGATACAAAATTAATGCACAGAAATCTCTTGCATTCTTACACACTAATGATTGAAAACTCTGAAAGAGAAATTAAGGAATCACTCCCATTCATCACTGCAACAACAAAAATAAAATACCTAGGAATAAACCTACCTAAGGAGACAAAAGACCTGTATGCAAAAAAATATAGGACAGTGATGAGAGAAATTAAAGATGATACAAATAGGTGGATAGATATACCATGTTCTTGGATTGGAAGAATCAACATTGTGAAAATGACTCTACTACCCAAAGCAATCTAAAGATTCAATGCAATCCCTATAAGACTACCACTGGCATTTTTTACAGAACTAGAACAAAAGATTTCATAATTTATATGCAAGCACAAAAGACTGCAAATAACAAAAGCAATCTGGAGAAAGAAAAACAGAGCTCGAGGAACCAGCTTCCCTGACTTCAGACAATACTACAATGCTACAGTAATCAAGACAGTATGGTACTGGCACAAAGACAGAAATACAGATCAATGGAACAGGATAGAAAGCCCAGAGATAAACCCCCACACATATGGTCACCTGACCTTTGATAAAGGAGGCAAGCATATCCAATGGAGAAAAAACAGCCTCTTCAATAAGTGATGCTGGGAAAACTGGACAGCTACATGTAAAAGAATGAAATTAGAACACTTCCTAATACCATACAGAAAAATAAACTCAAAATGGATTAAAGATCTAAATGTAAGTCCAGAGCCTCTAAACCTCTTAGAGGAAAACATAGGCAAAACCCTCTATGACATAAATCACAACAAGTTCCTTTTTGACCCATCTCCTAGAGGAATGGAAATAAAAACAAAAGCAAATGGGACCTAATGAAACTTAAAAGCTTTTGCACAGCAAAGGAAACCATAAATCGAAAAGGCAACCCTCAGAATAGGAGAATATATTTGCAAACAAAGTAACTGACAGAGGATTAATCTCTAAAATATATAAGCAGCTCATTCAGCTCAATATCAAAAAAACACAAACAACCCAATCCAAAAATGGGCAGAAGACCTAAATAAACATTTCTCCTAAGAAGATATACAGATTGCCAACAAACACATGAAAGGATGCTCAACATCACGAATCATTAGAGAGATGCAAATCAAAACTACAATGTGGTATCACCTCACAGCAGTCAGAATGGCCATCATCAAAAAATCTACAAACAGTAAATGCTGGAGAGCATGTGGAGAAAAGGGAAACCCTCTTGCACTGTTGGTGGGAATGTAAATTGATACATTGATACACCCACTATGGAGAACAGTCTGGAGGTTCCTTAGAAAACTAAAAATAGAACTACCATATGACCCAGCAATCTACTGGGCGTATACCCTGAGAAAACATAATTCTAAAAGAGTCATGTACCACAATGTTCATTGCAGCTCTATTTACAATAGCCAGGACATGGAAGCAACCTAAGTGTCCATTGACAGATGAATGGATAAAGAAGATGTGGCACATATAGACAATGGAATATTACTCAGCCATGAAAAGAAACGAAATTGAGTTATTTGTAGTGAGGTGGATGGACCTAGAGTGTGTCATACAGAGTGAAGTAAGTCAGAAAGAGAAAAATCAATGCCATATGCTGACACATATATATGGAATCTTAAAAAAAAATGGTCATGAAGAACCTAGGGGCAGGATGGAAATAAAGATGCAGACCTATTAGAGAATGAACTTCTGGACACGGGGAGGGGGAAGGGTAAGCTGGGACGACATGAGAGAGTAGTATTGACATACATATACTACCAAATGTAGAATGGATGGCTAATGGGAAGCTGCTGCATAGCACAGGGAGATCAGCTCGACTGATGCTTTGTGATGACGTAGAGGGGTGGGATAGTGAGGGTGGGAGAGGGAGACTCAAGACGGAGGGTATATGGGGATATATGTATGCATATAGCTGATTCACTTTGTTGTACAGCAGAAACTAACACAATGTTGTAAAGCAATTATACTCCAATAAAGGTGTTTTTAAAAAAAGAATAATTATTGTTAAAGTATAAGAAGTTACTTTAAAAATAAAATAGCTAAAAAGATACAAATAAGCATAAAAAAAGAAATAACATTAAAAGTTTGTACTATAATACATCAAATACTACAAATACTATGGTACATCAAATATTTTTAAAGGAACTATAATATAGTTTCAAGAGAGAATTATTTAACAAGGAGAGAAGAATGGAAATATGATTTTGTTCAAATAACCATAAATGGAGAACTAAAAAAAGTAAAAGTCCACTTTAATACTAAATCTTATTTACAATTTAAGATTCTAAGCAAATAAACTGGTTGGAGGAACATTAAGTTGGAATTCTAAGATTCAAATTATTTTGTTCATAGCTGAAGGCAGAGTTTTTTTGGTCAACTAATAATTATTCTGGACGTTTTGAAAAATTTTACTTTATGTATTTTTAGGTCAGAGACTAGAAGAAAGACTAAAACCATACAAAGGCAAAGGGAATTGGAATGGAGAAAAGTATTTTTTTAAATAAAAAGATGATTGAATACGCAAAGGATGATCATTCCCGCCTTGATTTCTTAGTGCTCACTATCTCAGTCATAAAGTAGGGAGGCTGTGACATTAAGGACCAAAGCTGTTTTCAGTAGATTCTTAGTAAGATCACCTTACTGGAATTGTCATGCGAAGAAACCGTTACATACACGAGGTTTCAAGATTTGGTTTTTGTGTTAAAAGGAAATTAAGTGGTCTTTTTAATATTTTGCAATGGATTAGGCTTTTAAGCCCTAACAGTGTTTCCCTATTTTAAATGTTCACTTTTTTATAAAAAAGAATATACTTCAAAATTTTTAAATTTTAAGACTTTCAATTTCTACTAATTCTAATAGAATTGTCACTTTTTCTCTCCTAAATGTTGTGTGTAATACTTCAAAATATGAGATCAATAAAAGAAATGTATTTAGTAATAAACTAAAATTAGCAAGGGTATTTACATAAAAGCCCTGAAGCAATAAAAATGCATGTACTGAATAATAAAAGTATAATTTAATTTTTAACTTTGAAAAACAAATATTTTAAAACCTGGAACATAAGGTAAAATGCTAAAATGCCTCAATATTTAACTTAGTGAAACATGACATGTTTCAAGGAAAGTGCCACCATTTAAAAGATGCATAAGCTAGCAACTTCATATTTGTAGAAAGAATCGACAGAAAAGTCAAACCATGTTTAAAAGATGAAATGTATTGAGTACAGAACAGCAGATCCATTTATTTGGCTATGCTAATGATTGGGGCAAACCACCAATGTGATGGCTTGCTAATTGATAATGAGTGTGAAAACATTACAAATTAATGGACTGCTCTGGCTTCAATTTTTTTAAACGTGGCTTTGGAAGCAATTAATAATCTCTCTTCTGATTGCAACTACATATTTTAAATAATGTGTACCTTAGAAGCAGAGATAAAATAACTTCTAAAAGGTTAAAGGACTATTTAAAGCAAAAATAATAAAAATATATTTGCCATTTATAACAACAGCAGAATTAGAATATGACAATAGTACCACAAAAGCTGTGTGTGTGGTGTTGGAGGTGGGGAGTGGAATGGAAGCATAATGTTATAAGGTTCTTTAATTATGTGTGAAGTTGAATAATATTATATGAAGGTAGATAAGCTGTGATAAGCTAAATATGTATTTTGTATATAATATAGGAGTGTTTTCAACCTTGGCACTATTAATATTTTGGGCTGGATAATTCTTTGTTGTTGGGTACTGTCCCATGCATTGTAGGATGTCTAATAGCATCTCTGACTGGCCTTTACCTGCTAGATGCCAGTAGCACCTCCTTTAACTGTGAAAATAAAAATATCTTCAGGCATTGCCAAATGTCCCCTGAGGTCAAAATCACCCAAGGTTGAGAACAAATGCCTTAGATAAACAACCAAAGAAAACACTAGAAACAGGTATAATAGTAAATCAATAGAGGTGATAAAATTAAATCTTTAACAAAATAATCGGTTAATCCAAAAGAAAGCAGGAAAAGAGAAAAATACATGACAAGAGCAGATGGATCAAACAGAAAACAAAATCACTCAAGCTAAAAAGTCGGGTGCCATCTTAGACTCCTCCCAAGAATCCTACCCACCCCCACCTTGGTCACTAAATTTTGCATTTTCTATTTCCTTAGCATCTCTAATTTCCATCTTCTTCTCTTCATTTACATAGCTTTGTTTAAGTTCAGGCCTTTCATCTGGATCATTTCATTAGAACCCCACTCTAATCCAGTCTTCCCTCTGCATTGCTGCCAGAGAGGGCTGGTTGTATTATTCCCCTGCTTAAAATGCTTCAATGACTTGTGATTCTCTATAGCAAGAGGTGAAACACCTTAATATAACACACACAATCTTTACAATGTATCTATCCTTCCTACTTCTCCAAGTTTACATGTATCAAGTGACACCTCCCATCTACTCCATTTTATACTCCTTTCTCTAATCCAGAGACTCACAATCTCTGCTCCTGTCACTGGGAATTGCCACACACAGCAAGACCACCTCAGATCTTGATTTTGTTCAAGCTACTCTATATGCCTGCATTATCACATCCTACCTTTCAGCTACTGAATACCTATTCTGCTTTCAGGTTTTAACCTTTATTTGAAATCTCACTCTATCCTTGTACCAGGTAGAATTATGTTCTTCTTCCATTCACCACCATTACGGCTCATTAATATATTTCATCACCTGTCACATTTTGTTAAGCCTATTTTGTGTATATTTGTGTTTTTCTTTGTCTATTTCACAACCGTGTCTTCTCCCTTATATTTTTATCTCCAGTGCTTGGCATTGCAACTACTGTTTAAAACATGATTGATACAAGTTTAATACACACATAAATAACAGTCAAATCATGGTGTGAAAGAAGAAACAAAAGAATGTTACATTTTAACACAAAGAAATTTCTCCTATTTCAATCTTTTCTGTTTGATAATATTCAAGAAAATATTTTAACTTCAGAAGCAATTGAAATTGCATATAAAAGGAAGCCCATACTAAAATGGCTAATCTGATTCAGAAAAAAAATGTCTGTTATGTTAGAAGCACACACACTTACTCACAAACACACACATACATAGATGCATGCCAAATATCTAAAGTGTAGCCAGTAAAAGTAATAAGAATGGAGGATACAATAAGAAGGCCGAAAACAGCAACAAAGCACTGCTGTTATAGAAATGAATGAGCAAATGGTGCTTAATAACAGTGGGGGCATGTATGGTTAATCCTATTATACTGTTAAATTGACTTCAAGCAGTAAATGTTGACCATTTTGTCATCAGCATAATATAACCTCTAGGCCACATGCTGAGAATCTTTCTCTGTTGTTTGACACAGATGGCATCAGTTCTGCCCCAATACATGTCTAAGTCAGTGTCGCAGTTTGCAGATGAAATGCAGCAGTTCCACATTTTCAACGTACCATGAGAAATTCTGACTTTTTGGTCAAATCTTGCTTAATCTCATATAATTTAAAATGTTAAGTCAGGAGAATTTTCTTTTGCCAACAACTGACAGAGTGCTATAAAATGGCTAACGTCAGTGTAATTTTGATGATCTTAAAAATATGATTTAAGATTAACCTTTGAGATGTTATTAAATTTGTTTCATACTGCTGAATTTATACAATAAATTTTTTAAACTTACAGATTCAGATTACGTTATGAAGAATAAAGGTTAGTTAAAATTTAAGAAAAAGTCTTCATTAGAATATTTTTAAAAGAAATGCAGTTTTGTTACATCTCGCTATATATGTTAGGCTAGCCACCAATAAGGTATTTCCAGTAAATATCAAGACTTCCCTAATGAATAGATTAAATCAATTATTTATAATCATAGTGTTACTCTATTCATAAGTATAAAATAATTATATTATAAGCATTTTAAAACTGCAGATAAAACTTTTCTCGTTCCCATCTCAGCCCTGCTTACTCCACAATCTGGTATGCAATGATGACTTCCTTAAAAACCATTTTATTTTTCCAGTAGTGGTGATGTTAACAGGAGGGTGAAAAGAGACAATGCAGTGCCCTAAACAATCTTACATATACACAATTAATAAACAATGAATTACCCCAAAGTAAAGATAACCCAGCAGTCACAATTCAGCTCAAGAAATATTACATTATCAGCAACTTCTCTAGAGTCCCCTGCACTCACTATCCCCTCTTCTCCTCAAAGGTAAACACTATCCTAATTTTTAACACATAGTTTTTCAGTTTTGTAGTCATTAACACCTCACACATGGGAGATAATAAATGTTTATTCTAAAACCATAACTTAGATTTGCCTGTTTTTGAACTTTATATAAATGCAACTGTGCAGTATGTATGTTTGTGAAATTCATCCATGTTGAGACATATCATTGTAGTTCATTCCATATATATAATAGTAGAAATTATACATATATATAATTGTTTTGTAGACTCAATTTTTTAGATTCATAGCAAAATTGAGAGGAAAGTATAAAGATTTCCCACACATCCCCTGCCTCCACACATGCATAGCTTCCCTTAATAACAGCATCCCCCACCCAAGTGGTGGATTTGCTACAACTGATGAACTACATTGGCACATTATAATCACCCAAAGTCTATAGTTTACACTGGGTTTCATTCTTGGTTTTGTACATTTTATGGGTTTGGATAGATGTGTAATGACATGTATCCATTGTTATAGTGTCATATGGAGTATCTTCACTGCCCTTAAAAACCTCTATGCTCCACCTATTCATCCCCCTACTTCACCCTACCCCCTGGAAACCACTGATCTTTTTACTGTCTCCATAGTTTTGCCTTTTCCATAATGTCATACAATTGGAATCATACCATATATAGTCTCTTCAGATTGTTTTATTTTCACTTAATAATATGCATTTAAGATTCCTCCTTGTCTTTCATGGCGTGATAGCTCTTTTCTTTTTAGCGTTGAATAATATTCTATTGTCTGGATGTACCACAGTTTATCTCTCCATCTACTGAAGGACATCTTGGTTGCTTACAAGTTTTGGTAATTATGAATAAAGCTGCTAAAAACATCTATGTACAGCAAAACATTTTTTAAAAGATAAAATATTCTATCTCTGTCTCAATATTCCTAATACTGAATCATATTCATTATTAATGAGTTAGATATAATACAGAGAAAGAGGAATCATTGGGTTAGAGGGTCACAAAATGACATCACATAGTTTTAATTTTCAGTGATCTTTGTGCTAAGTAGTTATTAATCATATGAACTAATATGATGAACCAAAGATCAAGATATCTATTGATTGGTGTAAGATACTTTTCTAAGTTATGACTCATTGCTTCACCTCAAAGGACTAAGAGGGCATCCAAATTAAGTATTTATTTTCAAAGTCTACTGCTTGTGGTACTAAATTTCATAATGACAACTGTAAGACAAGGATCACATATTATCTTTAAGCCAGGAAAATGTTTTGTAGCCGAGGGCAGTAGGAGGATATTGATTCATTTGAAAACAATGGCTACCAACAGTGTTAACTCCTTTTATATTAAGCTGAAGAAACCTTATCTAATAATAATATATACAACAGAATTTTTGTTAAGTGCCAACTGATCTTTTGTTGTAGCAAGTAGAAAGAAAATGAATTTTTAAGTTTCACGAATTCCCCTGTGATATTCTTTTACAAACTTAAATAAATCGTATTACTGTGGTTATGTATATGGTGTTACTTTCTTCTGTTCTTCTTTTGAAAGCTAAGTTTACTAAAAATATGTAGTACCAGACCATAGGGAATTAAATCTGATAGCATATGCTGGTGGAGCAAGGAATTATTAAAATAGACACAGTACACATTATGTTGAGAGACAAAGTAGCTTAATTATTTAGTTATGCTGTTTCAACCTTCACATTTGACTTTTCAGGACTAAAGTATTAAAGAGGTCATGCCAAAGAATAGAACCATCTTTTTTTGTTCATTGTGGTTTAAGTGGCATCTTGCTTGAAGACAGAAATATGGATGAGATAACCAAAATGAATTAATTAAACTAGTGATCTGTTCTTGGCCTAAACCAGTGATTCTCTCAAACTTGGCTGCACATCAAATTCACCTGATGAACTTAAACTGCTATTGAAGCGTGGGTTCCACACCCAGGTTTTCTAATTTTATTGGTCTCAAGTATAGCCTCAGTTTCCTGATCCTAATGTACAGCCAGGATTGAGAACTACTGACCTAGTCAGATAACATATTAGAAAGGAACATGGATTTTGGAGAGTCAGAATAGACCCAGTTAGAACTTCAGCCATAAGTATAATTTATGAGGGTCAATAAAACCTGATGAGGCTAAGCCTTTGAAACAACCGTCAAGAGAATAAAATAAAATTATTCATGTGAAAACTGATCGCCCAGAATTTGGCATGTAATAGGCATTAATAAATATTATTTTTTTATTCTTTCCTGCATCATCCCTCCACATCCTGGCCCTTTAAAGGATAGGAGGCCAAATATAATAGCTACTGTTTACTGCCTATGGGGTGTATCTATTTACATTCTAGTTCCGGTTCAAAGGACATTGCTGGGTCATATGAGGGATAAAGAAGTTAGTAAACATATTTTTCTTCTACTTCCTCTACCCCAATGTCTGATTTGCAGCTTCCTGTTCATCCTTCAGGTCTCCATTTGAATGTTACGTCCTCTGGGAAGCCTTTCCTAACTGCTTCCCCTACCCCGACTTAGGTTGGATTCCACTGCATCCCACCTCTGTGATATTGGTAATGAATCTGTAGAATTTACTGCTGTATCTCCTAGGGCACATAGTGCCCATTTAATAATTTTAACTGAATGAATAAATGAAGGAATTTAAGATAAAATAATATTACACAACGAGTATAAGGCAATATTTAGCTGAGCGTCAAATAGATGGTTATAATAGTAACATAATTTTTATGAGTATACAAAATGCCTTTACATGAGTAATTTTATCTAATTCCTTCATCTATTTTTTTCCCATTTATGTTTTCAAAAGATATTTTTTGACTGTCCACTGTCTTATGACAAACACTGCTGTAGATATTGGAGATACAGAAGTTAAAAAGACCCACAGTGTCTTGGTTCTCTTTGAGCTCACAATCTAGTCAAGATAGACAGGGGGAAAAAAAGTGTAAACAGCATAGTATTATTTCAGTAGTAGTAAATGTTCCAAAGTAAAGAATATGAGAGAAGGTGACATTGGTGTGTGTGTTAGGGATGCCGATTAAGGAGGTCTTCTCCGGGAAACCAACAACAGGCTGGGATCTGAAAGACAACAATGAGGTGGCCATGTGAAGTTCTGAGGTTGGAAAATTACAGCTCAATGGAACTGAAAGTGCAAATTCCCCAGTGTGGGTCTGAGTTGCTATGTTCTATGAACAGTGAAAAGCTCATGCAACCACATAGAGAGCGAGGAGAGAAAGGTGGAAAACAAAATTAGAGGATAATCAGAGACCAAGTTCATGTCATGGTGAGATGTTTGTTTTTCTTTTTCTTTTTTTTTTTTTTTTTTTTTGCGGTACGCGGGCCTCTCACTGTTGTGGCCTCTCCTGTTGCGGAGCACAGGCTCCAGACACGCAGGCTCGCGGCCATGGCTCAGGGGCCTAGCTGCTCCGCAGTATGTGGGATTCTCCCAGACAGGGGCACGAACCCGTGTCCCCTGCACCAGCAGGCAGACTCTCAACCACTGCACCACCAGGGAAGCCGGAGAAGTTTGTTTCTCATTGTTTTTCATTCTAAATGTGATGGGAAATCACTGGCATATTAAAGATTCTAGAAGCTGTAAAGTTTATATCTAAACCTATCAGATTTATATTTTTTTAAAAAACAACTTGACTGAAATATGGAAAATGGATTTGTGGGAGTGGGTACTGGTAAAGAATGGGGAATATATGAGCACCAGAGTGGAAGCATTGCAGTCA
This sequence comes from Mesoplodon densirostris, assembly GCF_025265405.1. Taxonomy (NCBI): domain Eukaryota; kingdom Metazoa; phylum Chordata; class Mammalia; order Artiodactyla; family Ziphiidae; genus Mesoplodon; species Mesoplodon densirostris. The sequence goes on along the minus strand of NC_082664.1, from coordinate 55,506,709 downwards.
TCCATGCAAGAGATGATGGCAAATCATCCTAAGGAGCAGCCATTAGTGGATGGAAAGAATACATTTTGGAGTTACAGTAGGCAACACTTGCTGGTGGCTTGGGCGTTGGGTGGTGTGGTATTAGTTGCATGTCAACAGTCCAGCTCTAACCCTTGTGATGGGGGCTTGATGGTTGGGTGGTATGTGTAGGTCTAAGTCCTTCCACTGCATCCCTGGGACTTACAAAGTAATGGGCTCAGGCAATGATTTTGAATCACTCCTTCTGAGTATAGCTTTGTGGTTGTCAGGAAAACCTTTGCTGAAGATTAAGAATCTCAACAGTTCTTTAAAGGAAAATTAGGGTTTGGAAAGTAGTGTGCCAAAGCATGAAGGTAGGGAAGAAAACAACTTGAAAAAATTGAAGAGGCAGTGAGTGGATCAGTTTGTGTGAATCAAGGATCCGTGTAAGGGAATAGTGAAAGATATGTATGAAAAAACAAATGTGGGTTCATTTTGTGGAGAACCGTGAATGTTATACTAAAGTCCATGTTTTATGGCTTTATCGAACTAAGAAACTTTTCTGAGAAAACCTTATGATAGCATACCAAGGAGAGTGATCTAGCAGTGTTCATATAATGACTTAGAGGGAGCGAGAGTCTGAAAGCAAGAATACCATGTAAATACCATTCAAGCAGGATCATTCATCCATCCAAGTGAACAACTACTTGTTCACTTAACATTCATTGAGCACCTGCTGTATGCTAAAAACAATGGTCACTAGGACTCTGCTCTTATCTAAAAGTATCAATAGAATCAAATACGGTCAGGAAAAGCTGTAGCTAGACATACTCTTAAGGAGAGCTTTAATATATAAACCTCTTAAATCACCAAAGAAAATATCTGGAAAAGCATCTTGCTTTTATTATTCTGATTCTCTGACATTATGATTCATAGCTCTAAGGTATGTTTGTGCACATGAGATTTATTATTTTCAAGGGATAGATTTCTAAATACCGTCCTATAAAATTAATTGAATATTTTATAAACTCACAAATGCATGTTTTGAAGGCCTCCCAACTGATAAATATTTAAAAGAGCCAGATATAACTTAAATCAAGCTATTACGTTACTTTATACTATTAGTGTACAGCATTCCACACACTTCAAATATTTTACATATAAACAAATTAGTTGTTATAAAACTAAAAGATACCACCTACTATTGGATGATTGCACTAATCTAAGTCCCTTTTAACTTATATGTGGGAAAATCTATAAAACTAAAATAAAAGTCTTTTCCTAGTTTTAGATTACATGATAGCTTGTATGGATTTTTGTTAGGTGGAACTTCTTTTTTTTCAAATTTTTTATTCATTTATTTATTAGCTGCATTCGGTCTTCGTTGCTGCGTGCAGGCTTTCTCTATTTGCCAGGAGTGGGGGCTATTCTCCGTTGCCGTTCACGGGCTTCTCTTTGCGGTGACTTCTCTTGTTGCGGAGCACAGGCTCTAGGCGCGCAGGCTTCAGTAGTTGTGGCACGAGGGCTCAGTAGTTGTGGTTCATGAGCTTAGTAGCTCTGTGGCATGTGGGATTTTCCCGGACCAGGGATCGAACCCATGTCCCCTGCACTGGCAGCCGGATTCTTAACCACTGCACCACCAGGGAAGTCCCATGGAACTTCTAACAGTAATGTAACAAGTCCCAGTCTAATTATGTTCAACACTCATCCAAGACAAAAGGCATAGAGGGAACATAATAAAATAAATATTGAGTATATTCTAGGAATTTGAAAACAAGGTGAAAATATCTGATTTTCCAGCCTCAACAAAAGAATAGTGACTAAAGATTGAAGGAAGATATACAAAATCCAGTGGGAGAAAAACAAACAAAAAAGGATACTAGGAGATGGTGAAAGTTACTGCCAGCCACAGCACTGGTGGTTTGCAAGGAACAGCATATGGGGAAGCTGGCTCCAGCTTCCTATTTCTTCGTGAAGTGCTTCAGTCCCAACATTAAGGACCTCTTTCTCTGAACACATGCCTAATTTTATATAAATGTCAATGCAAAAATAAACTGCTTGAAAACCATTTAGATATCACATTTTCAGGAATTTTAGGAAGCGAGCTTTACCTATATGCAAGTGTAATTCTATTTTAGAATAGATTGTCATCACATATTAGCAGGAAAAAAAATTAAATATTCCTGATAAAGCCACATATTAGTATTTACACAGTAGGAGAAATTTCCCAGTCAACTCCTAATGTTGATTATTTTGCAGTGAATTTTACTTAGTCTCTGTTTATTTTTATACCTATGCTTTGAATCCATTACAGCCAAACAATAGTTATACTGTTCTTTATGTTATCCTAGAGAGTAGAACATAACTCTGGGTTTTAATTACTCACATGAGATAGGTAAATTTTTCAGAGATGAAAGTTATCTGATAAATTCATTAGACAGACCTAAACAGAGTTATAGCTATAATACGTGCTTGGGAGTTTGCTCTCAGAGAATATTTCCTTCACACAGTGTTTTTGAAAACTACATTCTGTTTTTAAAGTAATACTTGTATTAGGAAATAAGCTGATAATATCACATTTTCTTCTAGAGAACTTTAGAAACTTTCTAGAAAATGTGAAAAATGTGCATATGGTTCTTGTGTCTAAATAATTTAACTTAATACTTAAAGTAAATTGTTGAATAAAACTTCAGATAATTGCATTAAAACAAGTAAAATTGCATAATACAAAATTCTTTACTAAGAACCATATAAGTTAATGAGTAGTGTTACAAAAGGTAAAAGGAAAAAAAGAGAACATTTAATCAAGATGTAACATGGCTCTAAAGATCATTTAGTAAGCAGTTACTTCTGTTTCACTGAAAACTAGCAGGCTGTGCCTTCAGTCAATTTCCAAGTGAGGCAAAACAAATGCCATGATGTCTTGCTTTAAACATAGACAACGTTAACCAATCAAAATCAACACAATTCATGACTATAAGATGCATGAATTTTTAAATTAATTAAATTGCTTTTAAATAAACTTGAGAAAAGACCTTGAAGTTATGCCCAGCAGTCAATTAATAAAGCTTAATTTAGTCCCATCTCTTTAAAAACAAAGGCTATGAGAATGTAAGTGTATTTTTTATAGAATGGTTAAGGTTTATCAGTTACTCAGCTGAGAACTTTGAATATCTTTTCCATATAGAATATCATAATGCATTAAATTGTCCATGTGACAAAACTCCATGTAAAGATGAATTAATGGACACCATTCTATTTCTTCTGACCTATTTTCTCTGATTTTACAAAACAATAATGAATGATTGAGAAAAATTGGGAGCTCAGAGATATTAGCAGAGCCTGTGTAACAGATGAAGGTAACATCTTTTGAGCAACAATTGAAAAAATTAACCCACAGCTCAATAGCTGAAACTATATTTATATTCTTTGACTTCTAATGACATCTAACTTTTATTCTTCAGTTTTTTTTTAACATCCTTATTGGAGTATAATTGCTTTACAATGTTGTGTTAGTTTCTGCTGTATAACAAAGTGATTCAGTTATAAGTACATATATCCCCATATCCCCTCCCTCTTGTGCCTCCCTCCCACCCTTCCTATCCCTCCTCTCTTCTTCAGTTTTATTGGTTAATAAAGATTAGTCAGTATTCTTCCTGATTCAGCCTGTCATTCTACAACTATTACATATGGCTTTATGATGTTGAAAGTAAGAAGTTTAATGACGTCAACAAAACCACAGAGTTAATAGCATCCAACTCTCCCTGAAAGAATCAGGAGGCTTTGTAAAGGAGGTGATAGATGAGTTAGATCTAAAAAAATTAACTTTCACATTAAAAAATATGTATGTATATACATATACATATATATATATATACTGGGTAAGAAACACTAAATCTGGTCATTCTAAGCTCTTAAATTCTATTAACTATTTCAGGAGAAATTAAAACTCTTTTTAATAAGCCTGTCATTAATTTTGCAGTTAAGCAAATCAAATATGTAGTAATTAAACTTTTTAGAATGAACATTTTTGTGAGAGATGTTAATCGTATTATGAAATACTTTGTACTTTTAATTTTTATCCTTCTCTCTTTTGGAACTTAATCAACAGGCAGTATTTGAACCTAACAGGTAGAAAGCATTAGGACTAAAGCATGAATTTGATGTGTTGATTCCTTCCTCATTCATCCATTGAAAAAATATGATTTAAGTAACCCCTATTTTTCTGGAACTACGCTTGGAGCTGGGGATTAAATGATGAGGAAAAACATCAATGCAATAAATACACAAATGCAATTGAGACAAGTACTATAAAGGAGAGCTATATGGGGCAATGAGAGAATATACAAGAGGGGTCTGACCTCGTCAAAGATGTCAGAAAGGGCTTTCCAGAGCATATGACACAAGAGCAAAAATACAAAGAATGCCTAGTAATTAACTAAGTGAATACAGGTGTGTAGGGAATGAGGAAGCATATTCCAGGTGGAGGGAAAATCACATGCAAAGGTGAAGACTTATTAGAGACTGCAAGTAAGATGAGAGAAAGAAGGTCATTGTGCCTAGAGAAGAAAGATCTAGCCCCTTCTGAAATTTATAGGACAAATTATAGAGTTTTAATTTAATTTTAAGAAAAGGGTAAGCCGTTGAAATGTTTTAAGCAAAGAGGTGAATTCATTAGATTTGTGCTTTGAAAAGATAATCCTGGCTACAGGGTAATTCTGTATAACTTATTAACAAGAGTTCAGACTGGCAGTGGGCACAAAAATTAGGAAAGAAGACCTAAGGAAATAGAATGGTTACTTATTTTAGGATACTGGTACAGCTGGAAGAGAGAAATGGATATACTTGAGATATGTTTAGGGAGTAAAATCATGAGAACTTGGTGATGGATGCATTTGGAAGAAAGGATGACCCAAAGTGTCTGATATATTTAACTAGCAGAATTATATGCCATTAATTAAGATAGTAAACACTGGGAAAATATCAAATATTGGAAAGGGTTTGGAGGCTGTTCATGAGTTCATTTTTGGAAAAATTAGGTTCAAAATATATCCCGGGGGGTTATCACACTTCTTAGCTGGTCTAGAGTTCGTAAAGGAAGTCTAAATTGGAAATATAGATTTGTGAGTCATCTGTTGCTATAATCTGAATGTTTGTGTCTCCCCAAAATTTATATGTTGAAATCCTAACCTCCAAAGATTATGGTATTAGGAGGTGGGTCCTTTGAAGGTGTGTAAGTCATAAGGGTGGAGCCCTCATGATTGGGATTAATGCCTTGTAAAAGATGATCCAGAGAGATTCCCTAGCCCCATCTACCATGTAAGGACACAGTGAGAAGGTGCCGGCTATGAAAAAGGGAGAAAGGCTTCACCAGAGTTCAATCATGCTAGTGCCTTGATACTGGACTTCCCAGCCTCCGGAACTATGAGAAATACATTTCTGTTATTTATAAGCTACCCTATTTCTGGTGTTTTGTTATATCAGCCCAAATGGAGTAAGACATTTGCATACAGGAGGTAACTGAAACCAAAGACATGATGATATTAACTCAGAAGAGAGAATAGAAGGAGCAGAAAAAGAACAGAATTTGAACTGAGTCTTTATTTACTCCAAATTTTAATGGCCTCAAAGAGCTTGCATTCTAGAAAGAAAGAAAGAAGAGATACACACACACACACACACACACACAACTATTAAAATACATATTAGTGACCATAATAGTCTAATTTCCTTCTATGAGGTCCAGGAAAAAGCATGTGATTGGTGTTGCCAAGGAGTTCTGGTCAGTGGAATGGAAGAAAACACACATATATTGAGAGCAATTCACACAAGAAAGAATGAGGTCATTTCTGTAAAAATACCATCTAATCTCAAATGAAAGGAAGTTTGAGGCTTTGTACACTGGGGATGGAGCACAATGTTGTGATAATTAGACACAAGGTAAAGGGGGAAGGGTGGAAGATATGAAATGCTTCAGGACAATCTGTCAATAAAATGCTTGCATTTTGGGTGCATAAAGAAACCAGAGGATAATGAAAAGATGCACACAATACTTTGGGAGCACAGAGAACATAGTTTCTAACTCCCTCTAGGAATCACAGAGCCTTCAAAGATTAGGTAGCACTTGTGAATTAGGAATTTTCAATGTGTACAAAGGGAGAACAATTTTTTAAATTAGAAAATGTTTTTAATTTAAATTATTTTAGGAAATAGATGCAAAAGTATTTGTCTCCCCACTAACCATGGGATGAAATATCTGAAGAAAGAGAGTAAATAGAACAAATTCCACTGAAAGGAAAAGTGATGGCAGAGGTGGGGGTAAGGTGGAAGATGAAGGGTAAGAAGAGAACTACTACAAAATAGAGGGTTGATTTTGGACAAAATTTGCCCCAAAACTTTCTCAGAGATCATAGGAAAGAAGGATGATTAGAAATAAACTTGTGAAGAATAGGGCTGAAGGATATTCCTGTTTCATTGTGAAGAAGATAGTATTGTTGAGAGAGAGGGAACAGATGTGTGGGGTTGTTTAGGGAACCTGAGTAGAATAGTGATTTGTGTACCATGATGTTTCTAAACAGCAAAAGTGCCTCTTTTCTTAAAGTCTGTGTGTGTGTGTGTAGCCTTTGACCTATATATGAATATATTTTATAAAATATATTTTACATATGGCTTTATAGCAATACACATAATACGTATTATATAATATATATGATATGTATATTATAACATGAAGTATTTTGGGTCTTAAAAGGGTAGCTAGGCATTGGCTGATATCTATTTCTCTTAGCGTAAATACTTGAATGGGTATTCTACTATTTTAAACTATTATTTGTTTTTGAGAAAATTATATTACTTAGAAAAGTCAAAGTCTTAAAGCAGCATATGCATCAGAAAAATATCGATTCTCTTTTAGAAAGTTAATTAAAATAATATGAGCCACCATTTATTGAGCAATTACTATGTTCCAAATACTGTACTGAGGATTTTGTATGTGTTATCCACTTTAATCCTTACATACCTGGTTTTATCATCTTCTCACTCCCATTTTGTAGATGCCCAAACTGACTGGCTAAATCGTTTGAGCAAGACCTCTGCATCCTGAAAGGTAGAGTGAGGTTTTGAACTATTGGTGTATTGGAGTTCTAAGTCTTTGGCCCAGACCATTCCCTAGGTTTAACCTGGTAATGATTTATTTATATTTTGCAAACCAAATCTCAGGGGTTGATTTTTTTTTTAAAAAAAAACCTACCTTTGCTAATTTTCATGTTTCCTGAATTTAGCCCAAGAGCAACTGAGCCTCCCAGGGGTCAAGCTTAACAGACTTTACATAATACCCTGCCCCAAAACACACACTCAAAGGGAAACACGTAAATTCATACAAAAAAAACATACACCTGACTCCTAAAACCTTAATGGATGATAGATATTTTTAATGAAGTTTTCATGTAGCAATGGAGAAGAGAGGACATCATAAAAATCCTCTTTAAATGCCAGACTTCCACCACAGTTCCTTTCATACGGTAGCTCTTGTAGTCATCTTCCTACTTGCACTCTATCTTCCCCTTCTAAAACCTTTTTCTAGCCTCTCTCCCTCCTCCCCTTTCTAGGTATAACCATAACAGTTCATGCTTTCTCCTCCTACAACTAGAGCTTTCTGGAAGATTCTATTCTTTTTTCCTACACTCTTGTACTTTCAGTCTATCTACCAAAGGACCTAGCTAAAAAACCTCATTTTCCTTAAGATCTAATCTGCCGTGGGGTGAGGAAATAATCTAATATTTATTTTGTCATTGAAAATTTTAGACAATATATACATAAGGTAGTCATTAAACTTACTTTATGAACATTTTTGAATGCTTATAAATATTTGTTTTATTCTAGAAATAACTAGCAATATGGAATCATACCCTAAATTGTAATACTGAATTGTATTTATGGATTAAGTGCTAAATCATGAATTCCAAATTTGAAAAGAACATACACAATATATTTTTTACTTGTGATTTGGAAAAGCATGAGTTAATAATTTGTACTGCTCTTGTAAGAAAAATCCTGAACTTAAACTTGGCTTCCATTTCAGAAATTCATATCTGTTATTTCTTTAGACACAGAAATATATCTTGTGAATAACTTTGTAGCTCTATGTTCTTATTCACAATATCTTCACCACATTTTTTTTTAGGAAACTACATTGAAGATTTGAGTCTACAATGATTCATTACAGAAATTCAGGTATTTATTATAAGTAAATATGAAATATACCTGATTTGCTATATTTCATTCATATAGAAAGGGCCAGAATGAAACAGGGAAGGCCTAGCATAGAATCATTGATTTAATTATTAATATGGGAAACCTTAGAAGAAGTTGAAGTTTAAAAATTATATGCTCAACAGATATCAGTTGGTAATTAGCACCACCTATTTTGGAAATTATACTGATAAAAATAAAAGAGCAAAAATTAAAATTAACTCAGAGTAAACCATTTAAAGGAGCTCTCAAATTTTTTTCCTCTGCTTGAAACTGAAATGAAATAATGAAACAGCATTTTGAGGCTTATTCTGAACAGAACCACAGAGCTAAATGTGCTAGAAAAAGCAGAGAATTTTTGCACAGATGGTCTGCCATGAAACTTGGCAAAATCACCCAACACACAGGAGCTCTGGGAAAGGCTTTTCTGCCAACGGGCAAATATAGTGACTTTCAAATTTGGTTGGCCAGAACCAAAGTCTGAGGGCGTCATATTGTGAAACTGCTTCTCTCTGATGAAGATCATAAATAACAAGAACATTATATTGTATAGTTATGATAAAAAAACTGTTTGTGATCCAAATCGCTGGACTGAAAACGTAGCCTTAATGGTATTCTTCACACGGCCTCTCTTGCCCGCGCCTCCAATCTCTTTTCAGCAGTAGAGCCAGAGTGATCTGTTTAAAATGCAAATCTCATTCTGTCACTGCTCTGCAAAAAAACTGTTCAATGACTTCCCTTTGTTCTTGAGAGAAAACCCCAAATACTTGACACGTCTCAGTCCTTCATGGTATGACTGCCTCATTCATTCTGATCGCAGACCTCACTGGTCTGTACCTCTTCTTGACCCAGACCTGTCAACCTCATTCTGGCCCATGGGCATTTGCTGTTTTCTATTCATGGAAGTTCTTTCCAGACCTCTCACCAACTGACTTCTGACCCTTTCCAAGTTAACTAGAGGTCATACCAAATGGTTTTGTTTTGTTTTGTTTTTCAGGAAAGCCTTCTCTGATCAATTCCCAGCTCCCCCTACTAGATCAGGTTGCCCTGTTTATGGAATCTCATAGTACCCTGTATTTTTCCTTTAAATAAATTAGTGAGGTTTAGCAAAGTGCCTGAAATATAATAATATATGTTAATATTTGTAGAATGGTGCATGAATGGAACTAAAATATTTTAAATACAAGTTGGAAAATAACAATAAAAAAGAGGCAATGACATTATATTCATAAATATGTTTGTGGTAAAAATTTCAATCTCAAGAAAAGTGGTAATGAGTATAGAAATTACGTTTGCATAAAATTTTTTATGTATTATTTTTTAAAGACAAATGAAACACTAGCTTATTACTTTACTGACATAGTTCAAAATACAATATCCTAGTGGTAATAGTGGTACAATTCTCAGAATATTCTAAAAACCTCTGAATTATACACTTTAAAAGGGTAAATTTTATGGTATATGCAGTGTATCTCAATAAAGCTGTTACAAAAAAAAAGCAATGTTCTAATGTAGCAATTAGAGATTAAACAAAAAATTTTCCAGCTTTCAGTAACAATAGTTTATTTTCTATATTTTTGATGCTGTCAAATAATAAAAACAAATCCTGACTTTGGTAAGGAGAAACTTTATTCTAAAAGACTATCGCAATAGGGGAGGAGAACTATTGCAATAGGGAGGACACGCCCACTCAGGAGAGCTGTAAGTGTCTCAAAGGTCAGGCAGAAAATGCTTTTTTTTTTTTTTTTTTTTGCTGTACGCAGGCCTCTCACTGGTGTGGCCTCTCCCGTTGCAGAGCACAGGCTCTGGACGCGCAGGCTCAGGGCATGGCTAACGGGCCCAGCTGCTCCGCGGCATGTGGGATCTTCCCGGACCGGGGCATGAACCCTTGTCCCCTGCAAAGGCAGGCGGACTCTCAACCACTGCGCCACAAGGGAAGCCCAATGCTTTTCTTTTATAGGGAGGAACAAACTTGAGGATGAGTAGGTGGCATGGTGGGACAGTCTTTCCCAGGAGGAGCATTTAAGGAGAGGTTGTTCAGTATTCTAATGCTTTCTTAACGCTCAAGGATGGGCCAGAGTTTAGGGACCTGGGGGAAGTGCTGAAGCCTGACTAAAGGTTGATCAATTTAAATTAGGAAGCATTTAGTCCAGATTGGGGATCCACAGTTCAGCTAATCATTTATGAGACAAAGACTGGGATTTGGAGAGTCTGTCTTTGGCCTTGCCATTGTTAAACAAGAGCAACAATCTTATCTGTCACATGGGGAAGAGTGATTCTTTGCAGTAAGTGTCTCCTGGGACACAAAAGTGTGGGGGATTTCTTAACCATCACTTTTTTCCAGGAGTATGGGGCTCAGGTGAGCTTCAACATTGTCAATACTTGCTAATAAGAATTCTCTGAAAAGGTGTTTTTGGTTACATTCATGAATACTGAGATGGGTGCAGAATGTGGAATGGAATAGATCCAAGATCAAACCAGTAAATTCTCCACACCCCATGCATTATTAGTGTGGGTATCTACAGCAGATGGATAGTCCGAGGATGAGGTTCAGGTTTGTAGCACAAGATTTTTCTGTGTTTGAAATATTGTCACTTTATTGTAAAATATCAAAGTTCACAAATTTATTATTGTTTTGGGAGCATTTCTGCAGACATCTTGATAGAGAGGGTTAGAACATAGTTTTGGCAATAATTGTAGGCAGTATTAAATATTTTATGAGAAATACATTAGTGTAAGTCACCATTTTTAAAAGTGAAACATGAATCACTATCCAAAGAATTGGACTTCAGTGCAAGAGATCCTGATTTATTTGCACTGTTGATACTGTATATGTAAATGCCATTTCTCAGAAGCATAAAACTCTGAGTGTAATATATTGGTTAGTGTAAGCAGTATAATATATATTTTTCAGGCTGTGCTAGTTTCATTAATCATATATATTAAGAATTTTAAGCTTTTTTATGAGGCATTGCATTACATGTGGCATTGATATGCATGTGTAATTTATTACTTGGCAAGTGAATTATCCTACATTATTTTATGTGCTTGATATATTGATTTTCAGTTGTGATAGATCATTTTAAGATTGCATGGCTTTACTCATGGTGATTTATCCACAGAATCACATAGACTGTGGGGCAAGCTGATGCAGCCCTTTGAACACTTTCTATTAGCTATAAGTAGAGTTGTTAACTGGAATTCTTAACCCCAGTAGGGAAACATATTTAGCAAGCTGAAAAAAATAACTTTCATCCAAGATCTAATTAGTTGTTGACTAAGTGTCCGTAAAAAGTAGTTTCAGTATGTCTTTTTCTTCCATATGCTAATCTTGTAACCCATATTTTTATCAATAAGCAGTAAAACATACAGTCAAAGAAAGAGAAAGATGTCATCAGTTTGCTTAAAAGGTCTGTCTTCTGTGACTGCTGATTGTCTTTTAATCCTCATCAGCTCAAATACACACATTTGCATCCACTAGAATTATTATCACTCTCTTCCTTTTAGAAAACTTGCTTTGAACAGAGTTCCAAGGAGAGAAAAACATGCAGTGCCCAAACATCAAATATGTGATGGCCACTGGGAAAGGTATTGCATAGAGGAACCAGATAAAGTAAAGGGAGTATTTTTAGAACCAAGAAAGTATTTTTGGAATACTTCCTAGAATTTGTAATAAACAATACTGAGGCCACCCTGCAAAAATATGCCATCTTGTCACTGGTCCCAAGGCACTTAAATCACAGGAGAATTTGAAGGAATATATGCTAAGAGTTTTCCTGTTTGCTCTCCTATCTTATACCCCACTTAAATTATTTTCTCTTTCTTCTCTTCCTACTCTTTGTTGCCATTGTTATTGTTTATAAATATTCCTCCTCACTTTGGTTTCCTAGGGACTAGGAAGGCTTGTTCTTAACTTCCATAAAGTCTCTGCTTAAATATCATTTTACTAATGTGTTCCCTGCATATAGAAGGTTTCTTGGCACATACTAAGCGCTTGATAAATATTGTTGAATAAATTAAAGAAAGAATGAATGAGTGAGTGAAATTGGATTCGAAACTACATGCTCACTGCAACATAACAGTCACAAATTGGGCCCTAGTGTCAGACAATCCTTAGCCCTTCCTAGCTCTTTGACCTTAGACAAGTTGCCAGACCTTTTAAACCTCAGTGTTCTCATCTAAAAATGCAGATAAAGACAGTACCTTATCTCAAAGAGTTTTTGTGAGGATTAAATGAAACAATATAGGTAAATCACTTATGTCACACTTACGTGGCAGATGATATGCTCACAGTAAATTTTAGCTGTTATTATTATTATTTTCATCACTTAATGCTCTTCCCCTAAGTCTCTTCACGCATTTGGGTTTTTCACAAATGTATTGATTGGCTTGAAAATAAGAGCTATAAATAATAAGGGTGTGGCTCTTTTTATTTGTTTAACTAGAATAGCTTGCACCTAAAATGAAATGTAAGATTTCACTTTTAACTTGTTACCTTTGAAATAGTTTTCAACACATTAAAATGTGGAAAATAATTGATTTTCTGAGATGAGAAATATGGTGATTCTATATTGTGTATTTAGAAGGAACGTACTTAAAGAAAACAAAGGGAAAAGTGTGTTTGGGAAACAACATGCTATGCATTCTTTTGAGGTATGGGCCTGAACTACCATATGACCAAAGTTGTATGAAAAGACCCTATGGCTTTCATATGTCATGAATCTATAATGGCAGTAATGAGAAAAAAAAAGAAATTGTAAATAAGTAGCTCAAACCTACTGTACAGAACTGTATTACAGGCAGACCTCATTTTATTGAACTTTGCTTTATTGCACTTCACAGATATTGAAAATTTTATAAACGAAGCTTTGTGCCGACCCTGCATAGAGCAAGTCTATCAGTGCCATTTTTCCAACAGCATTTGCTCGCTTCATGTCTGTGTCACATTTTGGTAATTCTCGAAATATTCAAACTTTTTCATTATTATTATATTTGTTACCGTGATCTGTGTTCAGTGGTCTTTGATGTTACTACTGTAAAAAGATTATGACTTGCTGAAAGCTCAGATGATGGTTATTATTTTTAAATTAAGGTATGTACATTTTAAAGGCATAATGCTATTGCAAACTTAATAAACTACAGTATTGTAAAACATGACTTTTATATGCAATGGGAAACAGAAAAAATTCTGTGACTCTCTTTATATTTGCTTTATTGCGGTGGCCTGGAACTGAACCCACAATATCTCCAAGGTATGCCTTTTAAAACAAAGCAAATTTCCAAATAACAACTGTTACTGCAGCAACTACCACTAGATGTCATGCACTTCTTATTCTGTCTTCTCACAGAAGCTCTGTAGGTTCTGTTAAAGAATATTATGCCCCTCAAAATTTAAATCCCAGGCTTTTGATGGACATAGGTTATAAGGTATTTAGGCAAACATTAGGATTTGATAAAAATTAACTGTCACTAAGATTTTATCTATCTGTAGAACTAAGATCTATTTTGATCAAATTGACCTGTTAATTTAGTCAAATTTAGATTTAATTAATTTGATAAGTCTGTTTTATGAATTTGGCAAATACTCGCCTGGCTTTTATCGAATTTTACCTATAAATATAGATTTAAAACATGGATATTGTCCCTGTTGTACTATGTGTTTACTCAATTTTAGCCTCTGAGGAGTATTTTTATATTCATGCCATGCATATGCAAAGTTAATGCATATTGGGTCTGGGCTGTGACTTTAGCAGAGCCATTTGTTGAAGCAGAACCATCTTAGACTCTATTTACGGCATTCTGTTACTGGAATAATAGGGAAAAAACAACCTCTAAAATATGTTCACAGATCAGGAAGAGAATGCTATCTTGCTTTTAAAATAAATTTTTAAGGAGCTTGTTTACACACTGATTTAAAAAAATAGAACATCTACTGGTGAATATTTCTTCCCTAGTAACTTTTGGAGGTAGTGTAGCTAAGAGAATATGGGGCTGTAAGTTAGAAGATGTGTTAATTTGTTTAGTTTTTATTTATACCTTCCTAGATATGTCCCATGTTCCATAACCATTTCTCCTATCTGAATTATAATATTCTAATATTTAACTTGTCTATGTGAGAATCACATGAGATAATATGTGAAAAAATATTATGGAATTAAAAGGTCCTGCTCATTACTGTAATTCACATGTGAACTAGTAGGGGGAGGTCCTGGAATCTGTCTTAATCTCTCCCAGAATAACTATGGGTGGGAGAGTAGGGGTGTGTTTGAGGACCAAGGACAGGTGACAGACATATTTCTCCTGCCCTCTTTTCTAGCCATACTCTTTTAGAATTAGTTCCATTTGTGGAATTTCTTTGCTCTGTGCAGGCTTCTCTAAGCTTTGAAAATTAGCCTAACTTCTTTATCTTTCAAATATCACCAACATTAGGCTGAATTTGCTTATGAGTTTTCAGAGCGAGGTAGGTGTTTATGTTGAAGCACCACAAAACTAAATTGAATATTGAACTTTTTTGTTGTTTAAAAAAAAAAGTCTGTGGGGTATCTCACCACTGGCATTTTCTCTCTGGCCACCTTTATCTTCGGGCTCCAGTTTGGGGCCATGCTCTGTTCTCCCTCCCTCCCTTGATTCCCTGCTCCCATCTTAGACCTCCAACCTCCTTTCCTCTTCTTTTACAAGCACTATACATTTCTTGCTAACTTTTTTTTTTTTTTTGCAGTACGTGGGCTTCTCACTGCTGTGGCCTCTCCCGTTGCGGAGCACAGGCTCCAGACGCACAGGCTCAGCGGCCATGGCTCACGGGCCCAGCCGCTCCACGGCATGTGGGATCTTCCTGGACCGGGGCACGAACCCGTGTCCCCTGCATTGGCAGGCGGACTCTCAACCACTGCACCACCAGGGAAGCCGTCTTGCTAACTTTTTATGTAGACTTAATTACCTGTCTTTAGATTTACTGTCTCTTTTCCTATCAATCAGGTTCTTGAGACAGGCAGCCCTCATTTAATGTGACCTATCAAGATATTTCCTAAATAAAGATGATTCTTACCCTAAGTGGAGCTCTTGATGCCAGCTGTAAAATTAAAATCCTTTTAAACTTCACATGGTACATACTATGGTACTTATGTCACTAAATCAATAAGACCTGTAGACCTAGCAAACTTGAGTTTGCTCACCCTTGCACAATAGAGCCAATCTATTGACACCAGGTTGTGGTGAAGGAAAGTGCAGGATTTACTGCAAGGGGCCAGTCAAGGAGTCCAGGGCAGCTAATGCTCAAAGAACCCAAACTCCCTGATGGGTTTCAGGGAGGCATTTTAAAGGCAAGGTGAGGGAGGGGGTTGCAGGGTAAGTGATCAGCTCATGCACAATTCTCTGATTGGTTGATGGTGAGGAAACAGGGAAGTGTCACAGGGGTTAACATTATCAATCCTTCGGCTCCAGTAGGTTTGGGGGCTATGTGCTCATGGTCATCAAGTTGTTAACTTCTTCTATTTGGTTGGGGGTTTAGCATCTGTAAAAGAACTCAGGAATGTGCATCAGATACTATTGTCTAGGTACTTCAGGTAAGAAGCAAAGACTCTGTGACTGCCGTATGGCTGATTTACTGCTTAAATTCTTACCACTTCTCCTGGCCCAACTGCTATTTTTGTTGCTACGTGTTCACGACCTTTTGATGCTGAAAACTCAGCCTCTCTGCGCTAGTGCCAAGTGGAATCTTGGAAACAGAGTTTTGGATGAAGTAGAAAAGAATAGCTTTATTGCTTTGCCAGGCAAAGGGGGACACAGGAGGCTTATGCCTCAAAAACTGTGTCCCAACCCAGGGGGATTTGGTGAGTAGTTTCATAACAATGGTTCAAGGGTGGCAGGGTTGCTGATAGGGATCAGGGTGGGTTCAGGGCCCATACTCCCTTAATCTGACCTCAGGTAGTCTCCTGATGAGCTTCTCTGGTTCCTTTAATCTGACCTCAGATGGTGTTCTCCATTTTCTCTGTGTCTCCTCCCTTCCCTGATTAGCAACTGTCCTGAATCTGCCCTTTGGAACACAGGGAAGATCATGGAGGCTGAAGTCTATTCCCTACAAATAAGAAATGGGGGACACAGAAAGGCTTCTGTGCCCAGGAGCCCAACAGGGTCCTGCTCGGTTTCACTTTCAGTCATTAATTCTTGAGCCAGGCTTTTGTGACTCAGGGGAGGCCTGGGAAACTACAACTTTTCTACAAATGAGAGGCAGGCAGAGGACTTGGGGGGAATGGTCTGTCCCAGGAAGGCCCCATAGGGTCCTGCTGAGTTACACTACTGTCAACAGGTACTATGGCATAAGAAATAAAGCCCTTCTGTTTTCATATTATGGATATTGTTTTCTAATATTTTAAACTCAGATTCACAGAATTAAGTTGATTCTACTCTATTTCATGAAATGCTATTATATTGGTCACGCAAGTCCCTTTATTTATTCTCTTTTTATTATTATTTTCACTATGTTTCTTATCCTCAGTCCCATACTTTTCTTACTCTTGTGAATTTAACGTATATCTATCAAACTTTCCTTTTATATATTTATATATTTACATGTAAGTATAGAACTGAAAAAAATACACTATTCTTTATGTGTGTTTAAAAGAAGTAAAAGTGGCTTTATCCTAAATCTTATTCTCTTCCCAACTGTTCTCAAATATCTATTTATTTTGAAGGGTATTCTGATTGCTCTATGTAGATCTAGCACCAAGTGGTATATCATTTTGTAGCATCTTTTCTTTTCTATCTCAGTGAGAAATTATAGTAAAACTGGGTTCATGTCTTGGTGCCAAAGACACAACCAAGCCAAAGATCTGGAGAAGGAAGAATTTATTATTATTTGCAGCAAGTAAGGAGAACACTGGGAATCTTACCCAAACAGTGTCTCTCTAAACAGCAAAATTGGAGAAGTTTTAAACTAAGGGTACATGCATATTCGTGGAGGGACTGGAGCAGAGGAGAATTTAGCATAGAATTGGGGCCAAGGTCGACAGAGTCCAAGCTTTAGTTGACTGAAGTCACGAGGGTCAACATCATGGAGACCTTAGTTCCTGCAGGACTCAAAGAGATGTATCAGATTGGTATGTATATCCCTTAAGGAGAAACTAGGACTCAGTTTTATCACTGAACTATTGTTTCTTGACTGCTTTTCCTTTGTTCCTGCATTCCCTTACTTTCCTTAAGATCATTAATTACCGAGACCTATTCAAGGGCAAGCATTGTGGCTAGGCGTAGATAACGAAATGGCTTAGGCCAAAAATGGCTTCTCTTATGTCAAGAAAGCCATGCCTGGTGGTCTGTCTCTGGGGATCCCCTACCCTATCTGCTTACAAAATGGGGCATATTTCTTAACTATATCATACGAATAATTGCACTTAAATCATACATAGTGTTTACATGAAAAGTGCTTATTCAAAAATAAGTCTCCCCCAAATTTGCCACTTTCTCATGAGGATTACTTTGAACTAAAGGCAATCAAGACTGAGCTGACTCAGGAAAAGCTCTTTTCTTCACCCTGACTACCTAGAAGAAATATAAATTTACCCATTTGTGGGGAAAATCCGCAGTAATAAAAGAATTTACATTGGAAAGGGGCCTATGCGGGGAGGAGAACTACTACCAAAAAAACTTTTTACCTAAGAAACTTATTTGCATAAGAGGGCAAACTTTGTTTACCAAACACTTCCTCCTCTCACCTTCCTGTGACTTGTCTTCCCCTTCTTTGTATCCCAGACCTCTACCCCTTTCCTTAGCCCAAGACGTTTTATATCTCAATTGCCTGGCTGCCTTTTGAGTCTCTTATCTTTATGGGGCTCCCCTATATACATAGTTAAATTCATTTTTCTCTTGTTAATCTGTCATATGTCATTTTAATTGTTAGATCAGCCACAGAATCTAGAATAGAAGGAAAATTTTTCCTGCCAACAATAAGAATTAATTATATGAGACTAATCTGAACACAGCAAACACACCTAGACTTTATACGTAACATCTGTGATTATATGTCTAAATACCATGTCTTCTGTTTCTTACTTGTGGAACCAAAATTGTAAATTCTACATTGAGTAATACAATTAAGGAGACAGAAAATTTCCTGAGAAATGCCATGTACTCTAAGTCATAGGTTTGCAGATTTGGCTGTACATCAGAGATACTTGGGCATCTTATAAAAAAATATAGATTCCTCAGCCTCCCTAGCTCTACTGATCAGAATTATTGAGAATTCTGGCCATTCCTCTAATTTACAAGTCAACTTGGTAGGAGAAGCTAATGTAATCTCTCCTAACCTTTCCAGGGATAATTGCAGTGAGGAAAGTAGGGGTGTGTGAGGAGTCTGGAGCCTGTCTGCTGTCTATCTGTTTACCTGTCAGTCATCATGTAACTATATCTCTAGATATCTAGAGAGAGAAATAGAATGATCTAGATGATATATAGAAACAGCTTCTATATATCTTCATCTAGATGGATCGATCTCTTTCTTTAGAGAGAGACATCTCGAGAGAGATCTAGATCTTATATATATCT
The DNA here is from genome assembly GCF_025265405.1 of Mesoplodon densirostris. Lineage (NCBI taxonomy): Eukaryota > Metazoa > Chordata > Mammalia > Artiodactyla > Ziphiidae > Mesoplodon > Mesoplodon densirostris. The sequence goes on along the minus strand of NC_082664.1, from coordinate 55,487,923 downwards.
AGAACTGATACATACATATCTTCATCTATATGTATATCTCCATCTATATCTATCACTATCATCTATATTTTTTCCATGTTCTCAGGCAATTGTGATATTGCCAGTTCTAAGTACCACTGCTTAGTACACATAGCATTTCTGAGATTTATCAGAGATGAATAGCCAGATCTGCCATTCCTATTCTATCACAGAAAGGATTAAATTTAATGGTATTGATGTTGGCATGTATTGTTTAGAGACTGAAAAAATGCTATTTGTTGGTTAAGCATTTAAAATAATGAAAAAAACAATAGTGATAGTAGTTATTGCAGAAAAGCCTCAGATTAATTATTCTCATTGCTAAGATTAGCTATAATTTGAAAATTTTAACATCTTGAATTTCTTCTTGGTCTAATAATTTCTAGATCTGGGTGTTTTGGTTTTCTTCTGCATCTAGTATTGATGAATAAAAGCATTTTCAATATTATTTTGGATCAATTAACTTAGTGGTGGGTCATTTCAGATCACTAACATTTATAAGTGAAATTTCTAATTCCTTAGCTACTTAATTTAAAATCTTATCTGTGTATATGGGAATATCTATTAGTAAAAATAGAAGCTATAAGTGTGTGAATAAAGCTGTCTAAATCAGACTTTAATTGCTAGTCTGAAGATCATATAAATGTTCAAAATTCATCTCAGCACTTGTTCACTCATAGTTTGAGTGCTTGGTCAACGCAGATAAATCCAAAACAAACTCCTGAGTGGAGGTGTACTTATTGCTTTTAGGGGAGAAAATGGCTGACAGGTTTGCAAATCACTTGTGGCTAAATATGCTGGCCTCAGCCACTGAGAAGGAATAATTACTAGACATTTTTGTTGCCATTCAGAATTATACCACAGTCACTTTTAGAGCCAATTTTGATAATGCCCTATAAATATATGAACTCTGATCAGTCAGAACTGATTTTTATGGATCCATGCCAGACTTTTTTTTTTTAATCAATAGCTGAATGATTTCTAAAAATAGGAGCTAAAAAATATTCTCTAAACACAAGTTGTTCAGATGACATATGCTTATTTTTTCACTGAGGAAAATCTATAGACACTAATTAACAAATAGTACCTTATGGGCTTCCCTGGTGGGGCAGTGGTTGAGAGTCCTCCTGCCGATGCAGGGGACACGGGTTCGTGCCCCGGCCCGGGAAGATCCCACATGCCACGGAGCGGCTGGGCCCGTGAGCCATGGCCGCTGGGCCTGCGCATCTGGAGCCCGTGCACCGCAACGGGAGAGGCCACAGCGGTGAGAGGCCCACGTACTGCAACAACAACAACAACAACAACAACAAAAGTACCTTAACATTCTTTGAGGATAAGAGATTTCACTTATAAAATGATGACAGAAGTGATTATGAAGGTATTACACTCAGATTGTATTCCCTGAAGATGTGGCGGTAGCTTTTTTCCCCTCCTAGTAATCTGTCGGCGGCCCAAGGCTCTTTAAACCCCGAGGGTTTGATAAGAGCAATTGAAAAACTATGAACAAAGGTTTAACACTAGGTTTCAGCAAGGAGGGGTTAATTAAACTCAATGAGTAATCTTCAACTACTGTACTGCATCAAGATTTCAGTGGTTTAGGGCTGCTACAGGAGGAAAAGAATGTGACAGGAAAAATGCACCATGTTTTTCTTCAAATGGAAGGGAGTGGAAATAAAAGATGAGAAAACAAAAGATGATCACATATGGTCTACAACTGGTTAACAAGGTAGTCCAGGCAGTCAGAGGACTGAGTGCACTAAAATACTGCTTACTTATTGTGTCTGGGACAGTTTATTTATTTCTTGGTTTAAAAAAGATATTATTTTCTTACTTAGGAAATTCTCATTTAGCCTTAGCTGAGAAATTCCCTCCCTCTCTTTTTAATGTTCTAAGGACTGCCACTCATCTCAGAATGGCTCCAAGGTTGGATAGGTAGGGGAAACAAACAAACAAAAACATAGAAGTCTTTACCACCTGTAAGGAATATCAGGTTTTGGCCAAGCATGACTCAGTTAAATATTGGAAATGACTAAGAGAATCTGTGGAATCACAATAATGGAAGAAGGTTTTATGCATTAACATTTAAGTGAAATTCTGAATGCACCAATTTTAAACAAGTCCCATTAATAGATTTTTAGTTGTAACAATTTTTCTTAAGTCAAAGATTTACATCAAAAACATAATCCAAGTATGTAGTTTTCTATATAGAACCTTATCTTGAAGATGTGCCATTTGTATGTTCCTGTAGCTTTCTAGTAATTCGTTCATTGCGCTGAAGATCTGTGGTGCACTGTGTGCTGGCATTTTGCAATGTAATTTCCTCAGGAAAGACAAACATGTTACTAACAATAATAAATAATAATAAAAATAATGGCAGCACCAAGAAAGGTGACATTTAAAAAAGCATTTTACATTTAATTTTTTTATGAGAGAAAAGGAAATATATACAGAGATAATTATAGAAAACACAAACATCCTAACTTTGTTAGTCTGAAAACATAATAATTGTATGATCATAATGTGTAGATATGTATAGTCATATCTATGGATTAAATTTTAGCATAAATTTGATGTTATCTATATAAGGGGGAAAATATACGATACGTAGGATTGGGCAAGAAGTCTCATACAATACCAGTAAATACCAGGAAATATCTTTTATTTATATTATGTACATTATTTATTTATTTACATAGATTAAATTTTCTTTTTATTCACCAGAAAATGAACTGGATTTCCTACTCTTGCATGCTGATTCGTTTTATGCATTTCACCCCTATTTAAATATTTTTACTGCTACCATGCAATAATATCTGATGAGAACTTCTCAAACATTTTCATGGGAAGACAGTATTGAAGGAATTTTCTTTTAGCAGGTATAATTTTCCAGTAATAAAGGCTCATTAATGTTTTTCTTAGACAAAATGCATTTTCTAATTAGGCACATTATTTTTTTTTTCTTCACCAACTGCCCTAAATTAAATTATTTCATTCAAAAGATGTAGTTTCTCAACGAATATATTCAACAGCAGCTTAGACTCAAAAATGTTACCAGGGGCTTCCCTGGTGGCGCAGTGGTTGAGAGTCCGCCTGCCGATGCAGGGGACACGGGTTCGTGCCCCGGTCTGGGAAGATCCCACATGCCGCGGAGCGGCTGGGCCCGTGAGCCATGGCCGCTGAGCCTGCGCACCTGGAGCCTGTGCTCCGCAACGGGAGAGGCCACAACAGTGAGAGGCCCGCGTACCGCAAAAAAAAAAAAAAAAAAAAAAAAAATGTTACCAAACCAGGTCCCTTTGTCCAACGGACAGCAACCCGAACTCTGAGTTGCTAAGGTTTATAGCCGACAAACAGCTGATTCACAAGGCAGCCAAGCAAGGAAACCGGAGGACAAGTCTCAGAACTGCCTCCCCAAAGGCGAGGATGTTGGGATATTTATGGGATAAGCAGGGTGGTCTTAGGAGCGCAGAAAGGTGATGGGAGGCAGGGAAGAAGGTGAGGCAATCCGTGTTCTGAGCAGGTGCATCTCCTTGGGAGCTTCTGCATATTCAAAATAGAGGCGCTGAGCATGATTGGAGGGTGGAGTTTTCCGGCCTCTGACGTCACCAGGCCAGTTTTAAGCGCAGTGATTGCAACCAGCCCTAGCTGGTTCTCACGGATAAGCTGACTCCAAGTTCCTGTAAAACAGCGGGGCTGCCAGAAGCTGGAAAGGTATGCAATTAAAGAGAGGGGGGGAAAAAAGGAAAGAAAGAAAAAATGAAAGCGAACGTAATCAATGAAGCAGTTTATAAGCAAAGGGGTTTTAACAAGCTGTTCCCTTACCTGTTGTTCTGTAAGATGAGCTCAAGAATTTCTGTTATCAGCTTCTGTTAGCTCTGTGGGGCACGGTTTCAGGAAGTATTGCTGATAATAGGGGAAGTATGTGGCACAGCCTTCGGAGTCAGAGCAAACAGTAACAAAATCCTGGCTCTCCCATTTAAAGTATGAGATATTGGAAAATTGCTTAGTACCCTTAACCTCAGTTTCATCACTGGGGACAATAAGTATTCACAGTGTTGATCAGATTAGATGAGACAACACATATAACATATTTAGTACAATTCCTGGCATTTAATTATATCTCAATAATGCTAGCTATTATTGTTATCACTATTATTAAATTCTTTAACCCACT